>NC_135835.1:10135000-11352500 GCF_029677425.1 Wolffia australiana | reverse complement strand
CGGAAATCAGAAGTCCGCATCAATGCCTTGAATATCAGATCACTGCAAGACGAACCTTGTCTCCCATGGAAGTAGATCCGGAAAGGGACGGGTATTGGATGGTTCATTGCTTAGGAAAAGCATTGTAGACATTTATAGAAGACGTTCCTTGATCGTAGTCCAACAGTTTCAATTCTTCCCACAGTATTCTTAATCAATATCTAAAACAGTTCCATGTCGGACATTGATGTAAAAGAATTAGAAAATTTCACTTATAACAATGCATTTCTTGCAAGTTTTAATCAGGGCATCAATGCATCTTTTAGACATTTTCCTCAACCATGTCATATCTTAACTATTTATGATTTCTGTTAATTTTCAAACGCTTTGATGAATACATAACCAGACTTATGAAGACGCGATTACTAAAATATATGTGGCATTCGTAAGAAACTTTATGGTACATATCAAAGTAAAGAATTAAAATACATGCGATTGACATCGTTGATAGTAAGTACCAGGTGTTACTGCCTTTTCAGCTGGTAAGCTTGCATATAATCAGTTCCAATGTGATCAATAAACACAGAGGTGATCTTCTCCTTAATAATCACGAACGTCACCTTTATCTACTTAAAAACAATGAACCCGTATTATCGCGGTTGGAGACCTATAAAATGACTTTATCATCACAATTAATCACACTACCCCTGGATGTGAAATGACGTTCAATAACTAAATCGCTTGTGGAGAGAGCATGTAAACAAGCTTTATAATTAGATTAAATTGAACGATCGATCCGACAACTCACTGAATAATATGCCTAGAATAGTATAATCCAATACGAATGAAATTCTATCCATAGATCCAATAAAATCGGAGAAGCCCATGACTTCTACAATACAATTTTTCTTGTATGAGTGAATCATATCCTTATTACTTGTGCGAACATTATAAGCTTCTTTGAGGCCTGCCAATTATTTACACCATGATTACATGTTATCTGCATGGATGTCTTGTCAAGAGTGCCAAAGCGGGTTGAGTACATATCATCACAAAGTTGAGACACTAAAGTATTCTTTCCTCATTGTAATGACAACCCTACACGTGGCCCTTTCTCCCTTAACTGAAGGGAATTTCTAGAAGGAAATTTTTTCTTTGAAATATTTCCAATATTTATGACTTCTTTGATAGTCCTTGTGCGCACAGTTATCTTTCCCTTCAATTTCATTATCAATTATAACGTGGGATTTACCGATCAATGCTCTCATTCAGACAGTTAATACTTCTAGGACGCAAGATGTATAATACACATAAACATCAGTAAGGTCTGATTAATTTGACTTTCCTTTACCTATAATATTAAAAAAACCCCAAAAGTTGTAATGATTTTATGAATGTTTAAGTACCATTATCTGAAATATTTATTTAGCCCTTGATATTTCGTATATTAAACTTATTCATGAGTGCTTCCTCCAATTCTCTTTGTTGGAAAGTTATTTTTACATATGTTTGATGTAGCTCTAAATGAAACGAGATTGTTAGAATACACTATCTCATAACAATTAATTCTTTTTCTTTGATTAATTTTTTATGCATTGTCTTATTTGTTTCACTATTTCTTCATGATTATTCATAGAATAGTAGATTCCTTAAAATCGATAGGTTTATTTCCTAATGATAAGTTTGTGATATTCTAACTTTTGTTTAATCTACTCATAAATATCATCCCTCGTGCTATTCAACAAATTACTGGACCTTGCATATTCTATTGTTCTGGAAATTTTAATATTCACATGTTTCCCCTAAGCTTAGTATTTCAAAAATTGGCAGAGCACATAAGACGCTGCAATGGTTCTTTTGTATCTACTCCCTTCAAGGATTTTACAGAACTCAAACTAGAAATTTAGATCAGGAAACAAATTTATAATTTCCTCTCTTAGAATGTGTTTATTGTTGAATTCATACAGAGAAAGGAATTGAGAAAAAGAATTGCTACGGGGAATTAGAAATTTAAGATTGTAGAATATGATAAACTAAATTACTGTAACTTATTGTGTTTATTATCAGGATATTTGTGGAGTATTTGAGGATTACAGTGAAGATAACATTTATTCTTATATTGTATCGACTATTAAATTTACATGAAACAAAACTTGTGAATGAGAATTTTGAAGGTGTCTGTGGTTTACAGAAATGGTCTGGCAGTAGTGCCTGTACACAATTGTGGCATGCACAGGTAAATTGCATGCATAAGATAGAGGCATTTAAAAGACCTCCTGAATTTGTGTGGTGTGGGTGTTGGCTTCCTGGCACGTTGAAGCATGGTGGTCTCATAAAATTCGTTTAGTCCTGAACGCATGGCTGGTTTAACATAAAAACCTGAGAGGTGTGTTTTGTAATGTCATCGTAAATGAAGTCTTCTCTGTAGGTGTGAGGCGTAGAACAAAGCCTAGTTTTGATTTAGAAGATATGAAGATGAAATAGATAATGTATATATTAATATGCTGGTATAGACTAAGATAATGATGACTTAATGTATTAAGAATATAAATGTTGGGTTCTAAGGGTTGGAGTGATTTCTTCAAATAATATTTCATGAAACAAAAATTGAAAAATCAATATAGAATTTATCAATAAACATATATGATCACATCACCTTATATAACTAATTCCACCATTGAGCAGCTCCTTAGAATAGTTCCTTCAAGCCATTCACATGTGCAGTCTAGATGTATCCAAATGCTCTATGTAATGATGGATCTCCTATTCTTTTTCTCTGATTCTTCTTTAAGATCTTGTAGATCTAAAACTCAACATCAAGTCTCACTAGTGGAGTAAGTGGATTTAGAAGAAAATAAATATTGGGGGACCTAATATTGGCTGGCATGGGCACCTAAACTGGATGCCTCCATCTATTTTAAAACTTTAAAAATGTCCATATAACTTTAATTATATCCACTAACATTCATAGATATTATGCATGTAACCATTTAGATCCATGTATCAGCCTAATTAATAACTTTAATATCCCAATAAAATTTATTGGCCAACCTTACTGACTAAAGATATCGACATGAAGATTAATTAAATAAGTGTTGAGTTAACCCAATCAATAGATTAAGTTCCCAACCCCTAGGATTCGAATCTATACCTCATGATCTAGAAGATGCAAAGTATTAAATAAACTCTATCACGTAACCTTTACAATCATCGATTACTGTGTATGGGTAACCCTTTGTCAGGATGAGACTCTCAAATCACTTAGGGTCTAGTTAACTGTCAAACCGTAGTCCATTTCAGTTAGTATTGATATAAAACAAAGATCAACGAAAAACCTCTTCTCCCACGTTCTCACTACCCTGACTACAGAATTTAATGCACCTTCTTCCTCAAACAATCCCATCTTGATTATTCAAATACCCTTAGTATGACGTTCTATATATGGGCTAAGACTTAATCCAAAAAGTAAGGACTCATAAGACATGTTAAAAATGTAGCTATCCATCTACATAATTTTTTGATGTCTTTTTGAAAGAAGGACTTATACAAACATGACCTGAATCATCTTGATTGACGCTTAGGTACAGCACCTTTAAGCAAATTCATATAGGTTAATTTTGGGAACTCTTTCCCTAAAGAGAACCCACCATTGATCCATAGCATCTCTAGACTAATGATCACAAGATCAGTTATACTTACCATTAAATTAGGATGGGATAGTGTTGTTCTTTCTAAACAATTTTATGTCCATTTTGAGTGTTCATCAAATGATAATATTTTGGATACATGTTTAGAGACTACTGATCAATGTATCTTGATATCATCATAATTCATTAAGTCATTAGGCATATTTAGGGACTTCAAATGACCATTACAGGATAATAATAATGAAAATATTTATTCCAATTGATTCCGGACGTCGTCGGGACGTCGTCAGGTCAACACCGAATATGATGGTTTGGGGCAGATAAATGATAATGGTATCGGACGTCGACAGTGGCGTCGTACGACGGGAATCCCTACGGGAATACACTACGATGCGATCAGTTTGGTACGTGCAAGTGCCGACTAAGAAGGGGTGCCGACTTCCTGGCTCGACAGAGTTGCCCGGTGGTGGAAGGGTAGACCTCTCGAACCTCATCACAAGAGACGAGGACCACTACGGCGCGGAACGGAGTGAATCTGTAGGGGCCCACACGTGACGGGCAGGCCCGACTCGTACCAAAAAGACGCTCAAGATAGACATAGTTCACACTCAACCTATCCCTCTCACCTATATCTAACCCAAATCCTTCTGCACTGATGCGTCCGGGCGGTCATGGGGTGAAGGCGGCGAAGGGAGTTTCCGCAGAAGGAACCGGCGAAGTGTGACAGCCTCGGCTGGAGCAAATAATCAGGGGACGGCTGAGGAGGGAGAGGCACCCATTCAATGTGTCAACAACCCAAACTGACTCAGGCAGCAATTCAGTAGAATCGCCTACTCTCGACGCGGAGTGCTGGTGGGGTCGGTGCAGCTGAGGGAGGGGTTCTCAACTTGAGCGTTCGACCCCTCGAGCGGTAGTAGAACTCCACTAGAAGCACCTCACGGTCTGCCGTAGGCCCACAGCGCGGGCAGCGTAGGCACCGCACGGTCGGTCAGGGGGGTCTTCCGGTCACGGAGTCAAACCCAAACTCGTCCTTTCTTGATCGATCGAGTGGTGATAGAGGCTGACGTCCGATTGGGTTGTTCATGACCAGGTATGTCGGGTCGTCCGGTTCCCGACCCTAACGGTTACAACCAGGGGTAGGGTACCTACGACCTCGGTCGACAAGATTTGCATCCCAAACAGGGTCTCCGTTATGGGGAAAGGGGAGGTGCATGGTCGGGAAACCTTCCCGACCACTCGTCCTTCCCGACCTTGAATGGCCGAATGGTCGCACTGAAGCGGTGAGAATCAACACGGATGGAGTCTTCCCGTGGCCCTTCCTGGTTAAATGAGTCGCACGAGGAACCGTTGACGTCTTGGGCATAGACGTGCCTGCGCAACTTGACGATTTGTCATCAAAATACGCTGACGATGACCACTGCACCCACTGCACAACAAAGAGAGAAGGATGCCCTCGGGTAAGGGAGATCTAGGGAAGTGACGTTCCTCCATCTCCGTCTAGGGCTCCTTCTCACCACACGAGTTCTTCCTTCAACGTTTTCCTCCTTTCTGTAACGGTACCTGATTTTCTTGCAACACAATTCTTTTAAAAAAACATGTCCGACAGGCTAGGGCGCCCATCCTTTCCTTTTATAGGGGAAGGACATGAATGGGCCCCTAGCAATACCAAGAGGGAGAAACAAAGGGGTTAAGGCCTACTAAGGGGGGAAGGTCCTTATAGAATGGATGCCCCTGCCCCGATTACAATGCATAGAAAGGAAGAAAGAGAATAAGAAAGAAAACAAAGGAAGGAAAACATGAATTTGAGAAATACGGATGAAAATGATGGATAATGAGTACGGTGCACCCTCTACCTAGAGTATCTGAATCTGGAAGTTTGGGCAGTCGCCTTGGCTTGCCGGCAGGCTAAATACGAGCTGGCAGTGATGTCGTTGACGATGACGGCATCTCCGAAGACGTTCCTTGGGGCTCAGGCTGCTTTGCACCATCACCAATGGACGTAAAATGACATGGAAATATAATTGGGTTGAGATCCAAATAATATTGATCCATATTTCCCTAGGACTAAAAACTATTACCCTTATTCAATAGTCCCATTGTTCTGTGGTGACATTCATAAATATCATAACCTATGAGCTTTGGTCGTGGGGTGCAATGTTATTGACAGATGAACAATTTTATATCCCAATATCTCCTTGAAGACTGAAATTCGAAATTAAGTGAAAGCACCTCAAATGGGCTTTGAGTTTTGTTGAGACTGTGCCTCTTTCTCGTGTTATTGAACCATATTTTCACAGGACAAATGAATATATCTCGATGTCAAAGGAACATCCCCAAACTTGGTGACGAATTTCTTCAACCACGGTGCTTCCTTGGCAGCATTGTTTGCTACAACATACTCAGATTATATCCTCAAGTCTGCAGTAGTGCTTTGACTGGAAATCTTCCAAGATACTATGCCTCCAATCAATGTGAACATGAATCCAAATGTAGATTTTTTGTCATGTGGGTCTGATAGGAAACTTGAATCAACATAAACCTGAATCTTCAGCTCATGTCATCCATTAATTTGAAATAAATCATCAGTCCTTGTCAACCACTTATGGGTGCATTTCATTGGCATCTCATAGTCCCTTTAAGGTATGCTTGAAATCTTCTCATAACACAGAGATAAAATGCAACATCAGGTATAGAACATAGAACTATCTCCATGATTGACCTTATAGCAAAAGCATACGGGACTTCAATACACTTAAAAAAAACTAAATCTGTGACTTAATCAATAAATTTGTAAAACTTAGACTCATTTGAATATATCTATCTTGTGATAAGTATGGGTCATTTTCACATGGAATGATGATGAGTGAATTAATTATATTTGATTCACAATTAAATAGATAAGAGAGATATGTATAAATATGAGATAGTCAAAGACGAGAAACAGACAGATGTGAAGATAGTAGGTAATATTTATAGAATGATAATATTTAACGACGATTGTATTTCATAGTGTGAGAGAGAGGTAGTTGAAGAATGATATATGTTTGAATGAAATATGGTAACAAAATGATAAGGTATGTAGATAGGTGCAGGTGGGAAGTGTGTTGTGATTAAATGAGCATTAGGGTTTTGAGAAAGATAATGATAAGGTGAGGTGAAAATCAACGGTTGCAGTGAAAGGAAATAGGATAATGAAGACTGAAGATAGGAGAGGATGAATCTTACCTAATTGCAATGATGAAGATAACACAATAAAAGGCGAGAAAACTTACCCTTGGTCCTTGCATTCCATGAGGACCATAGCAATTTGCTGATGCAGGCAAGCCTCTCCACTTCTCTTTTGTATCTTCTTAATCACCCAAGTGACCCACAACCCCTTAATGATTCTTTAATAATTCAATCAGTGTACAAAATTAGAAAATGAGTTAAAAGAACATTTTTTATAGAAATCCGCAAACAATCTTCTAAATTGGAGGGTTGAATGGAAACAGATGAGGGAGACAATGTTGTCCTCAAGAGTTCAGGTCGATCAGCCTTCTAAATTGTTGGATATCAATCCTTGAAGTTAAATTAATCCTGATTAATCTAATCAAAATATTTCTCTCTCCACATCATACCAGTCATAGTGTCATGTCTAGTGTTTTGGTATTAAAATTCCCTGCCATCTGATGAAATGATGGTCAAAGATGATGTCTATTGTCTTGTTATTCTCAATCAATGGTTTCAAGAGGCATCACATGTCTATGCATGAAAGATTAAATAACAAATATATCAATATTAATGAGAATGTGATGTGACACAACAGTGTGTGTTGTGTCAACACTTTTTATCCATTCCACCATCCACAAGTGAACATGAGTGTGGCTACATACATGGATGTTTGCCAAGTTAATGCCTGTATGCAATGGGTACAGCCATGTTGGTCAAGATTTAATACCAGCAAACTTAAGTCAATGGATGTATCTTGATAAATATAGCTTATCAACTCTACATGTAATTTGGTCAACCTCTGAAACCCATTCAACCAATGACCATTTCATGGTCAGCCTATTTACAAATCATGACCACAACAATTGAAATAATGCCTTAATATGTTTAGGATGAGTTGTAAACTAAAAACCATATCATACATGCACAGATCACATACGCTCATTGATAAACTCAAAATTAGGGGTAAAATTACATCTTCGTGAAATTGAATTTAATAATTAATATTTATACACCTTTACTCATAAAATAGTTTAATTATTTTGTGATGATTATGGTTCATCTTTGGAGGGAAGGGGTATTAGGGAAAGAGCTCTCTTTTTGGTATTAGGTGAATTCAAAGAAATGAGAAGGATAATGTATAGTGTAAGAGGTAGTGAATGGCCAAAGAAAGTGATCATGAAAGAGGCAGTAGTAATTTATAAAGATGGGATGAGTATAGTGCTAGTAGTGGATCATTATCAAATGAGCGGGAGCTAGAGGGTAAGAGGGGTGAAACAATGACATGAGACAAGATTAGAATTAATGATAATAAGTAATTACTTTAGGGTTTAATAGTTAGGATTTACTAACATAGGGTTCAATAGAATATAGGAATATGGAGAGACAAGAAGGGATGAAGATGATGGTATAAGATGTGGTGATAGGGGTAGTGAGAATAAGGTAGAATGTGGCGTGATAGAAGAGGATGGTGATGTACATTTTCTTGAACAAAAGGGGAGGAGACACATTATGGATGAGAATGGTGTAGGTGACATATGAAATAATGACAGGAGATGATGGATAGGGATCGTGATGGATGAGATGAGTGATGATGACGAATGATGGTGATGGATGATGATGATAATAAGACTTCCGAAGTGTGTTGAAGAAGAATCAATGTAAGGCAAGAGACTGACCATACATCCCAATATTATGCTAGGATGAAGGCATCTTCCTAATGTAGATCAACCTCTCCACTTCTCTGTTGACCCTCTCCAAGCACTAGGGACACCAAGACCTCCTTGATGGACCTTCAAAACTCCCCTTTCTCTCAATCTACCTTTCTAGGAAGAAGTGAACTTAAAGATGTTTTTTATGAAGATCTGAAGCTCAATCAATATATCCAATTATATGGATGGATATAGGACAAAAATTCAAACATACCCTTAAAATTTCAACTCAATTGGGATTTATGGTTGTAGGATATCAAACTTGGAAGTTGGACGATTCCTAACTATTGAGTTTTGGATCTGTTTTTATTTCTCTCTCCTCATCCTCATCAGTGCTATCACATCATTTGGTTAGGATTTTATCTCATACTATCATTTAATGTGATGACTGGCTTAGATTCTTCCTTATCATATGTGATAATGTTGGGTTTTTGTCAAATTGCAAATGCATACGTGATAGAGGCCTTTATATGGATGAAGAAAACGAAACAATACGCAGTGAAAAACTTTTGCCAAAATCGCACGTCATCGATGAAATCATGAAACTAAGTACCTTTGCACAGATCACATCTATGATTTTTTGGATTACGGAGCAAGACAAGTCGAACTGCTCAAGTGTGCAGCCTCTAGACCTATGTACAGGATCCTCGACACGTCAAATCTCCTCCTCATTGATGAGCCTCATTCAATCTTCGTTGCCGTCATTACATCGTCCCAATCGAATCAGGAGTGGAGAGGGGTTGTGGGGAGAAGGGAGAAGAAGGGGAAGGTCCCGAAACAATTCTGGCATGGGTGATTTTTATTTAGGGCCTTCCCCTATTTATACTAAGTGGTTATCCTCACAAAAACCCCCTAAAGACCATTTGCGTGTGACCCTTGAGGTCCACATATCATTCTAGTTAACGAATCGAGCAGCCCAATAACCTTATTGGCCTTCCAAATTAATTAGATATATTGACTTATAGATTAATTAATGTCGGATTGATTTAACCTAATTAATAGGTTGAGTCTCCAACAAGTGGGGGGCCAAGCTATATCTAGTGCTCTAGAAGATACAAAGGAGTGTGTATCAACTCACCCATGGAACCTGTTTATCATAGGTTACCATGTATGTATAATCCTTCATTCACTCGATGCTCCTAAGATGACTTAGGGTACGTTGAACTTTCAAACCCTACTTTGTCATCTGAGTTAGTACTGATATGTTTGGAAATCATCGCAGAATTCTTCTCTCGATATTTCAAAGCCTTGGCCAAAGACTTTATTGCATCATCTTCCTTGAGATGTCACCTCTTATACTGAGGGTGGACGATTCCATCTTGACCACTCAACCATCTTGGTGAACTTTTTTATGCACCAAACTAAGATCGCTTTAGAATCCCATAATTAGAAACTCGTTGGCCATAATCAAAGTACAACCGTCCATCCACAAGATGACTTTGGTGTCTCAGGTCTAAGGACCACTTGCACAACCGTGACATAAATCAACCTGATTGACACTTTAGTATAATACCATTTTGGGATTCTTAGTGGTAAATTAAGTGAAATATTTCCACTAAGGAGCACCCTCTATCTATCCTTGGTGTCTCCACACTAATGGCTACGAGACCGACCATACTCATCATACGAGTAAGGCTAGATAGTGATATTCTATAAGGATACTTTGATGTCCTTCCCACGTATCCTTCAAATAGGAATGTTTAGAACACATACTTACATACTAGTGATCTCCGTATTACGATCTCATCATAATTCATTGAGTCCGACCATATATTCATGAACTTCTTAATAAGCATCACTCATGCACTATAATGAATATGTTCTTTTGATGAACATGTAATGATATGTAGAATCTGTGATTGGCTTGTCGGCTACATATATTTTCGTCAGATAGATGTATCTCATCTCATCATGTGGTGCCCTTGGGAAAAGACAAAATATAAGAATAACAATATATTATTTAATAAATATGTCATAACTGACGTGGTGTTATGTCAGTGCATGCCATGTCAGCACATTCCCCCTTTTTATCCAATAAAGGTTTGACACGAATGGGGCATGCATACACGTTACACAATGTGTCACTAACATGTTGGCATAGCCACATTTGATTATTTTCAGAAAGAAATAAAAACCAATATTTTATATCCCGGATGCATTTATTTTGATTGGTTATCGCAAAAAAAGTTTCCCTTTATTTTGATGGGGTGAGATCACCCAGAGTTAGAAAAGTAAAAGTAAAACTGTTAACTTTAAATGCCATTAGTGCATGGCAAATAGATGCCATAAGAGTTAAGGATAATGATTAACTCACAACAATCATTAATCCGACAACCAACTATTATCCCTAACAGTGGTTGGTTGCCATTTGACAAATTGAACAATGACACGTGGCCGCATGAAAATAAAAAGGTTAAAGATATTATAAATTTCATAGTAAATTAAATAGAAACCCAAAAATTATAAGTATTTATAAAATTTTCTATACAAGCCTAGTAAACTAAAATAATTTCTCATCCAAAACTAAAATTTTATATCTTTTTAATCAAGTATCTAAAAAGTTTTTGCTGAGAATAACAAGACAAGTATTTTGATTGATTTAGATATTGAAAGTATCAGTTGACCTTGTAGTCTTGTTTATGATCAACCATACACTTATTAAATGAAATGTTCATAGGAAACTTTAGATTGAGTTAGTTTTTAAATTCTGAGTAATATTTATGATATTTCAAGTAAGCTTTTGAGATACATTTATTTAATACTTTTTTCACAAGTACCAAACGAAGGTCTGCAACCATAAATTTTATATTAATGATTTTTTTTTATCTTTTTCCTACTGACCTGGATGGTGTGACATCATCATGAAGATGATGGAGGTTTCCCACGAAGTTCCGTGAATTCTCTCATGATGTCTGAGCCTGGTAAGGGAAAGAAAAGGATAAGAATGTCATGAAACGACGTTTAACTCAAAAACACTACATTCAAAGCAGCCACCTCATTGTTTAAAAAAGGGTAAGAACAACCCTTTACATTAATAATGTACCTTTTAATGAGATAGTCAACTTTATTCAAGCCTTCAAGAACTGCAAGAATAAGGAAAAAGGTCTCAAGTGAGTACACACTCATTCTCAAGAACTCAACACAAGGAGGAGCATTAGGAATAACACTTCAAGATCAACCCACCCTGGTGCATTCTTCTACTCTTCTATGTTTTATTTAGATTTGTTTCATGTCATCCATGAACTAAATGTGAGAGGTGATGGATATTATTTGGTCATCAAGCCAATCACACCACCACATTTTTGTTTAAGTTTGTTTAATTAAATATTTCTTCATTATTATTCTCATGTGATGTTTACAATGAAGTCCACTTATATGTGTAATGATGTAGTTATTTATGATGAAATCATAATACAATGATAATTAAACATGTAGTTTGAATATTCTTATTCGTTGAATATATGAGTTAGGCATTAAATTCTCAAGATAAAATAACACATTTTAATCCTACTTATACAAATTTTATGGTTGATCATGTTGCGATTAGTGTGAAGAGACTGACAGATAGTGGGTTCTCTTTAGAGAAAAAGTTCACTAATTGATCCATATAAATCCCTGAATGTTATTATACCTAAATGTGAATCATGTTGATTCATATCATAGTCGTATAAGCGATCTGTTGATGTGAGTCACAAATGACATCTTGTGAATGGACAATTATGTTTGGACTACGAGTTATAAGTCTCTAACCATGCAATTCAAATCAGTCTTAGCTTTGATATAGTAAGAAGCACACAAATATGATTAAATGGTCAAGATGATTAACCATACCTTAGTCATTTGAGAGTCTCGCGTGGAGAAGGATTCTACATATATACTAACCCGGGGTGGTAAAGGTTCCATGGGAAAGTTAAAACACTACTCTGTATCTTGTACCACCCTTGGAAAATTAACTTGTTCATTAGGTTAAATTGATGCTTAGTTAATTAATTTGTATGTTGATATTGTTAATAAATAAGGTTGGGTAATAATTGGTACATGGACCCAAAGGGTCGAACACATGATCATAGGGGCATTTGTGGATATATGTTTTCTTGCTGGAATTATTATAAAAAGTCTTATGCGAAGTATAAATTGGGAAGGGTACCCATTTTAGGCATCCGAACCAGCCCATACTGGAAAGCCCCTTTTCTTCCCTCTAGGTTTTCATGGTGAGAGATTCTACAAAAGATTCAACAAGGGTTCAAGCAGAAGAGGAGATCCAAGAGCACCTTCATCGTCTAGATACTTAAGAGGCCAGACAAATGAATGACTCCAAAACACTCTCAAAAGGAGCATGTCAACAGAGGAACATGTCCCCGACAAGGTACACATGATGTGTAATATTTTATAGATTGATTTGGAATTGATCATAGCTTAGAAGAGGAGGCCTACCATCAAAGAGGGAGGGAGAAAATAAATCAACACTCAAACACAAGCATAAGGTCCACGATTGCATTTCACTGATCAATAGAAAAGAAACATTTAACATGGGATTGGATTTTATAAATTTTGGAGGTAGATTTGAGACAAATAGATGCCAAATTAAATCTACCTTGTTAATAAGATAATTGAATTTAAATTGAGTTCCTATTGAGTCTAAGGGGGAGAAGAACTATTAGGAAATGAATTTGAGAAAAAAATGTTGTAAATTCGTAGATTGAGTTTGTTGTAGGATGTACTATTGGGTTTGACTTGAGAAGCGTTTATAATCTATATAGTGAAAAAAAAATTGTCAAGAAAGGAAGGAAGAGAGAAGAGAAAAAATAAAATTGTGAAGATGCTAAAGAGAGTAAAAGAAATTATTTTAAAAGGATTTGGAAGATGGAAATAAAGATAAATTTTGGTTTTGAGACATTAAATGAAGAGGACAGAGAGATCTAATTAAAATTATACTATGCTAAATCTAACATAGAGTTTGGGTGCTTATTGGACTTAATTCAAGGAGGATTTTCATTGGATTGTTGAAGACTCTATTTAGACAGTTTGAAGAAATAAAATAATATAAGTTTTTGGAATAATAAAAAGGCCAAATTAAGCAACATTGATAATATTATTGGGAGTACTGCTAAGTAATGCTCTTGAGTAATAGTAAGTCATCTTTGAGTGGATTATTGGGAGTGAATCTTGGTGAGCGAATCATTAATAACACACAAATTATATAATATTTACATATTTTATGCATTAAAATAATAAAATATGTGTATTATTTGATTTAAGAGACATGTTATTTGCAGGGGGTGACGTGGACTAATGGAATAAAGAAGCCATTTTTTCCAATAAATGCCGACAATAATCAAGAAAAGTAAAAGATAAATATGGTAAAAGAAAAGTCAAAATATGGGATGGTACAAGTGGCACGCACGTGTAACGCCACAAGTCATTTAACATGAGGAAAAAGACAAAAAAAACTGACGCAGCATGCAAAAACCCGTGCCCTATTAGAGACTGTCATCAAATATTTCTCTTTTCTTTGAGGTGAATCACGTGCATCAGTGCATCATTCACTTAAAATGAGAAAAATGGAGAATATTCCATGTCGTGGCACGCCGATGCGTCACCATTCCATTTAAAAATCAATTAAGAAGTAAAGAAAATAAAATGTGCTTTTTTTTTATTTTTCCACTTACAAGTACACGTGGCCAGTTTGAAAGATGATGTGACAAAGACTCTCAACGATCTGAGAGTTCAACTGAAATGAAAAAAGAGGAAGCCTTAGCGCCGATGATAAGGAGAGAGAAAATCAAGGGCTAGAATTGCTCCAAATTGAAACCCGATATCTGAGAATCCATACGTACGCTTGAGCTGAAAATTCAAGGGTTGCTTCCTCTCTCCCTCCTCTTTCCATCCATCACTGTGAATTTCATCTTGAACTTGCTTCTTACTCATGTGGGCTGATTGAATGATAGTGAGTTTTGAGATCCATCAAGTGTGTTCTTGGTGTTTTGGGTGTGAGGAAACAATCATTAGAGAAAAGGCACAGCTTACCAGCAATCATTTATTGCCATGATCTTGGCTGAACAAAAGGATCTATTATATGCATCTTCACCTTAAGTTGTTCTTTCCCAACACCGTCGCTAGCATAATTAGATTCTGTTATCATCATTTATCTATCACATCACCTCCTTACATCCCAATAATATCATCTCTCTATCATCATAACATTCACCCACTTGATCATTATAGTATTTGACACATTCTCTACCTTATTCATGTATCGCTTTCCGTAATTCTACTTTTGATTTCCTCTTCTATTTGGTAATTGTAAGTTTGAATTATAGTTGTTTACAACCTTTCACTTAATACCACTATCTCACCTATGATAATATCGTCTTTATCCATTTCCATATCGATAATCAATATAGTAACAAAATTGAATCCTTAATCACCGTTCCCTATGGAGACGATCTGTACTCATCACTACTTAATTATTCATAGGTAAGTACTAGTATATATATTTATTGAGTAATCTCAATTAACAATTACGAGTTAAACCCCTAAAATTGAGATTATCACTCATACATCCATGTTGGGCCAATTGGGTAAATCAATAGATTCTTGTTAAGAGACTAGATTTCAAAATGCAAGGATAAATTTGACTCAGCAAACGAAAAAATCAAATATCACTAAAAAACTCATTTTATATCATATGTTCATCTAAATTTATATTATTTTTTATTTTATTTAGTTATCTCAAGTATCTCTGAAAATTTAGAGAATTTCATATGCTACGATAACAGGTTGGAACTGGCGACATGTGAGGTTAAATACTGAGGCTTTGGTAACCTCATTCACAATGACTACGGGTAGCCTAGTGAAGTTGACTTGGGTGGTCAAAAGCAGACGAGGTGGAAGAGACATGCATTTAATAAGGCTAAGGGGGGCAATGAATGGCAAGTTCTTCACGAACTTTTATTTTTTTGGATAGCATTATATGACCCTATTTCTACCCATTTGGATAAGGGGCTTTGGACAAAGAATTTCTGCCTATTGAACTTGGGGTAAGAATATCCTCTGGACAAGAGTAAGGGAGTATTCTAGGCCTGTATAAAAATCAATGTGTCTATCCTTTATCTCCAATCCATTAGATAGGATATCTATTATGTATGAATAAGGTTAGAAAACTAAAACGAAATACCTAATTCACCACCCGCAGGCATGAACCTAGACATATAAACCAAAAATAGATATGATCATTGTGGAAAAGAGAGAATGATTTTATTCCTTTTCTATATTAATAAGAGAGGATTACATGCCTTAATATAGTCTAATGATGGTAGGATTAGAGAATCAATCCATGTGAGACAAGAGAGAGAGAGAGAAGGATAGTGGACTAGGCCTAATGGGACACTCCCCCGCAAGCTGGAGCATATAGATCAATCATGCCGAGCTTGGTACTAATCCCATCATAGGAGATTCCCACCAGGCTCTTCGTGTAGATGTCCGCAAGTTGCTGAGATGATGCGACAAATGGAGTCGAAATAATCCATTACTTTGTTGTGAAAGTAATGGCAGTTCGCTTCAATATGCTTGGTTGGCTCATGGAACACATAATTTTTTGCGATGAAGATAGCGGCCTGATTGATGCAGTGCATAGGCATAGGTGTTGGAGACTCTACACCAAGCCCTTGTAACAAAGTTTAAGCTATACCATCTCTCAAGATGTGGAAGCCAAGGCACGATATTCAGATTCCGCACTAGAGCATGAGACTACCTTCTGCTTACAAGAGCGCCATGTGACCAGATTACCACCAATATAAGTACAATAACTAGTAATGGATTTGCGACCCCCTGGGTCTGCCACACATGACACATCAGAATAGGCTTCAACTCAAATATGATGATGGCGTTGATAAAGAAGTCCTCTCCCAAGCGCACTTTTGATATATGCAAGTACCCGTAAAGCTCCTGCCCAATGAACTTGACGTGGGTCCTGCATAAATTGGCTAAGGACACTAACCGCTTATGCAATGTCGGAACGTGTCACTATGAGATAAATGAGTTTCCCCACCAATCGTCGATACTCGTCAGCATGAGCCAGGTGGCAATGAAGTATCCCAAAATGATGGACGAGCCTCCATAGGAAATGATGCTTGCCGGCATCCCAGAAGTCTCATTTCTTAGAGTATATCTAGGGCATAGTTTCTTTAGAGAGAGAGAGTTTGTCACCTTGATAAGCAGACTCAATGCCGAGAAAGTATCGAGGAGTCCCCAAGTCATGCAAACTAAGATGCTGCATGAGATAGGCCTTGGTGGCGTGAATACCCTCGTTGGTGTTGCCGGTAATAAACATATCATCCACATAGACTGCAAGTATGATAATACCTGCATTAGTGCTCTTGGAGAGCATCGTAGGATCGGCTTGACATGGGGTGAAGCCAAAATTCTTGAGAAGTCTGCCAAATTTTGCAAACCACACGCGAGGACTCTACTTATGGCCATAGATTGCCTTTTTCAGATGATATACCTTGGATGACTCTCCCGGAGCAACATACCCCAGAGGTTGCTCGATGAAGACTTGCTCCTCCAAATTGCCATAAATAAACGCATTAGACACATCAAGCTGATGCATACTCCATGCCTGATTAACTGTCAAAGAGAGAATCACTCAGATGGAATTGAGATGAACTACAGGAGAGAACATTTATGTATAGTCAATCCAATTTACTTGGGTGAAGCTGCGAGCAACCAATCAAGCTTTATGTCTAGCAATTGACCCATCGGGGTTGTGTTTGACTATGAACACCCATCTGCATCTTATAATATTGGCATCCCGTGGACGAGAGACTAATGTCCATGTGCCCCGTGAGACAAGTGCATTTATTACAAGATCTATGGAAGCTTTCCATGCATGTACCTGTGCTGCCTCATCATACATCTTGGGTAATGACTCAGAGGCGACGGCCAGGGCAAAGGTGCAAAAGGAAGGAGAGAGGCAATCATAGGAAACAAAGTTAGAGATAGGATGTTGAGTGATCATACTTGTACCTTTGCGTAGGGTAATGGGAAGGTGAAGATCATATGTGGAGAGTGGTGAAGAGATGGTTATTAAGGCACTATCGGGGAATGGCAGATCTGAATTTGGCACCGGTGAAGGTGAAGCAGGAGAGGCAGATGTCAATGCACCATCGGAGACTAGCGGATCTGTAGTTCGCGCTGGTGAAGGAGGCTGAGCCATGAAGGATCTAGTGGGAGCGAATGAGTCAGTTCCTGGACAGGTGAGAAGAGGAGGGGAATCCATAACATCGAGCAGAGGAGAGAAGCCCGGTGGAGGTGTTAAGGGGACACGAGGAGGAGCCATTTCTGGAGAGAAGAAGGGAGACTCCTCATGAAATGTAACATCGGCTGAGATGACGTAAGTCTGGGTATGTGGAAAATGAACACGATACCCTTTTTGAGCACGAGGGGCTAGTTTAGAAAGAGATGGGGAGTGATCTTGGACAAAGTCATTACAACCAAATACTTTTAAAGGTAAAGAAAAAAGAGTGGTATTTGGATGAAGATGATGAAGTGGGATGTTGCCTTTGAGGGCCATGAAGAGGAAGCAATTTTGGAGATATGTGGCGGTGAGAATAGCATCCAACCAGAGATATTGAGGGACATGCATTTCAATAAGAAGTGTGCGCGCTATGTCAAGTAGGGAGCGATGTTTTCATTCGGCGATGCCATTTTTTGTGAGGTGTGAGGACATGAGGTTTGATGAATAATACCATGATCACTAAAGAATGTTTGAAGTGAGGTTTGAAATATTTCCAAGGCATTATCTCTACAAAAGATTTTTGGGATAGTGGAGTATTGAGTTTGTACCTCATTGAAGAACTAGATGATTGTAGAGGAAACTTCGGTGTGATCATGGAGAAGATAGGTCCAGCTGACTCTGGTATGGTCATCAACAAAGACCATATAGTACCGATGTCCAATAATAGGAGGAGTACATGAAGGACCCCAAATATCACAATGGACAAGGTCAAACGGAGAAGACGTGGGTGTTCCATCATGGCGTGGATAGGAGGAATGATAATGTTTCCCTAATTGATATGACTCACACAAAAAAGGTGTGAGAGAAGGAAATATTTTCTGTAATTTTTCAAAAGATGGATATCCCAAGTGTTGATGTCACAAAAGAGAAGATAATTTTGAAGTAGGAGAAGATAAAAGTGCGTTAGGGTTAGAAGGGATGTCATCGGAGATGAGTTCATAGATCCCCCATCCATTCTCACGGCCCAAACTAATTCTATGCCCAGTATGCAGATCCTGAAAGGTGCAATTAGTAAGAAAAAGTGTTACGGAGCATTGGAGGGTACAGGTGATGGTACTGAATCAGAGAAGATTGGTTGGAAATTTGGGGACATGGAGGACTTGGGTGAGAGGTAGGTGTGATGAGGTTGTGGTATCACCAAGGCCTTTGATTGGACATGTTCGACCATCGGCGATGGTGACAGATGGAGATAGAGAGGCAGGTTTGTATGATGAAATGATGGAGGATGTGCCAGTCATGTGTTTGGAGGCCCATGAGTCAATAATCCATGACGAAGATGAAGAAACAAGAAACGTGTGTGTACCTGACGTGGACAAGGCAGATGTCAGTGATGGATGAGAAGATCTAGATAGGCCTCTGAATTGCCGAAATGCATCCAACTCAGCAGATGTGAGTGTTACTTGAAATGCCTATAATGGGACACTTGATGGCGAAGGTGGAATTGGATTGGCTGAAGTTTCCAACCCTGGCTAGGTAGATTGCGGCTTCCCAAATTTCTTCCAACATTTGTTAGAAGGGTGATTTTGTTTACCGTAGTAGGAGCATGGGGAACAGAATTTTGTCCCTTCTCGTGAGATAGTCGACTACCTTCAATCCTTGGAACAGACTATGCCAATACTGCCATTTCTGACAGAGTAGAAGAGGCCCGCTATGAGACGTGTGACACTCCTGTGGTTACTCAAAGTGTAGTGGAGAAGATCCGAGTGATGTCAGGAACACGATATCCAGAGAGAAGAGGACCCCTGATCTACGAGGAGATAGATGGATGTAGTTTGCCAATATAGAGCCAAGAGGACCCTTGATCTGCGATTACATGACGAATGTAATCGAAGCACTCTTGGGGATGACGCTTCAATGTTCGCAAGTATGTTGTAGCTGACAAGTAGACAACCAATTCTTGAATTATTGCCTGGATTTTCTCGAAGTGAGCTTGGAGCATAGATTCTCCTTGCTTACATTAGAGTGCTTCAAAGATTTCCACTTTGCGACCAATGTTGCTTTGATTGGCGTACATGTTCTCTAACGTCGTCCACAGTCGCTTAGCCGGTCGGATACGAGCCAAGGGCTCGGCGATTGGCTGTTCAATGCTCGTGAGTATCCATGTTAATATGGTCGAGTCTTCAATCTGCATATGCCGGTGATGTGAGGAAATGCTCGAATCCCAATGCCCATGACCCATAATTGTGTCCACTGAAGATATACGCCAGCTGAGTGAGTTACGCCGTGATAGAATGTCGCGGAGCACCTTGTCCAAGTGGAGAAAGAACCCCTGTCAATGGGTTTGAATCATTTAGATGATCCATACCTCAAGATTTGGCAAAGGATCACGGCAAGGAGATGATTGCCAGCTCGGAAGATCGTCAAGATTTATAGCAAGGACAGCAGAAGAAGGCTGGCAAAACACTGGGAGGACCGGCTGACTTGGAGTGGAGCAGTGGCAGAGCAGGATGCACCGGCATTTCAGAGTTCGGCAATATAACAATAAGACGTGGTGTATCCGCAAGGAGCGGCCGTGGTCGATCGGCGGTGGCGGCCATGGCAGATTGTGGCAGCGGCCGTGGCAGATTACGGCGACGTCTGCGGCAGATCACGGCGGCTGCCGCGGTGGAGCCGCAGTGGCAGGCTGCGGTGGAGCCGTGACGGCGGCCGCGATGGAGATGCAGCGGCGGCCACGAGAAGCTGTAGTAGAGGGCACGAGAAGCCGCAGGAGGCTACGGCGAGGCCGCAAGAAAAGTGGCACGCAGCCGAGGAGCTAACGCATGGCGATCCTACAACCAACGCACGGTGAGGGGACACGGTCACCTGATTGAGCTGGCAAGGAGAGGCCGGCGAGGAGAACGATTGTTGAGGAGGACGACCGGCAGTAGAAGGATAGGCGGCACTTGAGAGAGACGTCGGTGCTGGAAGAGCGGAGGAACTGACACTGGTTTTTACCTGAAATTTTTTAATATTAGGATCAATCGATGCTCTGATACCCTGTGAAAAAGAGGGAATGATTGTATTCCTTTTCTTTATTAATAAGAGAGGATTAAAGAATTAATCCATGTTGGACAAGAGAGAGAAAAGGATAATGGATTAGGCCTAATTGGCCTTATTTAACAATAAATTTTTTTAGTACAGTAAATACTAATAAAATCATTTATAAATATTTATTTCCTTTTTCTTCGCACATGGATTCATTACAAATTCAATTTGGCCTATTTTTGGCCTGTGTGCTCCTGTGATTAAATAATAATGATGAGGCAGCCAATATTAGATATTGTGGCGTGCCAATTTAAAACTCCATAATAATACCTTCGTGAAATTATTAACCTTATTAATTTTTATGAAAAGGCATGATTGGTCACTATTTGGTCAATTGGACAATATCAGAAGATAGGGGAAGAGTTAAGTCCAAAAAACCTTACAAAATCTAATCTGATTTGGAAAATATAATATTAAATAGTGTTCAACTCATTAAAATATTATATTCATAAATGAGGGCTCCTTAGATACTTGAACTCGATGTCTGATACCTATGAGACTTCATTTGGTGTTTTATGCCAAAATATTTTGATGGTGGTTCCTATGTACATGGATTAGAATAGATACATATTCCCAACATATATGTTGCTTCTTCCAAATCCTAGATGGATAAATTGTGGGAGAGTCATGCTTTTATTAATAAAAATATTACTACATCCTTACCAATGAGTGGGATGTCATCTAGATATAAAATCATGAAAGTGGTAACATTGGTCTTTATATACACACATGTTGCATTCGTACTGAAGTCATAAGATCTGATCGCTTCATCAAATATTGGATACCAACTTCTCAAATCTTGTTATAATACATTAGTGGGTCTTGGCTACTGTATACTTTTTCTGGAATATCTGTGAATTCGTGACCCTCGATTTGTATCATATACACCTTTTCCACAACAATCCCATTAAAGAAAGCAGTTTTGACATCCCTGTATTCATAGAATACATATATGACTCTTTGTGATTTACGTAGCTCCTTTGTATGTAATTTAACATGTTATGGAATTGAGCCCTCAAACTATAATGTAGTAGTTTTGTTATAAATTTTAACTTCTTTCAAGACTACTTTTATCAGTTTATATGATTGAGTAATATATTATTCCTTAAACAAAGTTGTACCTCTTTGCAACAATAATGATTTGTTCTTGAGGACTGTAAAGGTAGTAGCCCCATGTTTTGTTTGGGCATACTACTGATATATATGGCACAGTCCTTAGTTCTAGAAAATTTGAGCCATGCCTGTTTACATGGAATATACCACTATACTTTAATATACATAAAGTTGTGTCTCTGTCTATGCCTTGTTCATGCGGAGTAGAAGTCACCAACTTATTGGGTAACATGCTCAATATTTATGCCACCCTTAAAGTGCTTATTCCTAGAGGAACACTAGAAACTTTAAAAATCTCATTATTGATACCATCATTTCCAATGAGGTATAATTTATCTTATCCAGCATGATATTCATCTGTGCTGTGTAGAAAGGAGTTACCTGAGTTAGGATACAATTACCTTTCATTAACTACGTGAGCTTTCGCTTATATATTATCCTCCTAGATCAAAGAGCTTTGATACGCTTCATAGATTATTTTTCTACTACATTTTTTAACTCTTTGACCATCTAAATCTAGAGAAAAAATCAGTAAAATGATGAAGAACAACGACCTCTCTCTTGGACATACAAAGGACCACATACATTAGAATGGAATAGTACTTAGGTGCCTTTTGCAGTTTCTCTATTCCTTAAAATGGTGATTTAGGTAGCTCACCCAAAATTCAATTTTCAGAACTGAAGTATGATGTACATTCAGAAATATCCAAGAATGCATCTTTGTAAAACTTTTAGAATCTTCCATTTTCAACTTAACCCAGTCAGAAATTCCATAAGTAGGTAGTGTTCACACGTTATTTACTCTTCTAAAGAGGAAACACTTCTATGATATTGTATTAAGAAACACTAGATAGACACCAATGGCCAATTGGTTATAAGTAACCAATTTATTCTGAAAATGAATAAAACAAGTTTTGTTCATTATGCTCTCAGTATACCTAAGTCTATCCAAACAACAAATAAAAATGTCCTTTATCTTGGAAATTTGGCACTTTGATTGGCACAGTCCAAACTTGATTATGTTGCATAATATCAAATTAAATATGGATAAAAAACCAAGAAAATAAAAAAATCAAGAAGATCACCTTTGCACAGATCAAAAAGTTGATTTTGTGGTCCGCAAATGAGCATCTTCAAGAGGATGAGGTGTCTGACCATTGGATGTATCCACACAATCTGAAGAGTGCTGCATCTCCTATTTTTCTTGAAACTCCACTGCTGGAAATGCAATTTCCTCTCCATCCAGTGCCTATTGTACTACACTCAAGGAAGAGGAAGAGAAGAAAGAGGGCTCACTCAAACTACCTAGAATGGATATAAAATCAAGGTGCCCCATCTACTTATACTCTGTGGGGAAGCTTTCATAAGGTCTTTGAGAAAATTGTGCAAAAGTATCACTCCTTGGGAATAATTAATAAATAATTTCTTGAATTTAAAGTAGACCCACGAATCTCCAAAAACCTTGTACGAGTCACACTCTAGGCTCCTGTAACAGTCTAGTTAATAACTTCTACACCCCAACAGAAAATTGATAAAAAAGTAGAGAAAAATATTTTTTTGCTAAAAGTCAGCTTGATTCTGATGATTTTAGTGAGAGATTTTATGATGCAACATATTTTACCATCTACCTCATTAAGCATTATGGCAATCAGGTAGATAAAATACTAGACATGCTAAATCAAATTTATGATGCAATATAAAAATCAAATAGTTGATTTTTATATAACTAAGACTTATCTTAGTTATATAAAAATCTTCATACCTCCTTTATTTTGACTATAACTACCTGACATAAGATCTGAAAACTATAACATGATACACATATTAATTGGAAGCTTTTCACATACAAATTAAAAGTAAACTTGTGATCGAGTTGGTGAGTTGGTGAAAAGCAAACTGGAAATTATCATAAATAAAAAATTTCAATTAAAATTTTCATTCAACCTAGAATGATATATATATTAGATTATTCTCTTGAATTCACTTGCTAATTTATTTTTAGATATTGAGGTAACAGGGATACGAATTAGGGATCATATTCTTGAGGTTCATATTCTTTTGAGCCTGATGATTTTATTTGAAATTTGATGAACTCAAATTATGGTTTTAATTTCAGGTTGGTACTTTTGTTTTCAATCAATAAAACTATCAAATTGAAGTCACATAAATCTAGCTAGAGATGAGTACGATTCATCTTCAAAGGAAATAACAAATATAGAGTTATTAATCTTAAAATACTTATTAATAATAAAAAAGATAGATTTAAAATATAAGACAATGAGGAAAACAAAATGGGAGGCCATAAGGTAATAGTAATTAATAAAATCAAGATGATTAAGTTACAGATATATGAGTGCGAGGAATGAGAAAGGCAGAAGAGGAAGAAATGAGTACAAGTAGAAAGATACATGAATCACAAGGTCGTATCTGATGATACTACATCAAAAATATTTTTATGTTGATCCTTTATGCTTCCATAAAAATTTTGAATATTTTCCAAGTTTTATTCATCAGGGTGTATACATTTTTGGTTAATTCCTTTAATTTTTCCCATACTTGAGATAGGTATTCATGGGGCCCTTTAAAAAATTATCGTATCCTGCTTCAATATGTCTTCGTTTTTCCAACCAAATAATATCAAAGAAGGATATCTGTTACATATACAATTATAAAATATTTGTTAAACAAATGAGACAGTTCTTGATAAAAATTATTTTGGTAGATTTAGAGTGACTTCGTATCCACCATGTACTTATAAATTACCATAAAAATAGAAAACAGCATTATTACCTTTTTCAGGATTGCATAGTTACAATAAGTAAACACTTTTTGAACACATACCATGAAGAGACAGCGAAAAAATAATTTTAATACTAAATATTCCTGAAATAAATACTTCTAAATTTTTAACTATGATGGTCATGAGATGTGATCAGTAGTGAGATCGAAAAAATTGGGGTGATTTTTTGAATTGGAAAAAATGAAAATGATAAAATATTACTTATTCACTATTACTATTAGATCCATAATGTGTAATACTGTAATTTGGCATTCTGGAACAATTGAAAACCTAGAAAACCTTTCTAGGTCTATTGTTGGATCACTATGGAATGGTTGATACCTGAATTCATTATAGGGTTTTAGGTTTAACAAAGAACAGTAATGAAGATTGACTCACATCAATATACCACATATATGAAATGTAAAATTTATGTCTAAGAGTAAGAAATATGATCATGTAGGACAATACATATGGATTACTATTAAAATATGTTAATGAAAGGAAAAAAAAGCTTCAAAAATCCTCAAATAAACTCTGAGCTGTCACATTTCTTTGAATCTAACATGTGGTCCTCAGTTATATATAGTCTTGGGATACATATCCTATTAGGTTGGGTTTATTATGCTGTTAGTGAATAAGATGAAAAAGACTTTGGAAGACAAATAGTTTTAGTTTCTTGTGCTACCCAAGGGCTAGATCATAACATTTTCCGTTCTCATAACAATCATATTGCATAGAGAACACTGTGAAGTTTGCTGTGGTGTGATAAGGACACAAACTTTGCACATAAATTACAATGCAAGGTTTCAATCCACTATAAGTCGCATGAATAGGTACCTAATAATAGTGTTTGGATTCATTGTGCTTTCACGAAGTTCTAATGTAATTTGTAGAGATTCAGATACCAGCTAGGAGACTATTCATTTATCATTTTCTACGCATCTGAAGATTGGAATAATAATATCCAATCTTGTCAACGAAATTTTCCTAAAATAATATTCCTGGATGTAAACCAGGAGGTATGGTGGAAAGAGCATTCCTACTAGATGTTATGGCCTTTGCGGCTGACAAGTCCAACCTTTACTGCGTGTTACCGTCCCCTCCAAAACTCTGCCCTCGACAATGTCACTCACCAAACTGACTCTGTTGCTCACACCCCCAACCTTTGATGCCTGCCACAATAACCTCTATAACCTGCTGCTCCACATCAGCCTCTAGAGGATGCCCTACATTTTTTTCTCCATTTCAATATAAATTCTTGTATGAGATATTCCATTGTCCTGAATCTTGGTGATTGAAACTAGATGTTACTATTGCGAGAGAATATTGGGATGAGGCTAAGTCACATACATAATAAACTACCAAACACAATTTAGAATTTTATATTAAACATGTATGTTGACAAGACACTACTCAAGTGTACCAATAGGGATGTGTCCCTCCAAAAAAATAATCCTCAATAACTTCAATGAATGTCTCTGAATGAATCTTTTGACAGAGTTATCTGAGTGAAAAGCTGAAGGGAATGATAGTATGTAAGAAGATAAGGAAATGCACAAAGGTTGTCACCTCCAGTTCGAGAAGGGAAACCATTGTACATGTAATGAAGATCATTTACAAGAGGACAAGGGGAAGGCCATGGCCATAAATGGTAAAGGGAAACGTGAAATAGTAATTGATATTTCAGATGTATAATGCTGCCGCCGGACTCCCTATGGGGCATTTAGTACTAGTGCCTTTGAGGGATATAGAGGCTGGCCCTCCTCGGCTGATGCGTGTTGTAGCTTTGGCTCAATATTATAACATCACTCCTCCTTATGTTGACCATCTTATCCTCAAGCTGGAAGTCCAAAAACTATTGATAGATTAGGCAAGAGAGTTCCCAGATAGCATAGTGATGTGGAATATTTTTCCATTACTCAAGGACTTTTGAGCCCATGTAGATCAAAATGTCATGATCACTACACATCGGGTGTGTCATCATGTCCAAATTGCTAATCATCATCATGATAGATCATGATCGAGCGGGTCAACCATGATCATCGATCAAAAAATTATTCAATGGTCATTATCATGATCATTTTTTTTTATTTATCACAAAGTTTATTGGGTTGGCAATCTGATCTGACCAGTGATTGATCAAGATTCTCGATTGGACTAAGTGATGAAATATTCCCTAGATTGGTCTGACTGTCACACCCTTGCTGTCGTAATGGCAACCCTCTAATGGTTTTCAAAATATATGTGTAATAGGTAAGGGTGGTTTGTATGCCCATGACAGCCAAAGGTTTGATGCATGGAACACAAAATGGAAGCACACATCTGGTGGCATGTTCAACTGAGTCGTTGATATGCCCTAATGTGTTTGTTGATATGATAAATCCCAAAGAAATGAATTGTTTCTAATTTGATTAGATGCTTTATATTTTACAATCTCGTCCAAAAATAAAACCTCATCTCCTTCTTGGAACATAACATTTTGTTATTTCTCTCTACTTGATAATTTGTATGAATATGTTCCCAAGGAAGTTGTATGCTTCATACATCATCTTCAAATTCTTCAGAAATTAGTCAATTTTAATCAACATCTTCTCCATATCACAAATTAGGGATCTCGTAACACCTTTCGTAGTCTAGCAATAGAAGCAAGATCCTATCCATGTAGTGCCTGAAACTATGACATGTCTTTTGTTGGTGCGGGAGATTGTGTTGTAGCTCATTTCTGTCAAAGGGAGCTAAACCATCCCTTTTCAAGCTGTTCACCTAAAAAAAGTATAAATACGTGGAAATATATGGGTAAGGGAGGAGGATTCAAATGTATGACTTGATGTTGCATTGTTGGAAATATATGTGGCCTACAAGTAAATTTCACATTCCACATCTCATGTTATATTCTTTAATATGATATATTCATTATAATGTACATGTGATGCTTAGAATTGAAGTACATGAATACATGTAATGACTGAATGAATTATGATGCAAGCATAATACAAAGATAAGTTATGTTTAAATATGGGTCCTAAAATTTTTTATTCAAAAGACCTTAGAAGAACATTAAAATATTTCAAAATAATGAAAATATCTAGTCCCACTCATATGATATGGCTGAGCCCATAACCATGAGTTTGAAGACATTAGTGATAGATAGTGAGTGCTCTGTAGAAAAAGTGTTCGCTGAATTTGGCTGTTTTATTATATTTAGAATTAAATATAGTGATTCACGTCACAATTGTGTATGTGGCTCTTAGATCTGATATGTGAAAGATGTTGTGTGAATGGACAGTCGTGTTTTGACCACAACCTATGATTAACTCAAATTTAGGGTGTTAATTTGTTGTTGATATTTGAGATAATCAATAAAAAATAATAAACCTTTACTCATGAAATGATTTGGCTAGTTAGTGATGAGCAAGGGTCATCTCCACAGTGGACGGATATTTTGGTTTAAATACTCTTTAAATGATGATTGAAAAGGTATGAAATGAGATACATATAAAATAGAGGACTATGATGTAATGAGTATGAGATGGTGAGAAGATGATAAGAATTATTTAATAAGGATTATATCAATAATAAAATGAGAAATAGGTATGAGGAAGTGGATAGGTAAAATGGAAATGAAATATGTGATAGAAGAAGAAGCGAAGTGATGATGAGCATAAAAAATAAAAAAGAAGATAGGATGATGATATGGGTGAATGGATGAGTGTGGATGTGTATTATTGATGTTGAAATAGAATGTTAGATGAAGAAATGATAATAATCTATTAAATTGATGTGATGGAAAAATGGATAGTTGGTTGTGAGATGGAGAAGAGGATGATGGATTACAAGATTTAAGTTTTAGAGATGGATGTTCTAGGGTAAGATAATGGTAGATGGTGATGAGAATAAGATGATCGTGAAAATAAGGTCGTAGATCTCACTAAAGGAATGTTAAGGAGAGAAACCAATGTAAGACAAGAGACTAACCTTACATTCCTATGTTCCGCCAAGATCAAGGCAATTTTCTGATGCAAATCAGCCTCTCCACTTCTTTACTGACCTTCCCCAATCATTCCAAACATCAAGAACACCTTGATGGACCTTCAAAACCCTCACTCTCTTTCCACCAACCTCTCTATTAGGAAGCGAGTTCAAACATGGTTTTTTTTTTAAATAGAGGCTTTATTTTAGATTCAGTTGTATGGATTGAAGTCAGGTTGAAAAAGGAAGCCCCACTCATATTTTTCGCATGAAACTCCTGGATTGTCAGATATTGCAATTTGAATTTGGATCATTCTCATCCCTCTGATTTTCACTATCCTTCGATAGCAAAAAAGTCAAAGAGCCATTAAATAATCCCAAATAATGGATATTAATTCATAAAATTTTTATAATTTATAAAAATATATCTCTTTGAATATGATATCAAAAAACAGAAAAAAGTATATTTCGACTCAAAAGTATGTTCTTTTGGAATTTGATGTCAGAAAAATTATCTACTTAAAAATTCATAAAATTAAAAATAACATTCTAAAAATAAGTTTAATCATTTTAGGCTTGATAAAACACATATATAATCAATTTAATGAAAATAACCATGTATGGTCTTATTAACTTACTATAATGGGTGTTATCAACCTACGAGTCTCTTATGAGGCCCGAATGTAATAACAAGACCATAAATGTGATTGTGTGGTCAAGATGGGATTGTGTACCCTTGGTATTATAAGAGATTGACTCAAGGAAGATTATACACATAAATCCCTAGATAGTGTATCAAAAAAATTGGTGAAGGTTTTCTCCAATGATTTTTCCATGCATAAGAACTCATCAGACTGATTGATTAGGGTTTGATGGCTAACCATGTTGCAAGCCATTCAAGAGTCCTGCGCGGGTAAAAGATTATGCCTATACAATAAACATTGATGACAAAACTTATATGAAAAAGTTTACATAGTCCTTTGTAACTTCAAGGGCATGAGGTGTAGCTTGCCGATCCATGGGAGGCATTTTAACCAATCAACACGGTTAAATAAATTCTTGACTAATTAGTCTATTTGTGACATAGCTAACTACCAGTGTCAGTCCAATAAAGGTTATTATGACACTGAAGTTATTGCATTTATTGATACAGGAGACTAGAAGGATCATAATCATAAATTTTTTTTGGATGTTGGTGGATTAACTTTAAGTTCGAGGACTTCTATTAAGTTTACTCAATATGGGGATTTTTGTGAATATCATAGACAGTAAAAATAAATAAACTGAAATTATACATGGATGTAAAATTGCTTTGCAAGCAGTATATTTTCAATTATCTCCCACCTGGAGAAAAACCATTATCTGTTAGGAAACAAATGTGTGACTTTCAAATGATGCTAAAAACTTGGTAGACATTGTTTAGGAATTTTATTGGATTATATTATATCTCCAATACCAATGATCCTCCTAATAAAGAGAAAGTACCTAAAAATCCGGTTCAAGTGAAAGTACCTGAAAGTACCTAGAAGTCATAGCTATTTTATTCTGGTATTGCATCATTGGAGCAATATAACATTTAACTAGAAGCTAAGATTAAAAGAATAACCCTAAGGTTGTTGAAGAACTTATTCAATCATGTATTATTATTTCCACATTAGATGTAGCAATGCATTCAGTTTGAATCATCTATTCTAAAGTTTTAGTCTAGATAAACAATTTTGAAGATAATGTAACTTGTTTATCCTTTAGAGTATTAGAATACTGCTCCACGGATATCTAAAATCAAGATTCCAAAATGTGTGGCTTGTAGTATCATTACTTTTTGCATATAATTTAAACTACACTACTTGAGCATACCTGTGACATTCATATTCATAAGATCCAGCCATGACCACAATTTACAATTTGTTAAATTGGGTTTGTTTTCCCACACTCATATGGGGTGAAAATCACAAATTTTATATATGATTTATACAGTGTATACACTGATGCATTTATCATAGATCCCCTTTTATATAAATTGTGCAAACATCCTCATAGGTCAGATTTATGGTTGATTCTATCTTTTACACCATTTATAATAGGTGTACTGAGAGGAATTATCAACTTAGGATAATCATTTTCCTTGGAAATTAAAAATTCCTCAAGCGTTGATCTTCCAAATTTGATCAAATGCATTAACATTTTTATGGTTTACTTTTCTACCCTCTTCTTAAGTTTGTTTCCAGAAAGCATGATTCATTGGTTCTCGCGATGAAAATTCCATTTTGATGCATGAATCATATCTCTTTTCACTATATTTTTTGCATCATAACGCTAATATTATCCTCATTTTAATGTGAATTTATGTAGAATGCATTAATTCAACCATTCTTTTAATTTCCATTTTTTAGTATCAATTAACCTAATTTACAGGCCTAATAATTTTATGATTCAAAATAAGTTTTAAATTTTCAAATTTTGATTAGGTAAACCTGCTTTTGGGCATATCTCTAGAGTGTATTGTTTGTATTTTTCAGAGTTGAGTATAGTTTTTTAACAAAAAGGAAGAAGATTTTTTTTGAGGTTTGGCTACATTCACCAATAGGCTAAGGGTCAAATCCACAAGGAGCACACAATAAGAGACTAAATTGTTTTTCAAATATATTTTAAAATAATTTTTTCAATGATTTTATGTTTTTCTATATTTTTAAATTATTTTTTAAAGAGAAAATCAATGAAATGAAGGCAAATTCTAATAATTTTTTGGGGATTTATTTAAGGTCAATAAATGAAATTTAATGAATATGGATGTTGTTTTCCCGACCAAACTTGCGGGCGGCAGCATGCCGGTGGGGGGCGGAAAATGGGTTGTGGAAAAAAAATGCTTTAATTTTTCCTACATGAAGAATTTTGTAGTATCATTTAATGCATTGGAAAGATTTAAGTCAAGGATATCCACTTAAATGTGTACCTTGAGAAAATGGTGATAAAATATAAATCTAACATTCAAGAGATCACACAAACTTTGTTTTCATTTCTCCAAAGGGCCAAGTGGTGCTCTTTCTCCAAGAATGTTGATCACCCTTGAACTCTCTCTCCCACACTCTTGTAGAAGAAGACCTGATCAAAGAAATCTGATGCACTTGGCCTCCAACAACAAGTTGGGGGCAGAAATCTAAGATGAGATACAAAGAGAGGGGAGAAGAGATTAAATAAAATTTCCCTAATCTCCCAACCATTGGATTTAGTTTCAAAGGTTTGGAGGGCTGGGACTACTTGATTTCCAGCCTTGGTTCACGTTCCCTCCTTCGTAGATTTGAAAACAGGCCTTTCAAATTCAAATTGTTGGTTAGTTCCACATATCTTGCATTTAGTTGTCCAGTTCTTAAGGAGGTTTCAATGGGCCTCTATAGTGGGCTTGATGTGTATTGGGACCCCCATCATTACCTATGAGATGGTTTTTGTTTCTCCTTTCCTCCCATTTGTATCCCAAATTCATCAGTATATTTGCATATGTACTATTTTTATAATAAAAAATTAATAATTCTCTTGTCTTTAAGGATTCGAGTGAGGTTAGGCTTACAAATAAATAATATATATATAAATAGATGTGAAGATTCCACTTGACTCTAAGGATTCAAGTGGGGTTAGTCTTACAAATCAATAACACAAATAAAAATAGAGCTTAGGAAAATAAATAAAATATGTATTAAACGATGAATAATACAAGTGAAAATATTAAAATATGCTCTAAAAAAAGTGTAAAACAATAATTTTATTTATCTAACTTGATATTATCAGGCTTTGACCTAAAAAAATAAAATAGAAAACAATTGCCCAACTTTGAGCAGACTTGGCCTGATGCCCACCTCATAAGGGTTTGATTTACATATATAGTGACATAAATTTCTTTGCTTGATGTTCATCTAGAAGATCGAATAATGAGATTTAGAGTAAATGAAATTATTTCTCAGTTTTTTCTTTAAGGTTCTGATTGTTTTTATATAGTGACAAGGAATCAAGAAACATTCAACTAATGGAAAGTAGACATGATGCAAGGGTACATCATTTAAGACACAAATATTGCTGTAACTTAATATCAGCCATTGGCCCATCTTTAAAAGGAATCAAAACAAGCAAGGGTAAATCCTTCCATGTTGACCCCCAACCATTGCCTACACTAGGCAAATGATAGATTCCATAAATGCGGGTGACTGCCAATCAATGATGGCTCTCCGAGGACCTCAAAGGATGTAAACATGATCTACATCCATTAGACGCCATGATTGACCTAAAACATCCATTATCATACTTGGACCCTATATTCTGATCAAATATCAGAGCAACAATGAGAAACCCTTCTAACAGTGACAAGAGCTGAGGAAGTATTTCTGGCCAGCACATCAATCACAAATTCCATATCATATTCCATGTTGATTAATAGAATATAGTCATTATAGTGCACATGTGATGATTATAAGGAAGAAGATGAATACATGATAAGACTTAGTCAATTGCAATGAGATAGTAATACAGAGACCACATATCTTTAAGCATTTCTTTCTAAATATTCCTATTCAAAGGATATTCAAGAAGGAAATAAATGTATCAAGACAGAATAATATTATATGGGTGGTCTTGTAGCCATTAATGTGAAACGGCAGAGGATAGATAGTGGGTGCTCATTAAATTGATATGTATGAATCCCTGAATGGTGTTCTACCAAATTGACAATCAGGTTGATTGATGTCACATTTGGGTAAGTGGTCCTTGGACCTAAGAGACCAAAGACGTCTAATGGATGCACAGTCATACTTTGACTATGACTGATGAGTCTCTAGTCAATGGATTCTAAACAGCTAGTTTGAATGCATCGAGAAGTCCACGAAGACAATTGAGTAGTAAAGATGGTGTTATCCGCTTTCAATGTAAGAGGAGACAACTCAAGGAGGAGGATGCGATGGATTCCTTGCCCAATGTAGTGAAATATCAAAGAATTTTTTTTTTTGATGATTTCTGAACACATCAGTACAAACTCAAATGATCATACCCTAAGTCATCTTAGGAGCATCAAGAGGACGAGGGACTACACATACACGGTAAGTAATGACGAACAGGTACTATGTGTGAGTTGATGCACCCTCCTTGGTATGTTTAGACTCAACCTATCGATTGGCCTAAGTCGATCTAACATTAATTAATATAGATGATGACAGAGTTAATTAATTTGGAAGGCCAATTAAGATTTTTAGGCACTGGATTTGTTAACTAGACTAATACATGGTCCTAGAGGGTCACACGGAAATGGTCTTTTAGACGTCAAAAGATGTACAAAAATTTTTGGAGGTTTTATGAAAAATAATTACTATAAATAGGGGAAGGCCTTGAACAAAAATCACCCCAGCCAAAATTTTTCATGGGCCTTCCCCTTCTTATCCTTTCTCCCCACAGCTCTACTCCACTATTGATATGATGGGGACATTGTACGGACGACGACAGAGGGTGAGCTGAGCTCATCAAGTTGAAGGAGGATTTTTTACGAGCCATGGATCGCATAGATATGTCTAGATGTTGCACAAATGAGCGACTTGACTCATCTCGCTCGAGAATCTAACAAATATTACATGTGATACATGCCCAGGTAATTCATTTTGATGTTTTATTGATGCGGTTACGATTTCTTTCAAGTCTTCCACTGTGAATCGTCTTGAGTTTTTCATCCAGATCAAGGCCTTAGATCCCAACAAGAGTTGCAAGAAAGCATAGGAATACTCCAAAGGATCTCCCCAAAGTCTTGATCTGTGCTACTACGGAGGGCAAATACAAATGTACATTGAAGCCAGGGGGTGAGTATAAATCTATACTTACATTTCACATTACTTATCTGAATCAGGGAATTCACATTTCATTTATCAAATATTTTGGTATACATCTATATTTTAATATAACTTTATTCCTTGATTCAATTTGAATCAAATCTGGAGTTTTATTTCAAATCATATGAAGTAGAACAGCCTCTTTGATACATTTTGAAATATAGCAGTCCATTACAGACATTTTATTTTATTTTATCCTATTTTATTTTGGTCTTATAATATAAACGAGAAATAAATTATTGAACAGTCATTATATATATATATATATATATATATATATATATATATATATATATATATATATATATATATTATTCTATTAATATAATATACCCCCTAACCATATCTCTTTATTATTCTAGTTATTCCCGATAATCTTCAATTATTCTCTTGGTCTCTAATTTCTTAAGTTTTTCTAAAAAATAATATATTTTCTCTCCCTATGTCTGCCGCTTTTCAAATCCTATTGGTTATCTATAGTCTACCTCAACCAGTAATGTATATATAATGAAATAATCTCTTTCTTATGATCATCCTAATTCATACCTCCTTTCCCATTCATCCATAGTCTTATCGTCTACTGAAATAAATATCCCTATTCATTAACTCCCTACTTTCTTATCCTCTTTGATTTACAATATATTTTTATTTTATCTTACATATAACCTAACTATCAACTAAAATGAATAATCATACTAAAGATATCTCCTACAAAGTTCATTATCTTCAGTAATCTCCTTACACCTTATAGCTCTAATATCTTAAATAATAATTAATAAATAACTCTTACACCATCTATCTTAATATATATTTTTATTTTAATAGTATAATATATATTAAATTATTAATCCCAATAATAATAGGAATATTAGGTTATCTTGTACAGATCTTACCTCTACCTTTCTTTATTTCTCTCTTACTCTACTTATTACCTATTTTTCACATTTCAATAATTTATTTAATATTTCCTGATCCCATACTTTGTTTTATCAAATACCTAATTCATCTAACTAATCACATTATCATCTTATTCTTTCTAACCCTAACTCAAGAAGTAGAGCTACGTCTTAAGGCTAGTCCCCATGGAGATGACCCTATTCCAGCTTAATCTATTTGAGTGAGTCTATATAATTAACCTTTTTATTTAGATGAATTAAAATTTACCACAACATTAAAATTTGTAATCTAATTTTCATTCATCAATAGGTTATGTAGATTCAAATTCAAATACCCATACCTACGCATTTATATTAAATTAAGTATTATTCACTTGATAAATGTGTTATTGACAAATGAGGGCCTTAGTTATATTAGTCATTGCTCTTCTTTATTGTAATGTTGTATTAGATATTTTAATAACAAACACAAAAGGAATTTTGTCCATGAAACATAAATGGTGTTCTTCATTATCCTCGGAATATAATGATCATCTTCAAAAGATGACAAATATCCTACAATAAGAATGAAGTTCACTGTCCCATAGTGATCATCATTCCATCCATTGCCATGTTTTCTAGCTTCAAATTGACCTTGACTTATCTTCAGATTTTGGCTACTTTTTGGAAATTGAAAACAGCTCCATGGTACAACTTGGTTTGTGTTATCTCATTAAGTTAATTGTTCTAGTTCCTGGTCTATTGACCTTTTTAACCAAACTGAAACCATCCATTTTTGTCCCGTCTTTTTGCAATAGAAAAATCCTAATGGGCTTTATTGTTTTTCCTTCTCAAAGAAATGGGACTTCTTTCTCTCCTTATTGGGCATACAAAATACGAAGTCATGTGGTTCCATTTTTTAAAATTTTACCCTATTAATCTGGTGCATATGAGATAGCTCACCCCTACTTACATTAATATGGTTAATTTAAATATTAATACTCAACGGTGAATGTGTTGGGAAGAAATTGAAAGACACACTTAGAACTCATTTGAGAGAGAACTATTTCCCAAGGGTACAAATGACATCCATTCAATCATTTATACTGAAGATACCTTTACCAAGTCAGCCTTGAATATAATATTTCATATTGTATATCTCTAAGTCCTACTCAGCCTGTAAAACAAATCCACCAAATGCTGCCTCATGGCCTTATTTTCCATGTCTTTTCACTACCTCATTAGCTCATTTCTCATTGATAATGAGTAACATTGAACCATATTAAAGTTAACCTTTCACTTCCAATACATGATGATATCCCATCAGTAGCATCCAATGCCAACTCAGTACAAGCATCATTCTCAAGGACAAAAGTATGCTACTAAGATCTGTAGTCCATCTTTAGGTTATTGAGCTATTTACAGAATTCCAAGCTTGTTAAATGATTTGGATATAATATTGTACAACTTGGCATATAGGAGATTAGGTGGCTTAAGACTACTACTTTAACATATGTTCTTTCCATAAACCCTGCACATACACCCTCACCTGCAACATCACCCTCACTGCACCACTCGTGGCGTGCCTGTGAGTTGAGTGCTGACCCAAGCCAGAACACTGGAAATAAGATTTTCTGATCAGCCAACTATGCATCTAAAGGTCAAAGCTCAAGATAATATGCTAACATTATGTGAATCAAGAGTTACATTATTTTTATAACACAATCACATTCAACAGGATGAATGCGATGAGAGCGGATATTTTCATCTGGGATGCTGAACTTATGTTCAGCCGGTGGCGGAGAGTCAATCCCCTACAATCAAAGCTCAACAGCTGAGCTGTTATCCACTATTTCCAACCTTATCCTAGCTCCATCCAAGTTGTACTTCCAAAACCAGCTCCCCCTGTTCGTCCCCTCTTCTCCCAGTGGGTGCAGAGTTGCCTTGAAACCTGAACGAGACGATAGAATTGGGGACTTCAGATGGAAAACCGATGATGGGAAGATCTGCTATCAAATAAGTTTTTAAGTTAGACCTGAGGTACAGGGGCCCAGACGCATCTTGAACCCATCAGGAACCTCAAAGACATGGCTTCCGTGGATGGTCACGTCGGCTGCCTCGAACTCCGCATTCCCATGCAGCACTATTCTTGCACTCTCCACCCTCTGGACATCGTTCTTCCAGTAGATGTTCTTGGGCGATGACCAGTCAATGCCCTCGTTGATGACCCGGACATTTTGCAACTTGCACCTTCCGCACCTTTTCCCATGAAATAAGAATATTATCCTATCGCTCTCAGAGATATATTAATATAAATTGAGATTCACACCTAAATCCATATTGGAGAAGAGGTTGACCGTGTTCATCCATTTCCATGGAACCCATGATGTTATCCGCCAGGATTATGAGGCTTCCGTCAAGCTGGACAGAAAAATAATTGTATGAAAATATCGGGATTTTCAGAGTAATAACCGTAAAAAAATATACCTGGACGTCCCTCCACAGGAACTCAGCCACCTCTAGTTGCAATTCAGAACCCTCTGAGATCGAGCCCCCGTGGAACTGTTCAGTTTTCCAAGTATAAAAATGAGACATTCTTTCTCAATCGTGATTTTATGTAAATGGATGAAACAAGCTTGCGGACTGTCAACCTCTCCAAGTACATTCCTTCCATGTACTAAAGAAGATTTATTTATCTAATTTTATGGATCAGAAAGACAGCCAGAAAACCGAAGAAGAGAGACAGAGCTCAAGAATGCAAAAAAAATGAGAAACGAATTTTTTATTTTACTGAGTGACAAATGCACCAGAAATGGAAGAAAAAAAGGGAAATCATTGTATATGCGAGCAAAATCGTTCATGAAAATAATTTTACTTTCTTTATTTTAATGAATCACAAAGGCACCATAAACAGCATGTTTCCGGAAGTACCTTTTGCCTTGTCACATCCCAAAGGGGCCCCAGAGCAGGATGAAGAAGAATGAGGAATGGTGGTCCAGAATACAAATACTCACTGTTGTCCTTTATCTGAGAAAGAAATACAGTAGTTTACATGATCCGAACATAGGTTAAACACACCAAAAGCTTATGTTGAATTTAAATATATTCTTTCACGTCGAATATGTTCGTCTGGCATTAAAAATGATCACAGATATTGAAAACTCATGAGTTCATTTTGAAAAGTGTATGTTCCAAACTTACGTCAAAAGATCCGATTTGTATGCATCAGGACAGTGACGCAGAAATAAAGCATTATCACAAGGTGAAGTGGGGGTAAGACAACTTATAATATTACCTTCGGCATTTCTATATGACAAACCGAAAGAAGATCAAAAGCATTTCGCAAAATGTCCAACAGCGCGCCATCTGGAGTCTGTTAAGAAAAAATAAATACCACTACGTCAAAAGATTTGAAGGATATTTAGTTTTACCGACCAACAAGTTTTAAAATTCAAAACTATAAGCCGTTGGGAGAACAGATTCGACGTTCATAAATTCAAGTACAAATTCAGCTTAAAAAGACATTAACTAAGACCATTTCTGCCAAGACATTATGACATCCTATCCTAAGATGGTGATACAGTATGATAGTTTTCATGTTTTGAGTTTCACGCATCTTTCATGAGATCATGCATCAGTTGATTCGACCTAAATAAGTCCACTGATACAATAGCGTATTTAATTTTGTCGTAGCCAATTACGCCAAAACTTTAACATTTCAGTTTTTACAATGTTTCTATGAAGGTAAATCGGGCTAAAATTACACAAACGAGACGTGGAAAGAAATCAAAAAATTGCAACATGATACCTGATGCAGAGAGCTGTCATTTTGTCGTCTTTTCTTTTTTGCAGAAGAAGTCACACGCCTTCTTTGATTATAAACGATGAAAGTGTCCAACTCCTCTTTGAAAACAGTTCAGGAAAACAAATTAGTTTCTTTCAAGGAAACGCCAAAAATTATAAATTAAAAATAAATTTTACATATAAATAATCATGATAACTGGGCTCCTTAAAAATGAAGTTCTAATTCAATACAAAGGCATGGACAGAAGATTTGACAACGAATTGTTGCCAGCATCTCAAGAAGAATCCAGTATTAGAGTAAAAAAGGATACCTTCAATACTCTCACTCTTTCGTGAATGGTATACATTCAGAAAATTTTCTGCAATACTCTGCATCGTGCACTCCAATCTACCTCCAGGAACACTGCAGGAGAAAATTATTGCGGTGTTCAAGGTTGGAAACCAAGGATATATCAGTTTTTGATATAATCCCAAGGAATTGAGCGTGGCGCATTTAAAAGCAACCAGAAAAAATCTTTCAAGAAAAACGCAACCAGAAAAAAGAATTGAATGGACGGATGATAAGAAAATAGGAATATAATTCTAAAGACTAGAATACAAGCGCACAGTCATGATGGAACTATCTTTTCACATATTTAGGGGGTATTAGTACAATTTTTTTAATCAAATCGTAATTCTTTTCAATCCTGCATGTCCTCAGGAAATCTAGAACTTTATACGTCACAAATTCAAAATTATATCTTTTTGAAAAATCAAAATTATAACCATCAAAAATCTTAAACGATGTCACATCATTGCCGCCACCGGTTAATATAAAAAATGAGGAAAAAGTGCTTAAAACTCCACAAAAAGAATCTTTAGTGAAGATAGTGTTTTGAGAGTCGAATGCAAAGATTCAATACTTGCAATGTGAGTCACAGACGGGTGATTCTAATTAAACATAATTCTAGACTAATCGAAGCAATTTCTGTCCGAGCAAGATTGTCTGCAAGGCCAAGTACATCCTCAAAAATATAAGCGAAGTGTCATTAACAGACCTGCGCTTTATTCCAAGGTAGTCAACGTATTGTACTGGCTTCTTCAAATTCAACACCATTCCAGGCAGGGAGGAAGCGCTTTTACTTGATCCAACTTTCTCCGCAGATCGCAAGTCAACATAGAGAATATTTGTGTTGGCCGGAAGTTCTGCCTCTGAGCTTCAACACGATAAATGAAACAATAAGTAAACTTGAAAAACACAAAAAATGAAACAATAAATAAACTTCAAAAATAATGAATGAAACAATAAGTAAACTTGGAAATCGTCACATAAAATTACACTGAATATCAAATAATGTGGTGCCGGGATGAGTAGAAGGATCGCATGATGAGCACATGAAATGGTTCATGGGTCTCCTTCCCGTAGGAATAAGAATATCATTTTTTAGACCAATCAAGCTGATCCGAACCAAATATAAGGCCAACTATAATGCCATATGTTAAGGATCGACGTTTCAAGAAAGACAATTTGTGGATGAAACGCCCTTTCTACTTTTAAAGATTAGATTACTTGATGAAACTATTAATACCTGTTTGGCGAGAAATGGCCGTCTGTTATTCCAAACTTCTTGAATTCTGTGTATTCAATGCATGTCAGGCCATATGCATACTTCCTGTCAACGGTTTTTTTCTCTACGAGAACATTAATGCCCTCTGTAGCCGCTGGACTCCTCTGGCATGAAGCAAAGCCCAACTTCTGCAAGGACCACTCTGCTTGTTGTCAATCAATTAAAGATGATATAAATAAAAAAGGTTTACCAATTTCCCGAATCCTATTATAAAGGAACATAATTCACACAATTCTAGTAAAAGGTCCGCTCCCATCACTGCAATAACTGAGAAGATTGAAGACAAATATTTCTTTAAGAAGAAAACTAGAAAATCGTTCAATATTTATTTTACTGCATACTGGTACAGTCTTATAATCATCATTTTAACAAAGAAAGAAGTTACACGTCGATGATTCTGGGTTGGCATATTATGGCATGATATTTCAGGATCCAGACTGAAAAAAACGGGACAAAATAAGGTCCTATCAGCCGACTTGGTTTACCATTAAGCCAATCTCTCACAGATAAATTGTCTGCACTGTAGATCAACTGATTGTTTGCAGGTGAGCCAAAAGATAAACAGGAAAAAGCAATCATTTCAACATTTATCTTAATGTTTGACTTTCTCTGTATGGATTTACAGCAGAGAAAAGTAAATGGATCTATAGCAGAGAGAACCTTCCAAAAATTCGATTCAAATTTAACGAAACACATTCAAACTAAAATGAGTGCAAAGAAGCCCCAAAAAACTAAGAAATCTGACCTTCTGGTGGTGAAGTCCAATACCTGCCAGTGCCAACAGAGTAACATCCGTTGCAGCCACCACATTACTGCAAAACAAGAATCCATTCCCTGTAATAAGGACTTTTCCGATTTGACAAAAAAAGGACACGTTGACACATGCCATTGATTTTAGTTGACTCTTTGCTCAATGATTTTGTCAATGTCACATAGCAGCTAAATACAACCGTTCATACTTTTCTCACAACGCCAGCATCATAGAGAACAACAATGACGTTGATGGTTGGGGCTGACCGTCCATCAATTCCCATCATTTTCAACATGAACAGTCAACTCGTCCACGTCAATGCATCCATCAACATCAAAACGGGGTTTTTGATGTGTATGAATCCTTAACTAGTTGTCAAAAATACTACTAAAAGATTCAATAAAATTGACCTGACTTGGCGTATAGTTGCACCCTTTCGTCCTCGGTTAAAAAACCACGTGAAAATTCCTTTATCATGCGCCAGCTTCCAAATCGCACCATGACCACCGGGTCTGCAGACTGGGGAGAACTGATCGCTAATCAACCACCGACCATCCTGTGCCGATACAACAGGTACCAGAGGCTACCAATGAAGAAAGATGAGGAAATCGTAAGCATATCACCATAAAAAACAATCAATATACAAGGTTACTGGCATAGTATCAAATTTAGGTTTTCCGAGAGGAACCTGTTCAAAAAGCTGAAAATTTTGGCGACCTCTTCCAAACCATTCAAGCCTTTTGCAGAGAGAAGTAATTAGAGAATGATTGTCTTTGGCTGAACTCGTCATGATTGCAACCGGGGTGATGCATTGTTTCCCATATAGCTTGAAGTAAAGAAATTCCCTTGCCTATGAATCAAAAACAGGGAAAATAATCCCCATCTGAATTAAACAGTGTTTCAAGCACAAATGACAACTGAGAGCCAATAGCGAACTAAACTTAAAATGTCGGCCATTATATTCAGCATTCTACATTTAAGACAAATCCAGGCAAAACCCTAAATCATCTGAAGGTAAATGAAACATCGAAACAATGTATCTTTGAAAAAGAGATACAATGAACAATACTATACGGAAAAGTTACACATCATTAATTCTCTATAGTTTGAAAATACCTGAAGATCTCTTATCAGACCTTCCAACAGAGTTCGCCCGCAAAACATGAGCATTGCAGCAGGCAGACATTTTCTTGTGTCGGGGTCAATCAGCCCAAGACGATCTCCAGAGCCTCCAAGAGGGTAAATTTCTCCGAGATCTGGCATACCCTGGCCACATTAAAAATGCGTTGTTGAATCTGAAAGTGACCCTGATGTATTAGAGTTGAGTTTCTCCCATTCTTATTGTAAAATCTCAGTTAAGATTCGCAATAATGTATAGCTTCCGACTAACCTCGATTCCCCATAAAGCTGCTTGGAACGCATCTTCTGTCTGTTTATCAAGATTGAGACCATTAGGAACATGAAAATCCATGTGTCGCTGCCCCCTTTCTTCGTCTACATGACTGGACCAAGCCCGTGATTTCCCTTCTATTGTCGATTGAGAAAGAAGCCTAAGAATCATGACTTGATACCTGAAAGAACAACCCATGCAAGGACGATAACTATAAGCCCTCCAAAAGGCTGATGATTGGGTTTTCCAATAATTTGCTCATAAAAACTTTGCAAAGTTTAATGTGAAGGCCAAGACAAATAATCGAAGGAATCACGAGAAGAAGATATTGTAATTAGACATAAAAGAACACAGTCTACAGACTCCTCACGTCGGAGAAGAGCTTCAGTAGACGGAAGATGACTGGTTTCTCATAAAAACATCGATGGACTCCAGAAAAAGAATACCGAGGTGAATCACAAAGGCAATGAATATTTTCCACATATAAAAGCACATATCTTGCTCTTCAATGTATAATCAGGTGATAAATGTTGAAATAACCCACATTTTCTGCCAAACAAATCAGGACGCGCAAGTTGATCTCGCCAAAAGATTTGGCGATTCACGATTAACTTACCCGATGATGCCCCCAATTGAGCTATAGAAGTGATCGACCTCTTCTAACATCGACAGAAGCCCATTCAACGCCATATTTCCAACTCCATTCAAGTATTCCCCACCGCCGTTCAAGTCAGAGTTCCAATTTTCAATCATGTCCGCCAACACATACAGAGCATTCTTCAATGCGTTTCCATGAGACGTCACAACATTCATTTCTCCCCCCACGTCCGAGAAAAGAACATGGGCTTGACCAGCCGCGACAAGGCACTTGACCAAGAACGCCTGCGAAGAATCCAATCCAGAGAGAAGCTTAGAACACCGCCGACCGCCATCGCCGAACAACTCCTTCACCCTGGGATCATCGTCGAGCACTCTGATCTTATCTCTGAGGCTCTTTGAGGATCGTAATCGAGAACAAATACCCTCGAGCCGCGAGATTTCCTCCCACACGTCGAATTCGGGGGCGGGAGCTTGCTCCAAGGGGGCGATGGACACCTTCACGACGGTTCTCAAAGCGCGAGAATGGCGAGCGACGGACGATACTTGGATCACCGACGACCAAGAGAGAGATCTCCATGAGAATTGCGCGATGGAGGAAGGATAAGAAGCGATGGAAGAGGGTAGGCGGGTCGACGGAGGAGGACGAACGCTCCATCCTGCCTTCGCCATGACCGCCCCCTTCACCTCTCTCTAGACTAGAGCTGATGGGGAAGACGAAGAGAGAAGAGAGCAGCAAGTCTAGTTTAAATACCGCGCGCTCGAAGAGAGAGAAAGAGAGCGGATAAGAGAAGATGCCGAGCGGCAACGAATATCCAAAGGGGGGAAAAAATAAGGTGGGGCCCACTGTCAAGCTGGGCCTGCTGTTGGGCCCACTGGAGTTTTCTTGGACAGGCCCAATTTCGGAGAGCGGGGATTCTTGATAAGGCGCTGTCCGACGTGGCACGTTGTTTGGGTTTGGGGCTATCGTAATGCTGACGTGGATCTTGGGACCTGAACATGTGAGAGGAGATGCTTGGGCATTATGAGGCTCATGTCACAATGTATGGTGGGGAGATGAGTATGCTGATTCTTCAAAATCAGAGGTAATTAAGAATTTTTTATTATTATTTTTAGAGTTGAATTTGTGTTGCTCATCTTCTGACTCACTTTTAAGAGTCTTTTATTTTCTACTGCAATTGAAATTTCATTTTAGTCAAACTTGCATGTTATTAGGCATTTTTGTGGCAAAAATAGATTAGTAATATATTAGTCGAGTTCAAAGAACATCTCTAATAGTTTCCCTAATATTTAAATAGAAATTCCCTAATTTCCTTCAAAAAATATTGGTGTATTTTCTATTTGTATCTCTAGCCTAATACTGCAATTGTTTTGATGGATTTTATGTAATGGTATTATATTAATTATATATCAACTGAGTTCTTAAAAGATTGAAATGAGCATATTTGTCATTCACATTATACCTCATGATTCTTTATAGTGTGTATTATGTAGAAATCTGTGAAAAATTTTCCTCCCCCATTGATATTGTTATTTTGCCTCGGGATATTTACTTGTTCTCTCTCTTGGCAAATGTTCTTCAAGATATTGGTTTTTAGAGGATGTTTATGCCTATTATGTGTATCCTATACTATTTGTGAACAATAAAAATATGTTTCTCTATATTTTATGTGTTTTGATTTATATAAGTACCCTGAAAATTTCTAAGTATGCTTGAAAAAAATGAAGGTTCTTAATTTTTATGGACAATACTTGATGTTTTGATTTCTTAGTGTTTTAGAGACACACATATATAATTATTTATTAGAAATTATTCATTTTATTTTTAAAAGTCTCCAACAATTTAAAGGTAACTTTACTCGATTCATTTAGGTTTTGATTTTTCTTGAAGACAGAAGATACGGTACCAATAAAATATGAGAAACTAATGAGAAAGAAATGAAGAATCGCAAGATTATTTCTTACATTTGATGAATAGTAAGCGTCTGAGGATATCTAATATTCTAATGCATCTTTGTAACTCAATCTACGTGTGTTGGCAAAGCTAATGTGCATTTTCCCAAAAAGGAATTGGTAATTTATATATTTATATTTGCATAATGATATCTGAATATGGAAGAGAATTCCCCATCATATGGGAATTGATGAAACAGAAACTTAGGTATTTTTAAGAAGATTCAATAAAAAAAAGAGATCTTCACCAACGGGACTACAGACTAAAATTTTTAACAGCATTTCTAATCAATGAGGCGGAGCTAAGGAGATGGCGCAACAACTTTATACAAGTCCAGATGACACAGCCATGTCTTCGGTACTCCTGTTACCTGTATCCTCACTCTTACCAAGCGTTGGTCTTGTTGGCTAAGGTACAACCTAAAAATGAGAAGGTGTGAATTAGGCATATAAAATTATAATAAATATAATATGTTTAACAAATATCTTGATTAAATTATAATAACGAATATAGGGAATACGTTTTTTATGTAGATTAGTTGGAGTCCTTTAATTAATATCGTAGCAATGCATGAGACCCTCAAGCCAAAAATTACTTGGTCAGAGAAATGCTTAGGACAATTTCAATAAAACAATTGCATCTCTGACCTTGACCTCTGTAGTCTTCCCTGGAGGACCATTATACTGCCTCCTATGAGTCAGTATCCTAAGCCTTTTTTAGGTTGGGCCCCAGAGCCTTCTAAGAAGTAATTTTGATATGTTGATACTTTGGTCTAAAACCACTCATTCATACTCTACCAAATAATTTATGACTATCCTCTTTTATAAAATATCCAATGAATTTCTACATATATTTTTTCATTAATTCAATTTGGCTTAATCGAGAAGAAATGTTTACCAACATTTCTCTCTAGGAAATTCAGAAAGAGTTCAGTCATTGAGTAGTTCATAAATAGATATCGCCATAAATTCCACTTTTATATATTTAAGAGTATAAAATTACCATCTTTAATCATAAATTAATCATAAGATTTTTCTTACTCTCTCTATGATTATTTAATTTATCATTAATTTCCCTGATATCTACATAAATGATTAAGCGAGGCAAATGTATATTTTGGTATGAACTGAATTTCTTACAATTATTAAATTTATCCTCCAAATTGTGTTCATTACTAATACCAACATACTCCATTGAGATACTCAATTTACATGTGCTTATATTTATACCTCAGTTTACAATTTGTAAAACAAATCAACTATATATTTTTCTTCTAATCGATAGGGTCCTTTTCGGTGGTAAATAATTTCATAGATTCATCAAGTCTATCATAAGCTCCAAGTTTTGTATAGATTGTGACTTTTATCTGGAATTATGGGTATCAATATTTATTATCAGGTTATTACTCACTTGTTTAATCACTATAAGTTCTTATTTTATTCTAAAAATATATTTTTTAAAATAACTGACATTTAAAGGCATTCCTTTTATTAATATGCCATTTAGAGGTATTTTTAGATATAATGTATTGGCAAGGATGTGGTCCGGTCTCAGTCTGGTTTTAGCAAAAACTTAACCTAGACCTGAAGTTCAGTCCATTTTTTCTCTGGCCAGGTTAACTAGTCAATGTTTAAAACTCTTTCTAAATCTTAGAAAATATCTTAAGTAAATCTTATAAAATTTAAGTCATATTTATCAAATATGGTTTTCCCATTTAAAGGTATTCAACAGAAGTGGTCTCCCTTTCTCTTATTTAGCTCACCTTTGCTCTATTTGGTCATCTGAACACATCTTAAGTTGGTTTATTTCAATATCAATGAATCATTTAAAACATTAAACATTATAATTTAAAACAATCTCTTATTTACATCATTCATCATTATTCATTCCTCCTAGATATGTAAGGGACGGTAGGCAGTAATTTATAAAGATGGCCATATACACACAATATTTTAATAAATTACATAAAAAATTAGAAAATATGGTTAAGTTCATTTTAAGATATCATTTAAAATTATTTTTTAAATCTGTACATTCTGGAGGCTCATTGGGGGCTATAAAGGGGGGGAAATAGGCTGTTATAAGCAGTTGTTATTTGATCAGTAGTTTGGCATCCATGGAGAAGGCGTCTTGATGGGGCATTCTATTTGATCAAGTCTATGTATCGATGATGATCATGGGTAGGTTTCCAGGAGCCACAAGCTTTATTAGCAGTATATTTGGAACATTTTTGCTCTTGTCTACCTCCCACACTAAGCAAATCAATTGGTACTCACCAAGTTGAAAGATTCGGTCATCTCATGTATGCCCTGTCCATGGCAATAGAAGCTTTGGAAAATCTGAGCTGGAAAAGTGGGATCAGATAGAGCTCAAATTTGGGAGACTCCTTGGTGAAGCCCTTAAGTTGACATCTTCCAAGGTGATGGATGGATGTTTCTATGGACCCTTCTTGGATTTTTAAATCAAACAGTGTGATCTTAGTTTTTGAATTATTCATGACTGTGATTTTCAGATAACTGGGGAGATTCATGGCTCATTTCCATTCAACGCCTATCTTAGAAGTTTATACTCCTATTAAATTAAGAAACACAACAAAATATGTATACAGAATGACACAACATACTATTACTGATAAAATGAGGATGGTTGGACCAGTATCATTTAGGTAAAGATTCCACTTAATTGATCTGTATGAATCCCTGGATGATAATATATTTAGTTATAAATGATGTTGATGTTGGAAATATCAGTGGGTTCCAATTTGATTGCACATTTCACATCCAATTAATTATTTAGTGATATAACATATTAATTATAATGTATGCTTAATATACTAATTATAATGCATGTGTGATGCTTATCAATACATGCAATAGCGAAGTGAATTTTGATGATATCTGAATATTACTTTTCATAGGGTACCGGAGAAGGACATCCAAATAGTGGTAACGAATATCACAATCTAGCTTGCTCATATGATGAGTGTGACTATATTAGGTGTCCTAGGGAAATATTTCACTGAACTGAGTCATATCAATTCTTTAATCTTTTTATACCTAACATCAATCAGGTTGATTTGAGCCACAGTTGTGTCAATGATCCTTAGGCATTAGGCACCAAAGAAACCTTGTGGATGGACAATGGTGTTTTGACTATGACCAACAAGTATTAAACCATGAAATTCTAAATCTTCCAAGCTCTGATGCAGGCACGGGAGATTGACTCGAGGAAGAATATTGATTTGGGTGGGGGTGTAGGTAAATCTCTGCCACTTAAGTTATTAGAGAAGGTGTTCACACATTTCAATTAATTAGAATGACTGACAGGGGTTTGATGGTTAACAATACCCCAAGTCATTAAGGAGTCTCTTGTGGATTAAATATTATACTTACATAATGACTTATGATGTTAAAGTTTCCATGAGAGATGAGATATATTCCTTTGTATCTTCTATTGTATGATGTATACCTAGGCATCCCATGGCCTGGAATCTCTGTCTTATCCATTTGGTTATATCTATATCTTATGAGATAATGTATTTTTTGCCATAGTAAATTAATACGGTGACTAGGTGAGTGAATTAAATTTATTAGACCATAGAGTTATTAACTAGCCGGTGGTGGATAACTCTAAGCTTGGTGACTTTTATGAAATCTTTCTGAGGATGGAGACTTCTATAAGACTTTGCAACAAGATTTTATGAAACTTTACTAGAGAGTGTAAATGGAGGGAACCATGATAAACCATAAATTTGGTTGAAATAAGTCACTTAAAGGATCTAATTTATTTTTTAAAATTCTTCATTTAAAAAATGGTAAATGAAGGTTGAATCAAGGGAATATGGACGACAGAGTAACTATTAATAAAAATCTATGTCAGAAGATTTTAAGAGGTTTTCATATTTTTTCATTTTTTAAATTTAATAAAAAGAAAGAACAATATTAAAAAATAATTTAAATAAATAAAATAGACATTTATTTCTATTTTTAATATGTTCAAATAAATTAAATGATATTAAATTTACACAGTAGAATGTTGGAAATTATTATAACACAATTTATTTCAAACAATTCAATACCCTTGGCTAGCACTCAAGCAATGAAATTTATGGGTTGATAAACTAATTGGGGTGGAATTGGGGGAAGCTTAGGATTAATGTAGTTTGTTGTATTAGGAAGCTTGTAATCTAGGGTATCCATTGGAATTCAGGGAATTCAATGAGAAAATTAAAATAAAAAATTGAGATAAAAAAAACCTCATTGTCACTTTCCGTGACTGAATGATGATTTCCTTTTAACAACCTATATAAGAATCCAACTCCCTCTCACTCTCACTTTGAAGAATAATGGAGAAAAAATTGTTTGATGCATGCCCCTTTCATCCCAAATTAGAATAGATTTTCTATTTGATTCTGTGGATTAGTTCAACAGATGGTAGAAAGATAGGGGAGAAAAGTTTTATTAGAATTAGAATTTAGTTCCAGGATTGTGAGAGATGCTTTTAAGTTGTTCATGTGCGTATCCTCCAGACACCAATTGATTGAGGGACTGTTGGATCTCCTCTTCTTGTTTTCCAACTGTTTTGGAAGATATAGTTGATATTCTCATCATTAAGCAGTTCTAGAGGAGTGATTAAGGGGTAAGACAAAGAAGAAAGAAGCGGGCACCCATGTTTGTCTGGCATGTGCACGTAAAATGGATGCCCCCTATCTAAACTTATAAAAAACCCTTTTCAGTTAGTTTTTCCTTGACCTGATTTGTATATGGGATCAATTGAGAATGCCTTCTTTAAGTTTCCTATTACACTCACCAAGGATTTGAGGCATCTTCTTCTTCGATTCAATATCTTATTATATCAAGGGTGGACGATCTGATCTTGATCACTCAATCACTTTCTATTTGTTGGTATGTTCGAGCTACGTCATGTTTCAAGCCCATAATTAGAGGCTCTATGTCTTAATGAATACATAGATGTCCCTGATGCCTTAGCCAAATGGAGAAATTATACAATTGTGACATGAATAAATATAATTGATGTTTAGGTGTAAGAATATTAAGGGATTTAGATGCATCACATCAGTGAAATATTTCTCCCAAGAGCATCCACCATTTGTCCTAAGTTTCACCACACTAATGGCCACAAATCAGTAATACTTATTGTATTTGTAGGATCAGACTGTGAAATTTTATCTGGATTAATTGATGCCATCTTGACTATCTATTGAATAGGATTAATTAGAATACATCCTTAGAGACAAGTCAAAACTGTATTATGATATCATCATAATTATCTAACTCATTGCATGTATTTAGGGACTTCATTATAAATATAATATGAGAATAACAATTAAGAAAAAAAATTTCCAATAAACATAAATAATGGACTAACAGTGACATAATATCTAACAGTTTCATAATTATTTCCAGTGTTTGACCCAACTCTTTAAGATGGCTTACATGTGCTCCAAATTTGACCTTCTTGTGTATTGGACCTCTTTTTAAGTTTAGGATATGTATTGGGTTTTATAATCTGATGTAAGACATGTCTTGGGCTTTCTTTTTCCTCTCATTTGTATCCATAAACCAGCACTTAATTTATCTAACTCCCTAGTTCCGAGGAAAACATCAAGCATATGTTAGAAAAATTGCTTCTCCCTATGGTTAGTCTCAAAATTCAATAAAATAGTATAAATTTTATTTTTTTCATTTTAACATAAAATGGTGGTAACGAATGTACATACCTAAAGATAGGTAGAAAACAAAGTAAAAAGGCATATTGTCTTGATGGAATTTGATGTTACTAGGGCATCTGTGTTTTGAAAACCATGTGAGTCATTCTTGACTGCCCTTCCCTCTATTCTTTTGTTCTTCCTAAAGCATTTGTTCTAGTGAGTTTAGATGGAAAATAAATCACACCTCTAGTAGCACACTTTGAGCTAAATAAGAGGATATTAAATATCACAAAGAATGAGTTGATATGTTTAAAGCCAAAACATGTCAAAGTGATTCATCAAAAGAACCAATAAATTACTGATTTAATCTGTGGAAAGGTGATGATTTCAGTATTATCTATTGAGACCCATTTATTCAATACTCTGATAGAGCCAATTTTGATAATACTATTGGTAAAATAATCAACATACTTAGATAATGTATAAGATCTAAAGTTTTCTTCTGTAAGTTAAGTCAAGCCAAGTGATTATCACTCGCGTCTCATTTTTCCTTTGCAGATTCATGCACTATGGCCTCCCTACTGATGATCGGGTGACCTCTATTATTCTGTCACTTAGTTTGCCTGCCATTATTGTCCAATATCTCCTTAGGTTGAGACTATGGAACACCTTTTCTTGCACAATAAGATTGCTATAGACTGTTGGCACCAATTTACTCACCATTGACATCTGCTCTTACGCACCCATACTACACTAACACCAATAGAGTGTTTTGACAAGATCTTTATCTTGTCAACAAGCTCTAAACCTAGCCCTTATCTACACATCACCATAGCATACTTTCTATGGGAGCTATGGAAAGGGCAAAATTGTTCTCGTTTTGCAAGGTCTACCTTTAGAACACTCCGTGTCATGCAACGCATCAAGTAATGGATATGGAAAATACACCATATTGTACCGACCATTACCCGATGCTCCTCATTTATATGCAATATACTTCACACTCGGGGAATATCGGTGCCTTTCACTTTCATCACCACTCGGTTGCAGATTGTCTATTGGCATCCACCACCAATAGGCTTTCTAAAGCTCAATGTGGATGGTGTGCCCAAAGGGAACTTGAGCCCATCAAGTAGAGGTGGTATCCTTTGTGACCTCATAGGAAGTATCATTTTTGCTTTATTATCTTTCTATGGAGTACAAACTAATATAACAACCAAATCTATGGTGATACGTGATAGTTTGCTCCTCTAGGAGAAGCAAAACCTTCACAGTATCATCCTATAATTAGTCTCAAAGTTGTTGGTCAACATGCTCCATTCAGGCTCATGCTCCTAGTGGCATCTCGAGAGAGTTTGGGAAGACATCACGTGTTGTCGCCCACACTTGGCCAGCATTCGTCATTAGTTGTGCTAGGGGAACCAGACAACGGATGCCCTTGCCTACTATGAAGTATGCTCTCACACCCCCTTCCTATATATCACTTGGAAAGACCTTCCTCAAGCGGTTCGCGGCTGCCATTGCATTGAGAGCCTTGGCTTGCCCCCTCTCTGCACATGTCACATCATATCGAATGCTGGCCCTCACGAGTGGTAAGTGTGTGATCTCCTGCCTAATTGTTGTACCCTCTGCGCACCTACATGATGATATCTAATGATGGTGCGAGGACCTCTTATACTCCATGCGTCACCACCTCTGTGGGACATGAGCATGCTATGGGCGCCTACGGCCTTCTCTGGGAGCTGCACCGATATCACCTTTGTATCTTTTTCCTTTTCGCATCATGGGCATGGGCAAGTACGGTCCGACTGTAATTGGGACATTTACAATCACTCCACACCTATAATCACTTATAAACACTTCACTTAATATATAAAACCTCTCGGTTGGCATCTAGGGCACAGCTTTATTGATTTATAGGGACAACCTTGGGTTGGCCGTACCCGATAGTATGTTTTTTGCCAAAAAAAAAGGTAAGTCAAGTCACATGTGACGAAAATGTGAAAACCATATATACGGTAATGGAGTTATTTGAGGAAAAAACTCTATTAGTAAAAATAATATCCCATTGGGATTTTATAGCAGAGAGATATATCATAGTGTGTAAGAAAAGGTTCTGTAATTACTAAGATAGATAAATTTTTTGGACCAGACAAAATCCATCAATTCTCCAAGGACAAACCAACTGTGCATAAATATTTCATTTGTAACTTTTGTACATATTAGATAGTACCTTAATGATTGTATTGTTCAAGCTTTCATCCTACCCTTGTCTCTCCTTTTTCAATTTTGGGTGATTGGAAGACCTCTGGTTTTTCCTCTTTTTTTAGCCTTACGTCCATATTCCTTTCAAGCAATGAGGATACCTTAAAATACTCATACAATTTCCCCCTCTCACAGTCAACCATTCACCATCTCATTGTTGTATTAATATTCATGACCACCATAGTGATGTTGAATATATTTTTTTGATTTCTTTCACAATCAAATGACTTATACATAAAATTAAAATATCCCTAACCAGATCCCTTTTCACCATCCTGAAAATTCAAAGAATATTAGGATATCAGGAGATACCATGCTAAGATTTGTAAATTCTGCAAATTTAGATTTTCTAGTAAAAGGCAGAAAGTTAGATCACCAATATTGATAGAAAGACCAAGGAAGAGACTTTTATGTATTCTAAATTATATAACTAAATTAAAAAGGGCCTTGTCTTAAAAGAAAAAGGATTTCAAACTAAGTTAGTGCACACCTAGTGTAGAAAATCATTTCTCCCCAAGAGGAAGTCTCAATATTAAAAATACTAAAATTCTATTTTCATTATAGCTCAATGCTGATTAAGGAAGCATGAACCGCTTTTGATTATGGAAGGATGTCGTGAGTCTCGATCATAATTTTATGGAAAATATTAACCTTTTACCTTTACCAAAAGTCTGGTGACCTTGATTCCATCAGATAAATTGGTCAATTTACAAGTTTAATCCAAAAAGTCAAAAGCCATAATGATAAGCATGATGAATTATATGTTATGAAGAATAATTTATTAAGACAATGCTCAAAAACTTGAATTATATTGTTGTTTAAAATTAGACTTAACCCACAATATTGATAAAAGTGTACACTTAAATACATTATAGTTAATAAAGCATAATGTATCAATCCACTGGGAGGCATGAACTGATTATGGAGTTTTTCTTAATCTTTTCAATCAAAATAATGAGTTTCTAAGTTATGATCCACTTACCTAAATGAGATTATAAGTTATAAATTTTAAAGGATTTTATATACTTCATATAACTTTCTAAAGTTATTGTTTAACAAAAATGGAAGAAAATGAATAAATAATTTATATTTTTATTATATTTATTAAGAAATGGAATGGATACACTTCCACAAGAGTGTACTTATATTTTTGTAGAATTTTTTGTTTAGAGTGAGCAAAAATTTGGCCAGCTCCGGAATTGGCCAAAGTTAATTTGTACCTGGAAAGGCGAAACCTTTGAACCATACTACATGCCACTAAGCTCCCCCGTAGACTGGCAAGTGTGCCGCTGATGTTCCAGTATCCATGCAGTCCATCCAATTGTGGTGATATCAGTCGAGGGAGAGTATTTGGTTTACGAGGATATAAAGTTTTATTTATGTGGTTTTCAAAGGAGAAAAACTTTTTTGGTGTTTAGAGAGATAAAGGATGAATTAGATAGAAAAAGTGAAGAAATGGTGGAGGATATGATGGGAATAAATAAGTACCAATTTTGGGTGTAATGTCTCCATTTTAATTGAGACCTAAGAAATATTTTAGAAAAATACAGATTAAATGTCAACTTAAATACTCTATAATAAATACAGACTTAAGGGGCTGATCTGAAATAAGGCATAACTTCTTGAGGTTCAGAATAAAAGAATGAGTTCAATAATAAAATAAATATTTTTATGGGATTTTTATGAATTTGATGATATTATATATAATTCTAGGATATATTTTTCATGAGAAATGCAAAGAAAAGCACTAAAATATTTTAGATAAATTTTATAGATACTTTTCAGAATTATTTTGTCTTTAAAAATGCCTAAAATGGTCATTGATATTTAGGTACTTTTTTGGAATATATTTAGAGGCTGGAATGACTAGGTATTAATTATATTATTTTTATTGAATTTATTATGATTTTTTAAAAAACTTTTAGATGAATAAAACATCAAATTTTACCTTTCGGAATTGGGAGTAATGGCAAGAGGTGGCAGCTATCACCAGGTGGCTGTAATTGGGTGCTTCTCTTGGCTAGTATGGTCCCTGATTGAACCCTGATTCAAGGAATGACACCCTATTGTGGACTTCTCTAAAATATGGCCAACTCTAGAAAGAGGGGTACCCTATGGACTAGTGAGTGCACCATCACACCCCACATAGACTAATGAGAAAATGGGAAAATGAATACAGCATGACAACGCCTGTTGCATGTTAGGCTGGCTCAACCCCGGGAGTGGCGATGGACAAAAAAACCCTGTTTTGAATGAGTCAAATATGAAATTTGTGTTCTTTTTTACATATATGAACTAGAGATGGAGGTGGATGTCCAAAAAAAGAAATGGATGGATTTTAGAGAGAGAAAGTGTTCAAAATGAAGAGATAGTAAGGAAATGGTGTGGGAGGTGTTGTGAATGAAATTTGAAGATGAAAATTTTTGATGTTTAATGGTTATTTAAGTAAATTAATTAGAGACACAAATGAAGGCTTGGAAAGAGAGAGAAAGTTTACAAAGAGAAGGGAAATCAAACATTTGTGTCTCGCTCTAAGTAGTTTATTTCCACTCTGTATTTAAGTTAAAATTTTGATTAATATTTTTGCTTTGGTATAAATTAAAACAGAGACATAATAACAAATTTTTTACTTATCATCTAGATCCTTATATTTCAGCACTATTATAATTTTTTAATGCAAATGAGAAGATTGACTGAAAACCTCAAAAAACTTGCATTAAGTAGGTTGAACAACCTGGATCCTTAAGAGCCTTGTCCTGCTGGTCAGCATCTACTGGACAGAATGTGGGAAAACCAAAGGAAAGGGAAAACTTTTACCTCAGGAAAATTTATGAAAATAACATTTCATAAGTTTTTATTCTCTTTACTTGCTAATTTTTGCATCCTTTTCCCATTGTTTGAGGGCTTTTGCATCCAAATTTGTTATGTCGAAATTTTTTAAGTAATTGAGAGACTAATGGGTGGATGATATTCTAGCCCACACTCTTTTGATTTATCCTTTAAAAGCCCAAAATGCATTCAACCCCTTTGAGCCCTTGTGCCCAATTAATTTATCTATAACAAATGCTCCATCTCATTGATAGTGTTCCATTTGATTCCTCTAAATTTTTTCACTCATGAAATGTTGAATTATTCATTATTAATGTAACTTCTTGACTTCAATGAACTCAAGAATTGATATTTAAAAAATTACATCATTTAATATTCATATTAACATAATAAATGAGTTATTTTATTAAGTCTAAATACATATAAAATGTATAGAAATAACATTTTATTCAGGAAGTTATCATGGTCCCCTTTGGCTATTGGCATTACTTCCTAACCTACATTGGCTCCACTTAGTTATCGTTCTACACCCAAATAGATTCTAAATAAAATTATATCCGTTCAATGTGACACAAGCATATATGTGCCTCTTGACAAAATATTAGAAATAGAAGCATAATTCTAAGTATTGGAAAATCTGAACACATAGATAGGAAGATAGACATGGGGGTAGGATCAACAGGAGTAAAATCTAGGTAGAGAGAATTTTGAAATGTGAGAGAGAGAGAGTGGGGAGACTAGAGATAAAGATAGGGAATTCAGAAAAGAAGATAGTGAGAGAGAGAGCAAGGGAGGAGACAAATTGTGAGAGATAAATATGGATAGAAAGAGAAAAGAGAGAGAGAGAGGTGGCAAGAGAAATAGAATAAGAACCCATGAGAGTTAAAGAGAGTGAGAGACTCAAAGCTAGTGGGAGAGACATGGAGTGAGAGGGATAGATGAGTGAGATAAAGGGGGATAGAGGGGTGAGCAAGAGACTGAGAGAGGGGCCAAGATGGATGGTATGAGGACAAGTGAAAGACTGATAGAGGCGGGCAAGAGAGGGATGGGTGAGATTGAGAAGGGGGCCAAAGGATCAAGTGAGAGATTGGGAGAAATGTGTTGACAGAGAGTGTGTGGGGATCAAGGTATGCTGAAAATATATGTGGCCAGCAAGCCAATCACACACTCCATGTCTTGTTCCATGTTTATTAGTACAACATACTCCTTACAGTGCAAGTGTGATGCTTATGATGAAGTCCATGAATACATGATCCGACTTAGTGCATTATGGTGAGATCGTAAGATGGAGATCACTAGTCTTTAAAATATTCCTATTCGAAGGATACTTGAGAAGGACATCAAAGTATTCAAATAGAATAGCACTATCTAGCCTCACTCATATGATGAGTATTGTCCTTCCCATAGCCATTAGTTTGGAGACATTCAGGATAGATGGTGGGTGATCTTTAGTGGAAAGAGTTTATTGAATTGATCCATATGAAGCCCTGAATGGTATTATACAGAACTGCCAATTAGGTTGATTCACGTCACGGTTGTGTAAGTGGTCCTTAGACCTGAGACACCAAAGTTGTCATATGGATGGACATTTGTACTTTGACTATGGCCAACAAATCTCTAATCATAGGATTCTAAATGGTCTTCGTTTGGGTGTATCAAGAAGTTCACGAAGATGCTTGAGTGGTCAAGATGGGATCATCCACCCTCAGTATAAGAGGTGACAGCTCAAGCTAGATGATGCGATGAAGTCCTTGGCCAAGGCAGTGAAATATCAGAAGAAGAGTTCTCGATGATTTTCAAACGCATCATTACTAACTCGGATGACCGATTGGAGTTTGATAGTTGACCATACCCTAAGTCATCCAAGGAGCGTCAAGTGGATGAGGGATTATACATATACGGTAACCGATGACGAACAGGTTCCATGAGTGAGTCGATACACACTCCTTTGTATCTTCTAGGACACGAGGTGTAGCTTGGCACCCCACGTGACGGAGTCTCGACCTATTGATTGGGTTAAATCGATCCGACATTAATTAATCTATATGATGATGTAGTTAATTAATTTGGAAGGCCAATAAAGTTTATTGGGCCACTAGAGTCATCAATTAGATTGATACATGGGCGTAGGGGGTCACATGCAATGGTCCTTGGACGTCCGAAGATATACTTAAGCTTTGGGGGTTTTAATGAAAATTAACCACTTAGTATAAATAGGGGAAGGTTCTGAACAAAATTCACCCAGGCCAGAATTGTTCAGGGGATTTCCCATTCTTCTCCCTTCTCTCCACACCTCCTCTCTACTCTTGATGCGATCGAGATGGCGTAACGATGACGATGGAGGTAGAACAGGGCTTATCAAGAGAAGGAGGAGATCCAACATGCCAAGGACCACGTGTATACATCTAGAGGCTGCGCACTTGAGCAGCACGACTTATCTCACTCTGGGATCCAAGAAATCACAGATGCGATCTGTGCACAGGTTCTTTATTTAATGATTTCATGGATGTCATTGCGATTTCATTGAAGTCTTCTACTACGGAATGTTTTGATTTCTTCATCCATGTCAAGGCCTCTAGAACCCAAAAAGGGATCAGGGAGAAAAATAGGGGGAGGAAAGAAGGGAAGCAAGGGTCCAAGAGAAACATGGTTGAGAAAATATTTGCCCCTCTTGAAAAAATTTAAACCGACGGGCATCTTTTGTTTAGTCGACCAAATTTTGTTACATCATTGCTTTCCCTAATATTGATATTGGTGGTATCAGTTTCTATAATGTATTCTCTGTCATTGGATCAAGATTAAGCATCATAATTATATGATATTGGAGTGATATTCAATAGTGGAGTTGAATCCCACTATTATACAATACAAATTATCAATGGATGTAAAAACACACTATTTTAGAAGTTTATTATATTAAAATGATTAAGTATACATGTAACTAACACTATAAAAATTAGATTTTGTTTTTTGAATGATAATGTAATTATGTGGATTGTTTTAACCATTTTCTGCTGTTTACATCATAATCTTAGAGAAAATACCTTTCTAGGTTGGAATATATTATTCCTACATTTATGACATTCAAATCATGAAGAGATTAATTTTCTAGGCCAAAATATGTATTTTTAGCATTTTTAACTTTTATTTTATTTTCAATGATCAATTACAGGTGTTCAATTTAAATTTTCTGCTCTGCTATGTCCCCATTAAAATTTGTCAAACAGAATCAAATCATTACTTTCCGCAATGATTAGTGTCACTAATTATTGCAAAAATGTCATCATAACAGTGCATACACATGTAAATGTGGTGCACATGCATCTGTGTGGCACATCCATGTCCAAGCATGGACGGTGGAAGAGACAAAAATCATATTCGTGGCACACGCTAACACATGGCCACATCACAGGGTCAACATACTTAATGGTATTCCTCTTTTTGTCTTTTTTACGCACAAGGACATGGGTGCCTTGTGGAATTGGTCATTAAGAAGGACTTGAAAAATCTGGTCCAATCATTAAATCAAATGTTGGAAATTTTATGGATCAAAACCCAAGATGTGACACGATGGTGGTGAGCAAAGACATGTTTTTATTGAATGAATGACCAGGATTGCTCTAACTTCAAAGCTTGATATCTCATGATTCCAGAAAATGATACAGCTAAAATTTTGAGGGTGGGTTTATCCCTCAGATCTATAAGATGAGGTCTTCATCATTCCAAAAACTATATTGAACCCACATCTTACATTTGTAGGATGACAGAAAGAGATTGAGGTTAGATACCCATCGAGTGTTCTATTAATGTTTTGGATGATTAGCTAGGGACAACATATAAGAGGAGAGAATTGCGTGCATCAGTCAATGACAATGATCTTGGCAGAATGTAAGGACTTAGGGTATGTTTTGTTGCCTCATATTATCCCATCTTTATCTTTGTTATTAGACTAGACCTGTTTCCTCCAATTTTCACATCTGACTCTATCACCATCACTATTTATTAACCCCTTGTTGTTACTTTTCTCTATCATTTTTCCTCTTCCTCCCATCTTTAATAAATATTCATAATCTTTCACATGTACGGAAAATAAAAATTTAAGCAAGAAACTTTTAGTTTCTACCATTTTTTAAATGTTGGCCCCCAAGGATATTAAGGGATATATGAGTTGAAAACACACGATACAATTTATTCACTGGCTATATTTTGTTACGAAAATTCTGAAGGCATAATAAAAAAATTCAGCACCAAAGAAATGTGAAATTTTCAAAATGTTCTTCCCTACAAAATAAGATGCTCCCATGTGTTCTAGACATTTTGTAAATGAATTCCCTGTAAATCATGTTCTTTCCTATAAATCATTTTGTAAATTAATTCATCCCTACAAAATAAGATTCTCCCATGTGTTCTAGACATTATGATTGTAGCCAATTTTTAAATGTGTGCTTTTCTCTATGTCAAGCACCATTGATAGTCCTGGAATATGGAGAATGATCTTTGATTAGTTGAGGTGAAATATTTCCTCAGATATGTGTCACATTTACTAGTATGATATTTCAAATGCTGAGATGACTCTTCATGATTACAAAGTGAACATATGCATATGATTGGGATTTTTCCTTGAATGCTGGAATTCTAAGTCAAGTAGCCCATACCAAGGCTAGATCATGAAATTAATTAAGCTGAAATATTGATGTCACCACCCTTAACGTCTCAACCTTGCAACAATTCTAAATCACAAGGAAAATCGACCCTCCTCTATGTATTATCATTATACAGAAACCCAAAATAATTTACGTTGGACAGTATGATAATATGACTTTCTAACACCTTTTTTAGAAGTCATAAATAGTCATTCTAAGTTTTAAATTAACTTCTAAAATGTGTCATTTTTTTAAACAGTTCTATTCACACATAAACATATTTTCACATTTAATATTAGTTTAAAATTCAACTCCAAAATTATTTGGACTTTCCCTGAGCTATTGTGATTTTTCTATAACTTTTGAAAAAATTTCTATGATCTATTCTGTTCAAAAAGGGTTATTTATGAAAATTATTTATTTCAAAGGTTTTTTTAGATTGGTCTTAGTATTTTAGTTTTACAGGTTATAAGTATCAGGTTGAAGATGTGAGTTAGTAAGTCATGGGTTTGAAACTCAACAATTAACCAAATTACATGAGTTTGCTCATGGCCCAAGCTGTGCTTGCGCATGTCTTGTTATAGAAAAAATTTTGATTCATTTAAATTAAATCAAAATAATCTAAATAAGAAATTGGACACGTGGTTTGAGTTTATTTTAATGCATTATCTCACCTTATTCAAGAACTAGGACTGTTGCAGCCAGTAAATCAATTAGAGATATGATCAGCCATATCTATTGATGTTACAATTTACCCTGCTTTGTTGTGTGCCTTCTAATAGGCTTGAGTACTGTAAAAAAACATAAGACCTATAAAATAATGGCATGAATCAGGATTTTTTGAAGGTAAAATGCAAATATTTACTAAGAGAAACATGATATGAAGTGATCAAGACTTGAGGTCAAAATTATACCCAAAACCAAGGATTCTACCATTCAGTTTTTATCACATAAAATTAAAAATCTAACACAAACGGGATCTATCTAAAGGATCCAATTTACCCTTAATTTTAACTTGACTTAGAAGAGTTGAGATGAATAGAAGAAATATGGAGCTCTAAATTGGCTTCTTTTATCCTAATAAAAGGATCCAAGAGGTCAATTAGAGAGGTTAAAAGGGAATTTTTAATTTGAGTTTGGTTTGTTTTTGCAACTTTGATAATTCAAAACTGAAATGGGGGTAATTTAATCTCCTCAGAATTAAAACTAATCTTTTTAGAGTTTTTCTTTCGAATGCAGCTTATGCTTAGTTGAATCCCTCAAATTCTCCTCTCAATCCAAATCAGGGCTTGTACATGCCGCTCAAGCCAAGCGATTTAGAATTTCAGATCAAAACCAAGAAGAAGAAACAAGAAATTGAACTAATCTCATTCAAAATGCACAAATCCAAATACAATCAAGGAAAAAGTACCAGATAACTTGATCTAGGGTGGGACTCCTCTCTGTCTTGCAGCTGTGATAGAGAACCATCAAGAATGATCTCCCCCTCTCAAAATTTAGCTTTTATACTTAGGTTATATGGTAAAAATCACCATTTTACCCCCGTTTAGTAAATAATATTTATCTATCAATGCAGGCTAGATATGAATGATCCAACCATACAGATAGAAAGAGGGGATCAAGACTAACAAATCCATAAAAAATCATCTCAATCGGACTTCAGGATCAAAAGTTATTAATAAATCAATTTTAAACCAATTTAATCCATTGGATTTAAAATTGATTTATTTATTAGTTTCGTTTTTAAACACGCAATGACGTGTCGCTCTCTCATTGGCTGGCGCATTTTGAATCCTCCTTTTTGCAGAAAAGTCCTTAAAAAGCCTGGAACTGCTTTTGGACGCCGCCCAAAAGTAATTGTGTATATGCCCCTGGCGCACTCTCTCTCCTCCGATTTCTCCTAAAACATTAAAAATATATATTAAAAATTGCAATAAAACCCTGTAAAATTTTAAATTGGATCTTTACGCCTGCAGTGGCGACCGAGAGCTGTTTTCAGGGTCTTTTTGCACCGAAAGTTTGCAAAAAGGCCCTTGAAACTTTGAAAATAATAAAAATACTTCTTTTTCTATTATAAATATACTTTTTTTCCTTGAAATAAATACATTTCATCTTCAAATAAATCCCAGAAATATCCTAAAAATTCGTAAAAAATTCTAGAAAATTCACTGATTCATTCCCATGCTGATAAATGTCGATATAAAATATTAAATATGCCATTTTCATTCAAAAATAATTATTTCGAGCTTCAATAAATCCTTTAAAATTCATAGAATTAACAGAAAATTAGGAAAAAAAATCAGAAATCACTAGAAAACACTATTTTCATGTAAATATATGATAACAATCCCATTTTATGCTCTTTAAATGCATAAAATCATGCTAATAACATGAAATAAAGACAGAAATTAGTGTGTTATCATTAATCCATTAATATCCCTCATTGAATAAAACCAGTATTTTTAGGCAACAACCCTAAAATTTTCAAGTGACACTGAAGCCATGTTGAGCTTAGTGGCTTCAGTAAAGGAGCTAGTAGATTTATGGTTGATAAGACTTTCAATTTTAATATCTCATATCGATATTATCTCCCTAATAAAGTAAAAAGAGCCTTTGAGTGCACCTTGACTATACTTATGATATAACCCGTTTTCTTGTGTTATGACAACTTTTCTTGCACACAATTAACTTAGTTGGATCCAAGATCAAATGGACAACACCAAGGTTAAGGATCAACTTCTATGGTCACACGACATCCTTAGTGTGTTAAATGGAGCTATGGGCTTAGCTTTTGTTGTTGACTTTGTGATAGTACTCATGTAGGGTTAGTCTCAAAAAACAATAAAATATAAGACACAGTAACTTAAATATATTTCAGAAAATTTATTCTCACTTCATATGATGAATAATACATGTCTAAAACTAAAAATCATTGGGACATAAAATAGAAATAATCAATATCAAAAACTAACCTTATATGATGTTAAAAATATGAAATAATGTAAGGTAAGAAGTTTTGACATATGTCCTTATGTTCTGCCAGGATCACGACAATTTGCAGCTCTAGGTGAGCTTCTCTAATTCTCTGTTGCGCCTTCTCGACCACATAAGACACCGAGAATATAAAAATTTTCTTTCTTTTTTAGACACCAACAAGTATAAGAAGCAAAATTAAGGATGATTTTTACATATATCCATAACTTAATACGTGGACCTTAGGATAAATGGATAGAGGTGAGAAAGATGAACCAGGCTTAAAAATTTCAGCTCAATCAGGCTTCTCTGTCATAAGATATTAGCCTTGAAGTTGGAGAAATCCTAGCCATTCATTTTATCAAACATTCTCTCCCTATTAGAACAAATGTCGTTTCAGATTTATTTCTTGATTATTAAAAAACCCACAAAATTCCCTTCAATGATCAATGGCTCACAGGTCAACATATGTATTGCACAACATAAGAGGAAAATACTATCAAGACATATATTTAATATATGCATGATGCGGCAACATGTCCCCATGTGCCACGTCAAAGCATTCGTGTGTACCATATCACCATGTTTGTACTTTTGATTAATGACATGCAGACACATGTCATTCTCACTCTAAGAAATGTACATGCAATGATTATGTAAATAAAGACATGATGTGGCAGCACACACTGCGGCGCCATGTCAAATGTACATGAAATGATAAGCACACCATCTTTTTGACTTTAAATTATTATAACCAATGTGTTTATCTTATTCTCTGTGATTTTATTATTTTGATTTTATTATTTTTATATCCATCCTTGTCAAAAATGAAAAGCTGTTAGCTAATCATTAGCCATAATGGCATCATGATTTGTGACATGATAATGACAAATATTTGCAATGATTGGATGCACAAACTTTTGATAAAAATGAAATCTATGGCTGGTCACCATTCAATAATCTCAAATAGTGACACTTGGCAAGACACGAAATAACACTGGAAAACCTTAAGTAAGTTCCATTAAATATAAAAGAATTCATAAGAATATAAAATACAAAGATTCTAACAAAAAATAATAATTTCACCTTGAATATAGTGTCAATATTCTACAAGAAATATACACTGATTCAGTAAAATAATTTTTTTGAGAACATGATGTCATAAAAACTCTTTAAAATACCAAGAACTCCAAGAAGATCAGAACATCACTATAAAAATAGATTGAATAATCATGTATAATTATTTTAATGCAGAAAAACATGTAAATTCCATGGTAATAATTGAATCGCATGTTTTGTTAGCTGGAAATCCTCTTTGCTTGTTAAGACTCTGCCACCAAAAAGCTGAGAGGATTTCTTCACCATCTAGTATCTCCAAAAGCGGAACTAAAAAAAATCAAGGAAAGGGGGATATTCTACAATGACTTGTAGGGGTGTCAAAAGTGGGTGACCCCCTTTTTTTATACTATCTGGGATAACTTCTTACAAGTCCCTACAGAGTTTTTGTACAACTTTTTGTGCCTAATAAAAATTCATAAAAATCCTGAAACTTAAAGTATATCCATTAGCAATTCTAAATGTTGTCTATGTGACCCTCAAGGCCATATACCATTCTACTTCAGGACCTTAAGGAACCAAAAAACCTTCTTAATTAAATATATCAATATATAAATACATATATATTAAGTAATCAATGATGATCAATTTAACCCAATTCATTAATTAATTTATCAGCTTGTGAAGTGCAAAGCTACATCTTGTACCCAAACAGATACTCAAGAGTGTGATAACTCATTGAAGGAACCTTGCCATTATTAGTTGCCAAATATGTATAATTCCTAATCCACTTGATAATCCTTGGAAGTTTTAGAGTATAGTCAACTTTAAAAACTAAAGGTCATCATATAACTACTATAGTATTACATTGCCTAGGTCGAGGACTTTATTCCATATTCTTCCTTCACTTTTCCTACCTTATAATAAGGGAAAATCATCCTATCTTGACCACACAATCAGCTTCATGGACTTGTTCATGCATCTAATCAAAGACAGTTTGGACTCCCATGATTAGAAACACATGGTTCATAGTAGAAACACAACCTTTCAAGGTAGTGCCTTCAATGCAGGATGATCATGTGCTTAGCACTACGGGGGAGCCATAACTCACATATATTTATTTTAACTATTCATATACCACATGATATAAATAAAAATCTCCCCTAGGAATTTTGTCTCACATAACAGGATGATCCATCATCAATGGTTGAAGAATCTCCAAAGACTATGATGATGATACACAGAATAACTAATGAAGCCACAGTCTCATCCATTAGTTGATGAAACTGTGAAAATTTGGGACTTGGATATTCCAGTTTTATTTTGAAAATATGCGTGAAATATGCACCTTCATTCAAAACTTTTGTGATGAAGTTCGAACCTCATCTCATAAATGGTCTACTCTATGACAGACACTCTTACCTTAAAATGACCTTCTAAGATCCCAAGTGGAAGCAAGTGATATTAGAGGAGATGGCCCCATGATAGAAACAACATGTGAGACCTTACTACTCTATCAGAATGCCAAGTTCTGATGGATGCAGCTGGGTATTTATAACCAAGAAAACACCAAAGGGAATAGTATCATTATGAACCTTGATTTGCTGCAAATATATATCTTCAAACTTTTGCCTTGGGTTAGGAAAAGAACGCAACCTATTTCCAAAATGAGCTCGATAAAAACTATCATTACAGGTGATGCTAGCAAAGGTAGGGATATTCTCCAATTAGATATAAAAATGCATTCTTTAGTAGTAAGTTCAAATTCTTCCTAGATTTTTTTGTAACATAAAAATGCAAGGTATACCTCCTTAATTGATCTCGATATGGCTTAAAATAATGTTCAAAGGCATGTTTGATTGATTACACAAGGTCAATGTAGGTAAGCGTATTGGCTAGTAAATTCTGGTCATACTCTCTTCTTATGAAGTCAGATGAAATAGATTATCAACATAATAGTTTGCATCAATGGTATCAATAGCATGCAGGCAAATGTAGAGGAGATCACTAGCTTCAAGGCCAACCTTGTTACAACATATTAGGATAAAATCATAGGCCAATTGAGTAATCTTCTTGGGATTGATGTCTCACTGTCCCGAAAGGACACCACTCTCACTATAGATAAATATATCGTAGCTCATTATACAGACTGAGATGCTTGGTAATCAAGTGGCATTCCCAAGGAAAAAAATCATCACCTGGCACTCGATGAAGGAGGGCAAGCAGATATATAGATTATCATTGAATAGTGGGTGTATTATTGATATGTCCATATGCTTCCTGATGTTGCATATGATGTGTACCTCTTTAGCCAACTTATGCATGATCTTAGAATGTGTAGTATGCATACTGACATGCATATACTTTGGTACCGAAAGAGCTTCTCTTGGTGTGGCATGTTGTACCAGAACCATACCAACTTTATAGTGGAATGTTACACAAATGATGATGGGAAAGTAGTAAAGATTAACCATGAGCTATATTAGGACATAATGTGTTTTTTAGTACTGATGCAATCTCATGTTGTTGCCAAGTCGACTGCTAAGGAAGGGTTCAAATAAGTGGAGTTGGGAATCTTCAAGGTATGTTGGGTTTGATTTTTTATTTCAGAGTTAAAATTCCTTGATTCGTCCATTAATTAATGACTGAACCTTCCTAATTTCATCACACCACCTATTGAGGCATCCATGTAGTTTATCTTCAATATTTTTGTCATGATCAATGATAATTGGCATTGCATCATGAAGTTTGAGTGTTGTAGACATATTATGTCTATTTTTCAGAGAATGAAGTGAAGTAGAGACGTTTGTGAGTATGTACATTGAAGATATGAAGAAGAGTGAAAGAAAGAGATGGGAGAGCATTCCCCATTTTACTGGGAATACCCTCCCATCTCTTTCCTTCACTCTACTTCCATTTCTTCAATGTCCATACTCACAAACTTCTTTACTTCACCTCATTCTCTGATCTTCCCTCCTATATTCAGAAGGCAAGGGTTCTATGATGTCCATCAGATTTCAGGAAAGTTTTGATTTTCTAAGGGGAGGGTCTGGGAGAGCTAGTTTTGGAATCACAACTTTCATGGAGCTCCAATTCACTTGGAAATGGTGAAGCATTGAATCATTGCCACCAGCAGAACACAAATTCATCATCCCTAATAGGGATCCCTAATCGAAATATTCACTTTATTGCATTCATCAGATTGGATTTGGGTCTCCGGAATAACTATCATTAGTGTGTATTCATGTTATGTTGTTATATCATCTTAATCTTGAATGTGTCAGAGGTTAGATGACATTCACATGCTTTGGACTTTATAAAGATTGGTTTAGAGAAAAAAATAGTGGGCCCTTTATAGGGAGTGACAAAGCAATAGAGAGGGACATAAGGAAAGGGAAAGTACAGAGAAAAACACAGACAGAAAAATAAATAGGCAGATAGGAACTGAGACAGAACCAATAGAGGGAGAGAGAAATGAAAAGGAAGAAACAGAGAAAGTACAGAGAGATGGATAAAAAGAAATATGAGATATATATATATATATATATAGAGAGAGAGAGAGAGAGAGAGAGAGAGGAAAGACATAGCGACAGAGAGAGATATGGAGGATAGAGAGAGGTTGACGGGGGAGAGATAGAAGAAAAAAACTACATAGGAGAGAGGTATAGAGAGGCAGAATGATAGACAGAGGAACGAGAGGGAGAGAGGGAGAGGGAGGGAGAAAAAGAAATAGGGGAGAGGGGGAGAGGTAGAGGGAGAAAAAGAGAGGGGGGAGAGGAGTAGAGAAGACAGGTGAAAGAGAGTAAGAGGAGAAGAGAGATAGGCGAGAGGGGAGAAAGAGAAAGACCTAGAGAGACTTAGAATGTGATATAGAGAGAGGAGAAAGAGATGGAGAGAGAGAGTCTGAGAAAGAGAGATGGGGGGAGAGAGAGACAGACAGACAAACAGACAGAGGTACCAATACAGAGAAGGAGACAAATAGAGAGAGGGAGAAATATATGGAAAGTTAGACAAACAGAGTGAGGGAGAGAGATGGAGAGAGAGACAGAGAGAGGGATAAAGATAGAGAGAGAGGGACAGAGAGACAGAGACGGATAAAGGTAGAGAGAGAGGGAGAGAGAGGACAGAGAGAGAGAGGGAGAGAGAGACACATAGAAAAAGAGACAGAGAGAGGGATAAAGATGGAGAGAGAGAGGGCGAGAGAGAGAGACAGAGAAAGAGACAGAGAGAGAGAAAAAAAAGAGAGACAAAGAGAGAGGGAGAAACAAAGATAGAGAAAATGTTTTAAACATAAAAATCCTGTAGAGCCTCATTATTCAATATATTTTTGACAGTTTGTTTCCTCAACTTATTTTCTTGAATTCAAGATGACCACATGCCCCTGAATAATGTCTAGAATTAGAATTGCAATATACATTTCTTTTATTTGAGACAGGCAGAGAGAGAAAGACAGACAGACAGAGTCAAAGTCAACGAGAGAGAGACAGATAGACAGAGAAAGGAAGAGAGAGATAGCGAGAGAACAGAGGGGGATAGGGGGAGACAAAAGAGAGAGAGAGAAATAAACAGGCATAGAGAGAGACTGAGTGAGAGAGGGAGAGCACGAGACAGATACATAGAGAGAGAGAGCGGGAGGGAGAGCAGGAGACATATATATATATAGAGAGAGAGATTTAGTGGGTGAAAGAGAGATAGAGAAAGACAGCGAGAGAGAGAGAAGGAGAGCGAGAGAGACAGACGGACAGATAGGGAGGAGAGAGACAGAGAGAGGGAGGAAGAGATTGAGTGGATGAGAGAGATAGAGAGAGGCAAAGACGTGAGACAGGGAGATACAGAGAGAGGTTCAGTGGTTCAGACAGAGAGAGTGAGAGAGAGATTGAGTGAGTCAGAGAGAGGAAGACAGATACATATAGAGAGAGAGAGAGAGAAAGAGAGAAATTGAGCGGGTGAGAGCGAGATATTGAGTGGGTGCGAGAAAGGGAAAGATAGATAGATAGAGAGAGAGATAGAGAGACATTGAGTGGGTGAGATAGAGGGGGAGAGATAGATAGATAGATAGAGAGAGAGAGAGAGATTGAGTGGATGAGAGAGAGGGAGAGACAGAGAGACAGAGAGATTGAGAGATTGAGTGGGTGGGAGACAGATATATAGACAGAGAGGGAGGGAGGGAGGGAGCGAGAGAGAGACAGAGAGATCGAGTGGGCGAGAGACAGGGAGATAGAGTGACAAAAAATAGGAGAAACATTAAGATAGGAGAACGAGAAAGATAGAAAGAGAGAAAGACGAGTACAAAATTGAGAGAGAAAAGGTTAAAGACGAGAAAAAATGAAAAAGAGAAAGAGAGCCGTAAACAACATTGAGAGAGAGAGAGGAGAAGAGAGAAAAAAGGAGAAAGGGTACGAGAGCGAGAGCGGGAGAGGGAGAAAAAAAGTCTGTGAGGGTGGAGAGAGAGAGAGAAATTGAGAGAGGGAGAAAGAAAAGAGAGGGAGAGGGAGAGTGAATCCTTTGACTTGAGTTCATTCTCTAGAAATTGAGGTCTAAAACAGTTGACCCATCAAGAAATCTACTCCAAGATTCCGATTTTTATTACATTATTCTTAGCGCCATCGGCGAGCAGCCCAGGCTATCGAAACAAAGAGGGAGTCTAGCAGCGCGCGGTGCACTTGATGCAGTCGAACACGCAGGACGAGCCTGGGATGTGGTTGGGCTGAATCCTAGCGAGGCTGCCGCCGCCGCTGCACTGTTTGGGGCAGACCAGCTTCTTCTTGAAGCATGGACCGGGGGTGAGGCAAATCTTGTAGCGCCTCTCCGCAAACTTGCCCTCCTCCATTGCCGAAACCATCTCTTTCTGGCCTTGCGTCATCATTCCGTTGTCCTGCTGTGCTTGCTCAATCTCCATGTCGCTCTTGTCCGCCTCAGTCCCAACTCCGAGCCTCCTCATTTGACTCGCTGGGATGGGGGCGCTTCCCGGCTCGTTTGCCCCCGTCGCTGCCGACAGGACGACGGCGGCTGAGAGGACGGCGGCGATCAGAGCTCCGGCGATCTTCATGTCTGACTTGGGAAATGGTTACAGTGGAAGAACAAGAAGACGCTTTTTATTTCGCTCGAGTTCTTCTTGATGGTTTCATGGCCATGCAAGCTAACCAATTTATAAGGTTAACGGAGGCAACCTGGAGCTGGGTTTCTCTCGTGCAGCAACAACCTCTTTGGGAAACGGACGAGGCGTGGGGGCGGAGAATGCGACCTGTGTGAGGCAATCATCGATCAGAAAACTGTAGGATATCCGACGTGATTTTACGCATACATTTGGTTTTAGTATGTCTTAATTCCACTTTTTATTATATCGAGAAGGATATGTTTGCATGTTACTTTTCCTCCGAAACACGCCAATCACTATATCTTTGAGTTACTTCAACTATCGACCGACAGTGAATATGGTAGGGAGAGTTTGTCTCCATATTAAAATTTTAGGGGGTCCCTTTAGAGAAACCTAAAAAGTGCATGCGTTCAGAAAACTGTGTGATATCCGATATGACTTTTGAAAGAGTTCGTAACCGCTCAAGAACGAGAGGAGGTGAGAGGAGGAAGAAGAGAAGGAAGAAGATGTATGATCAAGATCGTTATTCATCCATTGACTTTATTGATTTACATTGTTTTGTATTTATAGTGTAAAGTTATAGTTATCTATACAACTATAATAGGAATACATGTGCGCTTCTGGCCTCTGATTGGCTGACATAATAGTGAGGGAGAAGAGAGAGAAACGGTTGAGAACGGTTGAGTGGATTGAGTGGCCTCTCCGCCCCTCTTGCTCTCTCTCTCTCCCTCTCGCGCTCTCCCTCTCCCTTCGTCACGAGAGAGAGAGAGAGAGAGAGAGAGAGAGAGAGAGAGAGGGAGAGGGAGAGAGCGATAGTGAGAAAGCGAGAGGGAGAGAGAGAGGGAGAGGGCGAAGGAGAGAGGAAGAGAGCGATAGTGAGAAAGCGAGAGGAATAAAGGGAGAGAGAGAGAGGAGAGGGAGAGGGAGAGGGAGAGGGAGAGGGAGAGAGGGAGAGAGGGAGAGAGGGAGAGAGGGAGAGAGCGATAGTGAGAAAGCAAGAGGAAGAGAGGGAGAGGGAGAGGGAGAGAGGGAGAGAGGGAGAGAGCGATAGTGAGAAAGCGAGAGGAAGAGAGGGAGAGGGAGAGGGAGAGGGAGAGAGGGAGAGAGGGAGAGAGCGATAGTGAGAAAGCGAGAGGAAGAGAGGGAGAGGGAGAGGGAGAGAGAGAGAGCGTTAGTGAGAAAGCGAGAGGGAGAGAGGGAGAGAGAGAGAGGGAGAGGGAGAGGGAGAGAGGGAGAGAGGGAGAGAGAGAGGGAGAGGGAGAGAGGGAGAGAGAGAGAGGGAAAGGAGGGAGAAGGAGAGGGATAGAGAGAGGGAGGGAGAGAGAGAAAGTGGAAGAGAGAGGGACGTATATTTACCAATTTGATTGAAGAAAACAGACGTATGATGTTCATCCTGGCCTCTGAATGGCTGTACCTTCCTTCACCGGTGAAAGAGAAGGAAGGTTATCGTTTTCGTTTATGGGTTTCCCATCAGAAATGCTCTTTTACATAAAACGGTTACAGAAACGGAGGGCAGCGGGGTGAACCTGGAACGCACGTTCATCAGAAAACGGGGTTCAACTGCGGGGACTCCGATGTCCTCCAGCGTTGTTCTCCAGCTTCATCCACGCCGTCCGCAACGTCCTCGAAGCCCCCCTGGATATCCTCTCCGGCAACGCCTGCAGGTTTCATTTCCTCTCTCTCTCTCTCTCTCTCTCTCTCGATCTCTATCTCTCTCTCCATCTCTCTGGTTCGCTCTCTCTTCACCTATATCCCTCTATCTCTATCTATCTATCTCTCTCTCTATCTCTCTCTATTGTATAGATCTCTCTCAATCTCTCTCAAATCGTATCTATCTCCCTCTTTCTGTATCTGTCTCGCTCTATCTCGCTCTATCTCTCTCTATCTCGCTCTATCTCTCCATCTCTATCTATCTATCTATATCGCTTTACCTCTCTCTCTATTTATCTATCTATCTTGCTCTATCTCTATCTATCTATCTCGCTCTATCTCTATCTATCTATCTCGCTCTATCTCTCTCTATCTCTATCTATCTATCTATCTATCTCGCTCTATCTCTCTTTATCTCTATCTCTCTCTCTCTCTCTATTTCTACCTATCTATCTCGCTCTATCTCCCTATCTCTCTTCTCTCTCTCTCTCTCTCTCTCTCTTTGTTATGTGTTTTTTCTCTCGCTCTTTCTGTACCTAGGTTTCTATTTCAATTTCTCTCTCTTTCTCTCTCTGCTTCTCTCGAAACCCTTTTTTCTCTCTCCTACAATTTGACGGAAACGTTCAGGTCTACGTAAAGGCTTCTTTCTCTATCTCTCTCTATTTGTATCAATCTCACTCAATCTCTCACAAATCGTATTTACCTCCCTTTTTCTGTATCTGTCTCGCTCTATCTCGCTCTATCTGTATCTATCTCGCTCTATCTCTCCATCTCTATCTATCTCACTCTATCTCTCTCTATCTCTATCTATCTATCTCTCTCTATCTCTATCTATCTATCTCTCTCTATCTCTATCTATTTATGTCGCTCTATCTCTCTCTATCTCTATCTATTTATCTCGCTCTTTCTCTCTCTATCTCTATCTATCTACCTCGCTCTATCTCCCTATCTCTCTTTCCCTCTCTCTCTCTCTCTTTGTTTATGTGTTTTTTCTCTCGCTCTCTGTCCCCAGGTTTCTACTTCAATTCCTATCTCTTTCTCTCTCTGCTTCTCTCGAAACACTTTTTTCTCTCCTACAAATTGACGGAATCATTCAGGTCTACGTACAGGCTTCTTTCTATCTCTTTCTTTCTATTTGTACGAAACCCCATTCTCTCCTGAAAGTTGAAAACCTCAGGCCCACGTGCAGTCTTCTTCCTCTCTCTCCCACTCTCTCACTCTCCCTCTTACCTTATCTCTCTCTCACTCACTCTCACTATCACTCTCTCTCTATTACTCTCTCTTTCTTACTCTCTCTCTCTCACTCTCCCTTACTCTCTCTCCTACTCTCTCTCACTCTCTCTTACTCTCTCACTATCACTCTCTCTCTCTATTACTCTCTCTCCTACTCACTCTCTCTCTCTCACTCTCTCTCTTACTCTCTCTCTCTCTCACTCTCTCCCTCTTTCTCTCTCTCTCTCTCTCTTACTCTCTCTCTCTCACTCTCTCCCTCTTTCTCTCTCTCTCTCTCTCTCTTACTCTCTCTCTCTCACTCTCTCCCTCTTTCTCTCTCTCACTCTCTCCCTCTTTCTCTCTCTCTCCCTCTCTCTCACTCTTTCTCTTTTTCTCTCTCACTCTTCCTCTCGCTCACACTCTCTATTTTACTCTCTCCCTCTTAGTCTCTATCTCACTCTCTCTTACTCTAATTCTCCTCTTACTCTCTCTCTCTCTTTCTCTCTCTCTCTCTCACTCTCTCACTGTCTTCTCTATTTAATCTCTTTCTCAGTATCTCTCTATCTTACTCTCTCTTTCTCTTACTTTCTTTCACTCTCTATCTCGTACGCCGATAGGACGTACGCCGATAGGACGTTTTTAAGGCGCCCTTTCATCCTTGCCTGCTACCAAACTTAAATCGATTGCTATTGTCCTTATAAAATCTTATACTCTACTTAATTATGCTCTACTTCATTTCAAATTATTCTTCTTAATGTAGCAGCCGGATAATTCTCTTAGCCGATCTGAGTTACAGAATTTTGTTGGCGGCGGTTCGTCTGAGTGGCTGAAGATGGGATTTTTTAATTAGCTCCCAGAATGAGTACGGCCATGCTTTCTATCTCTTCTCTCTCCACTCAAGCAAGCATTACGAGCGGGCCCTACTAGTAAAATATAAAGTTATTCCGTTATAATTGTAGTTATTATAACAAGTTATAACTGCTATAATCAAACAAATCCTAACGGTTGGATCATGTCTACGTGTCCCTGTCTATGTTTAATCCTTACTATGTTTAATCCTATAACTATGTTTAAACTTATATTTAATCCTAACAACTATTCTCCTAACGAGTATAACGGGTAAGTGGCCATTTTTTACTAGCTACTCTTTATTAAAGCTCCTAGTGGTCCATGTCAGCTCTGTGTTGTCGTTTGGCGAGTTATTGGCTCATCTTCAATTTTTACCCAAATCATTATTATTCTATAGATTTGATTTCATTTGAATACTACGTTTCCTCCAAAAAAATTTAAAATTGCAAGGGGAAGAACTATCATGTGTTATTCACTGACACTAAATATGGTATGGAGTGTTTATAGAAACCTTAAAATTTTAAGGGGCCACTGTAGACAAATCTTCCCCTTTTTTGCGATAGTCTTGAGTGGGCCTGTTAGAAGCAACTTTCAGAGTACATGTATTAGGGTGCTACAACCATTATCTGTATGCAATATCCATTATCATATATCGATGCCATCCATTATCCAAGAAGTAGAAACGCAGAGGATATTGGAGTTGAAAATTGATAACGGAGAACGATTTTTCATGCTGAACCGATAACACATATGGATAATGTTTGGTGCACGTTGACATTGGGGACTGATAACTTTTAGCAGAAAAAGATTACTGGAATCAATAATGGATACAGGTTTTCGACGATGAAACGATAACGATAGTCAAAAACATTAGGATCATACTGACATCAGATACCAATATATTTTAGCAGATAACAATTTTGGATTTTGATATTGGGATGGATAACGGATATCGTGAGAAATTTTGAATTGAGCATCAAAATAATGTTTCATTGAAAATTACTAAAAATTTTGATTGAGCCGTTTTCTATAAGCTATGGCCCCTAAAGGACTCCTAGCCAGAAAAACTCATCTACGGCCAGCATAGGCCCTCTAGAGTCATTAAAAGGGAGCTTGCAATCCCTAATCCCAACATCTTCTGGCAAACACACAAGGAGGCGGCAGGAGACCCTTCCGACAAAGACACAGGTACTACTGTGACACCTCTCCGACAACTCTTAACTGTCTAGGATGGTGCCTTAGGAGGCCTAGAGATGCTTAGATTTGTGACATCAAGGAGGAAGGCAGGAGGAGACTCACACTAAAGCTAGGGGCCAAAAATCAGCACCCCCAATCTCTGCCTGCCTAAAGCTAGGCGATCCAGGTAAACTTCTGACTTCCATGAGGTTGACTTCTATGCGTTTATCTACTCTAGATGCACTAATTAGATTCACATCAAATTTCAAATTGGTTTTCTATCTGATTTCTAAGTTCAGCCTCTTGGAGGCATTTTGACAAACACCTTAGGGGCATCTGGTATTTTGCACAAATTTTCAAGATTTTACCTCATTAAAAAATACTTAAAAACTTAAACATTATACATATAAATCGTATTATGCTATTATATATCATACTCTCCTGCTATGTATTAATACACATCATTAATTCCAGAACTCTCTTACTAGTTCTTGTTGACGTGGGTCTCTCTCTCTCTCTCTCTCTCTCTCTCTCTCTCTCTCTCTCTTATATAAGACGTGGTCACATCGTGGAATAAATTAATTTGTGCCCTAGCCGTCGTTCTCTCCTCTCGTTCTCCCTGTTTCTCTCTCCTCGAGATCATCCTCTTCCTCTCAACTTGGTATCAGAGCAAGTTGAAGGTAGATCTCATCCAAGGGGAAGGTAGGCGGCTACCTTGGGCATCACCTGGCGTAGGCGCCCTCTCCTCCAACATCACCTGGCGGCGTTCTCTCTCTCCGGCATCACCTGACGGCGGCATTCTCTCTGACGGCGGCGTTCTCTCTGTCCGGCACTCTCTCCGGCGTTCTCTCTGTCCGGCGAGCCTCCCTTGTCTCCGTCCAGCGAGCGGCGGCGACGGTCATCTCTGGCGGCGAACCCTCGGTCGTCCTCCGCGCTGTCGTCATTTCCAGCGGTCGTCATTTCCTCCACATCTGAAGGGGCTTCACTCTCATGGCCGATTCGTCCTCTTCGATCTCCTCCGCACCTACTGTCGCGGCAGCTACGAGCACAACACACCCACCCCCTTCAAGCAGCAAGCACTCAATCGTTACTGCTCTCACGCGTAAGGCGTACACGTTCGATGGGACGAACTATGGTTCGTGGTCCACGGCGTTCCTCGAGTTCCTGAATGCACATGGACTTCGACATCACTTGACGGATCCTCCTCCGAAGGAGACTGATCCGAATTATGTAGGGTGGAGCTCGCTGGAGTCGGCCGTGTGCACCTGGCTCTGTCAAAGTGTCACAAACAACATCATGGAGCCGATCAGCCATACACGTCCTGCTCGCGCTTTATGGCAGAAACTAGCAACAATGTACGCCAACAAGAGCAATGTGAGTAAGACAGTGCGTCTATATGAGGCCTTGTTTGCGTGCAAGCAGGGCACCAGGACTCTCCAGGCTTATTATGGAGCGATCGAGGCTATATTTACTAACCTGGAGACTCATCAGCCCACCTCGACAGATCCCCTGACACTGGCCCGCTACAAAGACGAGCTTAGGGCAGGAGCCTTCCTCAGTGGGCTTCGCTCGGAGCTCGCCGACATGATACGAGGGCAGGTACTCGGGGGAACCTGAGTCATGCCCATCAAGGAGATCTTTGCTGCTGCACTTCGGGTCCAGGACAGTCTGCCGCAAGTACCCAGTGCCTCATCCACAGAGGTATCTGCCCTTGTTGTCTCGGGTGGGCCCCCAAAGCCCTCCGAGAAGCCGTCCTCATCCGGGAAGACCCGGAACTTCTTTCCTCCCTACAAGTACTGCGGGAAAAATTCTCATCCTACCGAGAAGTGTTGGAAGGAGTTCGGGAAACCAGCGTGGGCCCTAGCTGCATCGGGAGGGAAGCCACCATAGGGTACATCTGGATCCCCACTGACCGCACCATCATCGGGCGACACTGCATCGACAGCGGTCTCCTCTCCTGGCAGTTTTCAGCTCTCGGTTTCTCCAACAGAGCTGGCATATCTTCAGGCTGCTCGGGCTTCCTCCCTGCATGCTCCGCCATCGTCCTCGGCCAGTCTCGCCTCCCTAGCGAGCAGCCTGGCATCCTATGCCGGTGGACGTGGCTCCTCTCCAAGTATGCCCTCTATTCCTGCTCATCTAAATATTTCTTGGGTTATTGACTCCGGGGCATCTGCCCACATGACCGGTACCCCATCCCTCCTTACATCCTACCATCCCGACCCCTCCATCCCTGACGTACGTATTGCCGATGGTCGCGCTTGTCCTGTCCGTGGTTCTGGCCTTTACCATGCGTCTACTTCCTTACCTCTCCATAATGTTCTCTATGTTCCGGGGTTCCCTACCAACCTTCTGTCTATCAGTGCGATCACCAAGACGCTCAACTGTGGAGTCTTCTTTTATCCTTATCACTGCGTCTTCCAGGATCTCAGCTCGGGCCGGAGGATTGGACTAGGGCGTGAGAACGGGCGTGGCCTCTACGAGCTTGTGGTGGACGGTCCATCTTCAGGGATTCGTGCACTCTTCGCCTTATCTGCATCCTCTAGTACTCATGACACCTCTTTTTTGTGGCACTGCCGCTTGGGGCATCCAAGTGTTGGAAAACTTAGAGAAAGTTTACCCTGGTTGAATTTGTCAGATTTTACATGTGAGTCTTGTCAACTAGGGAAGCATCATCGCTCCTCGTATCCTCCGCGCATAGGACCCCCATCTCTACGACCATTTGATCTAGTTCATTGCGATGTATGGGGCCCGGCTCAGCACGTCTCACCTACTGGAGGGAAGTACTACATTGTCTTCGTGGACGACTATACGCGAGTAAGTTGGACCTATATCCTTAAGAGTCGTAAAGAAGTTCTTCCCCGAGTACAGCATTTTCTCGTAGAGATAGCTACCCAGTATGACACAAAGGTGAAGGTTCTGCGCACGGACAACGCACTTGAGTTTACTCAGAAAGTCGTTGAAGAACTGTGCACTGCCCATGGCATCATCCACCAAACGACGTGCCCCTACACATCCCAGCAGAATGGCGTAGCTGAACGGAAGCATCGCCACCTATTGGACATGGTTGGTACACTGCTGTTGGCGATGAAGGTTCCCAGTATCTATGGTCAGATGCGGTCTTGACGGCTACGTTCCTTGTGAACCGCCTACCGTCCGCTGCACTTGGAGGAGCAATTCCGGTTCAGAGACTCACCCCAGCGACTGACTTGTTCTCACTGCCCCCTCGGGTCTTCGGCTGTACAGCGTTCGTCCATGATCATACCCCCGGACTGTCCAAGCTAGCTCCTCGTGCCCAGAAAGGAGTCTTCGTGGGTTATGCCCAAACTCAGAAGGGATATCTGATCTACTTTCCTGATCGCCATCAGTACATCACTTCCGCTGATGTGTCGTTTCATGAGGCTACTCCGTATTTCTCCTCCAACGACCCACCATTACCCGATATTCCCTCTGACCCATCACCCTCTAATACTTCCCCTGATCCACCCGTTCTTCTCACTTCATCGACCTCTGAGTCTATCCCTACTGATATGTCTGTTTCCCCTGCTCCACCTGTACCTGATCCCCCGCTCTCTACTGACCGTTCTGTCCCTCTATCATGCACCCTTCCTGCTTCACCTACATCCTCTCCATCTTTGCCCGCCTCGGATCTTGATCTCCCCATTGCTCTCCGCAAAGGGTCTCGACAGTGCACGAAGCATCCGATTGCCCATCATGTCTCTTCCGCCCGTCTCTCTCCTTCCTATCATGCCTTTGCCCTCTCGGTCTTGTCTGAGTCGATACCCAAGACATATTTAGATGCGTTGCAGGTACCAGAGTGGAAGGGGGCGATGGATGTTGAGTATGCTGCCTTCCTCCAGCGGGAGACATGGACGCTGGTTCCTCGTCCATCGGAGGCCAACGTTGTCTCGTGCAAATGGGTGTACTCCCTCAAGTACAATCCTGATGGCTCCATTGCTCGCTACAAAGCACGACTGGTGGCACGTGGCTTCTCTCAAGCCTACGGCCTTGACTACACCGACACCTTCTCTCCCGTGGCACGCCTGAGCTCCATCTGTGTCCTCTTCTCCATTGCTCTCGATCAGGCCTGGCCCCTCCATCATCAGGATGTGTCGAATGCCTTTCTCTATGGAGACCTCGCCGAGACCGTGTATATGGAGAAACCTCCTGGGTATGTTGCTCAGGGGGAGTCCTCTCAGGTATGTCTCCTCAAGAAGGCAATTTATGGGTTGAAGCAGAGTCCGCGCGCATGGTTCCATAAGTTCTCCCAGCTGCTGTTCGCCTACGGTTTTGTCTCCACGGTCTCCGATCCTACAGTGATGCGCAAATGCACTCCTCGTGGGTGTGTTGTGCTCGCTGTGTATGTAGACGACATTATCCTCACTGGCAGTGATGAGGCTGAGGTGGCTGCGACCAAGGCCTATCTCTCCCAGCGCTTTGTGACGCGTGACCTTTCTCCACCCAGGTACTTTCTTGGCCTCGAAATTGCCTATCGCCAGGGTCAGATGGCTATCTGCCAAAGGAAGTACACACTCGACCTTCTAGACGAGACGGGGATGGTGGGATGCAAACCAGTGGCCTCGCCTATGGAGATGAATGTAGACTGGTGGGACAAGTCTACTGCATTGCTGGAGGATGCTGGCTTATATCGTCGTCTCATGGGGAAGTTGATATTCCTCACGGTGACTCGTCCCGACATCGCCTATGCAGTCAGTGTGTTGAGTCAGTTCATGCAGGCTCCGCGCGCTATCCACTTGGACGGAGTGTATCGAGTTCTGGCGTATCTAAAGAGGGCCCCGGGGAAAGGGCTACTGTATAGGCGCCAAGGGCATCTTCGAGTTGAAGCCTACTCTGACTCAGGCTATGCTGGTGATAAGGAGGACCGGAAGTCTCATGGTGGCTATGCCACCTACGTTGGAGGGAATCTTCTGACTTGGCGATCTCAGAAGCAGACGATAGTTTCTCGCTCCAGTGCGGAAGCCGAGTATCGAGCCATGGCAGATACCACAGCAGAGATGTTGTGGCTACGATCACTTCTCACGGAACGCGGTTTTCCACACAAGGAGCCCATGAATATGTACTGCGACAACGTGGCACCAACGTTTATCGCCAGCAACGATACCTTCCACAGGAGGACGAAGCATATTGAGATTGATTGCCACTTCATCCGCCAGTCCGTGCTAAATGGCACTATCTGCACTCCATATGTCCCTTCTGCTCATCAGCTGGCGGACATCTTCACGAAGGCTCTACCAGGACCTGCGTATGAGACTATGGGCTCCAAGCTGGGCATGTTTGATCTCCACGCTCCAGCTTGAGGGGGAGTGTTGACGTGGGTCTCTCTCTCTCTCTCTCTCTCTCTCTCTCTCTCTCTCTCTCTCTCTCTCTCTCTCTCTCTCTTATATAAGACGTGGTCACATCGTGGAATAAATTAATTTGTGCCCTAGCCGTCGTTCTCTCCTCTCGTTCTCCCTGTTTCTCTCTCCTCGAGATCGTCCTCTTCCTCTCAACTGTTCTCTTTTTCTCTCCTATTCCTTTTCCCCTTTAACCCAAGTTTTTCTTCTAAAATAAAACAAAATTTTAAACTCTATATCTATCTAGTTAACTTGACTATCTTAATATTCTAACTATCTGTGTACTTAATATTCTAACTAGCTAACTCCCTATACTTCTAATGATCTTTCTTATTCTTAAAATCCAACATATATATATATATATATCATATATATGTTTTCCTCTAATCCAATCATAACTTAACTTAGAATACCCTCTGTCCCTTATCATTAATATTAATTCCTTCTTTATTCTTCTTCTTCTTACCTTTTATTAAAATGAATATTCCTACAACTTAACTCCTTAGATCTTATTAAAAAAATATATATTATTTACTATCTAACTAAATTTCAATATCCATTATTAATATATATATATCCCATCTAATATACAACTTACTATTAATTAAATAAATAACCCTCCTATCTCCAATTAATAGTATTTAACTCTTCATCTATCTTAATAATTGTTATTCCTCTTCACTACCTACATCACTCTTAGTTATAGTATCATTAACTCATTTCAAACATCCTACTTCTTCATTGTCCCTAATATCTCTAAAAAGATACAATATCTTATACTATCTCTCTCTTTCTCTAGTTCTCTCTCACGCAATTAACTATTCCTTGCTATTACATATTATCTTAATTCTATCATCCCACAGATACTACCTCCCAACTAATAATTTCTAATCTTCTACTATTCCATTATCTTCACTACTGTGATTACATCTATAATTCAACTATAAATAATTTCTTTAACTACCAATATTATCATGCTAAATTCTCCACCACTCTTAACTATTAAATTTTCCTCAAAAGGCCAGTCCCTGTGGAAATGACCTCGCTCCTACTGAACATCTGAGCGATTTTTTTATTTAGAAAAAATATCCGATTTAGGCAACTTAAAGGTACAATGATTAAATATGTAATTTGCCTTCATCAGTATTCTTGGAGTCGGAACAACTACAACCTATGGCAAACCAAACTAACTAGGAGAAAACATATCCCAGTCCTAAGGATGAGGACAGGGTCATGGTCTAGGATGTGGATGTCAGCCCCAAAGGCAACAAGGTAGAATTGTTCCAAGGTGCTAGACGTACTCATGCACAGGTCATTGGGCTGATGTTTTCTATACCGAATTTGGTCCAATACCGCAAGAGCAATTGACAACAAAATTCCTCATTTGATCCACGAACATCTCAGCCTTAAGCATTCTGTTTGGCTGCTACTATCTCTGGCCCCATTGGCTTGGATACCCATCATTTTTATATTTTGAAAACAGTGATTTCACATTTTGGTATTTATTTAAATGATCTGCTTAGGCAGCATGTCATTGTAGCATGATGTGTTTCTAAAGCCAAATAACTCCCATTTTCTCCCATTGACAATGTATTTTTCAAATATCTAGAAATGATCCACTTGGACCTTGGGGACCAACACCCGCCTTTTCACATCTTGGTTTTTTATATTATGTATCACTTGGATTTACCCCTCAAAACAGAGAGCAATCTTCTTTCCACATTTGTATAATTTCAGCAACTACTCTGCACAGTTCAATTTCAAAATCAAAGCTATCCAATATGACTAGGGTGGAGAATATATGTCTCTTTATCAAAAACTTATCTCACAATGTATCAAACATCTTGTCTCGTGTCCTTATACTTCTCAATATAATGGTATTGTTTTGTTGTGTAGGGTGGGCTCTCATCATGTTTCACCAATATGCCATGCCCCAAAAGTTCTGGGATGAGGAAATCACAACAACAATAAACCTCATAAGGACTCCCTACTCCCACCCTACACAACAAAACTTCAGTCAAGGTACTACACTCAAATCCTCCAAACTACAACTTTGTAAGGTAGTTCAGTTATATTATCTCACTCTTAGCTCCATAAAAAAACGCGCTTAGTTGGATGTCGGAACATTATGTTATTTTGGGTTATAATGCCCACCACCATGAATACAGGTGCTAGTATATATCCTCTCATCGTATTGTCATCTCTCCCTGCGTTGACTTATGAACCTAACATAAGGCATGAATACCTAAACATTTGAAAATTATTTTTGCATTATTTATTTTATCTTAACTTCATTTTGGCATAAACTCTCACTTCATGCATAGCTTTCCCATCGGGTTAAAACAACACCTTTTAATTTATGACTTCTACATAATTTACATCCCCGTCTTATTCAAATTGTGGTTTAAAAGCCTCCTTTGTGATGTACTCAATTCTGTTTTCAGCTGGTGTTATACATTTTTCAAGGCTGGAGTAGAATAAAAAAATTATTATTTTTTAAGGGCTAAGAGCCAACAGCAGCATACCAAAGCATTGGCATCATTCATGCCAGTAGCAAGCTAGAAACCGTAGAGAACTCAAGCCTACCCTCAACAAGTGTGCATCGCTGCCCATGCAGCCGCACAAGGAGACCTCTTGAAGGCCTCCATAAGAGCCCATAGAAGGTCCATACACAGACAACTAGCACACTTGCCCAAGGAGATGGTATTTTAATTCAAAGGCTATAGTAAAAAAACATATTTATAGCATCCTTTAATTCCGAGTCCTTTGATATGGAATTGCAAACAATATTTTTCTTTAGTTTTGCATTGGCCAAGTTAACAACAGGAGAGACAAATCATGACTGAATGGACCTCGATCTTAAGAAAACAACAAAATAGCCATGACTAGGCTTTGAGTCAACCCAGCCAGAAGCCCAAATCAAACAGGTTGATTAAAGTGAAAGGATATGGTCTCAGCTATCCAATCTTTGAAAAGAAGATCAGAAAATCTGACTTATACCTAATGTTTTTATTCTCTTAGGTTGATGCTTGGTCGCGATTGCTGATGCAGGCGATGGGGACATATGAAAGCCAAATTAGAATGTGAAACATTGACGCGGTGGTTGACGGAGTGCACGTCAAGACTAATGAGGTGGCACAATGATACATAGTAAGAAGATGGGTCCATGGCTGTGACTGAATGGAAGTTATTGGACCCACTAAAGAGAGATTGGACAATTCAGGGTAAACCAGTCCTTATCCTCCCGTAGTTGTCGTTCTCATTTGTCGGCCAGGGGAGGCTGGTGGTGGGGCGGACCAATGGCCAATCAAACAACTTGGGAGATTTGTTGGATCGAGGGCAGGTGATAACACCCTAAATTATGGGCTTAATTCAAGTAACTGGCACAATTTTATATATTTCAAGAGTTTAAAATAGGGTTGTTATCATATATTTACATGTTAATTAAAATTCCAAGTAAATTCTGATTTTACCCTAATTTTCTGTTAATTTATGAATTTTATGGAATTTATTTAAGCTCGGAATAACTCTATTTAAATCAAAAAGGTAGGTTTAAAATTAATTTTAATTTTAATTAATGTGGGGATGAATTACTGAATTTTCTAGATTTTTCTGGAATTTTATTGAACTTTTTTGGAATTTATTCAAGGAAGAAATGAATTTTTAATAGAAAAAGGATATAATTATAAGGAAACTAGGAGTTTAAAGTAAATTATAAAGTCAGAGGGGCTATTGTATAATTTTGGTAGCAAATATGCCCTTAGAATTTTCTAGAGTTTTGGTCGTGCATTACAGGCGTAAAAATCCAATAAGAATATTTGCATGGTCCTATATAATTAATCTGGATTTTCTTTGGTTTTACTTAGGGAAATATGGAGGAAATAGAATCGGAGGGGCATATCTCCAATTATTTTTAGGTGGCGTCCGTTTGCGCGTACGAATTAAAGTAGGGACTTTTGCGCAAAATGTGAAGAAATTGAGTTACCAATTCCACGTGGTGAAATCTCGACCGTCGAAAAGGAATCCGACAGCTTTAATGTGGTCAGCAGAAGTACATCTTTTCGGTTGTAAGTGCACCGCCTGTGCGGCATAGGCGCACGCACGGGAGATGATGTGGCACCACCAAATTGGTTGTCGCAGGTAAAGGCACACATGTAAGTGCAAATCGATACGTATATTTTTTTATTTTCTCTCAATTTCAGGACTAGGGTACATGGCACACTGAGAGACGAGGTGCCAAAATATCTCTAGTTTTGCCAGTCAATCATGAAGCAACACGTGATTGCGCTCTGATTGGTCAACGTTCCTTTATTAATAACTCTTAATCCTGAAGTCAGATTAAGCTCAAAATTAATGGGCTTGCTCATCTCAACTTCCTCTTTCCATCTGTATGGTTGGATCATTCAGATCAAGCCTACATTGATGGACAAAAAATAATTAATTATTAGGGATAAAATCTTAATTTTTACCATTTAACCTTAGTATAAAAACAGAAATTAGAGTGAGGAGGTCATTCTGGAAGTGGCTCTTTCACAGCTGCAAGACAGAGGAGAACCAGCGTGTATCAACTGCATTTGGTATTTTTTCACTTCATTGTATTTGTATTTGAATTTTAGTGTAATTGGGGTTATTGGTTAGTGAAATTTTTGTTTATTCTTCTTGATCTTGGTTTGAAATTCTAAATCGCTTGGCTTGAGCGGCATGTACAAGCCCTTACTAGGATTAAGAGGAGTGAAAATATTGAATTGATCTAATAATTCCACTTCCAAATTAAGAACAAATTTTTTTAAAAAAAAGGGGGTTTAATTTCTAGGAAAGATTGAATTATAGCTATGAGATAGTAATGAGTTAGTTTAGATTCCAGTCTCACCAAAACAAACTAAAACCAAAATTTTCTCTTAATCCCTCTACTTGACTCCTTTTATCCTTTTTATTGGATCAAAGAAGTCAATTTAGAGATCCTTATTCTATATTTCCCATCTCTTCTACCCTCCCTTTTAAATTCTTCGTCTAATTTGGGTGATTTAATCTTCATTGAAGATGAATTAGTGATTTACTATGAGCATATTGAGATCAGGAGGTCTAGAGCCTCCAATGGAGAATTTGGTGGTTGACCTTCTCGGGGCAGGAATCTAACAAGGCACCCAGGAAAATGGGAACTCGATGGGTTGATGTGCTATGAGGAGGATCTGGAGTAACTAAGAGAGAAAAAAGAGCGATGAGCACCTTCCCTTCCATGATGATAACCGAACCTACTTAGTGGATGGGCTCTTCACTGCTCAAATTCTCCGAAATATTGCATTGAGAACTTCTTTGATTTACCCAACTTTATGTGATTAAGCCTTCCACGATCTCCATTGTGTAGCACCCCTTTCCAAGCCTCACTGATGATTCTAATATCCCAGCTAATTTCATGCGTATGTGCACCCACTACACAGCACTCCATGAAGCATTGATGTACGGCCAGCTCATTTATCCAGCGCATACACATTCATATTGCCATATAGCATTGGAAGTAGTTGCCAAGGAAAATCATGCATCACACCATGAAAATCATTCCCAACTTATGTGGAGGACGTGTTCCTTCTTGTATGTTCCTCAACACTTCAAAAAAAAAGGAGAGAGAAAATGATCTTTCAGAATGTTAAAAAGAAATATTTTTTTATAAAAAAGGAGAGATGAAACAAAAGAAATTTCAGAAGCATATCCCTTTCCACACCTTTTAGATCATTCATCTTCACCAATTCATGTCACCGTCTACAACATCTATTATCTCAGAAGGATTAAGCCGTGCACGCATATTACCTGGGATAATAGCTTTCATCATTGGAAACTTTTTTTGTTTATAGACTATACACTCTTTGCACCCAAATTTCAGCCTCTTCTAAAACTGTTTGATGTCAGACGTTGTTGATGGCATCGTCCGTCGGGTAAAATTCACTAAAGTGAATATAACTACGCGGATGCAAATGACCTAGGTGGAGTGTACATGCAGGGCCGACGAGTGGGAATTTGTCCAATTCCGAGCTCTGGAGCGGGTGACCAAAGGATGATGATGGTGACCTTCTGACCCTCGTTAGAGTGACGACGATGACTACGGTGCCGAACGGAATAATTCCGTAGGGGCTCGCACGTAATGGACGGGCTCGACCCCTACCTAGGAAGACGCTCAACTCGTAGTTTTCTCAATATTCTCTCACCTATTCTAGCTCGAACACGGTGGAGTGCAATCGAAAATGTACTAAAAGATGTAATATAACTGATAAGCAAGGAGAACGACGTACCTCTTCGGTGGTAGTGTCCGCGTCATCGGTGACTTCATCGGCACGAACTGGTACGAGCGAGTGCGGTGGAGTGCCAGCGACAGGCACGTGATAGCTCAACAGATGACCGCGGTGCAACACTGGAGTGGAGTGTAGGAGGCCGATAGCAAGGAGCGAGAGGAAAGCAGCGGTGATGCAACACGAGCAAACAACTGAACCGACAGTGCATCCGTCTTGGCGGACTGTATGGCCGGAGTAGATTGGTTGGTGTTTGTCGGCCCGAGTGCAACCGTCGCGTATAATTCAGCCAATAGCAGCAGCAGTACCAGATGCCACGAGAACAACGGCGCGAAGATAGCAATTGTAGCCACCAGCTATGGGTCGTGGTAGGCGACAATCAGTGAGAGCAGATGCATTTATGTCGAGTGCGCTTGGCGGCCAGGGGCGTGGGTGAAGAGCAAACAATGTGGATAGAAGTGGTGCAGAGATCGAGGCAGCGATAGAAGGTGAAGTGTGGCGAAAACAGCACGGCGTGGTGGTAGTGATCGAGCGCAATGTTGGCGGTCGCACTGACCAAACAGTGGTGATATTCTCGTTGGGGCCATGGCAGCACTACGGGTTGGGAAGCAACCAGTTGCACCCTGGACGGGTCAGGCGTCAGGCAAGCTGCGCGACAACACACTTGCACAAGCAGACACCCTGGAGAGCAGTCGGGATCTGCGGCACGCGTGTGCCCGTCTGCTGTCGCGCAAACGGTGTGTCGGCTAGTCATGCGGTGGGGACAGTGGGTGGGGACGGTTAACCGCAACATGGCAAGCCTGAGCGGCAGAAGTTTGGCGTCGCAGTGCTTCGTACGCTGTTGGACGTTCCGGTGGAGGACAGAGAGGGGTCAGTAGCATCACTTGCGTGGACGACAGGTTGTGCCAGTCAATCGTGGAACGCCTAGCATTACACGAGATTACAGGGACGTTGCATGAATGTGCGACGACCCCCCAAGCAACACGACTGGTTGACCGCAAACGTGGACGCATTGGCAGAAAAGTTTTGCTACCGTTGGTGCAAGAAGAGTTGGAAGTGGTCGAGTGAAGCGTTCGATGGAATTTCGATCGGTGTGGCTGTGGCGTCCTTATTTTCCTTCCCCTCTTCCCGCTTCTCTCTTTATTCTCTTTCCTTCTTCCTCCCTCTCCTCTTCTTCTTCCTCTCTTCTTCCTTCTCTCCTTCCCACGGTAAGATCCGAAAACGAGCAGTAACTGCAACAAAATACTTTCAGATTTGAAATGAACATGGGGCTCGTCGCTCAGCATGGCCTTATATAGGGCCATGATGGGCCCCTTACAAGGAGTCCATTAGGGAGGCCCATTAGGTAGCCCCCCCTTTTACAACAAAGATAAACTAGAGACATTAAACGATGCAAAAACGACACGGACGGATATGAAAATGCAAGGATACGGATGCGTCACGACAAGTAGAGTGCACTCGTCATGATGAACACAAAACATAAATCAAAATGACTGAAAACAGATAGTTAAAAAATGGTGATACGGACGCGAACGTGCTCTACCTGGATTATTTAAACCAGGGCGTCTTCACAGACACTTTGACGTTCCGGTCTGTCTGGACACAGACCGGCGATGATGCTGATGACGGCGAAGATAGCTCCGATGACGATTCATCGATGTCATCTTTCTTTTAGCCGCCTATTAGGATGATAACATACATAGGAAACACTATTGACGATGCACTCTTAGAGGAAGGTGAGTTGGGGGGAAGTCTATATACACTAGGTAGCCTCTAGTCTGTGTGAATGAACATACATTATGGAGAGGGGGTGAGGATTTAACTCCACTTGTTGAGAGAGTGAGAATCATTTTGTTCTTATAGCATCATACCCACAGATGGGCCCAACCTCAACTCAAATTGAAGCGTACTTTGAGCATTGGCCGTTGATCAGGTCCTAACACACTCTAAGAAGATAAACCTAGCTATGGAGTTAGACTCTCATGACTATAAATGGAACTCCATGTAATAAATTGACATTTCACACCTTGATTTTTGGGATCAAATGATGACATTGTTCTCCACGGGATCCGGTAGAGACTCCAAAACTAATCTCTAGCGCATTGCTAAGGGACTAGCAATGACTTTAGTTGGGAGGTATATGATAAGCTTTAAATAAGCATGATAACTGATATCTAATTATGGGATAATAAGGCCAGTTTTGTGCATGTTAGCAGGAATTTTGAAGATATAAGCAAAACTAGCTAAATTCAATAGATGATCAGCCTCTGCATTAAAGTTGCTGTATTCTGAAGCTTTATGAATGGTTATCGTATTAGATCTGAGAATTTTGCACTCATAAGGGGTTATCGATTGAAAGTGAATGAATAAATTGTTTTTGGAGTTTTCTAGGGTGTATTGGATATGTTTTTTTTCTTTTTGTGTGCACTTCCAGAGCAAAAACGAGCTTATGTCCACCGAGCCAGCTTGGCTTTGACCGAGCTCACTAGTGAATTGGAAGTTACATCAACAGGTGAGTGAGAGGGCATTTTTGGAGTTGCAGAGGGTACCTCGGAAGAAAAAAGAAAAGAAGAAAACGAGACGAACCATAACAGGGGGGGAACCAAGCACTACATTCTTCCTCTATTCTCACCATGAACTCCTCCCCCTTTCTCAATCGATTTTCATGTTGTTGCAACTCACCAAACTCCAAGCAAAATGTATGGAGTTACGAAAAGAGGTTAAGTTTGGGGAGCATCACTAGAGAAGAGGTAACTGTAGTCAATGTAATTAGGTCATATTTCATCCATTTCATATTTATTACTTGCATTTGCATAAATTGTGAACTTCCTTTTGTTATAAGCTAATGATCTCATATAATGAAAAATCAGAACGCACGCATATAATCTAGTTAAATCCAGCTATTGCGGAAGTTTCATTACCTTCTGTATCTGATTGTTAAGTTAATCTCTTATCTTCATGGCTGATGAGTTTTATCAATCAATCTAATCATAAACCCCTCTTTGTGGTTTGACATCCTGCTCACAAACTGTACGAGTAATATGTGAATTAAAGTGATAAGAAAATTATTGCATGTTTGGAAATTAAGCAGCAATTACATGTAGCAACCTAAATGTCAACTTATCAGCTTATCAGCAGGTTTATCGAGGGTTCAGAGCTTTCCTCTTGACCCTTTAAATCTCAATTTAGATGCCAAATGTACCTATCTTTGTTGCAGGAAAAGGGGATGGCAAGGACGCTTGGAGGGAGCCATAGAGCTGGAAGAGGGGTCGTGACATATCTCTACCTGTTTGACCAGCCTTCGGGTAGACCAAGAAGGGCTCAGGACATGACAGAATTACACAAGCACAAAGGAGAAGAGCAGGCAGCGTACACAGAGTCCAGGCAGATGACAAACCGCACTGCCATTGATGCTCTTCAAATCAGGGCGTTTTGTAAGTTCAGAACCCCATGATTGTTCCCAAGTTATTAATATCATCTTTAGCATAGATCACTGTCATTAGTAGTAGAAAAGATTTATGCTGATTTCATACTGTGCTTTCACAGAATCAATTGGACAAACATGTTCTGGGCAGTTATTATTTTCTGTGTTTTTACTATTTCTTCTCAATTTTCTCTTAGAAAAAATACTACAAAATACTTACCAAATATATCTGCTTATATAACCCACATTTCTATTATTCTAAAACAACAAAGAACAATAAATATGTTCTTAAATTCCTACTAATTAATCCTCTTAATACTTCTCTCTGTATCCATATAAGTACTTAATTCTTCTAAAATTGGATCATACCTAATTTATCACCTATATCTCTAAGCTATATAAATCTAATTAATCTACATATAATAACACATCACTATTATACATGTTTCTTTTATCTTAAAAATAATCTATAATTAATTAAAATAAATCACCTTCATATCTTCTACTAAGAATAATATCTTAGTATTCTCTTTAGCTTATTAATCTTATATAAATATTTCACTACCTCTCTATATATATATGTATTTATTATTATACTATACATAAATTTCATTATATCTCTTACATACTAAATCAAATATCCCTAAAAATGCCAGTCTTCACCTTTCACTATTATTTCTCTTACTCAACTTATAATAACCTCTTTAATCACCCTTATTATCATCCCGAATTCTCCATTATCATATCTTAAATATTAAATTCACCTCAAAAGGATAGTCCCTGTGTAGATGGCCTCCCTCCAACTATAACTATTTGAGCGCGTTTTCCATAATTGAAAGTTTTATTTCATTAGGGCAAATTAAATCACAACAGCATAAAAACTACACATATAATTCACTTCCATTCGAGGCATTGCACTCAAAAACCTACAAACTACACATTTATAAGGTAGTTCAGTTGTTTATATTATCCCACTCTTATATCCATTGCAAAAAACAAGCTTAGCACCTGTTGGAACTTCATGTTATGTTGGGCTACAATGCCCACCATCAGGGATATAGGTTTCACTATTTAGCCTCTCATCGTACTTTTATCTCTTGTGATATTGTCTTTGATGAAAATTACTTCCCATTTCCTGTCATTCCTCATATCACCCCAATTTTCCTTACCATATTTGCACCTAGTGTCCTTGGTCCCTTTCCAAGCTTTCAACATGAACTACCTCTTACGGATACCTCCTTTGGTTCCCCGAATATAGTGATGTCCAATTCTCCACTACCTTCCAGTCCAACCATCACACCTCAATCTACAGCGCCTCAACCATAATGTCACCTCTCCAATTTTTGTACTTCAACCACACCTCCCTCTAATGGGTGTCATTAACATCCTCTGTTCCCTTGGAACCCATCTTCATCGACCAATCCCTCTCAACCTCTATGGCGCCATGCTATGGCCAAAGAACACATTGCTCTCATGTCAAACTCCACGTGGAACTTGATTCCAATTCATCTACAGTACAACGTCATTGGATGCAAATGGTTGTTTTGCATGAAACTACATAGTGATGGTCATCTAGAGCATTCAAGGCCCACCTAGTTGTTCAAGGTCTTATTCAAACCCATGTATTGATTACAACGCAACCTTTAGTCCCATTCTAAACAATGATTACTTCATGCATATTGCTTGCTTTTGCATCCACTCATTGAAGGGATATCCAGGAAACTAATATGTCTAACACATTTCTACATTGACCTTCATAAAAACAAGGTTTTTGCATCAGCCACCTTGTTTTGTCTCTTTTCTTCCTCCTCCATACGTTTCTCCTCTTTAACAATCCCTTTATGGTTTCAAATATGCTTTGCATGCCTCATTTTATAAGCTCAGTTTGTTTTTATTATCTCTTGGTTTTTATGATGCTTCTATTGACACCTGTATTTTTAAAAAAACATTTCGAGCTCTTCCTGATATCTGTTATTGTCTATGTTGACAATATTACACTCCTTGGGTGAGATTCTAGGGGGTGCAAGCAATAATCCATGCCCTATGATCCACCTTTGTAATTTACCATCTTGGTCATTCCTGTCATTTTACAGGGCTTGATCTTCAATCGCATCCCTTAGATATCAATCTATCTCAATCATTATGTGCCAAGAATGTCCTCAACACAGTGGGTTTGTAATAAGCTAAAAAGTTGGGGTTTTAATTTGTCATTGGTATATTTGGGATTATATCAAAATTTGGGGTTTTTGAGATAATTCATCATTGATTTTAATTTGTCTGTACTTATTAATGTTAGCTAGTGATGGTTACATATTGTCTCCAAAAAGAACGGTGATTAAGGATTTAATATTCTTAAAATATTTTTTGTTGTGATGGTATAAGAAACGTATAAAACACTGAGTAATGAGAAAATGCGAGGTGAGTATTGATAATTATTGCTCTAATAAAGATGATGATAGTATTTAGAAGATAATACTAATAAAGATTGGAGAAGATCAATTGAATACGAGGATGAAATGACGATAACACAAAGAATGACAAGAGTAAGGTAAAGAGTGAGTCATATAAGGTAAATGAGAAGTAAGTTAATGAAAAGATCGTGACATGAAGGTGATCAGATGTGACTAGAGACTTTACAGATGTGATGTGATGGTGGGATGATGTCAAGAAAGAACAACATAAGGCAAGGATACTAATTGTAGATCCTAATAAATTTTTAGGATCACTGCAATTTGCAAGTGCACGTAAGGTCCCCCTCTTCTTGATTTCCTCTTCCCACACACCCAAGACACCAATCATGGATCTCAGAAATTCACTATCTTTCAAACAGCTTTCATGATTTGGAAGCAAGTTTAAAGATGAATTTGACAACAATCCATGCCTCTGCTCATAGATCAGACGGTATGGACACAAGACAAACCATCCCTCCAAATCTCAGCTCAATAAGAAGTCTAGATCATCACATGTCAAGCTTTGAAGTTGGAGAAATTTTAGTCGTCTATTTTTTTACATCTCCTCATTGGCATTGATGCTTCATCATTTTTCGTTTTCAGAGGAAATGTCCAATCATAAATCATTTAATCGTTGGCGTGACCCCAAACTCCAAGAGCGCCATGTGCATCTATGCTTAAGAAAAAGAGAGAAAAAGAAAAAAAAATTAAATATCATGTTTAATTCTTGTGACGTGGTGGCACTTGGTCACACACCACATCACAAGATTCTTCTTTTTTTAGAAAATTATATGCTGACACGTGTTATTTATGTCAAAAAATGGAGAATATTCCCAATGATTGCTTGATGTGGGACATGTTTCCAAGTCACGTGAAGCTGTCTTTTTTTTAATCAGTTGTGGTAGTACATGTGTATTGCTGCAATTTTATACTTTTCTCTCCCTTCTTTTTTATTATTTTGCTTCTCAATATACAAATCACATTTATTGTCATTTAAATCTCTCATTTATCTCTATTGGTACATGTCGCCCCTGTGAATAAAATTGCCATTATTATACTTTTTTGCAATGATTAGTGCAGCTAATCCTTATGGAACCTTTTGATTGGTCGCCAGTTGGTCGAATTGAATGGCGACATATCATAGGCCGATATTGTAAGGCAAAAATACATCAAAAAATTATGATAAAATAAATATATAATAATAATATCTTTGGTCTTTGAATAGTCATATATCCATGAATATAAACTCAACAAATTCATAAAAAATAAATTCCAAATCAAAAAATTATTTTCCTTAATAATATGATGTCCTAAAAATCATAACCATTAAATCCCCAAAATACAGAATATTTTAATGCGTTTAATGCTTGATACATGGATTTTAAATTATTTTAATGCTTAAAAATATGTAAATATCACAGAAATAATTCATTTATTTGTGCGTTATCAGTTAGGAACACTCTAAACCTGTCAGCACTTTGTGTTGTGTTGACTCCCATCGATGTAGTCATGCAATCTAAACTAGTAAATATGATGCAACTAAATATCAGAAAACTTTTCGGAGTCTTCAATATCTTCCTATTACACAGATTTATATTGCATATGACACCAATAAAATATATCAATATATGCATGATCCTCGGTCCAGTCACTAGGTTGCTCTAAAGTATCATTTGAGTTATATTTTGAGATATATTTAAGGGAACACCAATTGCAATTTAGTTTTGGATCGACATCCTTCTCACAGCTTGAAGTTTTCAGTGACCCTGAGTGGACAGATAATATTGTTAAACGTAGGTCAAACAGCGGTAATCAAATTTTTTGTGGGTCTAATCTGGTAAGTTGAACATTCGGAAATAGAAAATTATGGCCAGGTCGAGCATTGAACTTGAGTATAAAGCTGTAGGAAATGGAACAGCCAAACTTCAATAGATACAATCCTTGCTCAATGAACTACATCTTCCATATATTAAGACTCCTATACTATGGTGTGATAATTTAGGAGATACTTATCTTACAAAGAAATATGTCTTTCATAAATGAACTAAACATATAGAAATATATTTTCACTTTGTTCACAAACGTGTGGGTAGTATTAATAAATACGATAAACATTGTATTTGAGAATTTAAGTATCAAAACTAGATTAATCATATTTTATGAATATTTCATGTAGGAATGGGGGTTCATATTTAAAGTTCATAAATAAATATGGATTAGATGTGCAATTTAAGCATGTTGTAATTTTTTCTTATCAAATATCCCTCAGTTTAATCATTGCTTGTCCCTTAGCAATGTCCATTAGTTTCTCTTCAGGTCATACATTCAACCTTCTCAAAAAGATAGCATGTATAAAATGTGTTTGGTCATATGATATCTGTGATAAAGTTAATGAGATAAATCATCAGAATAGAGTAACGAGTATTCTATAGCTGCTGCTCATTTTGTAGCATATTTCCGAACATTTCATATCTGTAAGATTTTTGCAGACTACATTAAATTATATGGATTGAATAGCACTATACACTCCTTGTTTGATGAGGATAGTTGATCTTGAAAGGATTCGCTTGGAGACTCTAAGAATCAGTAGTAGGTGATTTTCGAGAAAGGAGTCACTGAATTGATCTACATCAGAAATTATTGTTATTATTGAACAATTAGGAAGACTACCCGAAGCCGGTGGCCTACCAACTATCATTAACCGTAAATATTTTGTACAAACAATATACAGTCAGGCCCTAAATAGGCTATCCTCACCCTCCACCCCAAAAAGACATCTACGCCTCCACATCATGAGTGTCGTTCTCCATCGAAGCTGCCCTCCCTTTAAACACTACCTCATTTTGGTGCAGCCATATCGCCCAAAGCACCGCGAGTAAGCCCCCTATTCCAGTCAGCTTCTAAGTCTCCCCTCTAAAACTGAAGCCCAAAAGGCCTCACTTGAGGAGATATCCATCCCCGGTAGTTGCTGCGATGCCCAGACCCCTTGTGTGAACTGACATGTGAAGAACAAGTGGGAGCAGTCTTCCTCTCCCCTATCACACATAGGACAGTCAATGGGAGCCGCGGGGGCCCATCTCCGCCGATAGACCCGTGTGACCAGCCTTCGTCGTCTCAGCCACCAGTTGAAGAGCTGCACTTTAAGGGAGACTTTGTGTGTCATCAACATGTGGCAGGACTTAATGGTTGTCTCATCGTCCCTCACTACTCAGATTTTTGGATATGCATCTTTCATCGAGAAAGACGACCCCCGCCACATCCCGCCATCATGAGAATCAACTGACGGTCTGAGTGGTAGAAGTATCTCTTGCAGCCCCAACAGCTCCTCAAACTGTGGCTCTGATAAAGCTGATGTCAGCATAGGGACCCAAGCCTCACCCCAACATTCCCCGTGGCCTCTGGGTTCCTTGCTAGAGCAAATATCCTTGGGAACCTCAAATTCATGGAGCCATGATTGGACCAGTTGTCAATCCAAAAATGAAATGATGCCCCATCTCCCAATTTGGGCTGAAAGAACTCACGAATGCAAGGTATGGCTTGGTGCAGACCGCTCCAAAGGGGGACTCTTCCATAACTCTAGCCCAACATCTCTCCCAATCTATCTCGGAGCCATACCTTTCTCTCATGACATTGAAAACCAGCCCCTCCACTGAAGTCGCAATCCTTTCCACCCACTTGGTCAATAGTGCCAAATTCATTGATTCCAGATGAAGGATCCCCAACCCTCCTTGCTTTACTGGTCTGCATAGTATCTCCCACGCATCTAGCGGCACCCTTTCTTTCTTTCTTCCTCTCTATGGCCTCCCGAGAAGAATCGTCTCATCGCCCCCTCCAGTTGGTCCACCCCTCTTGCTGGTATTTATAAGTATCGATAAGTAGAATATCGGGATCGTAGAAAGCACTGACCACCAGACTTCCTCCTTTTGAAAGTACTTTGTTCTACCATCCCTCTAGCCACCTTTCTACTTTCTTGTCCAGCAATTGCCATTCAGCAGCTAGAATACGCCGCCCTGTTAGGGGGAGACCCAAGTAACACATTGGGAGCGAGCCTCGAGGTGCGCCTAAAGCTCTAGCACATTGTGCCTCTTCCTTTGAAGAAAGTGCTAAGCTCACGAAAGCCAACTAAGCTCGATTGAGTTCCGACCCCGAGAAGTCCGCAAATAGATCAAGTAATGCCAATACAATACGAGCTTCTGTTATCAAGCCTTCATTGAAAAATGTGGTGTCATCCGCATACTATAGAAGCGGGATGCCCTCAGGGTAGCTCGCCGTCTAAAAGCCCATTGAGTAGGCCTTGTTCGCAGGCTTTGAGTGTGCAGGTAGCTAGGGGGTCTACCGTGACAAGAAACAACAGTGGTGCTAACTAGCAGCCTTGTCAGACTCCCCTTTGAAGGCGGATCCATCCCCCCTCAGCTCAACCATTGGCCAGTATCGATAATGAATGAGACGTAACACACCATCTCACCCAGGTCACCCATTTATCAGGGAACTCACATTTGCACATAACAGACCATAGGAATCTCCAGTCAAGCGAGTCATATGCTTTAGCAAAGTCGACCTTCCATATGAATCCCTTACTCTTGTTCGCCTTCGATGCAGATACGATCTCCCCCGCCACCACCGCACTGTCCACCAGTTGTCAACCCAGGATAAAAGCTGATTGAAATGTCCAATTAGGTGCCCAATTACCACCCTTAGCCAGTTCGCCAACACTTTGGTGATGATAAGATATATAGAATTTGAAAGTGCAATGGGCCTAAAGTCCCCCTCGTTGATGGGACCATAGCGCTTGGGCAGCAGAAATAAGTATGATCGGTCTAGTCGCTCCATGCCATAGTTACCTCCTCGGAACTCTTCTAGTGTACTCATTGCCTCTAATCCAACCCCCTCCCAGAATTCGTTGAAGAAGAATACTGGGAATCCGTCGGGGCCGGTTGATAACACCCTAATTTCGGTCTTTATTTCATGTTATTAGCATGATTTATGCATTTAAAAGGCTTAAATTTGGGTTGTTATCATATATTTACACAAAAATAATGCTTCCAAGTAATTTCTGATTTTTCCCTAATTTTCTGTTAATTATATGAATTTTTAAGGATTTATTGAAGCTCGAAATAATTATTTTTGGATGAAAATGGCACATTCAAAAGTTTATTTCGACATTTATCAACATGGGAATTAATCAGGGAATTTCCTAGAATTTTCTAGAATTTTTTACGAATTTTTAGGAATTTTCTGGGATTTATTTCAAGAAGAAATGCATTTATTCTATGAAAAAAGGGCATATTTATAAGAGAAAAAAATATATTTATGCAATTTCTAGACTTTTTGGGGCCTTTTTGTAACGTTTAGTTGCAAAAGACCCTGAAAACAGCTCTCGGTCGCCACGGCAGGCGTAAAGATCCTATTTAAAATCATTCAGGGTTTTATTGCAATTTTTAATATATATTTTTAATGTTTTAGGAGAAATCGGAGGAGAGAGAGTGCGCCAGCATATACGCAATTACTTTTGGGCGGCGTCAAAAGAAATTCCAGGCTTTTAAGGACTTTTCTGCAAAAGGAGGAGTCAAAATGCGGCAGCCAATGAGAGAGCGACACGTCATTGCGTGTTTAAAAACGAAACTAATAAATAAATCAATTTTAAATCCAATGGATTAAATTGGTTTAAAATTGATTTATTAATAACTTTTGATGCTGAAGTCCGATTGAGATGATTTTTATGGATTTGTTCGTCTTGATCCTCTTTCTATCTGTACGGTTAGATCATTCAGATCTAGCCTACATTGATAGATAAATATTAAGTACTAAACGGGGTAAAATGGTGATTTTACCCTATAACCTAAGTATAAAAGCTAAATTTTGAGAGAGGAGCTCATTCTGGATGGTGCTCTATCACAGCTGCAAGACAGGGAGGAGCTCTAGCTTGGATCAAGTTATCTGGTACTTTTTTTCCTTTATTGTATTTGAACTTTTATGCATTTTGAATGAATTAGGTTAAGTTGTTTGTTTCTTCATCTCTATTCTGATCTGAACTTCTAAATCGCTTGGCTTGAGCGGCATGTACAAGCCCTGATTAGGATTGAGAGGAGAAATTGAGGGATTTACCTTGGCATTCAATTGCATTCCAAAAGAAAACTCTAAAAAATTTAGTTTTAATTCTTAGGAGATTAAGATTTCCCTTTTTATTTCTGATTTAGCAAATTCTCAAAACCAACCAAAACTTAAATCAAAAATTTCTTCCAACCTCTCTAATTGAATTCTTTGATCCATCCAATTGGATCAATTAATTCAATCTAGAGCCCACATTTCTTCTTTTCATCTCATCTCTTGTACCCCCCTCTCTAAATTCTCACCTAATTAGGGTGACTTGATCCTCATTGAAGATCAAATTCACTCTAATTAGGATCTAAAACACCAAAAATAAAATCAAATTGAAATTCCTACTTGCCTCCCTTGGACGACACTCATACTTATCACTATACATATTAAGTAGAGTTTTATAAATTTTATTGCATAAGCCAAAAATTCACAACGACAAGGGCTAAAAATTTTGCGTAATTTTCACCCCTATTTTTGGCTTATCACCGGTGCACACTCTTCATTTAAACCTTTGATTGATTTCCGCATTTCTTCCACGAGGAATGGCTTCACCAGCTCATCTTGTTGGACTTGTGTCACCTTTGATGCACTTCTACCGCTCCATCTCCATTGGTTCCGAGCCCCTCTCTTAGTAGCTTCTCTGAAATGGTTTGCCAGCGCTTCTCCAATCACTTGTGGCCCGATAAGTTCCCGCTCCCCCACTTTTATCTGGAGTATTTGATTTGAGCGTCGTCTTCCATTTGCTGCTAAATGAAAAAAATCGAGTATTGGTATCCCCTTCCTTTAGCCATAGTTGGCGAGAGCGTTGTCTCCAATCAAGTTTTAGCTTCTTGTCTTCCTCTTCCACTATCTCTCAGCATTTTTTTCTCTCCATGCGCTCAATATCAATTAAACCCCGTATAACCTCTAGGGCATCCATCTGCTGAACTCGTGACAGGGCCTCATCTCTACGGCGATGTCGTTCTTCTTGGATTTTTGTCTTGAATTTTATTAGGAGAAGGTGCAATTCTGACAATTTGATGGCCAATTGCGTCGTGGCTATGCCTTGGCTGGGTTCAGATGACCACCATGACATCACTTTTACCCTTTCTCCTGCAACCACGATCCATCCATCTTGAAGTATGTGGGTCTGTTTTGGCCGACATTATTCTGCCAAATAATTGGGCCGTGATCCCATAACGGTCTAGGGAGTGCACGCACATCAGCCAACAGGTATTCTTCCAATAGCTCCATCGAGCATAGAGACCTGTCTAGATGGGAGAGAGTATTAGGTCCCCTCATGCATCTCCATGTGTAGGTACAATTCATCGGCCCCATTTCTTGTATACCCGCTCCTGATATAAAGGATAAAAACTCCCCCGAACCCTGATCTTGCCCTCTCGTCCCGTCTGACCTATCGCCCGACTCCAATGTCACATTAAAATCCCCTCCAATAAGCATGGGGGTCCCCTAGAAGAGGGAGACCACGGCCTCCAGCTCCTCCCATAGTCTGTGTCAGTGTGCTGCGATAACTTGGTCGTAGACAGATGCCACCACATAATGAAAGTTGTTGCTCCTTCTCTTGATTTTAACTATATCCACATACTGCCCTGTCCAAGACCCCTCTTTAGCATAGGTCACCGTGTTCCATGCCACCAATAAGCCCCCCAATCTGCCAACTACATTGATTGCCACGTAACCCTCTAGGAACCCTGGCCCCACTAAGTTCTACTCTCTAGCATCACACCTCTCCACCATTGTCTCATGTAAGCATACCACATCAGCTCCCAATTGCCACAAATACCCTTCCACCACACCACGTCTCCCTTGATCATGGAGATCGTGTACATTCCAGGAGATGCACCTCATAATTGGGTTGATGATTGCACCCGAACAGCTGCTCCGGTAGGAGCTCCACTCTCTCGACCAAATCACGCACCGTCCACTGCATGTCTGAGTTCCTCTCTATCACAGCGTTCTCTCCTTGGCTCAAGAGAGCTGCATTCTTCGTCCCCTCGTTCACCAACGGACACATAACTGCCTATTTTGATGGTCCTTCCATTCTCAACGGCATTTGACCATTTTTCCCCCACACTAATCATGTCGTCTTGCCCTGCTCATCTGTCAAGGCTAATTTCCCCGACGATATACAATATCTTTAAACCGGCAGAGATCTTCCTTGTGGATATGTCGTGTTCTTTGGGCTGCCCTTATTTTCTTACCCCACGGTCCCTGTCCCTCAATGGCAGTGTCCCCCTGATGAGACACCAGGATGGTCAACTCACCCATTTCCTTCGACTTTTGAGGAGGGTCTGACCCGCCACGCTTTGCTGCATGTACATCTGCAGTCAGGGGTGTTGGAGAAACCAATGTCACAGACTCTCCTTGGGTCTAGCCCCCTTTATCTCCTACTAGTGTCAACATGTCCTCTTTGGTCTGCAATGACGTGTGCATTCATTTTGGAGCACTCCCCACCACCTTGCCCTATCGCGTCTAAGGGGCCCCTAGTTACGAAAGGTGCCGACGGAAGCGATCTAGCTCGGATACTTGCCCTGAAAGTTCCATCACAGCCATGAAATTGGACTGACCCAAATATTGGATCTCCCTCCACCAGTTCAACTACCAGCATCACCACGTTAGGGTCCCTAGAATCCAACCCCGACGAGATGATATGCGTAAGTCGCTTGAAAGACTCGACCATCCTCTCGAGCGTCGATCTTCTCTGATGCACCAACGGGACACCATGTGCCTCTACCACTACCCCCTGTCTCCTCCTTTCAGCCCCGTCCATGGGGAGAACACGGTGCCATCTCACCTCCGTGGTGTCTGTGATGCGTCCACCTGCAGACCACAACATATGTCTTCAAGGATACCCCCTGGAGGAATAGGTTATTATTGCTATCCAACCGATGAAAATCTGCTTGATCTGTCGTTAGGAAGTTCTTCCATTAGTCCCTGTGGACCTCCTCCAGATCAGGAGAGCCGCCGTAAATGTCTCCCACCAAGCACTTGTGAAGCATGCTATTGTAATCCTCCCTCTCTTTAGCAAGTGGCTGGACCAGTTGATAGCCTATAGTTCGGAGTGGCTGCTTTGCCCGAGCATGTGTTCCACCACCTTTTCTCTTCCCTTGATGACAATTTACTTGGCAATGGCCTGCCCTGTTGCATCTACGAAAAATCACAGGCTCTCTACACTCACGTGCATAATGTCCCTATGCTAAGCACCTAAAACATCTGTTAGCCTTGCCGAACAATTGTGGGAGGGGCAGCATGTTCTTAGTGTGTGTCTTCTTAGAGTGCCGGAGTCTCATTGTCACCCAACCTTCCACATCCTCCATCTTGCCGCCTCCGTTGTCAGCCCGTGCTCGCTCCATCATTCCCTCATGTGCTGTCGACACTGGCCGGCTTGAATTGGCAACGCCATGCATGATTTCATCCCCGCGAAGCCCTTCTTTTATGGAACTTGCATGGATACCACGATGAGAATCTTGGACGAAGCCCACGCGGAGGGCGGAGGGGACTGCCATGAGGGGCGGGTGGGGGGGGGGGGACCTCCGTCAACGCCCGCGCGGATCTATATCAAAAAAATAAGCATATTTTGTTTGTTTTTTTTTGGATTGTTTGAATTCATCTTTAGTCAACAAGATGTTTATTTTAAGATAATTAACATGGCATTTAATTAATAAGGATATTAATTAAAAAAGCTCTTTAATAAATTTTCAGATAATTAAAATGATTATTTAAAATTAATAAACTAAGATATACAAAACACGAGGGGAGGGTCACACGAAGGGGGGGGGGATGTGGTCGGGCTCGCACGGTGGAAGGGGGGGGGACAGGTCGTGCTCTGGCTTGCACGGCGGAGAGGACCGCCAAACGGGGGGGGGGGGGGGCAGCATTCCTCCGACAACGCCCACACGGATCTTTAGTCAAAAAATAAGTATACTTTGTTTTTTTAGATTGTTTGAATTCATCTTTACTCAACAAGATGTTTATATAAAATTAATAAGCATATTAATTAACAAAGTTCTTTAATTATCAAAATTTTGAGATAATTAAAACGATAATTTAAAATTAATAAACTAAGAGATACAAATCACGAGCCATTAAATAGAAAGAACAACAGGGTTGTAAGCTTTTGTATAGTAAAAAGGACAAATCACAAATAAATTAAAATATACCATGAAATATAAAATTTGGAATTAAGAATTTTTTGGAAGAAAAAAATTATAAAATTAGGAAATCATGAAATATAAAAGACAAATCACAAATAAATGAATAAAACAGAGCAACTAGGTACAAGTTAATAGATCATTTACATGAAAACTTGAAAACTAAGAAACAAAGAAATACAAATAAAAGTTAAAGGAAATCTCAGATGGTAATAGGTTCCCAGAAAAATACTAGAGGAGAGCCACAGGATAGTAACTTTGCAGAAAATTTTTAGGAACATTATTGAAAGAACTTTAAAAAAATAAAAAAAAAAGCTTTGATTGGAAAATAGGCAACGAAAAAAAACAAAATAAAATCTAGAAACAAGAAAAACTGACCCAAAAGATTTAAACCCTGGGTCAAAAAAATAAGCTATGATTAGGGTGTATTATTACACTGGTACCTTTGAAAGAGCTGTGGCACATGATTTATTGAAAGTTTCTACACTGGACATCACAGACATTATCACAAGAGGAGACTGGTTGAGGCATACACCAATTTAACCTTGTAATACCCGAGGATGTGAGAAGAACTACCACAGAAGGGGAGTAACTTGGATGTATGAGGCACGGTGTTCGTGCCACATGCATGTCACAAAAGCACAACCTCATACTATTATCATGCATATGGGTTGCCTCGTGGTGTTGGAGAAATCTATGAAGCACTATGATATCCAAAGTTCTCACCGACGAAGGTTACATGTTTCATGTTACTTACAAGTTGCATTTATAGTCTTGTATGGGAAGCATTATGAGATATATTGTGGCAGGCTTCACTATACTGTATCTTGTAGCAAGTAATCAGCATGTTGTTTAAAAACCTTTGTCATTGTTTCTCTTTTAAATATTTAGTTTTTTATTTGTTTCTTTCAGGTGTGCATTAGCTGTTCATCATTCAGCACCTGATAGTCATTTCAAATATCAAGGCTGAAGTATATTACATAACTGGGGCTGGGGTAATCTAATCATGTTTTTTCTTTGAAATCTTGTCATGCTTATGAGACCACTAAGTATTGGAATTTCTCATTTACATTAGTCACATTTCTGCATGTGACTTGTACACAATGTTCTAGGCCCAAAACTTGTGTTATTTTACACTAGTTTTCCCTTTTATATGTGTGTTCTCGCTAAAACATCTCGTAAGTGACACATTAGTCTCTGCTGTATTGGATTTTTCAAAATGTAGAATTTAGTTCCACTCAAAATTTTTGGTCCACAAGCAGGAAAACAGAAGACCTGGGTAGATGTCCCATGATATTATTTCTGGATTATATCTAAAAAATAAAAAAAGACCATAAATTTTAAATTGTACCTGGTATAGGTCTGTTTTAGTGGTGTCTAATCAAATTGTACCCAGTCTTGGGTTGTACTGGCTGGGGTTGTAGCTGCTGGAGTTGGCGCCGCCGGGCCACCTGAGTCAGAGTCAAATATTTCCCACTGCGTTGCACCTGAGACAACTTTGCTGCTGCTGTTGCCGAATGGACGGCCGTTCCTCTCCTTCAGGGTATCAAGCGTGTCTACCAAGCTCTGCACCCGCCGCACCTAGCAACATCACAGAAATAAACCAACATTAAATGGAAGATATTGGATTCCTGTTTTAGTTCAATACACAGTTCAGAGCCCTACAACCATCTCAAGGATGATTCAAATCTCAAGATGGATGCACTGACGAATCAAAGTTGGCAAAAATTAGCCTGACAAATAATATTTAAAAGCCTAATTAAAATAGCAAGCTGGATCCCCAACCCTAATTTAAAAGCGTAATTATATTTTAGAAGCCTAATTTGGGGTGTTTTCATTCAGAGGAACCTTGATGTAGGCTCATATTGAGGAAGGGGTTTATTCGAGGAAGATAGAGAAAATGGGAGAGAAAAGAGGATAAAGAACCAGAGGGAAGGTCGATCTAGAAGGGAAGCCACCCGACAATTTGGTCAGGGTATCTTGTTTTAGTACAATCTGCAGTTCAGAGCTCTACCGTCATCTCAAGGCTTATTCAAATATCAAGTTGGATGCACTGACAAATCCACGTTGGCAAAAATTAGCCAGATAAATAAAATTTAAAGGCCTAATAAACATATCAAGCTGGATCCTCAACCCTCTTTTAAATTTTAAATTTGAATTAGCCAACGCAAATTTAAAAGCCTAGTTTGGAGTGAAGGGAAGAAACTGAAACAGAGGAAGGAGTCTGGAAACGATAGAGGAATAGACAGACTTCATTTCTCACTTCTTTGCTGCCCTCTGAGAGGTTTGAAATCGTATACCAAAATGGCCCAAGCAGGCTGAAACGATACAAAATCCTAAAGAGGGTTGAAATCGTATCAGAGAAACAACAGGAATGACAAAATCATAAGTAAATAATTGTTAGCCACATGCAATCGACAAATGAAAGTATGAATCAAGGCATATCCAGGTATCTTACAATAATAAATCACTTTGAGATATAAAAGTAGCATTAAATTACTGCAAACGCCAGAAAAATTAAAAAGCGTGAGATATTTTGTTTTTGTCCAGTATGAAAGAGTATTACGTTCATTTGAAAAATCATACAGAGGAAAATTTCATAGAAATTTGTTTGAAGAAAATTTTCATATAAATGCATATGGATAAAATCAAACCTCGTTGCGTCTCTGAACTTTAGCTTCTCCCTCAGCTTCTATGCAATCCAACTTCAGGAGTTGTCTCATGAGAAGCTCAGGCAATACCAAAAATTCTTGCTCTGAAACTTTGTTTCCACCCTCAATGGCCAAAGCCAGTCGAGAAACCTAAACAAATCAATCAAAGGGATCAAGCAAAGCAAAGTGAAATTCTTCACCCAAAAAAAAAAATCGGCAAAAATTAAAAAACCAACTCATCGACCTTCTCCGCAAGTTTGTCCACCTCAACTCTCACACCAACAACAGCTTCGCAAACGACGGAATCGACCTGATGATACGTCGTTTCCGAGATCTCCTCTTGCTGAACCACAGGACTCGCCATGAGAACGACTCTAGACTGGTCTCTCACACCCGCAGTGTGCAGAAAATCAGCATCCTCCTTCTCTTTTCCTCTGAATAACAACCTCTGTTCGCCGGGCGCCAATCCAAATAGCTCAGCAAGAACTATCTTCAGCTCACCTTAGCAAAATCAAGAAGATCTTCGCTTCAATTTCTCAAAAATTCGACTTATGAGGGAATTATTCGACAGTTCGCTTGCAGGAAGGGTTGACGGAATTACCGAAAGTCGAACGCGGATTAACAGCGACCTCGCGGAAATGAGAACCGCTCGAGATCACGATTTTGATGGTAGTTCCAGATCCATCGATTCCATCTTCCTTCATTACTAGCTGCTTCCCACGGGTCTTCGTCCCAGATTCGACTCCTGTACCATAGACAGAGAAGTACGAAGTCTTTAGACTTCCTGGTCAATGAACTTGTATGTAAGTGCCAATCCCTATGGTTTGATCTATCCAAATAGTGGGCACGGTAAATATTTTTCAAATGATGTTAGTGTTTTCTAAACCTTACCTAAAGTTAGGTCTGGTTCTGGTTTGGACTTGTTTGGTCCCCGTTCCGTCAAGTAGACTAGTCAATGCCAAAGTCAATTAGAAAAGTCAAAATATTATGGACTTCAATAAAGCCCATCGAGGAAAGTAAAAGCTCCTATTAGACGTTGCTTCCTGAATAATATTGGCTCCCGATCATTACACCTAATTAAACATAGCAGTGCTTAGGTATCAGCTCCCAATTAGAACCTATAAGAAGTGTGGAGACACATCATGATAAAAAATGCAAAAAATGAAAAAATATCCCAAAAAAATACTAAAAAATGATGACAGAGTTTAAGTTTGTGTCATTGTCCTCTTTCGAGCCCTCCACTTTGCCATCTTCCTCTTTGTACTCCTTGTCGACTTTATAAGCCCACCATTTAAAAGTACATAGTATGGATATAGATTCTGCATTTAGTCATCCTCTATTAAAAGTGATAATATGTCTTGTTGCTGAAAAGATGCTTCAATGATGCACTTGAGGATCAAATAGAGAGGAACTCCTTTGCAAGCATTATAGGGTGTGGATATCATACCGCTGTTTTGATTCCATTACTACAACCCACATAAATATGACCTTTCTGAGATATAGAGTTTACGCCGGAAAGGTACAAAGTTGAAATAATTTGGAAACATTAGACAATTTACTTTATACCTACTATTCTGTCCGGTTTTGGGTTCCTAGTCTGATTTTATTAGTAGCCATGATTGGGGTTATAGTGCTGGATATGCATAGGACTACAAAGGTGAAAAGACAGGATGTATTCCGACGAAATGCTATTGATTTTAGGAGGGCTACAATGAGGAGGATGACAAACCCAATCAACATCTTGCTCACAAGGTTCTGATTTCTCCACTGGATAATATTTTTATGTAAACTTAATCTTCATCAATGTTACGAAGTAAAGTTGCTCCATCAAAACAAAGAGATAAGCTTTTTTGCCAAAAGAAGAAGCTAGCTATGTTATAGTAAGGGTACGAAGTACGCTACCAGTTAGGAATGTTGACTACAAGCAAGCTGGGGCTGGGCCACACACACACACAAGTGGCCCTTATAGATAATAATACATTCACCTTAGTTTAGTATTGTTTTGGGCATTGAGATATGTTCAGGTATACTGTACTCCTTTGCTGGCCACACGAGAGCCAAAGGTTATAAGCATACTGGATATTAGGATAACAATCACTATGATAACTTTCAATTTATAATGTTAAATTGATGAATATTATATACATATATATGTTTTACTAGCCATATTTGCATGTTATCACACATAAATGGATATAAATAACTTGCATTCTGATTCTATGATTATTTTTAAATTTTTAGTATTTTTTATGGTATTTAACCTCAGTGCATTGAACAAAATTCTTTTGCGGGGCATAAAATACTTGGCTAAAGGTTGGTAAGGGTTTAATAATTTTTATGGAATCTTTTCCATATTTTTTAATATTTTTTTTACCATTATTTAGCCACAATAATATTTTTAGAATTAAAATAATTCATTTTTATGATTTATCTAATATTTTAAATACGATTTTTTATTAAGTTGGTGGTGTCCACGTCATTCGGCCGAAAATTCAGGTGAATGATTGGAAGCGCAAAAAAAAAACAATCATTGGCTCATTATGGCATTACAATGCACAATGCCATAATGAGCGAATCATGAAAGAAAGAAAAGGACGTGGCGCGGGCGGCAAGGGAAGCGTTGTCTTTTTTATTTGACTTTTCTTTGTGCAATAATTGCACGCAGAGAATCAATCTCTATGTGCATTTGTGATGATTCTTCGTATTACACAAGCACATAACTGATTCGCCGCTAGCATTAAATGTACGCGGCAATCGACTCTATGTGCATTAAATCTCATCCGCTCAAATGCAGCATCATTCCATAATGATTGCAGCCTATGGACGCGCGCAACAATGTGTCAGAACGAGATTTGAAGACAGGGGAACAAGGAAAAAGTGTCAGCCAATTTAAAAAAGCTATTTTTTAAATACATGGAAGAGAGATAAAACGATCCAATGGCCAGGATTAAGCATCAGTAAATGATGGCACAGCACCGCTGTGAGCTCACGAAGCGCCGTCGCTCGCCCTGGGCTCCACTGCCGGCCCGGTGGGCCAACCCGCCCATTGGGCCGGCGCTTGGCCAAGCCTAGCCCAGCTTGGACCACGCGCCCGGAGGCGCCGCAACCCGTGCCCCGAGGTGCCGCGGCTTCCCTTGCTGCCCCCGCCCGCACCCCGAGGTGCCGCTTCAGCTGGACGCTCCTGCACGCGTCCCCAGACGCTGCCACGTCATCCCTAAAACCCCAGGTGGACCAGCCATAGTGGATCGCCGGCCCAATTGGCCTCCATGGCTAGCCCACAAGGACCGCGGCCCAGTTCCGCGGCCCAGTTCCGCGGCCCAGACCGCGGTCGCTCGCGGTCCACTCCGTGGCCCAGCCACGGCTGCCCGCGGCCCAGTCGCGGCCGCCTACCAGCCCAGCAATGGCCGCCGCTAGACCAACCTGCCGCCCGCCGCCACCTCCAGTCGTTGCCTGCGCTGCCCGCCGCCTGCCGCCACCTCCGGCCGCCACCCGCCGCCGCCATCTCGGCATCAGACCTGCGGACCTGCCCGCCCTCCGGTTGTTGAGCCTAGCAATGCCTCGACGACTGTCACGTGGGGTGCAGATCACGTGGAGATAGCAACACCCTCGGCTTTGACGAATTGAGGCCTTACGGAGGACCTTTCCGGGACACCCCCAGAGCAGGACGTGTAATTCCTGACGATCGTCCTCGAGTAGGACGAGCAGATCACGCGCCCGCCATAGGACGTCACCGACGTCGTCCTACATCATATTGGTATCAGAGCCAGGCTGTGGTGGCTCACAGCACGCCTCCGACACTACATTTGCATCACTAGCTACATCCGCATCGCATCATTTTTTCGAAAGTCATATAGGATTCCCTAGGGATGGCCGTAGAGACACGATCGAGCCGGAGAGCTCAACACGGAGGTTCTACCTCCCCCCGACGTTCAAAACCGTCGCCCAATGAGAAAGGCAATGTCATTGGCCTCTCGGAACATCGTCCCGCGACACCGGTAGCCAGCCCGGTATAGCCGCCTATCGAAGCCGCGCGGACTGCACCCGCTGACACGGGTGCCCCTGAGTCTTCCGAACCACGCGAACTCACGCATATGTTCCGTGGTCAACAGGAATCTCCCCATGACTCTCCGCGACCCCGCGATGAGTCCCTACCGAGGGCTTTTGATGACCGTAGGCGTAGATACACCCAAAGACAGCCGCTGTACACGACCAAGGAGCTGGACGTGGACGAGGAGAAACCCATCGCCAGCATCGACTCCAGGAGGACCCGCCAGAGGACCAAGGGACGTATATCTGTGCCATGGCCGCTAGGATGGAGCGCATGGAGCGAATGCTCAAACGCCCACGATCTCTGGTACACGACGCCGATCCGGCTCTCGCCGTTCGAGGACAACATTACGACCCACTCGGGGTCGCTCGACATGTGCACCAACGGAGGAGCCCGTACGACGACGATGAAGAGTATGAGGATTTTGACCGCAGGCCCGACGACATCCCACCATATGGATATATCGCTCGAGACCATGCACGATACCCACAGGATGTTCGTGCTTGGGATAGACGACACCCGCGAGACGACCATGCCCGCAGATACGAGGCCGATCGATCGGCCCTTCCAGACCCCTATGTCCGACGACGTAATCACAAACTTAATGCCTGCTCGCCATAACGACTATGTCCGGCCCCACCACCGCCGGTACGAGGAGGCCGATGATGCCCCTCAATACCCGCCCCACGCGATGCCCGATGGCCGCGCACCTCGCGAAGGTCGCCTACACCACTGGGATGACCTTGATCGCGAGTTGACCCCACCTCATCGACGTGTCGACCCACGTCACGAGGACTACTCGGTGCCTGAGCGGCACTTGAACGACAAAGAGCGTCGATGAGAGGAGCACCGCGCCTGCATATAAAGAAGCGTGAGTGCCGACGTCGCTATCTCCGAGGGTTCATGGAACCCCAAGGAGCTCATCAACTGGGAGTCGAGCATGAACTCCTACTTTCGGTGGTACCGCATGGACGACGACCTATGCGTCAAATATGCGGAAACGAGACTTGGCGGACAGGCCAAAATCTTCTGGGAGAATGAGCGCGTCACCGCCGAGCGACGAGGACGACCCATCACATTGTGGGTCGACATGGCCCAAAAGCTATGGGGCAATGCGTTCCTCGACAGTATCAAATGTCACTGTTCCTCTCGTGGCTCGACCTTAGGCAAGGTCGACTCACCGTGACGGATTACATCGAAGCGTTCGAGGAATGTCGAATGTGCTGCCGATTCGTGGAGGAGCCGCGAATCATTATCGAATTGTTCGCCCATGGGCTCAGATCGGCCTTGTACAACGAGGTCCTCAAGTGTGACCTGGCTGAGGTTGACGAGGCGTATCACCTAGTCGAGCATATGGATCCTCCCAGTGACGAGGCAACACCACCCAGTGCGAACACCGTGCCCTAGGCTCCACTAGTTTGACCCATTCCTACTCGGACCACCCCGTCCGTGACCATACGGGCTACCCAGACCACCGGGGGGCAAGGAACCGCCCCCGCCACATCCGTGGGTTCAACCCCACTAGCTCGGGCCATCACAAACGACACCCCGGCCCGCAGCATCACCATCAGCCAAGCACACATGACATGCTTTAAGTGCCAAGGACGTGGGCACTGGGCGAACCAATGCCCATCCTCAGCACTATTGATTGATGCTAGAGACATCGATTCCAACCATGTGAACGACGTGGATTCCACGCACGATGATCACTATCACGGGGAGGAGGACTTCGCCCTCAAGTACGAGGAACCTGGCGGACAGCTTAGGTATATACAGATCACGGTACCCCGCACGACTCCACCCATGACACCACGAACCCTTGGCCGCCCGCTGGCCAACATACTTGTTGACCAGCCCAGCACTAGTAGGGCGCGGCCAACACTCCGGGCCGCCCCCACCTGCTCGGGCAGCTCGAGTAGAGCCACAGCCAGACACTATGGTAGACGTGTCGCTCCTTACCTCGATCTTTTACACTTACGTCAAGATCATTGAAAAAGTGTGTAAATTGATCGTAGATAGTGGGAGTTGCATCAATGCCATATCCGATACGATGTTACCCGACTGGGGCTAACCCCGATTCCTCATCCGACCCCCTACAACTTATCTTGGATAGACGCTTCATCGCTTCCGGTGAAGAGTCAGTGCCATGTACCATTGAAGGTGAGAGCCTATGATGAGAGCATCCTATGCAACGTACTTCCCATGAAAGTGGGAAGCATCATCTTGGGCCGTCCCTGGCTATATGACCATGACATTACCCTAGCCGGGAGGATGAACACATGTTTGTTCCTATACTAGGGACAATGGGTCACATGGCACCCGTACACAACGAAACCGACGAACAAGCCGATCCTGACCAAGCCCGAAGGGCTAATGGTTGTTCGAGGCCTCTTGTTCGTTCGAGACTTGGGCCGCGAGGGCGACGACATGCCCCTGTGCCTCGCCATCACCCTCGACGTCTCCGCTGTCCCACTCGTAGAGCACCGACTGCCCAAGGTTGAAGCCCTTGTATCGAAGTTTAGCGACGTCTTCCCCGAGGAGCTACTGTGCGAACTACCGCCTATGCGTGGCATCCAGCACGTGATTGATCTCGCACCCGACACGTCGTTGCCAAACCTCCCCCACTATTGGATGGAGCCGCAAAGATACGAGGAGCTACTACGACAGGTCCGAGAGCTTCTCGCGAAGGGTCTCATCTAGGAGAGCCTCAGCCCTTGTGCGGTACCCGCGCTCCTAGCTCCGAAGAAGGATGACACGACATACGGAGCTTCATCAGCCTTGCTACGTTCTAACGCCGCTTTGTACAGAACTTCAGTTCTGTCACAGCTCCCATCACTGACTGCCTCAAGGTGGAGCCGTTCACTTGGACGCAAGCTGCCAAACGAGCTTTCCAGCACGTAAAGCTCTTGATGTCCCAGGCACCTGTCCTCCTCCTACCCGACTTCGGGAAGGTGTTAGAGGTTACTTGTGATGCCTCAGGCGTCGGGATCGGTGGTGTCCTCAGCCAAGAGGGTCACCCCGTCAAGTTCTTCAGCGAGACGCTGAACGACGCTAGACTCCACTACTCGACATACGACAAGGAGGTCTATGCAGTCGTCCTGGCACTGAGACATTGGCGTCACTACCTCCTATCCAAGGAGTTTGTGCTCTTTTCGAATCACGAGGCACTCAAATATCTGCACTCCCAACAGAAGCTCAATGATCGTCACGCGAGATGGGTCGAGTATTTGTAGGACTATTCCTTCGTCATCAAGCACAGGAAGGGCAAGGATAACATCGTCGCCGACGCACTTAGCCGACGAGCCCACGTGCTCAACATCATGAGGGTGAAGGTCCTTGGGTTCGACACCATCTGGGAAGGATACGACAACTGCCCCTACTTTGGGCCGATCATCGCTAGAGTTCGACAAGGACTGTCCTGCGACTACCGAGACTACGTCACCACCAACGACTATCTGTTCTACCAGAACAGACTATGCGTGCCCCACACGTCACTACGTGACTTCCTCACATGGGAATGTCACGTCGGAGGTCTTAGCAGTCACTTTGGACGTGACAAGACCATATCCGTCGTAGAATACCAATTCTATTGGCCTTCGCTGAAACGCGACGTTGGCATTGTTGCCTAGTGCCGCATATGTGCATTGACCAAACAGATCAAGAAGAGCGCCGGGTTGTACACCCCGCTACCGACGCCTAAGCGTCTCTAGGATGACATCAGCATGAACATCGTCCGGGAATTACCCTAGACAGCACGACGACACGACTCCATCATGGTCGTCGTCGACCGGTTCTCAAAGATGGTGCACTTTGTGCCCTGCGCGAAGACCTCCGATGCCACGAAGGTCGCACAACTATTCTTCTGAGAAATTGTGCGCCTCCATGGCCTGCCAACTTCGATTGTGTCCGACCGAGACGTACACTTCACGAGCTACTGTTGGAAGACCTTGTGGAGTCTCCTCGACACACGGCTCAAATTTTTGACTGCCTACCATCCGCAGACCGACGGTCAAACAAAGGTCATCAATTAAAGTTTGGGCAACCTACTACGTTCCCTCGCGCTGAGTTTGCATACAACTCCTCAGTGAACCATACCACTGGGTTGAGCCCTTTTGAGATCGTCTATGGCCTAGCCCCTTGTCGCCCACTAGACTTAGCACCGGTTGACCCGCATGTTAGGGTATCCGAGGATGGCATTGCATTCGCCCAGCATATTTTTGCATTGCATCAGCATATCCATGATAGGATCAATAGCCAAAATGCATTGTACAAGCAAGCTGGCGAGTTGTACCGCCAAACCCCGAGTCTTCGATGTGGGGGACCTTGTGATGGTTAAGCTTAGTGCCGGCCCGTTCTCGATCCTCCGAAGGGTGGGTGACAACGCCTACGTCGTCGAGATTCCTCCTACGTGGGGAATAAGCTCCACGTTCAACGTGGCGGGCCTGGCCCTGTACCGAACCCCTTCTCACCCTCTCGACCCAACCTCTCTAGACCCATTCAGCGTGAGAGAGTTTTCCGCGACCACTCCCCCGCTTGTTTCACCCGATTGGCACGATGCAATCAATTGTGTACTACAGGAGATAATTGACTATGCACGGAACGAAGTCTCAAGGAGGTTCTTGATATGGTGGCTGGGACGGACCAGCGCAGACGATGCGTGGGTATCACAGGCAGAGCTCCGCAAGTCTTCGACCAGATCTACTCCAGCTGCTGCCCTTCTTCCCACCCAAGTCGCCGGAGTCGAGTTCTTCTGACCTCGAGAGGATTGATGGTGCAACACCGCCTGAGCCCCCAAAGACGTCTTCGGAGACATCACCGTAGCCATCGACACCATCACCGGTATGCATTCAGCCCACCCGGCAAGCCAAGGCTACAGTACGAACGCCCAGAATCAAGTACTCCGGGTAATGGGCACCTTATCTTTATTATTTCGTTCATCATTTTCGTTCGTGTTTTGGTTCGTAGTTTTGAATTCAGTTACGTCCATGTGTAACGAGGGAAGATCCACCCTATAAGGATCTCCCCTCTACGTCTTTTCTTTTCCCCCTCTTATTTTCCTTTTTGTGTTTAAGGACTTAAGTGTATGGGGTCATCCACGTTCTCCTATAAGAAGGGATCGTGGATGACCAAATGTCGCACCCTTTGTTTTTGAAGAAGTTATTTTAAAGAAGAGAAGGGTCGCCAATCATAGAGAAAGGAGAGGAGAAGAAGGGAGAAGAAAGGAGAAGAGGAAGAGAAGGGTAAGGAGACGCCTGCCGCCGCCGCCACTTCAGGCCGCCGCCGAGTGCCCCCCCTCGCTCTGCGACGCGCCCGTGCACCACACTGCGCCGTGCCTTCCGCGCCGCGCCCACTGTCGCCGCTGCAGACCTCCCTTTGCCTCGTCGTGCCATTCTGCTGCGTTTTGAGCAATCCTATCGCGCCGCAATTACTTGATGCGCTCGCGCGGTCGCTCCATGCCGCACTGTTCACGCCATCGCACGGTGCCGCGCCGCGTTTGTTGCACCGCGCTGCGCCCGTCGTCGCCACTGCGAGACCCGACCGGTCATGTTGAGCCGCCTGGTTGCACCGCACCCGCAGACGCCGTCTTCGGTCATCGACCACGCACCCGCGCCGATCATGCGTGCGTGCACGCCACTGTCGATGACCTCTTGTTATCCACCCGTCATGCTTCATGCCGTCCTCGATGCCACTGCGCGGCGCCCCATCCTTGGGCCGGTACACCACTGCTGCTGTCCTTGGGCCGTAGCCGTTGCTGCTACGCAGACCGCCAGTCGCCGCGCCGACCACTCTGTTCGCGCTTGCACGCCTGCCCTGCTGCCATGCGCACGTCGCGCCGCATGCCAGGTCCCCGAACTCATCGCCGCTGACCACGGCTGCAGTCGCGCTGCTGTTGTCTGTTCCTTCGCGCTCGCCCTCGCCGCGCCGCGCATCTTATCGCGCCGCCCGTGGTCGTGTTGCATTCGGATCATCGGTGGCACCACCTTATCTGCCGACGTCCCGGTGCCCGCCCACGCCTTGGACCATCATTCGCCCGCCACCGTCCCTCGTCACCGACGACGCCGCAACCGACCGCCACACAAACCTTAGACAACCGTCCCTAGATGCCGATGAGGTACGTCGTTGCGTCCCATCTCTTATCTTTTGCAGTGCATTTTTGATTGCTTCCACCGCGCTCAGGTTAAACGTAGGTGAGCATGAAAGGTTGAGGGAAAACCTATTGCATTTTGAGCGTCTTTCCTGTTTGGTACGAGTTGGGTCCGCCCATTCGTGCGAGCACTACCCGGGGGGAATTTTCCCGTTCGGCGCCGTAGCGTCCTCGTCCTTCCTGGACGAGGTTCAAGAGGTCTACCAACTGTCCAAGGGCGACTCCATCGACGTCCCAAGAGTCGGCACCCCATTTGCTTGTCAGCATTCGCACGTACCAGACACCCACAACCGTGCATTTCATCGTAGATCTTCATCGTAGGATATCCGTGTCAGACGACTACCCCCAGGTGACGTCCAACATTATCACTTTCGACACCGAGTCCATCCACCTCGGTGATGGCAGGACCTTGTCCCTGACGTTGTCCTGCATCAGTAAATCTGTAATATCTTGAGATCTAATCGTCTGATGCGCCCAAATTTTGAGTGTAGGTTTGTCATTTCACCCTCTACAATCCACACGGTTGGATCTTTAAATGGAGGTCAAAAAGAAGAGAAAATTCACTTTTAAAAGCTCTCCCCAAGGATTTGGCCAGGAAAGACACAGGTGATGCTTTGGAAGTCGACAGATCTTGATTCATCATTGAAAGTTGTAAGTTTCTAATTTGCTTTTGAACTTCTTCTTGAACGATTCTACAACGCCAAGGCATGGGCGAAATGTACATGCCCTTGAAGTTGATTTGAATGGAAATTAGAATGGCATTTTGATTTTGACTCAATATGTGAATTTTAATCCTTAGTTCTACATTACTTTTCATCAAATTTGGCATCTTAGATCTCTAGATTAGAGTCAAATTCCACCTTTCATTCATTTTCCCCAAAATTTGTCTACTTTCTCTCTCTACGTCAATTCGTCTACTTTCTCTCTCTAGATTTAGAAAGTGAATGTTTGAAAATTCAATTCAACATATAAAAAACCTAAATACAAAATTTCATCCAAAAATTCGTCCATCTTCAAGTCCAAATTCAAAAATCCCTTACTTGATTATTAATTCCCAATTTTAATACATAAAATTGTGTTAGAAAATCATCCTGATTGGAATATTGGTAATCCTAATTAAATTGATATCAGAACCAAAATTATCCTATCTATATTGTCTTGATGGAGAATATTAATATCAGAATTAAGCTTTTGCAAAATTTTGATTAATTACAAAACAAATAAACATGATTAACACCTATTAAATGCAAAATTAATTCATTATTGGAATAATTCAACTGAACTAGGATAAAAATTCTTGCTTAACGCCTCCCTGTGGTTCGACCCCTTGCTTGCTCTATACATAGTATTTAATGATTACGGGTTATTATTAACTTTATTGTATAAGTTAAAAAGCAAAAATACCGACATATTTTATACACCAAATCTAGGCTTATCACACTAACACACAATTGACCATATAGGAAATAGGAATGAAACATTATCCTTATAGGGATTCATATCTTGATAGGTATTGATATATGTGTTGGTATACAGTACTCCCTTGTCGGCAAGATTAGAGCCAAAGGTTATAATCATACTGGATATCCGGATACATAATGGTTTAGAGGGAAGTAAGATTAGAGGGTAGTTCAAGTAAAGCAAAATCACAGGCGCGAGTTTATGTGCTGGCATTTAGGAGCGGAAGCAAGAAATGAAGATGAATCTGCTAAGAAGTCAATTTAGATTAAGATGAATGTTAGGAAGTTAATGAAGATTCAGATGAAGGCGAGGAGCAATCAATTTCCAAGACTTTTTCATTACCCGATCTCATTCTTTTTGGTAATGTGATCCACGCCGACAAACTTCGAGTACTCCTTGTCTTTATGCATGATGATAAGACTTTAGGAGTGTAGTGAAGATGACTAATTGGAGCTATCCGCAATAATCTTGGCGGTAGGCTGTGAAAGAAACTCAAACAGGCCCAAACTCAAACCGCTGGATAACCTCTCTATCATCTAGACAGATAAATAGACAGATAGGCCAACCATCTTTAAATTAAATTAAAAAGAGACTATACTAAAAAGAAGATTGAAACAAGGTCTAACACTTTGGATTAAAAAAGGGTGTAGCAAAGGTGCAAAGATCTGGCACATGCTAGGCTGGCTTGTTGCTACAAAGCCAAAATCATAAGCTAAAGCTTTAGGTTCTACAAGAAAGTTTGGTTGGAATTCTGGATAGTACTCTTCATTGGTCGTGACTAGCTTGATCTGAGTGTTCTGAGTTACAACAATGATTACACGAGCAAAGTAACACGATGATAATAACTTGATACTGAACGCTGCTTTCTTCGAGACCAATTTAGCTAGGTTGGAACTCAGCCCTTTATCCTGTAATAGAAAAGATCACGTAGGTGGGGCAGTGAAGGACTATGAATTAGAAGGGCATGCCTATCTTCTACTTGCAGCTATTGGACTTTAGACTATCAAGTATTAGCTAAAGGTGATGCCAATCACATATAATTCTGCAAGACGTGACTCCAGGAGTGATGAAACATTCTCAAGGCGTGAGTTTATAAGCATTTAGGAGAGATTAAGATGAATCTGAATGGAGCGTAACTGAAAGAAATGAAATAAAGAACCTTTTACCCTCCAGCTTTGAAGCTTCTTGGTGGTGGCACTAACAATAGCCCGGACCTTTTCTTCAAAACCTCTTCATTGTACACAGAACGATGTCTAATCCCAGACTTAAGATACGATGGATCTTGTATTGGGACTGGGGTGCAATATGAAAAAGTGAATGTCAGATTCTGAGACGAGACCTGTGCCTAGTCCAACCTATTTTATTCAAGATACGTAACTACTTTTACAGTTGTCCCTATTGTTTTGTATTTAGTTGGAGCAGGTTCTGAGGTGACGCTAATCACCGTACCCACATTCTTTCATTCTCGTAGGTTCTTAATGTATCCCGACTAAGGTTTGTAAGAGGTTAAATTCTTCCAGGATTGCCACTTTGCTAATGTTTTTAAACGCAAGTGAGCAAAAGCGATGTGCGACTTTAGGAGCTTCGAACCTTGCAATGTATTGCCCCTAACGATAGATCAGATCCACCGGACGAGAAACTTAATTCTGCATGCCTGCTGAGTTGTTAGACTTACCACTAACATAATCCGTGGAATTTCAGTTTACATATTGCGTTGAGGGAAATCTACGAAAGCTAAGCAGATAGATAGACTCCTTTCCAACTGCTAAGGTTCAACATCTGAACTAAGGAAAATGATTGTTTCTTCACCAGCTCCCCTTTTGCTTTTGGGTTTCCAAGAGTCCTCTCATTACCAACTAGTAAACATCATCTGGCTAGGTATTGCTGGTATCAACAACGATGAAAAAAACAACCAAAACATCAACTAACTATGGCTACTTTCCCATACAATGTCCTAGGCGTAGGGGAAATCTGAGCAACAGGGAACGCCAAGACGACGAGACCCATAGCAGTAAGTAGATCGAGATGTTGTTCTGGCCCTTGTCCTCAAAGATGGGTAATATGCTCTCATAAAATGTGTTGCCCCAACTTAATTCTATAGGGCCTAGCTGGTGAGTGATTCCAGTCCGCGGCATAGAACAAGACAGCAAGCGAGTGTACCTTTGTTTGCTTCTTCTCCACCAAGCACTTAAGTTTAAGGATAGCTGAAGGTCAGTGGCTACCTAAGGAAACTCATATTCAATCCGCCCCACAGGCATCTACCTCATCTTGATCACAAGGAGAGGTTCACCATGATGGGTGTCAAGGTACTATCTTTCAGAACCTGAACAGAAAGAATAAAAAGGGACCATCCTTTTTTGACAGGCTTGTAAGATTTAAGGATTTAAGGATTCATACCCCAGAACCCAATATTCCACGTGGCAATCGTTGACCGGCGGTTGCAGGGGAGTCGGTCGTGATGGTCAAGATTTCAGGGACGAGAGAAATTCTCACGGTACAGGGGTCGGTAGGGAGAATAGGAAGAGGGCGAGGGGGAAGGTCAATTGGTTGTTTCCCCTGCCTCCTTCCGGTGGATTCTTCCTTCCTGGCAGCATCAACGAACTCCTCTCCTTCCCCCCCTTTTGTGGATTCTCTCTCAATGTAGGGGGGGAGACCAAGACGAGAACAAAAAAAACTCCAATGTTAATTCCTGGTCTGAAAAATTAGGGCGCCCCCCTCTTCCCTTATAAAGGGGGAAGAGGTCAATGGGCCTCCTTAAGTGGGTCAACAGAAGAAAGGGGTCCATTAAGGGGCCCTTATATAATGGGCCCCCCATTACAAAGGCAAAGGGGAGATTGAAATTATAAAAGAAAAGGGAAGGGGGAAAGGACTAGGGGCCCCTTCCCATGATGACGAAGATGGACATACGTGACGCATCACAAATGCAACGAAAACAAAGCGACGAGAATGGGAAAAGACAAAACACAAGAAAAGAACGATGAAAACAAAAGTGATAATCGAGCAATTTTACCCGACCTTCGACGACGGTGTCGGCCGGCGCGGATGATTTCGTCGGTGATCCTTGATGGCGTGCGCCATCAGCTACTCCTAGTAGAAGTGGTAGAATTATTTCAAGTATTTATCCTGAACAACAATCTATGTTTTTTTGATTTTCTATTCACTCATGATCAGGCCTGGTCAACGCGATCGTGATATTTAACTCATGCCTAGTCGACTCACAATGTTTCTCTTAGAGAAGAAACACCTAAGGAAGAGGAAGAAAAAAAGGGGGGCAGTCAAATTGACTCTCATGGATATCAAATGAGGGTAATTCCCTCTATTTATGCTATCTGAGGATTTTTTTTGAAAAGTCAAAAGTTCTCATTCTTGGGAATAATTAGTAAAAGCCCCTAAACATATATTTCATCAAAAATACTAGCTGTGTGACCCTCTAGGCCCATGTATAAGTCTAACTAATAACTTTAATGGCCTAGAAACCTTTATTGAAATGATCTTATTAATTAACTATCACATATATAATATTTAATAAACAATCAATTGTCTAAGTTTTAGTGTTGGGTTCTGGGGTATGAATATAGGCTTGGAAAACTCTCTTTCATGTAGTGGAATCTTATAATCATTTCAAAATGGATCTTTAAACATGGGAAACATTATGTGCCTTGTTGGAAATGTGTTCCACCTTGGCTTGATCCTGGGAGAGTCCTTTCAAGCCATTCATGTTTCCAGCCTCTAGATGTATCCACATAATCAAGGGACTATTGGATATAATCTTCTTCTCTAACTCTTCTAGAAGACCTTGTTATCTACTTTCCATGGAGACTCTATAATGGGATGCGTGGAGAGTAAAAACTGAAAAGAAATGGGAGGAGCCCATATCTGATTGGTATGGGCTCCTAATATGTGTGCCCCACACTGTATTAATACTTACTTTGAACTTTTCATAAAAGCCTTATTGATATAGTCTATCTTCCAACATCTTTGGATATTATGTGAGTGACCCTCTACATCCATATATCAATCTAGTTAATTGATGGAAATATATGTGGCCACCAAGCTAATCACACATTACATATCTCATTCCATGTTCATTATTAGAATATGTTCATTCTAGTGCATTCGTGACGCTTATTATGAAGTCCATGAATACATGATCAGACGTAGTGAATTATGATGAGATCTTAATATTGAGATTATTAGTCTTTTACCATGCACATGATCAGACGGATACTAAAAAAGGGCATTGAATTATGCACATAGTATAGCACAATCTATTCTCACTCATATAATGAGTATGGCTATTCCTGTAGCCATTAGCGTGGGGATACTAAAGATAGATAACGGGTGCTCTTCAATGGAAAGAGTTTATTGAATTTATTCATATCAATCTTTGTACAGTTTTATACCAAACTGACAACCTGGTTGGTTACGTCATGGTTGTGAAAGTGGTCCTTAGACCTGATACATCAAAGTCATCTTGTGGATAGATAATTCTACTTTGACTAGGACCTACGAGCTCCTAATCATGGGATTATAAATAACCTTAGCTTGGGTGCTGATAACATGATAAATGCATGGATATTTAGATACATTTTAGATGATTTTGGTATTATTAATTCATAATTTATCGGGTTATTATTTGAACTAACCAAATATTTATGCATTAGCTAGAAATTCCAAATTTTCAACATTATGATTATTTTTCACTAACTTCCATGACTTATCTGAAGTCAAGCAGTTTTATTAGCTCCTAATCATGGGATTATAAATAACCTTAGCTTGGGTGCTGATAACATGATAAATGCATGGATATTTAGATACATTTTAGATGATTTTGGTATTATTAATTCATAATTTATCGGGTTATTATTTGAACTAACCAAATATTTATGCATTAGCTAGAAATTCCAATTTTTCAACATTATGATTATTTTTCACTAACTTCCATGACTTATCTGAAGTCAAGCAGTTTTATTACTGATGATTATTTTAAAGTTCCAAATGTATAGAAATTTACAGGAATAAGAAGACACAATTCTTAGGAAATTGGAGAATTTTTGGGAGCTTAGTGGTTCTACAAAGGGGCTTGAAAGGATCAAGTGGACCTTAAAAAGGGAAATGTGAGGAAGATGGGCCACTACCTGAACTGCCCATTGGGATCTCAAGAGCGTTCCAAAAAAAGAAGTTGAAGATTACAAGGGGAAGCTCTCAACCCATGGACAAAAAGAGGCAAAAATGACTAGAAAAGAAAATAGAAAATACTTAAAGGGGTATTTTAATCATTCTTAAAATGAATAAATAGGGTTCACCATTTTTACCACAATTTGGTAAAACCGAACCAAACTGATATTGTCGGTTTGGGAATATTGGGTTTACCGAAGGTTCTTTACCAAGTTCGGTTTCACAAGAAAATCGAACTGAAACTGGACTGAATATTGTATGGAAAAAATATTTTATTGTTCTATGGAAAAAATATGTTGATAATGCGATTAGAACCTGGATGGGTCACCTCTAACTTTAACGCCAATTGCGCAGCTCGTGTTTAGAGAGATATTTCTAACTAAATTATTAACAATCCAAAAACTAATAAACAGGCAAATAATAAAAAATCATGAAAATAAGATATGTAAATCTATGACAATGTAAATACATAAATTCAAATATAAATTTATAAACATTTGCACAAATACAGTTTTACCTTGATTCTTTAAACTTTCAATATGACTTTTTTTCAGAAGCCTGACCGAACATATAGGTTTTACCAAACCAAAACCGAACTCTGACCGAACCAAGACCGTACGGAAGTTTAGGTATAGGTGTAGGTATCGGCCAAAAACCGATACCGAGACCAAAACCGTCATTCTATATGTATCAATACTCTTTACTCTATTTCTCTCATTCTGGATGTGCTCTAGCACATGGCTAGCCAGCAGGAAAGGCATTTTTTAGAATCCCGGTTGTTAAATCTGCTTAATGTAAGTTTGTTGTAGTTTTCATTCACTCTCGTCTGTTGTTTGCATTGAAAAATGTCTGATCCCGAAGAAATATAAGGACCAGAATTGAGAGGAACCATTGAGGGCTCACCAGAATTGCATTAAGGTTTAAGGAACCTAGATTTACATTTTCCCATCATTATCTATCCATTTCCCCTTTAAAATCATCACTTTCTCACTCTAAACATTCATTTGCCTACTTTCTCTCTCTAGAATCGACTCTTTATCTCTTTGGACATTATATCCCTAGTATGTCCCCTAAAAATTTCATAAAAAATCTTCTTCATTTGCACTTGCAAATTCCCTCTCAAACTCCCTCTATACCATTTCTTCATTTTCTATCTCTATCTCCTCATTTTAACCTTTTCTCTCTCTAAACGCATTTATTTCTCTCTCTAAAATCTCTCCCTATCTCTTTCTAGATCCTCCATCATTCCTCACTTTGAATCCCATAAAAACCGTATTTAAATATCAATTTTTATCCTTTCAAAACTCGGATTTCCCCCTCATAGCCTCTGTCGCGCGCTGTTGTGCATTGCCATGCGGCACTTGAGTGCAGGGATACCCCTCTGCCTGTCGGTCCGCGCGTGGGCAGCGCACGCAACTGCAGGGCAAAGGAGCGGCATGTGCAGGACAGCCAAATCGGCTAAGTCCTGACTTAGTGGGCTGATCTTGAGGGGGCTGACCCTCTAAGACTAGCCTAACTGGATCAAGATCAAGCCCCCCAACCCAAAGGCCCAAACAGATCCATTGCGGCTGCCTGCCACCCCTGCCAGCGATTGCCAGAGAAGGTAAATTCTCCATTTTCTGCATTTAAAAGTTATTTAAATCAGAAAAAATCAGGAAACTTTATTTTCTCCATTTAAATTTTCCAAAACAAATCAGGAAAAATCCCGAAAATTCATCTAATTGGTTTCCATTGATTTTAACATCTAACAAATTTGAAAAAAAAATCAAATTTAGATATTTCTATTGGTTTTTGGTATAAATTAAATTCCAGATAATTCTAAAAATATTTATTTTTAATTTCTGGTGTTAGTTAGAGTTAGAAAAATTATTGTAAAATATTTCTAGTTTTTTCTTTGTATTTTTTATTAAATTTAAAACATAGGAAATTATATAAATGAAAGAAAAAATCCAGAAAAATCTCAGAAATTGGATTTCTCACTTTTAAGCTGATTTTCTTCATTCCAAGCTTGAGAAAAATTCTGAAATAAATTTTCACTTCACTATGGATCTACCACATACTTGACCTATATTAATTAATAGAGTATGTAAGTGGAAATTTTCATAAATTCTGTTGGTTAAGTCTGAATTAAAACAACATCATTAAACCGCTAAATTTGGATTTATCAGGTACATCAAGAAGTGCACGAAGATGATTGAGCAATCAAGATGGAGTTGTGCAGCCTTGGTATCAGATGAGGCAACTCAACAAAGATGATGTAATGAAGTCCCTAGTCAAGGTAATGAAATATCTAAGAAGAGAGCTTTGATGATTTCCAAACACATTAGTACTAAGTTCGATGATGAATTAGGGATTGATGATTGACCATACCCTAAATCATCCTAGGTATGTCAAGTAGATGAGGGACTATACATATAGGGTAACCGATGACAGAAAGGTTCCATGAGTGAGTCGATATACATTCCTTTGTATCTTCTCAAGGTGAGGTGTAGCTTGGTACACACGGGCTGGAGAGTCGACCTATCAATTTGGTTAAATATACCTGACATTAATTAGTCTATATGATGTTAAATTTAATTAATTTGTAAGGTCTTTGGGCCACTATAATCATTAACTAGACTTATGCATGGGCCTAGAGGGTCACACACAAATGGTATTTTTGATGTCAAAAGATATAACTCAAAGTTTAGGGATTTTTATGAAAGTGCCCACTTAATTTAAATTGGGGAAGGTCGTGAATGAAAATTTCCTCTTAGCTCCTCTACAATACAACATAAAGATGACAACAAGGTATGAATGGAGTTCATCACAGTGAAGAAGGAGATTTTACCTGCCAACAATTCTGTGAATATGCCTATATGCTAAACACTTGAGCAGCTAGACACATCTCACTCGAGGGTCCAACAAATCATGGATGTGATTTGTGCCCAGGTGATTCAATTTAATTTTTAGTTGATGTCTTTTGGATCCCGATATTCATCTTTTGCTACAAAATGTTATGACTTTTCATCTGAATCAAGGCCCTAGAATCCAATAGTATGGAACTTGAAGAGAACCAATTCATAAAGAAACTCTGAGAACTCATTCATGAGGTGTCCATGTTTAATCCATCCAGTTTATATTAATCCCAAGTATGACATCTCGTTTAAAGATGGTCTAAGTATCTACTGTGAGTGGCAATTTTTTCTACTTTCCTGCACAACTCTTTTTACTTCAACTTTTCATACGTAAATAGTTCACTCACTCTGCATAAAAGGTTAAAAATATATTAAGCTTTGGGTGGTCAATAAGTGAGAAAGGAAGATCCACACTAAAGATGAGGTCCAACAAAAGAGATTTTGCTTCCTTTAAAGATGTGCCAAATTTTTATCAAATCTTTGCAAAATAATCTAATATAGGTTTCACACCAATAGGAGGATTTAAGTGTATGTGTTCCTTAATGTGCCATGCTTTCAAGTAAGAATCAAGGTTTGAATTGAATCAAAACGATCAAATTTTGATCAAATACTTTAATAAAACAGGAGGGAATTGTGTCTGGCTTTCATTCTCTCTTGCTCTCTCTCGCTCTCATTCTCTATTGCTCTCTCTCTCTCTCTTTCTGGCTTTCTTTCTCTCTTTCTCTCTGTCTCTCTCCTTCTCTCTTGCTCTCTCTCTCTCATTGTCTCACTCTCTCTCTCTTCTTCACTCTTTCTCTCTTGCTCTCTCTCTCATTCTCTTATATTTGTGTATTTCTATTTCACTGGATTATGCAGGTAATCCAGCTGCAAGAGGATCAGAAGAAAAATGTCTCAACATTTCTGATTCAGGCGGGGATTGTGAAGAAGGAGAACATAAAGCTTCACAGTTTCTAAGCCCAAACCTCTCTAGGTTATATGCAGCTTGCCTTTTATGTAAGTGTCGGTTCATATGGCATTTTGTGATGATGATCATATTTTGCTTGATTCGGTCTCTGCTTTTCCTAGGTTTCTCCCTGTCGAAGGAACCCATGAATTTTTCATTAGATGGAGTGAAATTCTTTCCCCCTTTATATCTGGTGTTCATAAACAGAATTCCAAAGCTGGAGTATCATTTTCGACGTTCAATTAGAGAGTTGTAATTTTTTGTAATCTTGCTGTAATTTGTAGCCTGAGTTGTTAATTTTCAGTAAGTGATCAATTATTTTTTTTGTGCAATGAGGGAAAATAATTCAAAGATTACATTCCTCACACACTTTCTGTAATTTCTCCGTGTGTTCATACGGGCTGCAAAGATCTGAGCATTAATTGGAAGAAAAAAAAAGAAGATTAGGGGAGTGGATTTTTGAAAGTTAGAAATTGTTTGGAGTTATTAAGCAATATGAATATAAAGTTAGAAACTGATAGTGGTGACTATTGGGACGTAAGATCATTGGAAGATTTAAAGATAGGACAATATATGTTTGTGATTAGTTGCAGTAAATCCAAAATTTCAGTGTCCTCATTCCCTCTGATGGGTGACATCTTTAATCTAAAAATTTTCAGAACACATTAGCAATGTATATAGAAACTGAATTATGAACCACCATCCACAAATAGCATGGTTGTCATCCACATTAAACGGACCCATTCATCTATGTCGATACTACCTTTGAAGAGCGTTGATATTGTGTCACTTGAAATAAAAATCACATATATATGAAATTTAAACCAAATGATGTTTCAAAAGTGGTTAACAAACATATTTTTAAAAAAATACTAATTTTTTACAAAAAATAATTTTCTATAAATATAATGTAAAATTTAAGAAGTAAAATGTATCCATCTGTGTATTTGTCAATTTTTTAATCTATTTTCATATCTATCGATCAACTATTTATCTATTCGATCATCTGTTTATATATGGATCTATCTATCGATCTATATTACTATTTATCCTCCTATCTCTCGATTTCTTCAGGAATGTCTGAATTAGTGTCCATCTATCCATCCATGTATCTATTTATCTATCAATTCATCTTTTATTAGTATCTTTTTATCTATCTATTCATGGTTTATCTATCGATCCATCTCTTTTAAATTTTTATCTATTTATGCATTGTGTTTCAATCAACCAATTTATTCATAAAATGAAAGGCTTATTTTGTTTCTTTCTCAATCTCTACTATCTTTTTGTTTACTCCGTTGTTAATGTGATACAATTTCTCTGCTCATCTAAGCATAAAATATTCTGTTTTATTCAAGTTGCCTCTTTGTCTACTACAGATATCCCCTCTACACAACTATTATGGCTATTATAGCTAATTTCTCTTTGGAAAAAATTACTTGACTTTCTCTCCTTCAGCTCATATCTCGTTTAAATTACAGTCATATTATCATGAAGTGCCTTATGGTGCTTGACAGTTACAGCAAAACAAAGATCTGAGTTTGTAGAAGCAATCTGAGAATTTGATGCTATCATGATTCGACTCAAAGAGGATTTTACTTCAGACATTTTTTAAGTGCCAGGTACTTTTATGCGCCATCATATTAATATGAAAATTTCATTTTGAGCCATTCTGCACACACGACAATGTTCTGCATATAGGTCAAAGTTTAATTTTGAAATCTTAAAGTCGCGACATCATATTTCATGTTCATCAAGTTTTGAATCAAATTCCCATGACTGCTTCATGTATGGTTTATTCTTGAGTTATTTTTCATAAAAAAGTGTTGGTATTTCTTGTTATTTTTTAGAGTAAGTTGGCTATTTTTCCAGGGAAAAATATTTCCAAATTAATTTAAGCCTAGTATGGAGTCTAGTGCAGACAATGTGTTGCCCCATTCCAATGACGGTGTGGAGGCGGTGGGAAAAGAGAGTGAGATTAGGAACTGAAATCAAGGTCAAAGTTAAAATTCAAAGATGCCACCTAGAGAAAAAATCTTCGAGTACTTCATGGCAGTGGACGACTCAAAGTACATATGTGAATTGTGCCATGGTATCAACCCTGAAATTAAATGCTACTTACAATGGCCTATAGATGGGAGCATTTTTTTGGCGACATTTACAAAGGGTTCATCGAAAGGTACATGATGACCTTAGAGGTATAGCAAATTCGCAATGTTTTGTTGCAGAAGTGTTTTCCAATTTGTCATCGACGAAGCAGTACTTCACTAGGGTCACTCTGGAGGCGAAGAAGAAAGAAATTCTACGGCTCATCACCCGTAGTGCATTACCATGGTCATTTGACGATACAGAGCAATTCCAACGAGCATGATGATGTATGGATGATGAGCAATTAAGGAGACAGGTAGGACAGTGTACACCCAACTAAAAGCAGCTATTGCAAATAGATTCAATGACGTACACCGTGTGTCCCTCACGATGGACACCTGGTCTACATCAAACGGTTATTCCCTATTAGGCGTAACCGGCCATTGGATCGATGTAGAATGGAAGCTTCAAGAGCAGATGCTTGGCCTAGGTTATATCTTAGAGAAGCATGATGGGGAGACGATGAGCGGACTCATCGCTGAGGTCATAGAATATTTCATGCTTGAATCGAAGGTGTGATAAATATTCAAATAGAAAGGTGTCATTACTGATAATTTCTTCACCAGTATCTGAATGTTGAGTAACATGTAGGTCTATACTATCACCACTGATAGCTGTGAAGAACACGACAATGATGAACTTTTTGGCAATAAGATTGTATACTACGAATCCAACATTTATTAGTGATCAACATTTGCCATGTGTTGCACATGTCTTGAACCTGATCGTGTAGGCAGGTCTAAAAAGCCTTTGCGCAACATCAAATTAAGTAGAGCTGTTTGTGTTTGACCAAGTCAGAGATCCAATTGATACATCGTACATATGTACCAAGACCTCCCTTGGGGAGGCAGTGACCCGAGTTTGTGAACTAGTAAAGGCTATATCTTGCTCAACCCAAAAGAGGGCAGACTACAAGCAGATATGCAAGCATCTTACAAAGCCAAACATGATAATAAGGTGTTACTAGACTGCCCAACAAGGTGAAACTCGACGCTCATTATGCTGCATGGTGCCATAGATAAGCAAGATGTTCTTGATCACATGTTGTGTGTGCTCATCTAGATGAACGCGAAGAATTACAGCTTAGAGATGGATGAGTGGTTGATGTTGGAAAATTTTTGCTACATATTATCAGTATTTCTCGAGGCAACAAACTTCATAAGTATTTCAAAGGTTATCAGTGCAATGATGGTGCTTGTCGTGATCAAGACTATATAGGATCACCTTAACGATATCATGGACCGATTCAACAGGATGGTATTTTTGTCATGATGTACATGTTACCAAGCTCACAGAGGGAATCCATTAGGGATGCACGTGAGGCCATGAAGTCTAAGTTAGACAATATGAGAGTATCATACGCCACAATGAATGCGCCACAGTAGCAACGCTTCTTGATCCGTCAACAAAGATGGATTTGATCGATCCTCGAAACCTTGAACACTCCATTACGTACTTGCAATCTTGTCTCCATACTTCACCAAGTGTTGATGATCATCCCAATGGAATTGATGTGCACGAGGCTGGAGGTGGTCAGCAGCATACTCGTGCACTTGCGAAGACGGTAAAGGAGGCCAAAGCTAGCATCATATGCAAGCCAAAAGCAGGACCCGCGCAGGAGCTGGATGCCTACCTCAATGAGCCTCTTATTGTAGAAGGTGAAAGCCCTCTGAAATGGTGGATGGTCACTGATGTGTGTGCTTATCCACATCTTGCAAAGTTGGCCATGGAGTACCTCTCCGTTCCAGCAATAAGTACACCATCAGAGCAACTCTTTTCAGTCAGTGCTCAGGTTGTGACGGCCCAAAGAGCGAGCCTAGATGTAGAGAGTATTGAGCTGATGTGTGAATTGCACTATTGGATGCGCCCGACAACCCAACCCGGTGATGAGAATGATGTATCTGAATCTGAAAATACGAACAAGGTAATTAGTCCTTTAATTAGTTTTTAAAATTTTAATTTAAATGTAACTCTACTTACATTCATTATTGCAGCGTCCTTCCATTAGTGAGGCCTGAATATCGAGCATCTTCGAGAAGTTATATACGTCCTGCTCTACAGAGATGTCACTCTGTTATGGTCTGAAAATGATTCTATCTCTACCTCTCTATCTCTGAATTGATTGACAAAAAATGAATCCAAACCCAATCATCTACTCACATGCATTTCTGACCTACTTTCCTTATTGAATGGTGTCCTTCCCTATAAGTTGTCTTCCCTCTCTGTGTCATTTTCAATGTCTTTTGTTGACTACTTTCATAGCAAACAACCCCATCCAAGAAGCCAAACGGAGTATACTTTCACATCCTCTCTTAACTCCTCTCTTCTTTTTTCCCTCTCCCCTGCATGCTTATCTCTCTCCTTTGGCGTGTTCATTTTTTTCCTCTCTTTCTTTCTATTTCCTGCACCCAAATGGATGACTTACCTATCTCTTCTCTTGAATTGTATGTTCTCCTTAATCTGATGAATTTTGATCTTGGATGCCCTCTAGCTTTCTCTTGAACCTGTCCTTTGAGCTTGCATACAGCATCTTGCTCCTCACCCTTGAGCTGTCCAGCGACCTGATAATTCATCCACAATATAAATTAAATCTATTTTTATGCCCCGCACTTTAAATAGAAAATTTCTTGATGGTGCGAATAATAATGATGATGAAGATGATGATATTGACGGATGATGTTGATAATGGTGACCATAGATGATCAACCAAACAATGAAGAAGATGTTGGCCATCTGGCAGCTTTCATTGATGTGTCTACGAAGAGTTAGAAGATGACACTGATGATGATAGGCGATGAAGAAGATCTTGTTCTTGGGGCAGTTTTCATCGGCGTGACTACAAAGAATAAGATGACAATGATGATGATAGACTAGGCAATGAAGAACTTCTCACTATCAGACTAGGCATGAGGGGGGTGTGTAAAGCAGATGAGTAGGAGTGAGGAGCGGCTAAGGGTCTAGAGAACAACCATGGGGGTTGGAGGCAGGAGACACTCAAGCAAGAGAGGGACACAAAAGTGGGGAGATGATGAAGGCAAAAACAGGGTTTAATTTGTCATTATTATGTTCGCTTTGATCAAATAAAACTTGTATATGTAAACTTACTCAAAATTGTATAGAGATGAGCAAGGTCGTCTCCACAAGGATTGGCTGTTAGAGTTGAATTCAACTATTGAACAAGAGAGTTATCAAAGACAGTTGGGTGTTTGTTGTTAGTTCTTTCCAAGATGAGATTTAAGATTGTTGTGAGTTCTTTTTATATGGTATGAGAGATACCTTTTTATGAATTTTATCAGAAAATGATGTATACTAAGAAGTATACACTCCTTGATTTTCTAGTAATCTTCTTTATTTGTTTGATATTCTTGATCGTGTTTAAAGTAGTTACGTTGATTTTCAGAAAAGAATTGGTTTATATATTGCACACAATGTAATCAAAGAAATGACTCAAAGAACCTTTTTTATGTTTTTTAAATTTTTCTCTCGAAACCGAGTTTGATTTCTCCAATTCGAAATTTGGATTGAGGCTAACTCCTCAACCTTTCTTTACACTAAGTAATCTGTTGATTTAGCTGGAAATTAAAATGCCATTCTCACAGGATTTGGTGGAGGACGGAGGTCGCCGACGGCTTCAGACCTCAGTTCCGGCCGCGTCTTCCTTCAGATGAGATTGTTGATCTTTCTTGAGTGTCTTCTTCCTTCAGTCCTCCCTTCAGGTCATGGAACTGTCACTACCTAAGACCGAGAGAACGGGAAAGAAAGAAGGAGAATTTGATTCTCCACCGTGCAACAGACAAAAAATGGTATAGCTCAAGGTTCGGTGATTCAAAGATGTCGTTTCCCGTTGATTAACATCCATTTTATAGGTCAGGAGTGTTCAGATAACCTTCCTGACCAGTATGGGACCATTCCGGCAACAGCTCCGGCGACCGAGCGGCGGAAATCTGACTTCTCGTCACCGGAGTGACATAGCCGGCCACGAAGACGACAATCAAAGGTGAAGAAACTGCGGCGACCCCCCTGGCCGTTAGATCTGCGTCATTCAGAGTTCAATGGCTACGATTAAATCGTAGCCATGGACCCCTTTAACTTCGGTAGACCCTTGCTCCATCGGCAAGCCACGTCAGCCATGAAGCCAATTGGATACATCGGGTTTGTCAATGTCGGTGCTTCTGCTGAGCTGTCATCCTGAAATAAAAGAGGAAAGAGAAAAGACATTGAAAGGCTATCTTGACCGTTCGATCTTCCGAAGGAAGATTGACGGTCAAGATTATAACGCACCTCTTAATAAAGCCCGAACCAACGTGGGCTTTGGGCCTGGTTGGCTCAAAACTCCGTCAAATTGTTTTTGAAGATTATTTAAGATCGTGGCCCGGTGGGCTGCGGTCATTTCTTCAAACCCAATTGACGGCCCAGCCCGATCGCACCTGAGAAGTGGGGTTTCGCAATCCCATATGGATTGTTTTAAAGTAAGCAAGCGGTATATAAATTCCGTGCTTCCCTCTAAGTTGATAAAAACAATCTTCTACTTGCCTTTGGTGCTGATCAGGATCCTTTGGGCTGCCTTGAGGTCAGACTGGCCTGGGCTTGTTCTGCGCGTGCCGCTTGGGGCTGCGGCCTTGATTGCGGCTGCGGGTGGCACCTGCAGTACGCTCGGCTTGGCTTCGCCTTGGCAGCCTTAAAGACCCTTTTTATTATCTATAGTATTTATTTTATTATTTTTTTCCTTGTATAAATTCTTTTATTTTCTATTTATTTAACAGTCACATTTCATGCTATGCTCGTTAACGCAAAAACCTGTTAAAATATGACGTTTCACATAATGACTGAAAGATTGCATAAAGGAGGAATTTTAACACAGAAATGCATACCTCTTTCATCTTTTTGACTTCTCAAAACCCCTAATGAATATTGATTTACATGACTGAATCGTGACTCGTCATGAGACTTAATTATTTTAGTTTTCATTTTTTTACAAAAAAAATATATAATAAATATTATATAAATTATATCCAATCCTGGTCTAGTTTCATTGTCAGACTAAAACTGGCCCAACTAGCCAGCCATTCCTAAAGTGGCAGTCCAGCAGTCCTGGTTCAGTCCAAATAGGCCATTCAGTGGTCCTAAATGTCAAACCCTAATCATGAATACTAGTGATGTAAATGATAGAATGATCTTAAATGTATGGCTTGAGGGTCTGACATACTGCATTGTTTGGAACCATAGCCCTTTAACAAACCCCTCATGCGGTTTGTCAAATTACAAAACTACCCATAACATTGTTTGTAACTCACTCCATTTCAAAAAATATTTGCACCCATTGCCCTATTCATAATGCCTTAATCCTTATCTTTAGAAAATCACTTTAATTCGGATTTTTACATGTGTAATAGCCATTGATGTATGATAATATATTTGTAAGCCCACATATTAGATCCAATATTCATTTCACAGTAACCTAATCTGGTGATTGTCCCATAAAAGAGAAAGAAAATTCCCGACTTAAGACTACAATTTCTTGGGTGAATACCAGCGATGATGACATTCCTGCTCAATCACCTTGCATTTTGGTGTCCCCCGACCAGGACCAATGTGTTGATCTTTCCGTTATTCATGAGGACAAAAAGCGGGCCCGACGAAGTTTTTAAACAATTATTTGTACTTCGTACTTGTCGACAAGCTTCAACCCACTCTTTAACTACTAATAAATATTTCAGGGCTTCGGTGTCGTCATGTCACCTGTAGACTTGTCTTCTGAGACTTTCCCACAAGGGCAGAGAGAGAGAGAGAGAGAGAGAGAGAGAGAGAGAGAGAGAGAGAGAGAGAGAGGGGGGGGGGAGATACTGTCAGTATAACACTGGTGGGTAAGAGAGACGTAGAGCGTGAGAGAACGGAGAGTGATGCCACCGTAGAGAAGAAATGACGTGGCATACGCATGAACAAGATTAATCGGATTCTTCCTCGGCTCACGTTAAAGCCAGGCCACCAGATTCCATTAATGTTCAATGGCCGAAGAAATTCGCTTATCCCATGAACGAAAGTGGCACCATCCGGGAGACATCTTACACCACTCTCTACCCTCTCCACAAAAATCGAAATCAACCCCTATAAATGGCCATTTTTATTTATTTAATCCGCAGCTTCTTCCACCCCAATGGCGGCTTCCGGGTGCGGCCAAGCGGACCTAGAGAGAGAAGCTCTGTGCCGGAACACGTTAACAGCGACCAATCTAAAGTGGATCTCCATCGTCATCATCTTCTTCACAAGCGCCGTTGGGATAGGCTTGCCGGTGGTGCTCGCGCGGATATTCCACCGGAAATCCGGTAACGAGGCGGCTCTTCTCCTGATCAAGTGCTTCGCAGCCGGTGTTATCCTCGCGACCTCGCTCGTCCACGTCCTTCCCGACGCGTTCGAAGCGCTCGGTGACTGCCAGGTGGCGGTCCACCACCCATGGCGAGACTTCCCCTTCGCCGGTTTCGTCTGCCTCGTGGGGGCTCTTCTGGCGTTGCTGGTGGACGTCGTCGCCACTTCTCACGCCGCCGCGCACGCGGGAGACGGGCCTTACGAGCCCATTGGCGTTGATAAGGAGATGGGCTGCAAAGAAAGCGCCTGTGGGGGATTTGAAGGGGAATTGATGGTGGGTGACTCGGAGGAGAGGTTGGTGAAGTTGAAGCAGAGGATGGTTTCTCAAGTTCTTGAGATCGGGATAATCTTTCACTCGGTTATCATCGGGGTGACGATGGGCATGTCGCAGAATCAGTGTACTATCCGTCCGCTCGTGGCTGCTCTCGCCTTTCACCAGATCTTCGAGGGGATGGGCCTCGGCGGCTGCATCGCTCAGGTGAAATTTTAGCCAGCGTTTCTTTTCCAAAAAGTTTGTATTAGGAGTTTTTCCCTGTTTTGGTTCATCGTCTTGTCTCCGTTCTGTTTGGTGTTTGACGTTAAACAGGCAGGAAACCCCTAATATTATCGGAAAGATACGCTTAGAATGTGATATTTCCTTCTTAAAGACTTTTCATAGTCAGGAAACGTGAATACCAATTTTTCGATGCAGTAGTACTGATAATTGTTTCTTCGTTTGGATTTTTAACGACCCTTGCCTAGAAATATCGAAAATACTCTAATCTTGAAAGTACTCTCTTCTCCTGGTTTTTTTATTAGCAATAAAGCCCAGTACAAACTGATGATGCTTCTTCTCTTGGATTTTTTATACGCACAAAAACCCAAAAGCAAAATTATCGAAAAGACTTCGTTTCGATAGTATTCTACTCTTCAATTATTTTTTTACAGGCACTGAACCCTATTACGAAACTATCGAAAAGATCCTAATAACGAGACTACTCTCCTCTTCGTTTATTGGTGCTAAACCGTAGTACAAAATTATTGAAATGGCCCTATTACTGATAATACTATCGTTTTATCTTGGACTTTTTCCTGCTTTGCTTGCGGGTTTTTGAAGTTGAACGATGCATGCAGGCGGGGTTTGGGCTAGCGACGACGAGTTACATGTGCCTGATGTTCTCTGTGACGACACCGTTGGGAATTGTTCTTGGTATGATGATCTTCCACTTGACGGGGTACGATGACAGCAGCCCTGGTGCGTTGATTCTTGAGGGGCTGCTGGGTGCGGTTTCCTCCGGCATCCTTGTTTATATGGCTCTGGTTGATCTCATTGCTCTCGATTTCTTCCACAACAAAGTGATGTCGACCAGCGCCTCTCTGCGCAAGGCGTCCTACGTTGTCCTCGTTCTTGGGTCTCTCTCCATGTCTGTCCTCGCCCTCTGGGCCTGAGAATTTTTTCCTTTTTGTAAGTTCTGTCTAAGAGAGGATGGCCCATATACGCCTTCCCTTAAGGAAGGAAAACTCCCACTAGGTTTTCTCTTTCTCGGCCTATCTGAGTAGAACTTTACAAAGGAAGACGATGATTTATGGTACACAGTAGTTTATGCCGAAGCATAGCAGAATCCAAGATGTTTGGTGGAAGGAGTAAACCTCATTTTGGGATTTATGCTGGGGCCCATGGATGTGGGTAGTGGGGCCCATCCTTCATGATCTTTACCTTTGAAATGGACAAGCATTAAATGTGTCATTAAGAACTCTGACGTATGTCCTTTATTTGATAAAATCATGGAAATATAAAAGTGTGGAAAACATCAAATGCATTTTTCTCCAGAGAATGGAGGACAAAGAAACAAATGGTGGCCCACAAAATATAATCATCTTAAAGAAGTTAAATTTTGCTTCACGAATATGCTTTGAGATAACTTCATATAGGTTCTCATCATGGTCAACCTGGTGGGCGCAATTTTATTTATTTATTAGAAATAGCATCCAATCATACATCAATATTCTAAATTGAATATTTAGTGAGGTGAGCCGTACTTAGAAAGTCATTAGGAACTTTTTTAAAAGTGTGCTTTTATTCAAAATTGAAGATCTGAAAATAAAATATATGTCCATATAATGTCATTTTGAAAACTTATCCAAACACGAAATTAGTGATGTTTGGTCAAATCTCTTAGTGTGCATTTCTACTAAACTCAAAACTGGCATTAGATTGGGAATATCAATCAATAGACCATATAAAAATTTACCCGCCGAAAAAATTATAAGTTAGTGATGTGGGGATTTTATCCACAGTGAATGGATATTAGGAATTTGTCATCCTTAATATTGTGTTTATGATGGTTTTATAATGTGGTAAGTGATATAACAGGATTTGAGCGACAGTGGAGATGGTGGCATTGATGTGGTGAGGATAGGGATGAGGGATCTAACCTAAAAGTGATTATGAAGATGAAACTATTGAAGGCCAGAAAACTTACCCTAGGTCCTTGCACTCCACCACAACAATGGTGATTTGTGACTGCAGGTAACCTCCTCCACTTCTTCACAGTTGCAACTCAATCACCAAGACACCAAAAACACGTTTGATGGATATCTAAAATTGTGTTTCAAAATGACTATAGTTTTAGGAAAAAAGGTTTAAGGGTAATATTTGCACCAATTGGCGCGTCCATTTGTAGATCTTAAGGTATGTATGAAAAGAGGGGAAAAAGAAAAGGATGCCCTCAAATTTTCATCTCAACCAGCCTTCTAAATCCCTACATATCAATATTCGACCTTAGAGCAGTCATGGCCATTTATTTGATGAAATAAGATATGTCTCATGGTCACTGTGTATATCATTACACCTTTATCCATTTGACCATTTTGTAATCTTAAAGGTGTCAATATATTATTTGTTATCATTCGCTGTTATTTTATTTTGTGTGTCATCTACGATTGATGGCTAAGAATATGCCACATACCTGGGAAGGAACATGTTAAATATTAAATATGTCCCTGTAAGAAATAAGAAAAAAGCTAAAAAGTAAAATATTAATCATTTCCAAACAAATTGATTGATTTCCATTTGTTTGAATAAAAACTGTGACACACGCCAGGTAAGAAAAATGAGGAAGAAAACCCATTAATAGTTCCAAGAAAAGAAATTATATTCTGCTAAGGAAAATAATATCTCCATGACTATAGTGTCATAAAGTTCTAGAAATTATTTAATTTAAGAATATGATTTGGGGGAAATCCAAAAAATATATATAAATCTAAAAAATAAGAATACCCCTCTAAGAATAAATTTAATCATTTTGTGCTTGGTAACACACATATGTAATCATTTTATTGAAAATAAATGTACAAAATTCATGGTATTAACCTATTAGTTAGATTGTTATCAGAATATTGCCAATAAAATTCACATGAATACACTGTTGTAGATGCAAAATTTCACAAAATGGAAGATTTAAAACCCAAAACTCTCATCAATAATCCCAAATTATACATAAATACATTTTCAACATTGATCTAGATTTATATTTAATTCAAATCAAATCCATATACCCATAATATCTTAGAAATTCATTTTGTTGTATAGTGCTGAAACAAGGTGAATCCATAGGTAAACTGTCTCTGGTTTAACTATTTGTGCAGTTTTAGGGAAAGGAGTATGCATGAATGGAGAAGAAAATCAAGCAAAAATAATATGAAAATAGGTAGCTCAATTCCGTTTAGTTTCCAGGAATATTGAAACGTTAGAAAGATAAAAAATAAGGAACATATTAATATGCTAATATAGAAGGCTTTTAATTTAATTATAGCTCAAATTTTATGCTAAGTGAGTAAGAAATAAAAATAAACTAAATACCATAAAAATGGTGAATTAATGTTGAAACTGCAGCTCAACATTCAGCCTACTGAGCCTGAAGCTGACTTCAGCACCATTCACCTCATTGACCAGCTTTTTAATTACATCTCGTAAAGCATACCCGAAAAATATGTTTAGCTTCCTAAGACACTCTGACTCAGTATGAAGTTATAAATCCATTATAACTGATATAAATATAAAAAACTTTAAAATATACATTACAGCTTAAATAAATCATTTATAAACGAAATAAATTCTGATAAATTATTAAAAACTCCAAAAAATCTAGAAATTTTATAAGAGTTCAATGAAAAATCTAAGAATAACTTGGTACTAATTTTAATGCATAATACTTACTATTATCTATATGAGAATAATAGAAAATGAAACCAGCATGTTGATTCATGACTGATTTATGTATACAATAACTTTAATGTAAAAATATGAAAAATGTAATGTATGAACCAATTTTTTTGTCACTAGTCACCTACTGAAAACACCTTGCTATATGAAATGTGGAATTCTTTATGATATGATTTCTAACAAGCCATGTGGATCATTGACTATCTGGTATATACAAAAAATGACAGCATCTAAACTAAGTTTAAAATCATATATCTATCCATGATATTAATATAAGAGAATATTTTTTTGCAATTATAATATTTTAAAACTTAATTAAGTTGATTTTTTCTCAATATGTAGTCCTTAATGGTCAATGATGTCGCCTCCTAAATGACCACTGAGTATGAGCTAGAGTTGTGAAGGCAGATAAATATAGAAAGGTATATTTCTTTTGAAAACATATTTTTCTAAAACATATTTTTCTTAATATATTGGAGGATATGCATTAATATGTTTCATTTTTTTCTCTTAACGCTAGTTTTAGCGATGGTTTTCATGATGGCAAAATCAAGCTACCAAAACCCATTTATTGATTATAAAATGAATTCAATTTTAATTTATTTTATGCGTGAAATTTATTTAAGTATTATTTTATAGTTTTCTCTTAGTTATTACGAAAAAAAATTGTATTTCTAGGAATTTCTACACTCTTAAAACTATTTGATAAAGGAGTTAATTTATTAGGTATAAATGTATATTTTTAAGGGGTTGAAACTATTCTTAAAAATATCTGGAATAGAATCGTTTGAAAATGGACCTTACAGTAGGGTATTTAATTGCAGGCGCAGACTTAGAGAATGTTGTTTCGGCATAGGTGTGAACAACCAGACGGGTAGAAAATCAGGTCCAGACCTAAAAATTGTGTACTAAGACAAGAGGAGACTTTGACACATGCATGTACAAACATAAGGATATTGTATGTTCTAGAATACATCTGATTCAGACTATCTGATTAGAATTTGATGAGGGATTAAATACTATTTAATTTAAATTTTATATATTTATTATTTTCATGGGGATATACTCTGGCCATTTCACTCCTCTATGAAGAGTTATGACGAGTCTTTGTGTTTTTCTCCTTTATTAAAATATGAGAGCCAATCCTGTCGATTCAGGTAATAATGAAAGCATTGGTTGATAATAAATAGAGATATCAAGACTCTTTCTGCAACCCTTTTTCCCTGTGCATGGTTTACTTAAAAAAATTAAAAAAAAAATTTTGCTGAATAAATTATTAAAATATTGAATTAACTTCCATTTAATCATTTTCTTCCTTCTGATTTTTCATAATTTTTGTAAGTTAAGAGACCATAATCTTCCATTTTATAAACTTTATTTTTTAAAAAAATAATTTTTTAATTTTTAGGGATTAATTTTATAAACTTTTGTGGAGAACTTGTTCCACCCTTCAGTTCATCGATGCGTTCCAACTCTTCACACTGGTTTCTATACCAGCCTCTAAATGTGTCCAAGGGATCAACATGTTATTAGATGTTCTTTTCTTCTCCTCCTACTCTTCTTCAAGATGCTATTGATATCATCACCATCAAAATACTAAAGTTGCAGTGAGTGGAGTGAAAGGGTAGGGTTCCCAGCCCAGGTCTGGCTAGCATGGGCAACTAAAATATGTGGCCCCTCTATCTATACTTATTTGAGGCAGTTTTCTTAAAATATTCCATATCTCAAGATATATTCACCAACATCCATCATTGAAGTTGCTACTTTACTTGGTTACTACACATATTGATGCCAATGTAATTATGAATGATGCCCATAATGAACAAGTTGTAATGTGTTTTAGTTCACCCTAGGGATCGAGGTGAAGAAAAAAATTGGCACAATGAACAATTCTCATTTGGAACGCAAAAAACTAGGGAGAACAAAGCATTGAGGAACACTAAGTTCGACAAAAAATTGAAGTTTAAGTCACTTATATTGTAAAACATTGAGTGACAAAAAATTTCAGAAGAAAATTTTAGTCCCTTCCCTAAATTAAACGAAACTTATGGATGATGAATAAGTTTTATGGCCAGTATACAACATGGCTACTAATGTTCGCCCGTCCTGATACCGGTATCGGGACGGATGCTGTATCGGATACTGGAAAGGCAATTTTCCGGTATCCGTTCATTCCGATATCCAGATATCAGAAACCTGTATGGGATATAGGTTGCTATAGTGCCGATACCCGATACCGATATCTGTCTCGATGTCGAGATCCGTCTCTGTCTCAGGGGGAAGGATGACGATATCAGATATCAGGTGTGGATATCAGTTTTCGATATCCAGTAACGATATATTTTATAAAAATATATTTCATTCATCATTGAAGAGCGATTAGGCGAATCTACCTGCGGTAGAGGGTATTTAGAGCTTTTAATTTGTTTATTGGAGCTGTAATATATACAAGTCAAACTTTTTTTTCTTCCATATGGGATAACAGCAGGATTACGTGATTAACAAACTCTGACTACTTTATCTCATATGGAAGATAAAAGAAATTTTGGCCTGTATTTATTAGACGACTTATTAATATCATAAATATATATTATATATAAGCCGATTATAATATAAAGAAAATCTATCAATATAATATTAATTCATTTATATATATACCTTGTCTACTATATGCAGCGCACGATTTAAAATATCTTCCATATGGGATAACAGGATTCAAATTTTAATGTAAACTGCGAATCCTGTTATCCCATATGGAAGAAAATAAAAATATTACGCTGTATATATTAATCGAGGTTAATAACATATCAAAATGTAAGTTGTTAGATTTAAATAAACAAATGAATGAAATTGATAACTTGATTTTTGTTGGTCGATACTAGTACTGATATCCGGATATCAAAAACTGATATCCGGCATCCGGTATCCGTCGCGTCCCTCTACCTACGGTATCCAGTACCGACATCCATCTACCCCTCAGAGACGGATATCTTCCGATATCCGATATCTGGCACCGTCCCATTTTTTCCCGAATATCAGATATCAGTTGTTCAATATCGGATGACGGACGGACATCGGTTGGGCGAACCCTAATGGCTACAGAGCAAAAGTCACTCTCACCAAGTAAGCACTTGCCCAAGCCTCACCTTCAAAGGAAGAAATAATGTTCATGGACTAGTGAGTCTGACAAACAATCCAAAAGGGAACCTAATACTAGGTAATGTTCATGGACTAGTGAGTCTGACAAACAATCCAAAAGGGAACCTAATACTAGGTAATGTTCATGGACTAGTGAGTCTAACAAACAATCCAAAAGGGAACCTAATACTAGGTAATGTTCATGGACTAGTGAGTCTGACAAACAATCCAAAAGGGAACCTAATACTAGGTCACGCGAAAAAAAAAAAAAAAAGGCTGAATGTGGGGAATGAGAAGGTTCTAAATTATTTTATTCCCTCATATGCAAAAGTGTCAGTTGATCCAAACAAGTGTGGGGCTTTGATGTAACACGATGGGTGTCGGGATCGAATGGCTCGTGTTACACCACAGGGAGCGCAAGGGCAGCCATATCATGTAGTGGAGACGACTAATGTGGACGTAATACAAGTGATGATGCAATGATGAAATCACTGAGAAGTATAAATCAGGCGTCGACGGACACCAACGACAACTAGGCTATGGTAGGTGCAACTTGGGATAGATAGATAGATAGATAGATAGATAGATAGATAGATAGATAGATAGATAGATAGATAGATAGATAGATAGATAGATAGATAGATAGATAGATAGATAGATAGATAGATAGATAGATAGATAGATAGATAGATAGATAGATAGATAGATAGATAGATAGATAGATAGATATATAGATATATAGATAGATAGATAGATAGATTAGATAGATTAGATAGATAGATAGATCGATGGAATGATGCAATGCTGATGAGATATGAAGGCAGACAGAGAGATTGAGGAATATGTATAGGTAAATGGATTGTAAATCTTTAGGTGTGGCTGGTGATGGTGAGATAATGTGGTAAGTGATATGAGAGGGTTTGAAAGGCAGCGTAGATGGTAGCACATATGTGGTGAAGATGTGAGTGATGGTTCTAACCTAGTGCTGATGATGAAGATGAAACAAACAAAGGTGAGAAAGCTTACCCTAGGTCCTTATGTTCCACCAGGACAACAATTATTTGTGGCGAGAGTAAGCTTCTCAACTTTTCTAAGGTTAATCTATCACAGAGACTCCAAGAACATGTTTTCTATATATTTAAAATTTTATTTTAAAATGCCTGTGATTCTAGGAATGAGTTTTAAACATAACTTTGTACCAATCATTGCTTCAATTTGCAGATCTGATGGCATGTATGGAGAGATGGGAGAAAGAAAAATCTATCCCAAAATTTTCAGCTTAACCAACCTTTTAGATCCCTTGATACCAAGTTTTGATATTGGAGCAGTCGTTGCCATTGATTTGATGAACTAATCTGTCTCCTGGTCAGTGTTAATGTTGCTTTGCCTTTATCCATTTGACAGTTCAATGATCTTAAGTTATATATATATGTATATATATACATATATTACTTATTATCATGGGCTGTTGTTTTATGGGTCATCTATACTTGTTGACATTCACATCATATCGATCAAGATTGATAAATTCTTAATAAATACACATAAATGTAATGAATAAATCCATGTTATTTTATATCATTAATGGAAAACATCCATGGTCATCCACTTTGAGATATAACATTTCTATTTTTATCATGAAGATATTTAATAAAAAATAATTTTAATGTGATTATTACATGGTATATCATTTAGTCATGTAATACATGGTATGATTGTTAAGTCAAAAAGTTAAATGATTTAAATGGTTTAGTGAAAATAACTCAAGTTATTTGAAATGTTGACAAAATACAAGTACATCTGATTAGATATATTCTCTGATCAAAAAAAAATACAATTTATGGTTCCTTATATGATCCAAGTATTGCGTTTCACGACATTGGATATTATCATTTCCATAATTTTTTTAAGAGAAACTCATTATATCATGTAGCTTTAATATATTAAGATGCAAAACAGTATTAGTTATTGTCTTCAAGCATATTATTTCCCTATTAATCAAGCAAACTTCCTAACTATGTAAATTATTTATGAAGTCTCAAGAGGCATGATAAGTTATTTCTAAATTTATATTCTTGATCCGCTCATATACTGGTATTATTTTTTGTGACATATAATGACTCATAGTCATACAATACCATCTCATTGTAGTTTAACATTGGACATGTCTAAATTATATGTGGAAATAGTTAACCTTAGTGAATTTCTAGGATTATAAATAGTATAATATGATATATTATGAATTTTATATTGGCTATGAAAATGAAATAAATTTTTCTATCACTAGAAAATGATATTTTAAAATCCATATCAGAGATAGTTTTTTGAAATCTTTATCATCAAGCTGTATTTATAGTCAGAATTGTTTCTAAAACTTCCTGGGGCCAGTCATTTTACAATAACTCAAAAGGGAACAAGTTTTAACCATACGAATCTAAAATAATAAATATAAATTTTAATCCATAGAAAATCCATTTATTTAATTAATCCATGTCACATTTTGAAGCTGAAATTGAGAGGAACTTTAATAATTATTTTTTAATTTTTATTTTTTGTGAATTTTGGAACTCATATGATAACGTTTTTGCACCTTCACATCAACCATTGACATTGTGGCTTTATGTAATTTTATTTATTTATTATGGATACTTTTACTCACACATATCACATACAGACTGTTTAGTTAGACCATCATAACAATAAAGATTGTGGTGTGAATCAAGACTGTGACTAACTAACCGCATGGATTAGTGAGCTGAGGTCCACCAAACCACTTTGAAAATAAATTTAAAATTTATGCCAATATCAGACCAAACCTTTTGAGCATGAATTGATGGAAAAAAATCTCAAATGTAGAACTTAATGATAAAAATGGGTGCATAGTCATCCTTGTTTGTATTTTTTGTTTATTCACTTCTAAAAGGATTTTTAATTAATAATTCACTACATTATATATGATTGATTCTGGACCAATTTACTCACTTCTAAACAGGATTTTAATTAAGAATTCACTACATTACATATGATTGATTATGGACCAATATGAATTAACAAGAGATAAATAAAACAAATATATATCTCCTTTTCTAAAAAAACGTGAATAAACAGATTTGTTAGCCCATAATAAGGGGAAATTGTATATTATTGAAAATTGTATCGCTTATGTCACAATTTAGCCAATATACCTTGTAGAAATCATGAGTAGTTTGACCAGATAATTAGATGTTATATCACCTCAACACTTGTTTTGCTCCAAGCAAATTGAACTGTCAAAGCCACTTCCAATATGTAAAGGGGAACCATGTGTACTGCTGAGGTTTCTAAAACGAATGCTAAGGTAGCTTTTAGGACTGCCGAGGCCTCTTTGATGTGACCTACAACCAATCATACTTCGAAGTTTCTTTTATGCGCATCAAAATAAGTCATTATTCACTATAATTCTTGTGTAATGATTATAATGAAGACCTGGAATACTTGTTCAATGATGACCTTTTCACCATTAACGAGGAGACCATAAAACATAGATAATAACTTCTCTTTAGGGAAATATTTTTATAAAATTTTTCTGTCTGAATCTCTTAATGATATGCCTGTGCAAGTTGTCCTTAGACTTACAACACCAAAGCTACCTTGTGGTTGGATGGTTGTTTTTTTACTATGAACTATGAGTCTATAAGATGTAATTTACCAAGATATTTATGAAGGTGACTGTATGGTAAATATGGAGTTACTTACCCATGGTTTAAGAGGAGATAGCCTCAAGGAATACTACCCAATAAAATTCCAGGCCAATGTAGAGTAAATATCGGAGAATGTGCTCTCCAATGATTCGTGTCATTGTTAACTATACCCTGAGTCATTTGAGAGTCTCATGAAGATGAAGGTATAAACAGACATGGTAAATGATGGCCATCGACATTCAATGAGAATCAAAATACTCCTTTGTATATTATGTAGCACAAGATGTAGCTTAGCACCCCACAAGCTGGTTACTCAAGTTGCCAGTTGGGTTGAATTAATCTGAATATGTAGGCTTGGTTAATTTTAGCAAATGCCTAATTGTGAGTTTTGAAGAATGTTCAAAATGGATTCTACCATGCTGGCCATCAATCAATGGGTTTACATTAGTTCAAACATGTTTATGGATGATATGACTTATGTATATGAAGAAATCAACTTCATATGGTTCAAACTATTCAAAATCATACATGAATTGGATGACTATCCTTATGTTTATCAAGACATGTGATGCTTGACGGAAAACTTTATTAACGGGCCAACTCATCAAACTATGCCTCTATATTTTATGACATGTTGATAACCAGTTCCTATGTCATTGGTCAAATATTTATATGATACAAACACCATTAGTCTAATGAAACATGATGACCAACGTGGACTTTACCTAACTCAGATATTGATATATATAAATTAATGAATTATTTTATAGTATCTTCAATATATATATATATATATTGATAATTAAGTATTTATAATACTCTTAAGAATATATTTTCACATATCTAACATAATTTGAAAAAAAAATTTTATTTTAAATTCATAGTGAAAATTAAACTTTTGTTTTAACTTTTATGGCTTATGAAGTGAATGAAAATGTTGTAACCATGCCAAATCATAACTGAAGCAGTTATTCTGTCTCATTTTTTCTCTCCCATATGAAACAAATTTTCTTGGTGACATCCTGAAAATTTATACTTGGTTCTTCCACTTTTGAAGCCCATATAAGTAGATTTAGCCCTAATATCAGATTACCTGTTTTCTATCTTTCTCTCTCTTGGTGAAATATTGCAATAAAATGAACAAGCATAAGATCTGGCTTTTGTAGAAATTTATAGACTTTTTTTCCAGAATTTCTTTACCATCAATGTTTTAAAAAAAATTATCCCAGACACATAGGATTTAAAATCATGTTTTTGGTGCATGTTTGAAGAATAATATTGTGCCATAGAGTTTTTATTATCAATGATGTTGGTCTGACAATCATCCTTTTGTAGATTTTACTTATTTATTATTCAAGTTTTTATGAAAATAACAGTTATCCCTAACATCCATAATAATCCAGGCTCTAGAATCGTACTATTTCATGCGTGATTGATGTAATTGCAAGGGGAACAAAAATGTGACACAATTTTTGCACTATCAGCAACTTTGTCCTAAAGCTCATCCTCTGGAATTTTCATTAATTTTTTTGAAGTTTTATTAAAATTAATATTTATCTATAACATCCATAAATGTCCATTGGCTCTAGAATCATACCATTTGATGCATGATTGAAAATTTTAGAAGGGAACAAAGGGGTGCATTGAGAAATCATGGAGGAAAGAAAACAACCAACTTCCAGGATTATTTATGACAGATTATCTCAAAGAATCATCAAAAAATAAACTTCTGCTTATTCTTCAGGTTCTCTTGATTCTATGGAAAATTTATCCTTGGTGTAGTATTTTGAAATTTATGTGTAAGCGGAGGAAACATCCAGATGAGCTTGTGAAAGATTCTACATGAAGAGTATTGATTTACACACATCTTCAAAGGGTTATGAATTCGACGATGATAAAAACCAAGAGGATATAGAGATAAAAATAAGAGAAGAAGAGAATCAGGCAAATCAACATGGAATATTGTACCATCTTGTGATACTTAAATGAATATTCAATGTATTTTCATTAAGATACATTATTGATTATTTCTGATTGTCTATCCTTCAAAATATATTTTCTCTAAATTATGTAAATAACTGTGATTATTTGGATCAGACAAATACATATACTTTGACCAGGGATGTGAAAAAAGGTTTTTTTCTTTCGCGAACATGAGAACAACCACGAACGAACGAACACGATCGTCGTTTAAATCTTTTCATCTGTCATCGTCTGTAGTGATGTACGGATGACTGAACGGTTGGATATTCGTCATTCATCATTAGTCATCTGTCATTCATGATAAATGACAGATGACGAAAATGACAAACAAAATGACAGTAATGACGGATGACTTTTAGCGGTGATGAAAATTTTAATGTATTTAACAAAATATCAAGCTTGTAAAGAATCATGCGCCAGACAGAGTCACCCGCAAGGCCCAGCTGCTCAATCACAGCGGAGAAGTTAGAGACGTATCGTCATCCTCTCATGCGGCTTCTGCATCTTCAGCATTGAGAAACCACTGCGAGAATGGTTTCCGCGATGAAGGAGGATTCGACAACCGAAGCGTGCAAGAACTTGAGAGTTGCGTTGCTTCAACTACAAATCCAAGGAGACAACACAAAAACTCAACGACTGCATCAGGATTGCCGAAGATATCAAAGATAACGCCTTACGTAGCCTCATTCTACTACACCAAAAAGGGGAGCAGATAACTGAGGGAGGGAGAGAGGCGATAGAGGGAGAGAGGCAACAGCCGAAGAGGGGGAGAGAGGCGACAACCGAAGAGGGGGAGAGGTGACATATGAAGAGGGGGGGAGAGGCAAGAGACAGAGGGAGGAAGAGAGGCGAGAGAGGGAGGGAGGGAGAGAGGCGAGAGATGGCAAGAGGGAGAGAGGAGGCAACCAAAGAGGGGTAGAGTAGCGATAGAAAAAGAGGGGAAGAGGAGAGTTAAGGACGTCCGTTCCGTCACCGAGACATCTGTTCCGTTCCATTTACTTCAATGGACGATTGACGGAATGGACAAGTGATGGAATTGCGAAGATGACAAAATGGTGACGAATGACAAAAATGACAAGAAAAAATTTGTGGGACGGATAACAGAACGGAAGTCTGGTCCGTTTTGTTTGTTCAAAAGCGTCATTCGTTTTCGTCCTCCAGTTCTACACAAACACAAACATTCAAAATTGGACACGAACATGTTTGTGAATGGTTCGCGAACAGACGAGCCATTCGCAAACAGGTGCCATTCCCGAGGTAATGTTGTTTTCAATATAAATTATTATGTTTTTACTCTATCAGAAAGAGATAGGGAGAGAGGGAGAACGGCGAACTCTCTCTCCTCACCCTCCTCTTCCACCTCCCGTGCCCCCCTCCCCTCTCGCCCCGCACCTCTCCGCTCCCTCGCTCCCTCCTTTCTCTCACTCACTCTCCCCACTCCCTTTACTGTGCCCCCTCTCTCTCTCCCCAAACCCCTCTCTCTCGTGCCCTCTCCCCTTTCTCTCTTTCCAACCTCCCCTCCTGCGTGGCGTTGCCCCCCCTCTCCCTGTCCACTCCATCTCTCTCTCTCTCTCTCTCTCTCTCTCTCTCTCTCTCTCTCTCTCTCTCTCTCTCTCTCTCTCTCTCTTTCTGTCTCTTTGTCTCTCTCTCTGTCTGTCTATCTGTCTATCTCTCTCTCTCTCTCTCTCTCTCTCCCCTCTCTCCCTCTCCCTCTCTCTCTCCCCTCCCCCCCCTCTCTCTCTCTCTCCGCCCCTTCTTCCCTGCCCCTAGGCTATCTCTCTCTCTCCCCACCCCCTCTCTCGTGCTCCCTTCCCCCTTGCTCCCACTCTAATTTCCCTATCTCTCTCTATCTGCCTGATAGTACATTTTTTGATCATTTTTTTAAAATATAGTGTTCGTCTTCGTTTGTGAATTATCCCGATAGAACCGAACACGAACACCAACAAGAATTTTTCCCTGTTCACTCATCAACGAACAACGTTCATTCGACATCAAACAGGGAATTTCCCATTCCTAAGCCGTTCGTCGACGCCAAACAGGGAATTTCTCATCCCTAACTTTGGGTGGATTTTAGTAGACTTTGGGGGCTAACTAGGCAACGGCTTTAAGGGCTGAAGAAGGGAAGGCTTTGGAAGTCAGGTCAAAGGAGATCAAGCATAATCTCTCCATGAATGATTTTTTGATGTCTTTCTTGTTATTCTTCTTGTGCCTTAAATTTTAGTGTTCTTCTTGAGGGAATTCTAACAATCTTAATTAGGGCTCATCATCACCTCAGGCAGGATAACGACAAACAACATTAAGGACTAACCTAAGTTGCATCAAAAAATAACTGAGCCTACCACATCCTTATCCTGATGTTGTATTTCACATACATAACGAAATTAAAGCAAATAAATTTTACACAACCTAATTCACCCCTTCCTCTAAGATCATACATTAGCCAAATAAACTACCACACTGTTTGATTAATTAATCTATATGCTGATATAGATAAGTAGGGTTTGCCCAACCAATATCCGTCCGTCATCCGGTATCGGACAACCGATATCCGATATCCGAGAAAAAATGAGAAGGTGTCGGATATCAGATATCGGATATCGGTCGATATCCATCTAGAAGGGGTTAGACGGATATCGGTATCGGATATCGGGGGGTGAGGATGGATATCGGTATCGGATACCAGATATCGGTTTTACGATATCCGGATATCGGTTCCGATATCCGGAATCAACCGATAAAATATTCAACCTTTTCACATTACACATGTTAGTTTAAATCGCATTATTCGATTTTGATATGTATTCAACGCCTGTTATTATATAGTGTGCAAATTTTTTTTCTTCCATATGGGATAACAGGATTCAAAGTTAACATAAACTCTGAATCCAGTTATCCCACATAGGAGATTATAGAAACTTTTATTAGTATATATTAAATGAGGTTGATATATTACTAAATATCAAAATAATAGCTATGTTTATTATCACTATTTTTAAGAGCGTTATATATGTATGTTAATTTATTAATTCATCAGTATGCCTTCAAATAAATAGAAACAAAAATTTCTTTATCTTTCCATATGGGATGAAGGGATTCCGAGTTTAACAGAAAACCAGAATCTCTCTATCCCATATGGAAGAAATAAAAAATAGTCTCATGTATATAATAACTAAGTTGTATGACCAAGTAAAAATAACTTGTGGTACCCCATTGCCCACGTTACCTCCGTGAAATGTGAAATGCCAGCTGACCAAAAATTTAAAAGAGAGAAACGTGGTTTTAAGAGCTTCTCATATCTTTAGAGAGAGAGGCATGACCAGCTAGAGCGAGAGGGAGTCAGGGAGAGAGGGAGGGGGAGGGAGAGAGAAGAGAGAGAGATAGAGCAAATGAGATAGAGAGAACGAGTGCAAAAGAGAGAGAGAGAGAGAGAGAGAGAGAAAGAGCGAGAACTAGAGCCAACGAGAGAGAGAGAGAGAGCGAGAATGAGAGAGAATGAGTGTGAACGAGAGCGAGAGAGATAGAGCGAGAACGAAAGGAAGAGAGAGCAAACCAGTGCAAACGAGTGAGAGAGAGAGAGTGATAAATAATTCGATGCGGATATCGAAAACTGATATCCGCATCTGATATCCGGTACTGTCATCTGTCCCCCTAAGACGGAGACGGATGCCGGTATCAAACGGATACCGGTATCGGATATCAGCACTGTAGCAACCGATATCCGATACCGATATCCGGTATCCGGATATCGAAAAAAAAGGATACCAGAAAATTCATTTCCGGTATCCGGTTCAGCATCCATCCCGATACCGGCATCCGATACCGGCATCCGATACCGGCATCGGGACGGGCAAATCCTATACTTGTGTACTGTCACATGGGCTTAAAGTTCATTCCATCAAAACCAAGTTTCGATCAAGGACTAATGTGAATGTTGTGATTCACCACTTATTTGTGGGGGGACGTGGAGGTTAGGCACATTCTGTTTATTCATGGGACAGGTGCCTTGAATCAGGTCTCAATTCTACAAATGGCTTCATTTGATATTTTACACTTATAATCTCTTTTTTTCCTAGTCTGTTTACTCCATTAACATGAATAAACAGCTAAAAGACACCTCTAAGTATGTTTGAAAAACCGTTTTTTAACCCCCAAATGATTTTATGATAAAATCATTATAATATTGGAATTCTGTATCTAAACATATTGAACGCATGCATCTAGAGCACAATTTGAGATGAAAGTGGCAAGGATGAAGATACATCCCCCCGGGAGTCATTCCCTTCTTCGGCGCCAAGTTATCTGAGCCCCCTGTCATAGACCCATATGAATCCCCATTAATATAATAATTAAAAGTAGGTTTGGCTGATTTCAATTGAATTAAATTATGTCAAAAGTTTTGAATGATATGTGAAATAAATTTATTTCTATGTCATAAGTGATTGTGAATAAGAAATAGATCTACTTCAAGATAACTTCAAATTTTTGTTTCTCACAGATCTGTTTGTTTAATTTGTTAAGAAGATCATTTTATTACTAAACTGGAATGAATGTTTCGACCTCGTGTTCAGCCCAATTATCTGCCATAAAGATTGGTCAAAATATTAGAATACTCTTGTATAAGTTAGCGGTAACTATTTATCATGTGAATCCTTGTTTTGTAATCCTAGTTTTGCTTAAAAGATTTAGTGTTCATTGAATGCTTTTAGCATTCTATGGAAAACAACACAAAGATATGTATACTCATATTAGGGAAAATTATAAAATGTAATAAAGTTTCAAAGAAACTGATGATTTTACAAGTTTTAATTATCGTTGAAAATAAATATAACAATTGGTACTCTATGAATGTTATGCCTTTAAGATGTCATAACTCGAGTTTATCCTAGGGGTTACAACAGAACTATTAGAAAAACTATCTGCAATTTCATTGGAGACCAGACAGAAACATTCATCAAGCATGGATAACCTTAAAGAATGAAATAAAGAATGCCCCTACCATAGCATAGACAAAAATCTATTGGTCCCAAGTTTTTAAGATGGATTGGATCATTCTTATATACAACTGTTTGATGGTGCTTTCCTGATATTTTTGAGACAAGTCTCTTATGTAAGTAAAGTAACTTTTCCGCGCACGGTGATATAGAGTGAGAGAGGAGAGAGAGAGGACAGAGAGGAGAGAGCAAGAGAGGGAGAGAAAGGAGAGATAGCTAAGAGCAAGAGCGAGAGGACAGAGAGGAGAGAGCATGAGAGAGAGAAAGGATAGATAGCTAAGAGCAAGAGCGAGAGAACAGAGAGGAGAGAGCAAGAGAGAGAGAGAGAGCCAAGAGAAAGAGAGAGAAAAATCACAGAGGAGAGATCAAGAGAGAGAGAGAGAGAGCCAAGAGAAAGAGAGAGAAAAATCACAGAGGAGAGATCAAGAGAGAGAGAGAGAAGGAGAGAGAGGACCGAGAGGAGAGAGCAAGAGAGAGAAAAGAGAGATTCGAGAGTAAGATAGAGGACAGAGAGTAGAGAGCAAGAGAGATAGGACAGAGAGTAGAGAGCAAGAGAGAGAAAGAGAGAGAGAGCCGAGAGAGAGAGAGAGAGCAGAGAGCAAGAGAGAGAGAGAGGATGGAGAGGAGAGAATGTGACACAGAGAGAGAGAGAGCAAAAGAGAGAAAACAAAGAGCAGAAAGCTAGAGAGGAGAGAGCATGAAAGGACAGAGAGGAGACACAGAGAGAGACAGACGATAGAAAGGAGAGGTGATAAGTCAAAAATTAGGTGGTTAACCTAGTCGATGTGTAATTTGAAGACATGCAATAAAATTTATAATTAACCCTAAAATTTATAATTCACTTATTACTGATGTAAATTGGGGAGTAAGGGGTCGAACCACAAAGAAGGCTGACTGATTAAGATTGAATTGAAAGCAAATTAATAGTTGAGAAAGTGGATTAGGTGTAAAGAGTGTGTAGGAAGAGATAATTAATCTTATTTTATCATTTAAATTAAAAAATGTATGTATATATAAATTCTTAATTCTTACTCATAAGAATTATCAACTTATAACAAAGATTAGGATGGTATTAAAATCGTGGAATGAGGATAGGATGAGAGGAATGAATGGATGTGATGAAGAAATCATAATTAGGGGTTTCCATGAAAACCCTAATTTGGAATGGGTGATATAAGCTATTAATCCCTATTCATAGGGTTTAATAACTTATAACAGAGCGTCAAGTGATATGAGAATGTGGAATGGATAGAAAGATGAGGGAAATTGAATAAAAAACCTAACTAAGTGTTCAGGACTTACCTCTTCCTTTGGTGATCCTCCAAAGCATTAAGCTCCCTTCATGGACCTGTATATTGCACCCTGGTACCTTGGTGTGTTACAATAGACGCAAAGATAGATCAAGAGAGGGAAGAAACTCACTTTTGCAAAGAGGAAAATTCCTAAATTGGCACTAATACACCTTTTTTTCACAATGTCTGCCACATGGAGAAAGGCAAAATGAACTACCAGATGAACCTAGTTTTGGGATCTATTTATAGGATCAGCCATAGGTTGTATAAAGAGAAATAAGGGGTGGATCTCCCCACAAAATGTCAGCCAAAACTACCCATGGGATCAGTAGTGTAGTTATGGCCATTTGAATTTTGAGCATTTCTAGCACTTCATTTTTTTGAGTAGTTCCACCAAAATAGGGAGCCACCAGAGCATGCCATATCATTCATCCTTGTAGGACACGAATTTGACTTGTTCCTCAAGAAAACAGAGCCACCAGTTGTTCCACATCCTCCCTCTTTGTTGGGCACTAAACTGACTTGTTCCACAAGAAACGAGAGCCACCGGTTTTTCCACAACATGACTCCTTAGTGGGCCTTGATTTTGCAATTATTTAGCCATAAAAAATTTGAAAAATATCAAATATAATCCAGAAAATTCTCTAAAATTCAAAATTAAATATCTCTTTATCTAAAACTCCTTTTTGGATGAACTTTCACCAAATTAATTCTTTTTAAATATACTATCCATTTAAATCGTTATAAACATCAAAATGTACTGTCTTTAATGCAATAATAATTATTTAGTGGACATTTGTATTTTTGGTGAAAATTAAATAAAATTTATGATAACATGCATAAAATTAGCTTAATTATGTTATAAAATGCATGAGATAAACATGAATTATCATGCTTATTTGCATGTTATCAAGAGGAGAGAGCAAGACAGGATGGAGAGCAGAGAGGAAGAGGAGAGAAAGGAATGAGAGCGAGCAGAGAGTAGTGCGCCAAAGCGGGAGAGAGAGAGAGAGAGAGAGAGAGAGAGCAGAGAGCAAGGGAGAGAGAGAGAGAGGAAAGAGAGAGCAGAGCGAGAAAGAGAGAGAGAGAGAGAGAGGAAAGAGAGAGCAGAGCGAGAAAGAGAGAGAGAGAGAGAGAACAAAGAGCAAGGGAGAGAGAGAGAGAGGAAAGATAAAGCAGAGAGCAAGAGAGAGAGAGAGGAAAGAGAGAGCAGAGAAAGAGAGAGAGGAAAGAGAGATCAGAGAGCAAGAGAGAGAGAGTAGAGAATGAGAGAGAGAGAGGAAAGAGGGATCAGAGAACAAGAGAGAGAGGGGAAAGAGAGCAGAGAAAGAGAGAGGAAAGAGAGATCAGAGAGCAAGAGATAGAGTAGAGAATGAGAGAGAGAGAGGAAAGAGGGATCAGAGAACAAGAGAGAGAGAGGGGAAAGAGGGATCAGAGAACAAGAGAGAGAGAGAGAGGACACAAAGGGGAGAGAGCAGAGAGCAAGAGAGAGAGAGGAGAGAGCTGTTGGGACTTGGAAAGCTGTAAGTGAATTCACGTAGTAAGTGAATTCACGCAAGCCTCTTGATGATGAAGAAGGACAAAGCTATAAGTGAATTCACGCAGCAATTTTACACATATCATTGGTGAATTGAGGAGCCTTGGTGAGAGACTCTCGGAGCGAGAAGTTGTTGGCAAACTTCTCAAGTCAATGCCGTCAAAGTATGATTTGCTGACACTATCACTCGAGCAGTTTAGTGACATGAGCTCGATGACGAGGGAGGAGGTTATTGGTTCTCTGAAGATTCATGAGTTGCGGCTGAATGAATGCGAGCAGAGAGAGGAAGAACAAGCTCTGTTGATGCAAGCTCAGTCTGATTTCAATAAAGAAAAATCTGTACAGAATTCCGTAGGCAAAGGAAAATCGAAGGGCACAAGAGGCAAAGGTCCTGGAAAGTTTTTTGAAGGATCTTCAAATGAGAATGGGAAGTGTGTCTTCGAGAAGTCAAAGATACGGTGCTTAAAGTGCCAGAGACTTGGTCATCACAAGTCTGAATGCAGATCAGGCAAGAAGAAAATAGAAAAATCAAACCTGATTGAAGGTGGTGGAGACGAGGTCTGAGCGTTGTTAATGGTAGTTGAAGTAAGCCCCATATATGCTACTTCACAGCTCCAGTGGAGATTCTCCAGCCTCAAATGTCTGGTTTCTTGACACCGTTGCCACATCGCACATGACATGTATTCAAAATTATTTCAGTTACCTGGATTTGTCATTGACAAGCACATTCAGATTTGGCGATGGATCGCAAATCAGCTATGTCGGAAAGGGGAGAGTCAATTCAAGAAATAAAGATGGAAGTGTGCTGAAACTCGAGAAGGTGTTGTATACACCAACGCTGAAGTTCCACATTCTCAGTTTGGGTGTTTTTGATGATTTAGAGTACCCAACGAATCTCTGGAAGGGTACTTTATTCATCTACGACACTGATGAGAGATTGCTGGCAAAGGCGATGAAATCAAGTGGTCTCTACAAGCTATAGTTGGTTATTGTGGAGTCATGTTATCTCTTTGAGGAAAGCAGCAGAAAAATCAAGGCTCACAGATTCTGTCATCAGAGTTTGCACACTTTGCATCAGATGGCAAGAGATGCAGCAGTCAAAGGTCTGTCAGAAATTGAAGTTCTGGAAGATCGATGTGCATCTTGCATCATTGGCAAGCATGCCCGATAGGGGAAGGATAAATTGTCGTTGTCGCTTCTAGATTTGGTTTATGCTTATATCTGTGGACCCATCTCACCGACATTGCTTGTTGGCAGCCACTATTTTCTCTTGATCGTGGATGATCATTCGAGATTAATGTGGGTGGCCATGCTGAAGCAAAAGTCTGATACTTTAGCAGCCTTGAAGAGATTTAAAGTACTCGCAGAAACAGAGAATGGTGAAACGATTAAGTGTTTCCGAACCGATAGAGGTGGTGAATTTCGGTCAGAGGAGTTCAGTGCCTTTTGTAATTCACATGGAATCAAACAGCAATTAACGGCGCCCTACACTCATCAACAAAATGGAGTGGTAGAGAGGCATAATAGGACAGTGATGTCCTTGGTGAGGGTGATGCTCAAAGAAAAATATGTCAATGCAGCTATGGGCAGACGCAGTGAATATTGTCATCTATGTGCATAACAGGTCATCTACAAAGAGTCTTGCTAGGAAGATACTATACGAGGTATGGTCTGGTCAAAAGCCAAGAATAGATCATCAGAGAATTTTTGGATCACTGATTTATGTTAAAAAAGTCATTGGACATCTGAAGAAACTAGAAGACAGGAGTCAACCAACTTCTTCAGATGGGCTAAAGCAAGCTCCAAGAGCCTGGCATTTGGTTGGATGTTGTTTTGACCTCTTTTGGTTTCAGCAGTAGCAAGCTTGAACATGCTTTGTACGTGAAGCAGAAGGCTAGAAATAACTTGATTGTGGGTGTATATGTTCATGATCTGATTGCCACAAAGTCTAAGGAAGAACAAGTGCAGATTTTCAAGCAGTAGTTGAAAAAAGTATTTGAAATGTCTGATCTTGGTATGCTCTCATCTTACCTTAGAATTGAGGTAAAGCAATCATCAACCACATTTACCCTGATGTAAAGCAGGTATGTTGCTAAACTGCTGAATTTTTTCAAGATGGAGGAATGCAATCCCTCCTTGACTCCTACGGAAGTTCGACCAAACTTCAAGGATGATGCTGTCGGGTTCTTGAGGCCTTGACATGGACGAAGACAAGGATTCTACGCAGCGGAAGACACGTAACAGACTCGAACGACATCATTAAAATTATTAAACTAAGTACCTTTACACGGATCACATTCGTGATTCTTGGATTCTCGAGCGAGCCGAGTCCAGCTACTCAAATGTGCAGCCTCTAGATGTATTTACGTGATCCTCGTCACGTCAGATCTTCTCCTTCTTATTGACGAGCCCCGTTCAGCCTCCACCGTCGTCGTTACATCATCCAATTGCATCGGGGATGGAGATGGGTTGTGGGGAGAATGGAGAAGAAGGGGAAAGGCCCCTGAAAAATTCTGGCATGGGTGAATTTTGTTCAATGTCTTCCCCTATTTATACTAAGTGGGTTATTTTCATAAAAAACCCCAAAACTTAAGTATATCTTCTGACGTCTAGAAGACCATTTGCGTGTGACCCTCTAGACCCATGTATCATTCTAGTTAACAACTCCAGCGGTCCAATAACATTTATTGGCTTTCCAAATAAATTAACTATATCAACATATAGACTAATTAATGTCGGATCGATTTAACCCAATTGATAGGTAAAGTCTCTAACCTGTGGGGTACCAAGCTACACCTCGTATTCTAGAAGATACAAAGGAGTATGTATCGACTCACTAATGGAACCTATTCATCATCTATTACTATGTATGTATAATCCCTCATCCGCTTGACACTCCTTGGACGACTTAGGGTATGGTCAACTGTCAACCCCTAATCGATCATCCGAGTTAGTACTGATGTATTCGTAAATCATCAGAGAACTCTTCTCTGATATTTCACTACCTTGGAAAAGGACTTCATTGCATTGTCTTCCTTGAGCTGTCACCTCTTCTACTGAGGGTGGACGATCCCATTTTGACCACTCAATCGTCTTCATGAACTTCTTGATGAATCAGAACTACGACCATTTACAATCCCATGATTAGAGACTCGTTGGCAAAAGTCAAAGTACAACCGTCCATCCACAAGACGTCTTTGGTGTCTCAAGTCTAAGGACAACTTACACAACCGTAATGTGAATCAACCTGATTTACATTTTGGTATAATACCATTCAAGGATTCGTATGGATCAATTCAGTGAACGCTTTCCACTAAAGAGCACCCACTATCTATACTTAGTATCTCCACACTAATGGCTACAGGACCGACCATACTCATCATATGAGTGAGGCTAGATAGTGATATTCTATCCGGATACTTTGACGTCCTTCTTGTGTATCCTTCGAATAGAAATGTTTAGAACACATGCTTAAAGACCAGTGATCTCCTTGTTATGATCTCATCATTATTCACTAAGTCCGATCATGTATGTAGACTTCATTCTAAGCATCACACGTGCACTATAATGAATATGTTGTATTAATGAACATAAAACGAGATGTGGAATGTGTGATTGGCTTGTTGGCCACATATATTTCCATCAGATGCAACTCACTTCAAAAAATTGATGGGAAGTATGAGGTATCTCACTCACACTCGACCATATCTTGTGTACAGCATGGGCGTTCTGTTCATATTCATGCATAAACCCACTACAGTTCATATGTTGGCAGCAAAAAGAACTCTTAGGTATGTTAAAGGGCCTCAAAACTATGGGCTTCTATATAAATGAAGCCAAGGAGCTGTTGCGTTGACAGTCTACAGCGACAATGATTTTGCTGGAGATAAATTTGACCAGAAGAGCACCTCTGGTCAAATATTCTTCTTGTATTCGATGGCAGTGAGTTGGAGTAGCTCGAAGTAGAAAGTGGTAGCTCTATATTCATGTGAAGCTAAATCCATAGCTCTCTCAACTGCAACCTGCCAAGAAATCTGGTTGAGCAGACTGCTAGGAGAGCTGAGAGGGGAATCACAGAATGCTATCAAGATCATTGTAGACAACAACTCAGCAATATACTTAAGCAGGAATCTTGTGCATCATAGTCGGAGAAAGCATATCGATACAAGATTACATTTTATTAGAGACTGTGTGGAAGTAGGACAGATCGAGGTGAAATTTGTGAGGAATGGTGAACAGATTGCAGATGTCCTCACCAAATCACTTGGAAAGATCAAGTTCAAAGAATTTAGAGACAGAATGGGGCTGCAGAAGATTGACACTGGCATCCAGGACTGAGGAGGAGATTGAAGGCGTATGATCCCGCATGGTCTCAGATTCCTTCGCGGTTCACTGAGGAGCTGTGACAAGTTTTTAGACGGAGGAGTTATTTGGTCGCTATTTGGTCCATGTGGAATGGTAACGGTTACTCTGAAGTTTTTTTTCCTTTCCCGTAATAGAAACTTTGGAGGGTATAAAAGCCCCAATTGTTATTACATTCAATTGGCAATCCAAGATTCATTTTTTCTGTTCGTTCTTGTTCAGCGGAGTGTTTGTTCGTTCATTGATTTCTGAGGAAGCACTGAGATCTATCTGTGCGATTCACATCGAATCTCAGCCAACAACCAGCACTATTGAGTTTGTGATTCAGCATCTCCAACAATCTCCCCGTTGATGCAGAATTCTCGCCTTTAATCTCTTCATGTTCTTTGGAGCTGCTCACTTCTTTAATTTTCTTCATTGTTTCCATCATCAGTCCATGGTCTCATCTTGTTCCGTTCTACCGCCTCATCTTCTTGCATTCTGATCTCATTTTTAGCCAAAATACGCGAGGGTTGTGAAGGTCTTGTGGAGTTCCCCATGAGATCGAGAGGATCTAGCTCGAACATATAAAACACAACCTCTCTAATAAAATATAAACATACACTAGTAAGTTTGTGATTCAACATCCCTACCAAGAGCAGGAGAGAGCGAGAAAGGAGAGAGGAAAGTGAGAGATAGGAAAGAGAGATAGAGCAAGAGAGAGAGAGGACAGTGGGAGATAGGAAAGAGAGATAGAGCAAGAGAGAGAGAGGACAGAGAGAGATAGGACAGAGAAATAGAGCAAGAGAGAGAGAGGACAGAGAGAGATAGGACAGAGAAATAGAGCAAGAGAGAGAGAAGACAGAGAGAGATAGGACAGAGAGATAGAGCAAGAGAGAGAGAGAAGACAGAGAGATAGAGCAAGTGAGAGAGAGATAGGACAGAGAGATAGAGCAAGAGAGAGAGAGATAGGACAGAGAGATAGAGCAACAGAGAGAGATAGCACAGAGAGATAGAGCAAGAGAGAGAGAGATAGGACAGAGAGATAGAGCAAGAGAGAGAGATAGCACAGAGAGATAGAGCAAGAGAGAGAGAGGACAGAGAGAGATAGGAGAGAGAGATAGAGCAAGAGAGAGACATAGACAGAGATCGGAGAGACAGAGGGAGAGAAGAGACAGATAGGAAAGAGAAAGAAAGAGAAAGAGAGCAAGAGAGAGAGAGAATCAAAAGTCAACGGGGATGAGGATCTCGTTGGTGCGGAAGGGGGGCAGAGTCCAAGGCGGGTTGTAGCGAGCAAGCAAGTGGGGGCCGGTGACTCGGCAGCCATCCCTCTCAAGCGCGCGCCGCAGCTTCTCCACCTTCTCCGCAGTCACCTCCTCCGTCGCCACTCCTCCAAACTTCACCACCGCAAACGCCCCGCCCGCCTCATCCCTCACCACAACCCTCTCGTCCCCCGGCGCCGGCGCGTCCTCTGCCTTCCCATACTTGCTCGGCAGCACGAACCGCATGGTCACCGCCCCGCCGGCCCCGGTCGTGATCACCGTCGCTCCCGCCGCTGCCTCCGCCGTGATCACCGGCGCTGTCATGGCTATCTTCTCCGTGCCGGCGTTCTTGGGCTTGCCCAGCGCGCCGATGTAGTCGGCCAAAACGCTGAACCCGCCGTCTCGGCCGCCCCGCATCGCCGACGGGTCGTAGGTCACCTCCGCCACGACCGCCGGCGCGTACCGCCGGATCTCGTAGTCCTCGCAGCTCTGAGCCACCTCGAACCGGGCCGTCTCCACGTCGATCTTCCCCAGCACCTGCCCCATCTTCTCTTCCTTCTCCACGTCGCGGCTCTTCCGCCTTTTATTCACCAGATGGGTTGCCCTGGTCGCCCAACGTGGCTCCGTCCTGGCCCCTTGTTCTTTTCTCTTGGGGGCCACTTTTACAGCTTGTATCTTGACTGACGGTGCTGGTCTAGAGTTTTCTGGATACTTGTATTGTGATATAACGTTGGACCTCATTTGTTTTTTATGATGACTTATCTTTACCCTAAACGGGGTTTTAATTTTTACTATCCTTTCTTAAACTAGGTTGAGATGCCAGTTATTTTTTATTCATAAATTGTATCAGTCTCTCTTAACCTCATTTTTAGTCCATAATATCTCAATTCAGTCTTCATCCAAATATCTCGTATTTATATATTTTTTTCAACGTACCTTACGCTATTCATCACCATCTCCCACGATCTTTTATTGAAGTATTCCCCCATAACCCAATCTTCTCGATTCAAGAAATTTCAAATAATAAAGAAATTCTGAAGATTAAATGATAACAATATATAAATCACACTATAAATATTATGTCTTTATATTATAACCTCATTTCATTCACATTCATTTTTATCCGTTGAATCATTTTATTTGTCTCTTTGATATTTATTTACATTTTTCTGGGTGATTGCAGCTTAAATAATATGTAATTGAATAACACAAACACTCATCATAATTTCCTATTTTATCAAGTAAAAAGATAAAAATTATACAAACATAATAATTTATTACTTTCCTTATTTTTTTATATTACCTGATGAATTTTTTCATGAATGTTAAATTTAATAAGAAACAAGCTATCTAGAATTTTCAGAAGAGATAGATATATACCAGAATTTTGAACATTTGGATAATCAAGTATCATGAATCAGAGTTTTCTAACGTTCCAGGGATGACTACAATTATCTTGACCGTACATCCATCAGCCGTGTCCACAAAAGTGAAATACCAGATTTGATGGAAGACAATGTTGGTGATGTCGTCCCAAGGGCACCAATTTTTTAAGATGATGCTTGGATACCGGTTTGATGCTGGGCCTCGTCTGGTTGGGTATCAAGGCGATCCTCAAATACCATGGTGATAGCGTATGTCATCGGAGACATCTTCCGTCGGGTACGGATCTACAAAGATGCGACTACGTGATGTGAAAACTCCTAGGCGGATGTACGTGTAGGCCCTGACTCGTGGGGTTCGCCAAGCTCCGTGCTCCGAGACGGGTGACTGATGACGGTGACGGTGACCTCCTAACTCTTGTCGGAGCGACGACGGTGTCTACGATGCCAAACGGACTGAGTATGTGGGCTCTCTCATGTAACGGACGGGCTCGGCCCGTAGCTAGGAAAAACGATAGGTAGGTTCTCTCAAGTCCATTTATCCTCTCACCTATTCTAACCCAAGCGCAATGGAGTGCAATCAAAAGATATACGATAAAAGATAATTTAACTAGTAGGCGAGGGGAGTGCGGTTCCTCTATGGTGTCGTTGTCTCGAAGTCGTTGTACTTGTTGATGCAGGAACCGGTGGGCGGAGTCAGTGGAGCTGTGCCGGAGACGGGCATGACGTCAATCGACTGGCGGCGTTAAGGGGTCTCAGGAATTGTGATGCAAGAGCGAAGGAATCGGGGGAGCAAAGCGGTGTGGTGCAGATGCGCGGGCACGAGCAACGCTGGAGCGGTGCGGGACGCGAGCGGCTGCGACATGCGATGCCACAAGGTGTGGCGCAACGCGAGCGGCACGGATGCGGGAAGCGCTGGACATTGTGCAGGATGCGGCGCAGGGTGCGGGCGACGCACGGTGCAGATTGACGGCACAGACAGTGCGGCGGCACTCGGTGACAGCACGTGCAGCACGGGCGGCGAAGGTGGCAGTGAACCGACAGCAGTGGCGGCGGCAGCGCTCATTCTCTCTCCTCTTTTTCTTCCATCTCCTCCTCCTCATTCTCCTTCTTCTCCCTCTTCTTTCTCTCACATGATCATGAAGAATCTCTTTCCAAAAATTCAACTTGACCTAAGACTTTAGGGCACCCACTGCATTCCCTATATAGGAATGGTAATGGGCTCATATAACAGGGTCCACTTGGGGGGATCCATTAGAGAGGGCTCCCCCCCTAAAACAAGGAACAAATAACAAGATGAAAACAGAGGTTCGAAAATAAAAGGGGCGCGCGTGGATATGGCCCAAACTTAAGAGAGCGGGTGTGCCTTCGCCTCCACGTTGGCGTGTCGATATGGTTGGGTGCGAACCGGCGGTTGTCGATGACGATGGTGTGGGCTTCGGCGACATCTTTGATGGAGTGGGGTCTCTTGCTTCATCAAGATTATGTGTACTTGAAAATTGTGCATGATTTTTTTATTTTCTTGAAATGTTTTAAATCATGTTTTTTGAAATTAAATTATTGGTCAAAGAGAATCATTTTTGGAATAAAATAAATACATAAAATAGTGATAAATATAGAAAAGCTGATTTTTATTTGTTTATGTATTTGGCTTTTGAACTAATAAGAGCATGATGCACCACAGAAAGCAAAGAACCTTAATGAATTTCAGCTGTCTGATCAGATAAGTGGGGTTATTCCTGGTCATATTATCTTGTAACGTTTTTCTTGTTTAATCATTTGAATATTTGTCTAGAGAATGATATATTTCTTAAAATATTTGTTTATTGAAATTTTATCATAGGGAAAAATTACAAGGATATAGTGGAATAATTTTATTACTGAAATTTTATTGGCCTTAACCCCCGAATTTAAAAATATATATTTTTAATATAAACTTTATTCATATTTTTAATATAAATTAATTCTTTATTTTAGATAACTATTTTTTAATGTAAATTATAATTTTAAAATGCTCATCTCATAGTCATTAATAAGCCAAATTGCAGAATAGGAATTCAGAAAAAAATATGTTAGTTGAAAAAAATGGAAAGACAAACTGGTGGTTAATCCATTTTATATGGGATAATTCATACAAATGATGATTTCTTTTTTATTTGAATGTAAAAATCAGTTAGGCTGATAAAAAAGTTACATTGATATTGAATTACTGAGGTCTACAATGGATTTTTTTCATAAACTGAACATGGTTTGAAAATTTAAGTATCACATAACCATAGAGAAACTAGTATTGACATGTTCCCAAGTCTTAGAAAGAGGAAGTCCTGGAAATATTTTACTAATCAAGTGTCAACTAGTCTAATTTAAGATTTTAAGCACTCATGCACGAAGCTAAGTATTTACCAAAACAGCAATTTTGCATTTTGAGGGCTCTGTCTAAATTTTTCTATACTTGAAAACATTTGACAGAGGCCTTTATTGCAAGATTCATGTCGATTATCCACTCTTTTTTAATTTCAAAATTTTAAAAGTAGAATACATTTATACTATTGTACAATTATAATACAACTTCAGTTATTGACATTTTGTAAAATCTAGTATATTCTACCTTTTAGGAAACAACAATAATTTATATGTAAAGTAGAAATATAATTTAAAAACTTCTCTTTGATTGATGTATTATTATTTTTGCAGGGGTCGTTTTTCCAAGAAATCTACATTATTTATCAGCTTATTTGAACCATCAGAATAACATAAATGTAATTATTTGTGCAAAGGTTTCATCATTATTAGGGGGAATTAAGTGGTCACAACAATGTTTTATGAATTAGAGTTTTTAAAATGCTTCATTTTATATAAACATATTTAGAGAGTGATAATTATATAGCATCTAAGCTAAAAAGATAGAATGGACCACGTAAGGTATATTATATACCTGTATGTTTTTTAATCAAACAGTTACTTTACTTTCCCAGAGGATCATTTCAATAAGATACCCCAATTAATTTTCCCAAGTGAAGTTTTAGTGTATCAAAGTCAACTTTTATATTACAAGTCACCAATTGAAAAAAAATACCCTTATTGTTTCTACTAAAATTATCAAAATGATAAGATGTAACAAAACTTATCTAATATTAATCAAGCTATGTGCTTGGAAATTTATCTAATACCCACATAAAACTCACCCCACAAGTTATTTGAACAATTCAAACTTATCGAATTGATTGGTACAGTAGGATACAAGAAATGAGTCATCGATGCTTGTGCCACATTGTTTATTTGGCTATAGCATCACCTTTTTTCCTTAAATATTGACAACTCTCCTGGTAGACTATATATATCATTCATGCCATTGGAAACCTCTTTATCCATGGCCATCATCAGGTTTCTTATTTTATAAATCATAATCGTAGAATGTAACTAATCTCTCTCATGGCACAGTAGGTGACAATGTCAAGGAAGACTCGTCCCCATGGAGATTGAATATGTATGTTAATGACTAATAGCTTATTGATAGCTGGATTCAATACCTTTTGAATTGCATCCACCCAGCTATGGTCCAGTTTAATTTTTTATATTTTTGTTTGTTATTAACTCGAATTCACAAAACTCAGGTTCATATTGATATTTTTAGACTCTGCATCTTCCCATTTTTAATAGAACTGATCCGCTTCAATAAAAGATATATCTTAAAATCATAAAATGATATCCACTCAATCATAAAAGGAATAGAAGAATAAGTAAACAATATATTTTGAGAGCTGTTCCACTTAGCCATGGCGTTATTTTTTCTCCATGATAATCACCAATAGCATGCTGGATTTTTTGTAGTATCATACATTTTACATGTGTTTTCACAATACAGATAATACAAGCATGTTATCAGGGTTTCAAAAAATAAGTTATATTTTCAGATCTATAGTTTGACATTTTTTCATTTTTGGTATTTTTACAGAATTTTACTGCATCAAATTCATAAAGAAATTAATTTTACAAGTCAGAATATAATTTTGGATTTATTTAAATACTTTTATGTGTTTAAATGCATTTTATTATGATCCAATCTACTCTTCCATTTGTCACAATCTGAATTCTTTAGATGGCGGCCAAACATTGGTTATGCGAGTCATTGCACCCATCAACTTTTTAACTTTAAAAAAAACATGCGACTTATAAGAAAGGCTGGATTTTAATCAAAACGACTGCCACCTGATGCACACGACCTACGCTGGAAGGATTAAAATGATGATTTAATCTGTAATAACTGAGCCAACCCCACTGAATGTTACTGTCACAGAGCTATCAACGAAGGCAGATAATGCATTAAATGTGGCGTACATTACCATTCCGTTTTTCCTTTTTTAGGTGCACATGGAAAAATATGATTGGAGGAAAAGATAGACAAGAAATTTTATGCCAATCATTGAATATTTTGGTGACATTGTTATCATGCATCAACGTCAGATTAAAGTGGCTTTTGAATTGCATATTGTTGAGAGGAGAGGAAGAGAGAGGAGATAACGTATGAAGAAGAATGTAGGAGAAGGAAAAAGAAGACAACAGCACCTTGAGATTCTAGAGAGAAGGGAAAGGAGGAAGAACCAGGAAGAGGTAGAAGGAAGAGGAGAAAGGGAGGCGGCGGAAGAATCTTGGTTTTTTCATTCTAACACAACAACTGTTCTGTCGTGAACATAAGTAGGGTTTTCCACTATGTGGGTGATGAACATAGTTTTATCATAAATTATGCCATCATTTACGCATATATATTATCATGAAATGACAAGAGTTTATGTTTTATTGCTCATTACAAGTTTCTTTTGACTAACCCCACTTGATTCTATGAATCAAGTGGATTAGATCTCATCTTGGTTTAAATGAGTACAGAAATCGATTTGGAGATAGTATACATGGGAAAAAAATGAATCAAGGAAGGGTGCTTGAACCAAGTCAAAATGGCGGTTATGGAGCAACATACACTAAGTCAAGTGGCAGTTATGGAGATCAATATGGACCATTCAAAGCTCCAAGCAGTTAGAGAGAAGAAATATTATAAATACTATCTCAAAAACAATGTGTAGGCTGTCTAGAAATTTCGTTGGGAGAGTGGAGTGTTGTTTGTTCTCAAAGTTATATAGACCCTCTATTGTTGATGAACAATTGAGTTGAGTGAAGGAGCAAAGCTGAGAAGATTCTAAGGAGGAGGACCATTTCCAAGCCGATCAGGGGTGTGACACAAGGTAAATGTGATTTCTTAGAATTCAGTAATTGCTTAATCATTCTTTTTTTTAAGACAGATTTAATTGGGTTGGAAAGTACAGGATTGTAACTTTCTAACTTATCCAACCAAATATGTTCAATATTATCATTTCAATATCATTGTGAGACAAGCAGATCTAAGACTTTGTCGAAATTTCGAAAAAGCATTAGATTTTTGTATTGCACCGCACAGCAGCGCCGCTACGCGCGCAGCGCACAGCAACGCCGCGACGCACGCAGCGCACAGCTGCGCGCCGCGACACGCGCAGCGCACAGTCGTGCACCGCTACACGCAGCGCCACGACGCTGCGCCGTGACACGCGTGGCGCTGGTGCTACTCTGCGCAGCGCACAGCGCACAGCGTGTCGCGACACGCGCAGCGCCGGGCGCTGTTACGCACGCAGCGCACGCCGCTACGCGCAGCGCACGGCGCGTGCCTCAGATAGATCTGGACTTAGACTAAGTCCAGATCTATCTGAGATAATAATTCAAATTTTGAATTATTAAATCTTTAAACTCCAATTTAAAATAATAAAATCTTTATTCTTCTCCAAAAATTGAAATCTTAAATCTATTAAATCTTAAAACAATTATTGATTGAATTGAAATATAAATTAAACTGAAATACCTGCTCCTTGTGGTTCGACCCTTACTTACCTTAGGTTAGTGAGGTAATTTTATTTGTTGAATAATCTCAGATCCTCACACATTGATAAGATAAAAAAAAATCTAAAAATCATTATTTAAAACACCAAAATTTGGGATTATTAGTGGGACCCACATTGACTGAGTCCACAACACTCCCCCTTCAGGATGTGATGTTAACTAACATCCAACCTGACTCAAACATAAGCAGAAAATAAATAACAAAGTAATAACATCATGGTTCATCAAGGAATCATAGAGCTCCATTGTTGGTGAAGATATCGTGCATCTTCATTTTAGTACGCAAGGAAGTGATGAGCATATCATTTTGCCACCACTCTCGCCTTGTATCGATCTACAGTTCCTTGTGGAGTTTGCTTTATAGTGAATACCCACTTACAGCCCACCGACTTCTTCCCTTCTGGTAATGTAGTAAGTTCCCACGTTCTATTTTTCTCAAGAGAAACCATTTCCTCAAACATTGCTTGTTTCCACTTCGGCTCTTCCCATGCAAGTTTTCAGTTATTTGGAATACGTATAGAAGATAGAGCTGCAATAAAGCTTCTATGGGATGGTGTAAGGGATTCATAAGACACAAAATTTGCTATATCATGCGTGTATCCAAGGTCATCACAAAATCTTGAAGGGAGTACCTTGCGACATGCCCCTTTGCGTAAAGCAATTGGCACATCTAAGTCTCTTTCTGGCTCATTAGGATGTTCCTCAACGTGTTCATCATTATGTGGAAGAAGTTGTGGAGTTACCTCAGATACTGCAAGAAGCTCTTCATTAGGAGCATGAGTTTCTTGCAAAAGTTGCTCCCCCTGTTTATCACTTGAGGTAGTCGGAGTGTCACATTGGAGATTTTGACATATTGTTTGAGATTGATCTTTAGATGCTGGTGATGACTCCCAAATTGTAATGTTGCTGTCACTTGGAGAATTCCTATAAAATGGTTCATTCTCTCGAAATGACACATCCATACTCACATACATTTTTCGTTCTGAGGGCAACCAACATTTGTATCCTTTTTGCATGGGCGAATATCCCACAATTATACATTTGATGGATCGATGGTCAAGCTTACTCACAGAGGGTCGATGATCCTGCACAAAACATACACAACCAAATACTTTGGGGGGTACAATAAATGAATTGGTACCTTGCAAATATTGAATGGGAGTTTTGAACCCAAGCACTCAGAGAGGCGTACGATTAATAAGATAGGCCACTGTGATTAACGCCTCATTCCAAAAAAACTTTGGAACATTCATTAAAAACATCAAGCAATGAGCCACTTCCAACAAGTGTCTTTCTTTCGTTCAGCTGTTCCATTTTGAGCGGGGGTATTTACGCACGATGTTTGGTGAATGATGCCAAGAGATGAAATATAGTCTTGGAATTCCCGTGACATATATTCTGTGTCATTGTCTAAGCGAAGAATCTTGACTGTGGCTGAGTATTGTGTAGATATCATATTATAAAATGACTACAAGCAAGTAAAGGCTTCATTTTTATGCTTCATGAGATACACCCAAGTGCAACGACTAAACCCATCAACAAATGTAATAAACCATCGATGGCCAGAAACAGAGGGTGTTGTACATGGCCCCATATATCAGAATGAATAATTTCAAACAAGGATGAACTAGAAATGTGCGTAGATTTTGGGTAAGACCTTCTCGTATGTTTGCTCGTTCACAAGCATCACATACTAATTTTGATTGTGCACAATTATCAAACAACAATGGATAAATGCCTTTCAAAATATCAAATGGTACATGCCCAAGCTGTCAATGATGCAAAATTAGTTCATGTTCAGGAGAAGAAAGTACTGATAACCCATGGTTGGTGCCGCCGTGATGGTCCCCGACATCCAGATAGTAGATTCCATTACGCATTGTGCCAGTCTTAAATGTTCGTCCGGTTTTGAGTTCCTGAAGGATACACCGATCTTCATAAAAACTTGAAACACAATGGAGATTCACGGGTAGGAGCACTAATAGAGAGTAAATTTATAGGAAACTTTGGTACATATATAACAGACGGGAGAGTCATAGTGTTAGTACACTTCACAGTGCCATTTCCAGAAATAGAGGCAAATGAACCATCTACTAGTCGTACTTTATCGAGGCCAGAACATTTAAAATAAGAAATAAAGCTCTTTGAGCTTCTAGTCATATGATTAGATGCACTAGAGTCAACAATCCACGTAGATCAATCATGACAATTTAGAGCAAATAGCTGACTTCCATTGTTCAATTGTGCAAAATAATTCTCCGTGGTTGAGCTGGGTCAATCTGCATTTGTACTTGATGACCTTGCTTCTGAACCACGAGTGGAGGATTGCATGTTCTCCCTAAAACATTGGAGGAGTTGGATCTCTGATGTAGTGAGGTCTTCACGAGTGGAAGCAGAAGAGAAATGAGCATAGTTGGGTGCTCCCCCTCTGCCACGGCCTCGGATAGATCGCCCACTATTACCAGCTCGTGCTTGACCTCTACCTCGATGACTAGAAGGAAAATTGGAAGACTCAGGGCGACCATGTAGGTCATAGCAATATGCTCGAATATGACCAGGCTTGTGGCAATAATTGCAGATCTTCAAGACACGTCCTGGAGTAGAACCCTCAACCCGGCTCAACCCAAAAGTAATACCAGAAGAGCTTAGAGGTTGGGCAGTGAGAGGGGATTGTGAGCTAGGCTGTTGAGGAGAAATAGATGCCAACTTCAGATGTGTCTCTTCAGTAGTAATCTTCGAAATAGCTTCATCAAGAGTAGGCCACACTGTCGAGCTGAGTATTCCTGAACGACAATGCTCAAATTCACTGTTTAAACCATATAGAAAATCAACCAATTGTAGACGTTCAATCGACTACCTGAATTTGATGAAATCATTAGGATCAGTGGGAATAAAAGGAAAGTAATAATCAAAGTCATTCCATAAATGATGAAGTTCTCCAACATATTCGGTGACTGACTTGGTGCCTTGGACAAGAGTTCGGAGTTCACGTTGCACCCTATGAGCATGTAAACTGTTATGCTCATGAGAGTACAATTAAGAGACCACCTTCCACAACTCACATGCTATAGTGAATGAATCAAGGTTCAGTGGGAATAAAAGGAAAGTGATAATCAAAGTCATTCCATAAACGACGAAGTTCTCCAACATATTCGGTGACTGACTTGGTGCCTTGGACAAGAGTTCGGAGTTCACGTTGCAACCTATGAGCATGTAAACTGTTATGCTCATGAGAGTACAATTTGGAGACTGCCTTCCACAACTCAGATGCTATAGTGAATAAATCAAGGTTACAAGCTACATGTGGGATCATCGACCCAAGCAATCAACCAGTAATACGAGAGTTATACGCCTGCCATTTCTTTAAAGCCTTATCATCCCCTTTCGGAGGTTCTTCATCGCCGGAGATATAGGCCAATAATTTATGTGTATTCAATATAAGATGTACCTGTCTCATCCAGCTTAGATATGTGTCTGGACCATCCAGTTTGATTGGATTAGCTTCAAGTACAACTTCTTTAGGCTCCTCGTCACTGGAAGAGCACTGCTCTAGCAAGCGTGTCATCAACTTCTCAAGTGTAATGATCATGTTAGAAGATTCTGTCATCTTGGGGAACAATAATAACCAGAAATAGATGGTGCAAAAAACCAGGAAGAAATAGCATCAACAATCGATCATCACTTCATTATGATCAAATAAGGGCTCTGAGATACGTCAACAGCAAGAAAGATATATCCAACTTCAACACGACATTACAGCAACAGTCGAGCAACTCTTCAACATACCCAAGTATGGGCTTCGAAACACATCACCAACAAAGACAACAGCAACGCAAAATCTGCTATTCGTATTTTTTAATAGCAGACAAATAAGGAGCTGCAAACCATTTTCGTGCAGTTGACAAGATCCACCGGAAGAGACTGTATTGTTGGCTGCTGGAGTCGATCTAGCTCTGATACCATGTTGAGAGGAGAGGAAGAGAGGTGATAACGTATGAAGAAGAATGTAGGAGAAGGAAAAAGAAGACAGCACCTTGAGATTCTGGAGAGAAGGGAAAGGAGGAAGAACCAGGAAGAGTTAGAAGGAAGAGGAGAAAGCGAGGCGGCAGAAGAATCTTTATTTTTTCATTCTAACACAACAAATGTTCTGTCGTGAACATAAGTAGGGTTTTCCACTATGTGGGACCCACATTGACTGAGCCCACAACACATATTTTGATATTAAATTTTTGAGGAATCCAAGGTTTCTGCTGCCATGCTGACTATCCATGACATAGGTTGAGGAGAGGGAAATAATCAACTGTCCACTCTTCTCCAATTTCTTTCCTCTTTCCATCCTCAGTCTCAGATATATAAATAGATTCCTCCATAAATGTAAAAAAGTATCCTCATTTCAAAGTATTCCTCCACACACTAGTTTCAAAGTATTTTGGTCTGCAGTGCATCTTTGGCGCACACAGTTTGTAGGTTGGACGGTTTGGATCAAACAATTGAACTAAATGAGCAAAAAAAATTATCCAAACCGCCCATCGCCCAAATTTGCGCTTGTCTGGAATTGTAGTGGGCCGCGCTCCATTCGGGGGCCCCCCAATTATGAGTATGTATGATGATTAGGTAGTTCAAACTTTGCACCGAATAATATTTTCTTGGAAGCCAGTCCCCACATGCACATTTCGCTGTCCAGTGATTATAAATTTTATTAAAACTTTACCCCCGTAAAAATTGCATCCCGCCCTTTGCTCTACGCGGTGGGCGGGCCTGTTCACCATTCCGGGAAGGGCAGCTGAATGTTAACAAAAACCTGATAGCTAAGTTTTTATATATTTCCATACAGAAACTAAAGCTAATATTTACTTGTCTCGTGCTTCGACACTCTGTGACAACACCTGGTCGAAGCAACTACTGGGGATTGGGAGGACGGCTGTTGGCAGCAGAAACTCGAGCCCCCCACTCCAGCAGTTCCTTGCTGGTATCGTTCTTATTCAGAATCACCTCTATGAAACACAGGAACTCTTTCTTCTCCCCAGTCGCCATCGCGATCGCTTGCCGGAGCTCATCCTCGCAGTGCACCTACATCGGCCAAAGAAATCAGGCTCAGCTCACCAAAGGGCTCGCCTTTACACTTCCAATATCACCCTCCCTATTGGAAGATAATAAGCTCACCTTATACGTCCAGCACTTGCCTTCCTGGTTATGGATAGCGTCGACAAATGCCGTATAGTTCCAGTTCTTGATGACATTATAAGGCCCCCCGTGTATCTCCTCCTCGATCGTATACCCACCATTGTTGATGAGGAAGATGATGCTCCTCTGCCGACTCCGGATCATCGTTGATATGTCCTGGCAAGTTACCTGGCAACCCCAAAATCACGTACACGCAAATCGAAACTTAAAAACCTCCAAGACGAAGAAGATCAAACGAAAAAACTCTACAAATACCTGAAAGCTCCCGTCGCCGATGCATGCGATGACACGCTTGTCCTTCGCGGCCTGCGCGTAGCCCAAAGTCGCGCCCACCGACCACCCTATAGACCCATACTGCATCTGAAACTCGTACCTACCAAAGATACGACGGAAGCTCCATAATTCAGAGAACGAGATCCCACTCGAACATAAAACTAGACATATATTACCCGCATCCTTCTGGGAGCCTGAGCTTCTGGCAGTTGAACCAGGAATCTCCCGTCTCAGCGATAACGGCGGTATCGTGAGAGAGCATCCCCTGGATATGGCGGAACAGCACGTTGACCCTTAGCGGTACCATTGGATCGTCCGACGGGGGCACGCCCTCCGGCACGTAGATGCGCTGGTAATTCTCAAAGGCAGTCGTGTTCCTGTTGAGTTTCTTGGCCAGCGCTCTTAGAAAATCCTTCATGAGAACGCAGCCAAAGGAAGGGCCATTGGTGATAGTCACGCGGTCCGGCTGCACGATGATGGATTTGTCCTTCTTGAGAAGTAGCGAGTATCCAACCGAGCTGTAATCGTTGAAGATGGGGCCTGCGAAGAGATACGCGTCCGCCGACTCGACGATCTCGGCGCAGAAGGCGGTGCTTACGGCGCCCCAGTAAGTGCCGATGAATCTCAGGTGGTGCTCTGGAAACATCCCTTTGGCTGACGGCATGACCGCGACGGCGTAGCCGCAGGAGTCGGCAAGATCTACGAAGGCTTTCCCCGCTCTGGCCACTCGGATATTGGGCCCTGCCACGAGCACCGGCTTCACCACCTTATTCAGGAACGCCGCCGCCGCGTCCACTGCCGCCTCCAGCCCCAGCTTGTTGCTCAGCCTACGGAATGTGGAGAACAACTTTAGAACACTTGGAATCTCGTCCGAGTATTTGATTTTTTTTGTTCTTCACTCGAAATGAGACATGTTTTGTTGAGGCATCAAGCGGAAAACCGAAATAACTAGTTGTAGTAAGCAGGAAACACCAAAACAAAATGTCTTGTTTTGATAAATATACTGATAAAAAACTTGCCTAAGTTTCTGTCTTTTTTCTTTTGAACAATTGTGGAAGAATAGCATTGGTTTCTGTGGAGAACGAAAGTTTAACTTCGACTAAGACTTATTTTGTTCAAGCCAATGTAAACCGGCGATGTTGTAATTGATGCATTCAGAAGAAAACAACCCACATAACTAGTATTAGTAAGAATTGAAACGCACAAGCAAGGCGTCTTCTTTTTCAACAAATACTGATAAAACATTTGCCTAAGTTTCTATTCTTCTCAAGATACATTTAAAAAAGCCCAACAGAATAAAGGAAAGGATTGTGGAGGAACAGCCTTGGTTTCTGTGGAGGAAAAAAGTTAACTTCAAATAAGACCTACTTCGTTCGACAGTCAAAATCGCCAAGGTCGTAGTTGAAGCAATCAGCAGAAACAGAAAGAACTTGTTATAGTAAAATAAGGAAACACCAGAACAAAGTATATTATTCTTTTTTATAGCATGGTAAAACATTGACCTAAGTTTATACTCTTTTCGCAAGACATTAATATACCAACAGAATAAAGTGAAGATTAGTAATTGTAGATAGTAAATACTCGGGGCTGAGGACGTAGGGGACAGGCTCGCAGTTGAAGGTGGGGTGAGGGATGGTGCACAAGTTGCAGCTGACGCTGAGATACACGGGCTTGCTCTTCTTCAGCGCCGTGGAGATGGCCCTGTCGATCTCCTCGTGCGCATCTTCTAGATTATTCACCACAGCCTGCACCAAGTCGAAAGACAACCCAGTTATTTTCTCACTCCTTTTCCACATTACACAAACAGAACGGAACGAAACTTCAGATTCTACAAGTGATCGACAGAACGAACAGTCGTTCCATCTGTTTCATTCGTCATTCTTTTCCGGAGCTTACCTGGTGGCAAGTGACGGTCTGGAAGCAACGAAGCTCCTGGCTAAAGTCGGGGAGGCCTATCGTGTGGTGAAGTATCCTGTTCGTTCCGTAGTCGTTGGAATTTGGGCCTCCGACGATGCATATCACCGGCAAGTTCTCGCTGTAAGCTCCGGCTATGGCGTTGAGCACGCTGAGGCCGCCGACGGTGAAGGTGACCACGCAGGCGCCGACGCCGCGCGCCCGCGCGTAGCCTTCGGCCGCGTAGCCGGCGTTGAGCTCGCCGCAGCAGCCGACGAGGTTGAGCTCGGGCTCGGCGATAAGCTGGTCCAGAAGAGTGAGGTTGAAGTCGCCGGCCACGCCAAAGATGTCCCCCACGCCGATCTGGAGTAGGCGCCTCGCGATGTGCCTGCCCAGCGTGGCCTCTGAACGGACCGTTCCCAGAGATGGGTAAGTCACGTTGTTCTTCACTGTGGGGAGAGCTCCCACGCCGTTGGACGTTACCCTTACTGCGTCTAAGGCCCCGACTCGGGTCTCCATCGCAGCAACTTTGCTGTCACTGTAGAAGAAGACCTCTCTCTCTTTCTCTAAGAAAAGAAGGGAGAACTAGCAACTGAAGATACTGCATACGCGTCTTGCTAAGTGTCGTTCTAAGAACAAGAACCATGGACCCTCTTATAGACGGGCAACAAACGGAGCAGGATAGTTCACTCTTTAATGACAACATTGAAAGTGGACACGCGGCAGAGCGCGCGGCATTGTTCTATGAAGCCAGGTACGGAAATAATCTTCAGGGAGATATGGCAGAAACGGATAATCTTGAGGAAGATAAAGCAGAAACAGATAATCTTGAGGAAGATATAGCAGAAACGGGATAATCTTGATGAAGATACGAAGAATTAGATAAGCTTGAGGAAGATAAAGCAGAAGCCTATCACTCAGCTTCCCTCGTTCTTTCCTTCTTGTTCAACTTCGTTTTTGCCTGTGACCAAACCTACACGTTTTCATGAAATACACGAATCCTATAAAATTACATAATACCGTGGCTTCGACTTATGATACAAGATAGATAGTCTACACTGAGGAAGATACAGTGCTAGCGGCTATCTGGAGACGGCGGCAGCGGCGCCGGAGACTGGCGACGGCGGCCCAGTCTCCGGCCCCGGCACGCGCCTTCTTCAGCGCCACGACGACGGCGGGGTGCTCCCCCAAGCCCACTCGCCGAGCCGCGGCTGCCACCTCCTCGAGCCCATTCCCTCCCTCCCCCGCCGCCCACGCCAGCGCCGCCACCGCCGCCGCGTCCAACCCCCCCGCCGCCGCCACCGCCAGCGCCTCCGCCACGTACCCCGCCCTCCCCAGCATGTCCGCTACGCACCCGTAGTGCGCCGCCGCCGCCTCCACCCCGTACTCCGCCGCCATGGCCCCGAACCGCCGCCCCCCTTCCTCCACCATCCCCTCCCTCGCGCAGCCCGCCAGCACCGCCGCCATGGTCGCCCCGTCCGGCGCCGCCCCCGCCGCCACCATCTTCTCCAGCTCCGCCACCGCCCGCCGGCCAAGCCCGTGCCGCGCGCAGCAGCTTATCACCGCGTTCCAGCTCTCCGCGCCGCCGCCGCCGCCGCCGCCCATCACCTCGAACGCGCGCAGCCCGCCGGCGGCGTCCCCGCAGCGCGCGTACATGCTCACCAGCGCGCTCGCCAGGACCCCGTCCGCCGCCACGCCGGACTTGATCAGGGCCGAGTGCACGCACTCGCCCGCGCGGAGATCCGCCGCGCCGGCGCAGGCCGCGAGCGCCGCCGAGAAGGCGTATTCGTTGGGAGGCGGCGCGGCTGGATCGGCCCGCATCGCGGCGAACAGAGCCACCGCGCCGGCGAACCGGCCGGCGCGGGCGTGGCCATGGATGAGGCCCGTCCAGGCCGCCGCGGTGCGGACCGGCATGGCGGAGAAGGCCCGACGGGCCTCGCGGGTGCGGCCCGCGGCCATCATCGCGGCGATGAGAGTCGTCCAGGAGGAGGGGCTCTTGGCGGGCAATTCGGAGAAGAGTTGGCGCGCGGCGAGGAGGTCGCCGGCCTTGGCGTAGCCGGCGAGGAGGGCTGTGCCGAGGAAAGGGCCGGCGGGCGGCGCCGCCGCGCGGAGAGCGGCGGCGTGGAGCTGCGGGAGGAGGTGGGCGGCGGCGCGGGAGGCGGCGGCGGCGGCGGTGGAGAAGGTGCGGGGGGTGGCGCGGAGGCCGGCGCGGCGCATGCGGAGGAAGAGGGAGAGGGCGCCGGTGAAGTCGCCGGCGCGGTGGCGCGCGGAGAGGAGGGTGTTCCAGGAGACGGCGTCGGCGATGGGGAGCCGCCGCTCGAACAAGGCCTCGGCGGCGGTCAAGTCGCCCGCGCGCAGGTACCCGGCGAGGGTCTTGTTCAGAATCGCCACCTCTCCGTCGGCGGCCCCGCCGCTTCTGCTTGGCGTCCTGGACATGGGGAGTTGCGATAGTCGGTGAAATTCATTTTAACATTTCTCTTCTTTCTGATGTGGGACAGGAAAATGGGCTTTTTGAAATTGATAAATTAACACAAATATATATATTTAATCATGTCTTCCGTGAGATAGATCCAAATTCAGTTTAATCCTCTATAGAAGAATTTAAGAAAGACAATGGGGCAAGGCTTTAACAAATAAAATTTGGTAATACTTAAGATATTCTTAACTTAATGGGAATAGGAGATTTGAAATGAACTATCAAAGCTTATCACAATTATCTCAAAGTTAACTATTTTCTCAAAGTTAAAGTTACACAAGGTACCTTATAGATAGGAGCCAATAGCTTGAATGTTCTGATGTTGAATGGCCTTGATTGACGTTGATTTGCAGTTCCACGAGCAGGTGCGAATAAAGAGAGGGGAAGGTGTGGGAAAGCGGATAAAAGGAAGTGTGAGATTTGATCGACACAAGAGGAGCACGAGAGGACGCTGCTGTGTAATGTAAAAGGGGTGGAGATGAAGTGTGGAAAATGATTTACAATTGGATGGGACAAGGTGTGGGAATTAATAAAGTTAAGAAGAAAGGAGACAATGATAACTAGATGGGGATGATGAGATGAGATGAAGGGTTGATTCATAATGGGGATGATGGGGATAAGATGATAGGAAAATAATGGAGATGACAAAGTATGGAGAAAGGGAAAGGAGGAACCCAAGAGGAGTTGATAGTTGAAGAAGAGAAGCCGCCGTAGTTGTTCTGTTGATGCTCTGTTGCCGTTATCGCCAGAAAATATCAAGGAATCACTCTTTTCTCACAAACAACTTCACAATAATTCTGATGCAAAAGTGTTCATACAATCAGGCTGATGACCCTTTCAAAGGAAAAGAAACATACAGTTACAAAGAAAAAGATGGTTTAAACTGTCGATTGGAGATGATGGTTTAAGATAAAGTAGTAGAGAGAGTGGTGGTTCACGTAGAGAAAGTTGTGGGGAAAGGTGAGGGGAGAGAGGTTATGAGAAAAGTCAACTTGGAAGTTATAGGAGAAGAGAGAAAGAAAGAAAATTAGACAGGAAAGAGAAAGGTGCAGTTAAGCATTTCCCATCACTTCTAGTCTCTGTAGTGTTCTTCCACCCCTTGCAACTTTCATCCTGAGATACACTGTTAGATGTTGTTCAAGGAGAAACTTTCCACGAGCTAAAATTTAATATTAAAAGATAAACATGCAGTTTTGCTTCTAAAACTAATGCAGTAGATCAAGTCAAATCTTGAATTGAATTCCCATTAAGAGTAATAAAGAGTTATAAAACGTATCAAGTCAATCTTAGAAAATGTTTTCATTTGAGGGGTTCCACTCAATTTGATCTCTGGTTTTTCTTCTCCCACTTGGTCATGGCACCGCCATCCAACTAGACGTCGCTTCCAAGTTGCCTCAGGTGCCAGATAGTGTTCAGTCTTGTGAACCTAATAGGATCATTCAAATCTATCGTGATTAAAATTGTAAATAATACTATATAAAATAAAAATTAAATCACATTAAAAATATATACTAGTACAAAAATTATCACACTAATTCACTCTTTGATTCCTTGACTTATATGCAATAATTCCTTTGCAAGCTATAAAATACATGGATATGTTGTTGGCCCAACTACACCCCATTGGAGTAGGGACTCTTCAAAATCAATGTAATGTTTCTTTAAGTGATCATCCAATTTATCTCTAATAGATTCTTGACATATTGGCATTGTATTTATGTTTGTTTTCTTTGGTTCTGTTAATAAAATCATCACTTTTCAAAGTGTAACATTCATAAGAGGCATATCTTAATTTTTTTTTGATGTCCTGAGATTAATGAGATGGTTAATATGTCAAGGAAATTTTTAAAATGTATTTGGCCTGCAAGCCAATCTCACATTTCTCATGTCATTCCATATTCATAAGTACAATATATACTTATTTTAAGGCATCTGAGATGCTCATAATTGAAGTCCATCAATACATGCAATGACTAAGTGAATTATATGATGATATGATAATACAAAGATCACTAACATTTAAACATGTGTTCAAACTATTCCTATTGATAGGATACTCGAGAAGGACGTTTAAATATCCAAATAGAATAGGGATGTCTGACCAAACTCATACGATGAGTTTGGACGATATCGTAACCATTAGCGTGAAGACATTAAGGACAAATAGTGAGTGCTCCCTGAAGGGTACTAGACCTATCATCAATTTGATTGATTTATGTAATGGTTGTGTAAATGGAAGGATGTGATTTAATTATGATGTATGATTCTGTAACAACGGAATCCAAACAGTATTAGCTTGGATATAGAAACAGTCCAAAATGATTATTGTGCTGTCAAGATGGGATCATTCACCATTGGCGTGAAGACATTAAGGACAAATAGTGAGTGCTCCCTGAAGGGTACTAGACCTATCATCAATTTGATTGATTTATGTAATGGTTGTGTAAATGGAAGGATGTGATTTAATTATGATGTATGATTCTGTAACAACGGAATCCAAACAGTATTAGCTTGGATATAGAAACAGTCCAAAATGATTATTGTGCTGTCAAGATGGGATCATTCACCATTGGTTTTAGAGGATATTGACTCAAGGAAGATGGTTTAGTTACGTCCCTTGTCAAGGCTATAGAAATATCAGAACAGGTGCTCTCCAATGATTTCCCCACACATCAATACTATTGAGAATAGTCAATTTGGATTTGATGATTAACCATACCTCAAGTCATTTGGGATTATCATGCAGATGAAAGATTATACATACGTAGTAATGGATGACTATAAATGTTGATGTATATTATATGACCATCAAGTCAAATCACACCACTATATTTTTATTTAAGTTCATTTGATTCAATATTACTTCATTATTTTTCCAGTGTGATGTTTATAATGAAATCTATGAATAATTGCAATGGCCTAGTGAACTATGATGAAAGCATAATACAATGATCAATAGTCTTTAAACATGTATTCTAAATATTCTTATTCGATGGATAGTCCAGGAGGACATCAAATATTTTTATGATCCTACTTATAGTATTAGTATAGCTGATCATTTGCTATTCGTGTGGCGACATCAAGGACATATAGTGGGTACTCTAGAGAGAAAGAGTTAACTAAATTGATCCGTACAAAGCCTGAATGGTTTTATACAAAAACGTCAATCAAGTTGACTCGTGTAACGGTTGTATAAGTCATCCACTGACCTGAGACACCAAGGACATCTCGTGGATGGAGAACTATGTTTTGACTATGACTTATGATTCTCTAATCATGGGATTCAAATAAGTCATAGCTCTGATAGAGGAAGAAGCCCACGAAGATGATTAAGTGGTCAAAATGGGATCATTTGTCATCGGTATAAGAGGAGATTGACTCAAGGAAGATGATTCAGCTAGATCCATTGGTCAGGGTAGTGATGATATTAAAGAAGGTGTTCTCCAACGATCCCCGTTACGCATTAGTATTAATCAACCATACCCTAAGTCCTGCGTAGATGAAGGATTATTCATATGCAGTAAACGATGATGGCAAAGGTTTTATGAGAGATTTCCAACACTATTCGGTGTCTTCTAGAGCACAAGGTGTAGCTTGGAAACCCACAGATTGGAATCTTAACCTATCGATTGAGTTAAATCGATCATTGGTTAATTAATCAATATGTTGATATAGTTAATTAATAAGTTTGATCAATAATGGTTATGGGGCCACTCAAGTTATTAACTAGAAGGATATATGGGCCTAGAGGGTCACACACATAAGATCATAGGGGCATCAGTGAATATATTTACTTTGTGGGGGTTTTTGGAGAAAATTTTGAAGAAAAATATAAATAGAGAAGGGGCACTCATTTCAAGCTCGCATTCCAGCCAGAATTAAGAGCCTCCCTTTTCTCCACTCTGATCTCTTCTTTACTCAACCGAGGAGAGTATCTTCAAGGAGAGTTGGAGAAGAAGAAGAAGAGAAGATCCAAGGTCAATGTGATCGCGTGGATACTTTTGGAGGCCAGACATGTGAATGGCTTCAAAACAATCTCAACGAGAGCAGTTCAAGGGTGGAACAAGTTCCCCATAAGGTACATGTGATGTTTGATTTTATAGATTGATTGATAATCGATTCACGCTTCTGCATCATGGAAACCATGGTTTCCATGGTTGAACCAAGACACATAACCTAACAAAGGTTCTATGACAGAGTTGACATACTTCTTTGTACCTTTTAAGGCACGATGTGTAGCTTACCACTTCACAAGCCAGCAACATAACTAATCAATTGGGTTAAGCAATCCTCAATAAATTAATCAATAAATTAATCAATAAATGATATAATTAATTAATCAGGTTCATCCAATATAAACATAGATGACATAGAAGTTAATTGATTGATAGGCCAAGATGACAACAAACACAAGGTTTTTTGATGTTTGTGACTATACTCTAAGTTGGGGGACTTTTCTTATTTTTCTAGAGGACAGAGTGATAAACTCAAGATCAGGGTAAAATTACATCTTTATTGGATTTGAGTTTAATAAATCATTTTTTTAATCCAATACTCACTTGAATTCTCTAGATAGTGCATGAGTATGGAGAGGGCAATAACTCTCTTGATAAGTGATTTTAAGAGAACGAGAAGGGATACATATAGCATAAGACATAGTGAAACAAGACAGTAGGATGGAGGAAGATGCAAAGAGGTGACGATAGTTCGGGATGAGAACTAAGTAGAAGAGATAATCAGAAACATATAATTTAGGGTTTAATATTTAAATTATGGTTTAATATAGGACATGAGGGTTTGAAGACAAAACATGATGGAGATAACAGATGGTGTGGATGATATATGAATTAGGTGGAAGATGATACATGACGTGGGTGGTAGATGACAATAAATGATAATAGATGATGGTGGACAGTGATGGCGAAGTGGATGTGATCTACCTAATCGAGTGTGTTGAATAATGATCAATCTAAGGCAAGAAAGTAACCTTAGATCCCTATGTTACGCTGGGATCAAGGCAATTACCTCATGCCAATTAGCCTCCCCACTTTCTATTGACCTTCAAAATTACACCTTTTAATCTGCCTCTCTAGTACGAAGTGAGCTTAATAGATGTTTTCTAACAAGATCAGGGACTCAATTTATAGATGCAACAATAAATTTATAGTCTCAATTTATTGAGGATAGATGACATAAATTCAAAATTACCTTCAAATTTTTAGTTTGATCCCAGTTCTAGATCATCGGATATCAAGCCTTGAAGTTGGCTAATTCCTGACCCTTGATTTAATCCAAAATTTTCCTTTCCTCATTCTCATCAGCATCTTCACGTTATTTTCATGGTTTTGTCTTCATTAGAGAATTAAATGCAAGTATTGATTAGGATTGACCCACATCATCCTCAATTGATGGCTTCCATCATGCCAAGTGGCATGTCTTGAAAAGACAGAAAGGTAATAATAATAATGGTATAAGTAATAATCACTTTAAATAAAAAGAGGATGTGTGATGCGGCGACGAGTCAACACGTGCCAATGAAATACATCCAATGAAATAACAACATGTGCACGTCAAGTGTAGATGTGTGTGCCATGTGTCTCATGATACATCATCGCGTGGCTATTTTTTACTATCCACAGCATTTAAATATTTTTTTTACGATAAGGGGGCCTCAGTCCATGAGCACATTTATTGTGAAGAAGGAAGTCTCTTAAAAAAGGGCAAATAAAGTCATTGGCATTGAATGCCATCATTGTTTTTGTAATTGTGATGCCATAACAGTTTGTTTTGGCCATCGCCTATCATTAATGAGTTTTAATGATTGGCTGTCATCGATTATTAGTTGTAATTACTTGTTGGTTACAGTTGAAGAGTCGAACATAGACATATGGCACAACAAAAATAAAATCCAAAATTTCATTAATAATTCATATAACATATATATATAAAGCTCAAAAACATAAATAAATATACATTAGACTTAGTAAAAATAATATATTTATGAATAAAGTCTCAAAATATTTAGTAAAATCATGTTAGGACTCAAAAAGTTATTTTCTCTCAAAATATGTCATAAAAATTCCAAAAAAAAATTCAATTTCAGAAAACTCAAATCATATTTCTAAAAATGGGTTTAATCATTTTAGGCATAACAACAAACATGTGTAACCAATTTAATGTGAATAAAATTTTCAATAGCATGATATTAACCTATTCATAATATGTATTATCACGAAGACTGTAATGAAATTTTCCGATGGACTTCAATAAAATTTCCCCTTAAAATATAAATAATGGGGGGCACCCTCATTTGATGACAATGCGAGTCAGTTTGATTGTCCATCTCTCTTTCTTCTTTTCCTCTTCCCTGAGTCTTGCTTCTAATGGAGACAAGATGGAGGGAAAATCAGATTTACTGCAGCCTTGTTTATTGAAAGAAGTGGACATCCAGCACTTTGAACATCGTGTAGATACATTTGGATTCTGAACATCTCAGCAGCTTATATATGATCACTCTAGAAACCAATAGATAATGGATTTGATCCGTGTGAATATAATTATTTTTTTTCCTTTTGAATATATTTGGTTTCCTGATCAGTCTTCAATTCAACTATTTGGCCATGAGATTGAATTCATATTGCATAAACCCAGACCAAAATTTGAAGTCGAAACAACACAGGTGAGTGGATAATGAAGTATTTCTCATCTCGAGGATAAATTCAAATTTCCTTTTGTATTTGACATTGTTGTAATGTGAAAAAGAGGATTCATCATCGAGTGGTGTTTATATACACCAACTTTGCCCTCATTGTGGCATATGTAACACTTATGCAACCTTTTTTTCATTCACTAATCTTCACTCTTGGGACACCTTATAGAGGATCATCCAATGAGTCAATTACAGATGCTTACTGATCTATTTATACAGATGTTGTAATGTCCTCTATCTGTAAAATGATGTTAATAAATTACAAAAAATAACAAGTTCATTTTACATGCTTTTAAGATATCCCACTCTTGATCCATGATGGAATAATTTATTCATTTTTGTATTTAGATAATCAATCACCATCTTGTCAATACTTTCCCCTCCGACAAAGCTAATTTGATCATATTGTACATAGTATTCCACCAGATGGGCATGTCTTCAATAAGAAAGTTCATATCTTCCATGCCCAACTCATGAAATGTATCCTGATAGTGATCAACTCTTGGTGGTGTAGTTGAAGCAGCGAAGAGATTTTTTAAATCTAAAAAGAATTCTCTAAATGAAAGTTATATCCTATCCACAGCGTTCTTATGTTCATCATCATCTTCTCATTTAAGCTTAAAGGTCCTGTAAATACATCAAAGTGTACGTCAGTTAATTATGAAAAATGAAATTAAATGTAAAGTATAAAAATTTGAACACATAGCTAATTTAAGTTTTTTGCTATCAAGATGAAGAACTTCAAGCTCTTGAGTGATATTAATTGGTGAACTTCAAGCTACTATTCTTCAATGACCTCTCCAAAGCATCAACCATTGTTTTATTATTGCCAATATTGTCAGTTATGATAGAGAACCTATAAAAGGAGATATAGAATCTCAATTAATTAGGAATTTAGGCAAGAATTCATAAATCATTACTTACCTGTTGAGCGCGGTTAGAATCCTTCACCACAAAGTTTCAATACATTTCCTAACAATGTGCCTTGATGAGATCCAAATAATCACTGAACAATGATAATTCATTCATCTCGGTGGCATGCATCATTAAACTAATGAGCAATACTTCCAAGTGTAGCGACATTGTTTGAGGTTGTCCACAGTTTCCATAAGTGACACTTTTTCAACAAGGCTGAGAAATTCATCATATACTCTTCCTATTAAAAACTTGGATCCATCACATTGTAACATATTTGCACTTGAAATAGTCATCAAGTCACCAGATTTAGGAAAAATTGGGTGTTCAATAATTGAGAAATCCATATTTGGACTCATAATCAGGTCTAACAAATCTTCTTTTATTTGACACATTAGTGATCTTTACATACAATACAATAATCTTGTATATAGACTGTTGTATTACAACTATGATCCATGTGTGCCTTATAAAAAAATTAAAAAATAGGCTTTTACTTGAATGCATCAACAAGCATGCGAAGATGATTAAGTGGTCAGTATAAGATTGTTCACTCTCAACATAAAAGGAGAAAAAACCAATGATCGATTTAACTTAATTGACAGGTTAAGTTTTCCGTATGTATGGTCCTAAGCTACACCTCAAGCTCTAGAAGATAATATGTATATTTTAAACATTGACCATCATTGGCTAAGGTATCTGTATAATCCTCTTTATGTCCTCTGGCTATTCAAACACTCATAAATATACAAATAAAAATAGGCTAACAGGGGCCACACTGTGAGAGCATGCCTAATTTTCAAGTTAAGGGAACCATAAACGGGTAGATTTAAGCTTTTCGATGGCTGAGATTTCACCATGCGGCCTCGAGAACTCGGTTTCTTGGCATTTTGCAGAAAAAGTCCATGCATTAATTCACGTGCACAAAAGGATGCAGTCCAAAGATAATTGGAGACATGCCCCTCCAATTCTTTCTCCTCCACATGGTTGTTTTTCCTGTCAGACATGATGGTGACACCATCCAGTGATGGGGACGTGACGGGGACGCCACAACCCGTGACGGTGACGCGAACGTGACAGATTTTTCCGAAATCCTCGGATGTGTGATAGGACAGTGACATGACGAAACTTTTGTCATGTCACTGTCCGTCAAGGATCGTCATCCATCCCGTCACGTCTGGGCCATCACGTCCCGGACGTGCCGATCCCTAATTGGCAGCCATTTTTTTCTTCCAGAAGAAACCCAGAAGCATATCAATGGTAATCCAGGCTAACTTGAAGGTTTTTAATAATTAGTCCTACAACTATCCTTCCCTTTCTTGGGCTGGCCCATTTATTTTGGGCCCATGCTGTCTTGGCCAGCGTTCAGTTGGCGTTGTTCTTATATCGACGAGGTGGCTCTCCAATGGAAGGGGTGATCGCCGGAATCTAGGGCGACGACGGAAGCGCACGGCGGCGGGCGGCGGAGAGGACGGCACCAGCTTGTCGTGAAGTTCCTTGTAGGTAGTTTTCCCTCGATAATTCTTAACCTTTGATTTTCAATTTGATGTTTCTCTCGGGGGAAAGAAGATCGTGTCCAACTGTTTGTGGGTTTTGTGATTTTTTCTAAGGGCGAAGGTTATTTTAGGCATTGACGCTGATCTCCTTTATAGATCGCTGATTTTTTGCTGAACTGATTGAAATGTTTTTCATTTGTATTTTCAGCTGGTTGTGATCTGTAATGGCGAACCGAGCGCAGATACCTACCTCCAACTCGGCGCTCATAGCTATGATCGCCGATGAGGTAGGAACAACAGATTGGTTGATTGGCGCCTCAGATGTGATCCAGAGGAAAATCATATGATTTTGGCCGTGGATGTTACGCTATAATTGTTATTCTCATCCGTTATAGAGTTCCTTTTCTGCCTCGTTACGTGGATGATTGGATATCTTAACCCAAATTAAAGATAGCTTCTGGGTAGAGATCCTCCACTTTTTGTCGTTCTTCGTCGTCTCATTTTCTTTGAAACTTTCGTTATTAATATCCAGACAGAATATTTTCTGATCTGAAAGTATAATACTTTAGCGTGGATTATCCTGTGGGGAGACTTATTGAGCGATGTCGAGGACTGCGTGAACTAGAAACCATTAAAGAAAATTAGATTGAAGATATGATTATAAACTGTTGCCCTGATACTAGCCACTGTTCATTTAAGCTTCATGAAATTCAGTAAAATTATTAAATTTGGCTCGTGTGCAAGCATTCAATATCATGTGAGGGAGTTGCTTTTAATATGGAGTTTGTGCACCTGTGAAAAATATAAACTTCCATGTTTTCTTGCCTATTTTTAATATTTCACGAGTTTGAGTATGAGTGCATGCGGACCAAATGCATGTCTTTAGTGGCTCTATGGATATATTTTCATGGAACAGTTGCACTGAACTAGGTGAGCTTATGTTTTTTCTTCCTTTGCGTGCGTGCAGGACACTGTAACTGGCTTCCTACTGGCCGGAGTTGGGAATGTTGATTTAAGAAGAAATACAAATTATCTCGTTGTTGACTCGAGTATGCCTCTCCAACAGCACGTGTTATTTTCTATCATCTTAAAATTGCGATTGAGTAAAAAGCCCAAGTCAGCTCGTTCATTATGCTCTCTTATTCGTGCATTTCCATGCTGAATTTTTTTAGTCGATTTTAAATTCAAATATATACCTATATTTATTAACTACGCGGTAAAAAAGTAATTTTTTCGTCCACAGAAACTTCAATCATTTCCTCATGGTGCTCTCATGAATTTCTTTGTTTTCTATCCTTTTCAGCATTCCTTGTCTTTTTTTATTCTGATTGCTCTCATATGTAATTCATCCGTTAATTTTCCAAATGATCAATCGCGTCTTTTTTGAAGAAGAAGACGAAGAAGATCACGTCTGGTTTTTTACGTGAATTTTTAATTAGTGCGTCATCTTAATCAGTATATTCTGACTTTTGTTTGCTCATTTTCGACCACCTAGAAACTACGGTGAAAGCCATAGAGGATGCTTTCAAAGAGTTTACTACAAGGGAGGACATTGCCATTGTGCTCATCAGTCAATATGTAAGTTCAGCAGGATGAAAATGAATCATCTATATGTTATCATTCAATTCATTCTTTCAAAAAAAATCATCCAATTCAGTTTTTTTATTTTCTTGAAAACCAATCATCTTTATATCCTCTGCCTTAATACTCAAGAATGCCAAGTCAGGGGCAATCATATTTTTCAGCAATTATGCATTAGAATGGGACTTATGAAGTTTAAAAACCTCAATTCAGGTGGCAAACATGATCAGGTTTCTGGTGGACAGCTACAACAAACCAGTTCCAGCCATCTTAGAGATCCCCTCAAAGGATCATCCATACGACCCGGCCCATGACTCGGTCCTGTCGCGAGTGAAGTACCTCTTTTCTGCGGAATCAGTTTCATCGGACCGGCGTTAAGCAATCGACCTTCTCCATTCCCTTTCTGGCCAATAAAAAGGCAGGTCGTTTGGTCTGACCGTTGTGATTTACAAGGTAGATTATAAACCATCTTCTCTTCTTGCTCTTTGATTCTTTGTCACCAGGCATGTGGCCAATAAGCCACTGTTGCTTCTCTTCGGAGAAGATCACTAGTGGCAAGCACTGTTATAAAAATGAGGCTTGAGTCAATTCATGGAGTGCAGGTTCAGGTGTTAGGGTTGTGTGGCCACCCATGAAGTACATGATCTTGAAATAATTGAGTCATTTTTGCATCATTTGTGACATGATTCCTGAGGGTTACTATCCATCACACTATATTTGATGATCGTCAATGCCAATTTGCATTTCATTATTAAGCGTCGATCTTCAAACCTGGCCAATAGGATTTGACAGTTTAGCTTAGAGACAGCTTGTTGTCATGGCCATTTGATCAGTGCTCTGCAATCCAATGTTTTGCATGCCTTATGTCATTCGTCGATTGTTTGCATCAATTTATGATCATGTACGTACCATCCAGTCATTGCAGATGCTAGTTCCATGTAGAAAAACCCAGAAAGAGATTTCTAGACCCCAATCCTTGCAAAACTTTCATAAATGACGATGGACTTATCAAACCTTAGAATTGTTTGTTTGCATCAGGAAAAAAATGTCACATTATCAGTAACCAGGGAAATTAGACGAATTAAGTGAATAAAATGCGATTAAGTGAATTTACTGTAAAAACTATTTGTTAGACAAACATATTCTTGGCACGTTATCAGTGATCCCTCGCTCATTAAATCAGATGAGGTGAGCTATTTTCTCAGAGTCCAAAGAAAATAAGTTAACTATACCCCTAAATATGATACTAAAAAGGTAAAAAAGGAGTTCCCTTAGTTTTCTTTCAGGACCTTCCTTTTCTGCGAGGATTTCCCTCTTATTCTCTTAAAATAGCCTAATTATGAAGTGCCCAGATTTCATTACCTTCATATCCTTTTGAGCCCAATGCAAAAGAAAATGAAAGTGACTGCCTACCAAGGGGGCAATCAACCCAATTTTCAAAAGGGAATAAGCCGGAGTGATCAACTTCAAATAAAATCATATATACAGTAAGTCCCTAGAGAGTATAGTTCCGGATCGTCCTGGACGTGGACGATGGACGGGATGAGATGAATTTCGTCCTGTCCAACGTCCAAAGTTCAGGGACGAAGGACAGGACGGTTTTTCATCCAACGATAAAAAAATCATCCTGTCCAGTCAAACCGGGACGGTTTTTCGTCCCGTCCAGTCCTCCCAGGACAGATTTTCGTCCCTAAATTCGTCCCGGACAAAAAAACCCATTTCATATTTTTAATATATTAATATAGATTTTTTTTTATAGTTTTCTTGGGAATTACTGAGGAGATAGAACACAAAGTGACATATGTACAATTATTTCTGAGTGGCGTCCATTTGCAGGGACTTTGATGCAAATTGTCATTGCGAGGCCACATGGCTACATCTCAACCCTCTGATGTGACCTCCGGACGGATGGTTTTTACGTCCCATGGTACGAAAACCATTCGTCTGTATCCTGGGCCGGTTTCGTCACGAATTTTAGTCCCCAAATTCGTCTGTATCCTGGGGGGCCGGTTTCGTCACGAATTTTTGTCCCGAAATTTGACTGTTTCGTCCCCGGACAAAAAAATCCGTCTGTGTCCCTGCACTATACTTTTAAGAGTTTACCCTTCTTGGGAGACGAGACAAAAGAAGAGGACCGTGCCCCACGCCTGCTGTCATGAAAAGGACAGGGAAGGTTAACCGGCGATAGGGCAGCCGTCAATGACTAACTAAACCTCTGCTAAACGTGGATCGGAAGAGCACCGACGTTGACAGAACAAAGAGAACGCCACTCCCTACGTCATCCTCTATTCCCCACAGACCGCGTACCGCCGAAAATCGGAAAATCTCTTCTCAACACCGAAACTCCATCTTCTTCTTTCTTCTTCGTCTCACGCGGTGGCGTGATAGACACCGTTTTTTTTAATTCCCAACGTCAACTCCACGACCCGCCTCCGTCTCACCGCCATGGACGAACCTCCTCTCGAGAACCCATCTCAGCAGACGTCCACTTCCTCTCTCCTCCGGGAGAAGCTTCTCTAATGAGGAGTCTCCTCCTTCTCCGACTCTTCCTCTTCTTCTCTCTCTTCTCTCTCTTCTATCTCTTCTCCTTGTCGAACGCCAGATGCCTCCCCGACCAGAGCGACTCGCTGCTGCGGCTGAAGCAGCGGCTGCGCCCGGCCGCGCCGCTCCGGTCGTGGCGGGCCGGCTCGGACTGCTGCCGCGGCTGGGCCGGAGTCGCTTGCGACGCGGGATCGGATAAGGTCGTCTCTCTCGACCTCAGCGAGTTATCTCTCTCCGGCGACGTCGACCCGGCGCTGTTCAACCTCACCCATCTCGTCTCTCTCAACCTCGCCTGCAATAATCTCAGTTCCGGCTTCGTTGCGGCGTTTAAGAGGCTAACCAGCCTTGCTTACCTCAATCTCTCCGATTCCGGCTTCTCCGGCCAAGTCCCAGCCGGGATTTCCTCTCTGAGGAGGCTCGTTTCTCTCGACCTCTCCACCCCGGGGCTCTGCTCTGAGTCTTCTCTGTCTCTTCCTAATCTCCCGAGCCTTATCGGCAATCTCTCCGAGCTCCGGTCTTTGTATCTCGACGGCGTCAACGTCTCCGCCGGGGGCCGCGTGTGGGGGCCGGCGATCTCTTCCTCCTTGCCCAAGCTCCACGACCTCAGCATGTTCGGTTGCTCTCTCTCCGGCCCCTTGGACGAATCCCTCTCGAAGCTCACCTCCCTCGTCGTACTTAGACTCAACGAGAACAAGCTAAACGCTCAAGTTCCGGAATTCTTCGCCGACTTCTCCTCTCTGAGACAGCTCCGCTTGGGTTCTTCTGGGCTACGAGGAAACCTGCCTCCGAGGATATTCCAACTCCCCGCCCTCGAAACGCTGGACTTGTCAATGAATCCTCTGCTGTCGGGGCACTTGCCTTCCTTCCCCTCCGGCATGGCGCTTCAAGACTTGATAATCTCCGGGACGAGCTTCTCCGGCGAGCTGCCGCCGTCCATCGGCAACCTTCGCCGGCTCAAGAGGTTGATACTCGCCGATTGCCGCTTCTCCGGCGGGATTCCTTCTTCTCTGCAGAATCTCACGCAGCTCGTCTCCATCGACCTCTCCAACAATAACTTCTCCGGGGAGATACCGTCGCTGGAGAGGCTTGCCAACGTCGCCATGCTCGATCTCCAGAATAATTCCTTCTCCGGGGCTTTCCCTTCATGGGTCTTCCGCCTCCGCGCGCTCCGGTCTCTGCAACTCAACTCCAACCGGGTTTCGGGGACTCTCGGCGAGGTTCCCTTGGCAACGGATTCCTCATTGGAGACGCTCGATCTCTCTAGCAACAGTCTTCAGTGGGCCTTCCCATCGTCCGTTGTCCGGTTACGGAGCCTCAAGGTCCTCCGCGTCGCTGATAACGCTCTGAACGGGACGGTAGATCTGGGTATCTTCGCCAACCTCAAGAATCTCTCCATCCTGGACCTCTCCTACAACAGGCTCACCGTACTCAGAAACCAGAGCTCCGCCGCCTTGCCGGGAGTGAGAACGCTCAACATGGCGTCCTGCGGGCTCGACGGGTTTCCCTCTCAGCTTCAAAACCTGCAGACGTTGACGAGGCTCGATCTCTCCGGGAACAAGATCGATGGCTTCATCCCCGCTTGGCTATGGAGCTTGCCCGTTCTCACCCATCTCAATCTCTCCGACAACTCCTTGACGGGCTTCGAGGGCCCGCCGGACTTGTCCCTTAGCTCGTTGAGCGTGCTCGATCTCCACTCCAATAAGCTCAGCGGGGAGATCCCTCTACCTCCGCCTGGCAACCTCGTCGTCGACTACTCTAGCAACCGCTTCGACTCCTCCATTACTCAGGAGCTCGGCGCGCGGCTCAACTTCACCATCTTCTTCTCCGTCGCGGGGAACCTGCTCACCGGTGAAATCCCAGAGTCCTTGTGCATGGGGAGTTATCTCCAAGTCCTCGATCTATCAAGCAATAGTCTCATCGGAGACATACCCAGCTGCCTCGTCTCCCGGGAAAATGCTCTGATAGTGCTGAATCTACGAAACAACAACCTCACGGGGGTAATTCCCTCCGACTTCCGCTCTGACTGCGACCTCCGCAGCCTGAATCTCAACGGGAACAAGCTAGCCGGAGTTCTGCCCAAGTCCTTGAAAAAATGCGACCTGCTCGAAGTTCTCGACCTGGGGAACAACGAGATCGAGGACGGCTTCCCCTTCTGGCTGGGGGACCTCTCCCAGCTCCGCGTCCTCGTTCTCCGCTCCAACAAGCTCGGCGGGCCCTTACCGACGACTATCGGCTCCAACTTCAACTTCTCCATGCTTCGGATAATGGACCTCTCCTCCAACCGCTTTAATGGCGTTCTGCCGGGGGAGTTCTTCCGGAGCTTGGCGGGCATGGCCGCCACCGACGATCTCTCCGCCGTGAAGAAGATCGTCTCCTTCGGCTTCCTCTCCGGCTTGTACTACGCGGACTCCGTCACCGTTACCAGCAAAGGCCTGGATTTGAAGCTGCTGAAGATCCTCACCATCTTCGCCTCCCTCGACCTCTCTCACAACGCCTTCGAAGGGAGCATTCCGCAGGAGATAACCGCGCTGAAGGCGCTTCACGTTTTGAACATGTCGAGGAATAATCTCAGCGGTCCTATCCCGCCGTCTATCAGCGGTCTGACGATGCTCGAGTCGCTTGATCTCTCGCAGAACCAGCTCTCGGGGGAGATACCTCCTCGCCTCGGGTCACTCCTCTCCCTCTCCGTTCTCAACTTTTCTTATAACAGGCTCGTCGGGCCGATCCCGCTGGGAGGACAGTTTAACACTTTCACCGAGGATTCGTACCTCGGCAACCCGGGGCTCTGCGGGAAGCCGCTGCTGGTCTCGTGCTCCGCTGCCGGCGGCGGCAGTGGCAGCGGCGGGGGTCGCGACTCCTCGGCGGGATACTACTGGGCGTACATTCTCGGTGGCATTGGCTATGGAGGAGGCTTGGCTCTGGTCTTCTTCCCTTTAGTGGCGTGGGGAGAAGGCCGGCGGTGGTATAACCAGCGTCTCGATAGGAAGCTATTGGCCTTCGCCGCGTGGTCTCGGAAGAGGAAGAAAGAGTCTGCGGAGATTCCTATTCCGCGGCGCTTCTGCTTGTTCTGCACCCGCCTGGAGTTCAGCGGAGAGAAGGTCGTCGTTCACCATGACCCTTGCTCCTGCGCTGCCGTAGAGGAGATTTAGAAGAACCTCGGACTCGTCCTTTCGTGGTTCAGAGTGCAATCCCCCTTGGGTCCCTCGATTTGTAACTTGTAAAAAGATATAGCGATTCGTTACGCCCAGACTCCCGCAGTGAAAACAAAAATGCAATCTTTCTTGCTCGCTGAGACATCCCATCTGGGTCTGTGCATGGGCCACTCTTTGCACTTTCCCAAGAAAGCTTGTACCTCACATTCCGACACCTTTTCCTCTAATCTGTGCCTCGTGACTCAGTAAAGTGAGAGAGATAATGATGATACGATGATGATCAAAGGACACAAATGCAGAGAAAAAAATTGGATACCCAATTACCCATTACCCAGTTTCTCTCTCTCTCTCTCTCTAGAAAACAGGAGTTTACCATCTTTAATGGGGTCCGGAGAAAGTGGGCCATGGAATTCATTTATCATTATCGTCTTCTGCCTCTTCGTCTTCACCCTCAGACCGGAGACGGGGAAGGGTCAGAGCAAGAAATAGGAGAAGCCCGGCAAAGAGGGCAGCTCGACTGACTCTTCAGCCACTCGTCTACGCAATCGGGATGAAATCTATGGTTGCAGCCGGGCAGCAACTTCATCTTCTGCCCCGTCGCCATGCTCGAGAGGCATATCGAGCACTGGGCCGCCTCCTCCGGCGAGCTCACCACCAAAACAGGAAGCGCGTCGATGGTCGCCCGGTCCAGACCGCCGCTCGCCAGCGTCGACCGTATCGAACCGGGCCCGGACCCGAGCTCCGACGCCACGACCACCGCCTCTTGCCGGCGATAACGGCACGTCCACCGCACGTAAACGCACAAGAGAACGAAGATAAGGAGCACGGCGAACACCACGACAGCCACTAGAACGTTGCCCTTCCCACGTAACTGGAAGTTCTTATCGTCGAGCTCGTTGTAATGCCAGTGGAATCGATGGCTCGGCTCTTGCGTCGCCATGGACGAGAACCAGTCATCCGGCCCTCCTCTTCCCCGAGAAAGAAAGAAAGAAACCGCTGCCCATTGAAGAAAGACTTCGGCTTTACTACGAAAGGCGCAGAAACGTTGGACGTTGCCAAATGTCCGGGTTTCTTAAAATATCAGGCCAACAATGAGACAACAAGGTGACGCTGTCCGTTCCGTTGCCGTCAGCGAGAAGAGCTCTCAGCCCGTTCCGGCGGCGCTGTCGGCGAGCAGACGGACGTTGGGCTCTTCGGCCTGTAGCAGCGATCACAGCCGTCGGTTTGCGCCACCGGCAACGCTGCAAGTTGGGATTCCCCAGTAGAGCGAGGAAGCCTTCTTTCGGTGGCCCTTTTCTCCTCTCTTCAACGGCCGCTTGTGGAACGGCAGGTCTCCTTTCTTCTTTTGGTGATGGGGATTGGGGATGGAGATGAACCCAGAAATCCGGAATAGAAGAAAATGAGCAGTTCATTTAATGTTTTTGATGGATGAGATCTTTTGGCCTCCACTTTGAGACCCACATGACTGTGAGTCCAATTTGAGCTCTTTCTTAACGAGTCATAGAGGGGAGATAACCGAAAATTCAACAACTACCCTCCCTCATCAAATTTTAAACATCTTTGATAACCAAGTCTTCCATAGATCGGCAAAGGGTCACTCCTCCTACGTCTGCTCCCAAGCCGTCCAGACAAAATCTGATATATAGGGTGGTAAAAAAAAATCCAATTTAAGTAGTTTTATTATACTTTAATTCAATAAATGTATATCTTCACCCAATCTCTATTTCATAGTAAGACTCGTGATGGATTCATTTTGCAGATAAATTTAAGAACGTACATATATATATATATATATATATTCAGGTCTTGTTTGAGATGCTTTTATTGCAGTTCTTTGGAAATAAAATTTAGTATTTTATAGGTAAGGAGATAACGATCAGATTTGCATTTGGTGTTTAGAAATATATGAAATGATTATATTAGTTTTAAGAATTAGAGATTAAAAAGAGCCGTATCAACTTATATTTTGTAAATCATACGTGTGATGTGTCTCAACCGCCTCACTATGCATTCAGTTATTTTTCTACCAAGTGGATCCCGTAGGTTTTAAAGAATGGACCCCATATGCATTTAAAGGCCCACAAGTCTACTTTCTCTGAGATTTGCATTAGCATTTGGATGTCTTGAACCATTATTGAATCCTGGTATGGAGACAAGTATTGGCTATTGACAAACAAAAAAATGATGTCAGTTTAATCTAATATATGTATCGACGTTGAATTAGGGACATCAATGTTGTATCAATTGATATCCGATATTGGCATCCAGGCCTATATCAACATCTTCCAGCCTCTTGCTAATTGTGTGTCATTATTGGATGTAATGTGTGTTTATGAGATATCAGATTTTTATATCACATTATGAAAACTTATATATATATACATTAATAAATGTAAACAAATTACTTTAATGTTTATAAATATATAAATTTATAAAATAAACTTTTAAAAGATATGTTGATCTATGATTAGGCCTAATTAACAATCTATTTCTCAAGTATCAAGTAGGTCCTCCATGTGGACATTGCCTAAGCAAGAGGTCATAGAACACTACAGTGGACAACAGTCTAGGAGACAGAGCCACGGGGAACAAGGACAACATGATGGGTAGGGCAGCCATGTGAAGGTATTGGGTTCTTTGAGCTTGATGAACTATCTGAAATGATTATTTTTATAGTTTAATTAACATATAGTCAGATGTAAACTATAAAAAGAGGAAGATCAAATCAACTTGTGTGGAACAGATTCCACTGTCATTTGGTTGCATATAAGCAACCTTCAACCCATTCATGTGTCTTGCCGACGCAGCCTTAGTACACAAACATTTTAAAGGCATGACTTGAATCCACAAGTCTTGTTTTACTTGAAGCAGCCAATTCCGGAATCCACAGAACCTAACTTCTCCAACCCTTGAGTCCACAAAGGGTTATACTTGAATCCACAAGCACTGAAGCTCTCTCTAACGAAGAGAACATTTACAGGGGAGAAACATGAGTTTCAACAAAATAATACACTTCAATAATGATCTCTCAAAGGTACATGGGGTCTTTATATAGGCCACAACAAGTGCATGGTCGTCCATAATGATAGTACCCATGAAAAGAGGACTCAAAACATTGAGACAAACAACTCTGACAAGCTAAAACAAAGGAGCAGCTGCCTAATAGGCCTGAACTAAGATATTAATCAATATATGGGGCATATAGAATCTGTCAGAACATATTTGTGTGTCTCGAGAAGATCCTGATAAGACAAAACAGAATATCTACAGCTTTAACGAGCTGGAGCAGATATATTCTACAGATTGTGACACAAGAATAATATGTCAGATAATTTTGTAAGAGAAAATCTGTCAGAGAATTTTTTGTAGGCGTTAGGTAGTTTTCTACAGATTCTGTCAGCTTCTAGAATGATCTCCTGCTTGGGCCTCCAGTTGTTAATGGGCCTCAGAAAATGCCCTTCTAGGATACATCACTGCCTCTAGATATACCCGCCCAGTCACTTGGAGGATGGATCCCCTCTCAGTCTCTTCATCTATGTTTTAAGATCTTTGTTGATATTCCACCCTTTTAATCCCCTATAAAGAGATAGATTCTGAGCGGGAGACAAGAACGGAGGGAGGGGGCCACCTAATGTGGCTTCCGTGGGCACTTCATATTGGTGTCTCCTTTATTTATAATATTTTTGAAATTTACAAAAAAGTCATTATAGCTTAAGTATATCTAACATCAAATTATATCAATAAAAGTATGCTCTATACTTCATTTTGCCACTTATTTTTGGGTTTTGTTTATACTTAATGTATTATTCATCATTTAAGGATAAAAATGAGAAATTACTAATTTATTTTTCTACATTATATTGGATTTTTAAGACTAAACCCCATTTGACTGCTCAGAGTGAAGTGGATTTCTCCAATGTTCATAAAGTTTTATTTGAAATACAGGGCTTAGGTTTTAAATGTCCAAGAAATTACAAATTTGTACTTGAAATCATCTTGTATGGAAAGTGTCTAGAAAACGTTCATGTGTCTGACCTCTGGATGTATCCATGGAATCACTTGGAATATGGATATCCCCCTCAATCTCTTTAACTCTTTTTTAATATCTAATTGGCTGTCTCCTCATTCAATTTCAGATAGAATAAAACTATCTAATTTCATCAAAATGATGATTATGGCTGATCTGGTAGCCATTTGTGTGGAGAGATTAAGGCCATAAAGTGGATGCTCTTTGGCATAAAAAGTTTGCTGAATTGATTCATATGAATCTTTGAATGATATTACACTAAATTCTTAATTAGGTTGATTCATGTCATATTTGTGATTTTTAGACCGGAGACACCAAATATGTCTTGAGGAAAGATGATTCTACATTGATTATGACTTACGAGTTCCTAATCTTGGAATTCCAAATGGTCTTAGCTCGGGTGCAACAACAAGATGATTGAGTTATAAAGATGAGATTTTTTACCCTTGATATAAGAGGCGATAGTTCAAGGAAGATGACATGATGAGGTCATTGGAAAGGGAATGGAATATCAAAGAAGAGTTCTATGATGATTTTGAAATACATCAATACTAAGATGATATATAAGGGTTTTATAGTTGACTGTACCCTAAATTTTCTCAAGAGATCCAAGAGGATGAGTATAAGTACACAATAACCAATGCCATAAATGTTCCACAAGCTAGTAAATACACACCTTTGTATGTTCACAAGCACAAGGTGTAGCTTGACACTCCTCATGCAAGAAACTTAATCAAAATATTGGTTTAAATTGACCCATAATTAATTAATCTGTATGATGATATAAATAATTAATTTGGATGGCCAGTAAAGGTCAATGGACCATGGGAGTACAACTAGACTTATGGATGGGGCTAGAGGGTCACACACAAATTGTCTTTTGGATGTTGAAAGATAGACTTAAGCCTTAGGGGTTTTGTGAAAAAAATTAATGTAAGTATTAATGGGTGAAATCCATGAAATAAACTCAAATAGGACATAAAATTTCAAGTTCCCACCCTTCTTATTCCTTCTCCCCTTGGCTTCTCTCCACTCCCAATATGATCAGAATGGTGTAACGGAAATACTAGAGCAATAACAAACATTATCTAGATGAAGGAGGTTATTTGATATGTTGGGGATCATGTGGATATGTCTAGAGGCTAGACACATGAATAGCTCAACATGTTTCACTCTAGAAACTAAGAAACTTTGGATTCAAGCCATGCCAAAGTGATTTGATCATCATGTTTTATTAGATGTAAATATTTTTTCAGTCTTCAACTGCATGGATCTTTCATGTTTGTCTTAATCAAGGCCCTAAAACCCCAAAATTAGATCTTCATAACACTTACATGACTCTGACATGAATCAATCTTATTGACAATTCAGTATAATGCCATTCAGGAAATCATATTGATCAATTTAGTTAACTATTTTCATAAAGAACACCCATCATGCTTCCTTAGTGTATCTACAGTAATGGCCACAAGCTGAATCATACAAATCACATAAGTATGATAAGATAGTTTTATTGTCTTAGGATATTTGAATGTTCCTCTCAAGTATTCTTTGAATATAAAAATTTAGAGTACATGTTTGAAGACTGGTGATCATTTTTTATAATAATATCATCATAATTCACTTACTAATTTCATATATTCACATACTTCATTATAAAAATCATATTATAATATTGACGAATAAACCTTCATTTAACACACTTAAATATGATATAGAAATAAAATTGGCTTGGGGCCTCATTAAATCTATAAAGGAAAAATTGCTAGGCAAGGTGAGCCTCACAACAAGAGTGCATATTTGAACACATATGCACAACTCATGTCTTTCTCTCTTATCTTTTTTTCTAAAATTGTATAAATGATTATGTTTGAAATATGAGTCTGATCAGAATCACGATGACAGAACCATCAGCTTTCCTTTGATCAGCATCAAAATCTGATGTTGGGCAATAAAAAACCAATCAATCCTTTTACCTAACCTTGAAATTAATGAGATTTTGACCAGGTCCTGATACAGATAAAATTCTAATTTTTATTGGGTATAATACTTAAAGGTTTAGCTCCAATAAAAATCTAATTCTGATCAATACAATTAACATTCGGTGGAAGTATTAGTATAGAAAGCATAAAAAGTCCATGTAGAGAAATTTTTGTTGGATTAATTATATATTAACAAATGTTTTTATTGATTAATCATTATGTCTAGAAATTTCATAAAAATCATAAAAGGAAAAGAACCATTTGTTTTGTCCTAGTGAAGGGTGTGCAATCATTTTAAATTGTCTTTGATTCCATCTAAAAAATGATCCTCCCTACAAGCCATCACATACACTGTAATTTGGATAATTAAATCTTTTATCACTTTATCGTAGTTTATTTTTACTTTGGATTATCATTATTAATTTTATTGGAAACATTTTTGGGTATATTAACAGAACCAAATTCCGATATGACATTCAAATCTGATCAGGAAAAAAAATAAGATATTTGTTCAAGATCTTTTGCTCTTTAGATTTGGCTCTCTTATCAAAATCTGGTTCTTCTCAGGTCCTAATCTGATCATAGTATGATTCTGATCATACATTGAATCTCACCAGGTTTCAAATCTAAGGAAACTCATCATATGATCAGAGTCAAATTGTGATTGGAGATCCAAACAGATCCAACTTGAAGTTTGGTATCTGGTCAAGGATCATATGTTGACATGATATGGCATAGATCAGAATCTGATTCGTCTCAGATATTGACTCTGATCATAATATAATTCTTCTCAGATATTGAATCTGATATTAGGGTGATTCTGATTAGGTTCAAAAATTTATCAAAATAAGAAAATGAATAGATTAAAATTCTGATCCTAGATCCACATATGTTCAAATTCAGAATCACAATTTTGATCAGGATCAAATATGGGTTTGAATCAGGCCAAGGATGTGAACGCCACATCTGATCATCCTTTGACTCTGATGAGGATTGGATCTATAATAAATATCACATTCTAATATCATTGGATGTACGATCAAAATATCACATTCTAATATCATCTAATTGTGATTCAAATCGGCAGGTGTCTCTGATCGAAATGTCCCCCTGGTTACCAATTTTACTTTTATGTTTCATTAACTTTTTAGCATTGAGTAGGATATGATAAACATGGTGCAAACCTCTGATGCAATCATTTTCTGCCTTACTTGAGTCACTAGATCCCAACCATATTGTCCAAAACATTATGGACTCTCTCTTGAATGGATCCGTTGATAGAGCTTCAATAATACCAGATTTTCAAGATCATTAAATATTATTAAATAACTAAAATTGCTTCTCTATTAAAATTTCTGGTGAAATATCACATTTCGTAAATAGAGTATAATAAATAAAAATGGCATTAAAGGATTTAAGTTATTGGAGTAAGCGTGGCATAGGAACATCTTCTATAAAAAATAAAATTTAATGATATTAACAGAGACTTGTGCATTTCTTAAATTGGTAGAATTTTTTTATTGAATGAAACATGACTTATTATTTTCTTCAAACACTAAGCATTGTGTTATCCATGGATATGTAGGTATTTAAGTAAATTGAGCAAGTGTGCCATAGGAACCAATAAGTTAACCATTATTAATATTATTAAAAAAATAGTGAATATACAAAGTGGCATATAATTTTGAAACATAAAAGTAGTGATTAATGGATCGATATTCAATAAGATGGTGTATACCTTATTATGTATAAAACTGGTCACATTAATTTATATGTATAAACTCAGTACATTGGTTATTTGTATGATTTATAAAGCTTGAAAATATAAAATTTATTTTTTGAATGATGTCCTGCATGTCTTGGATTTTATATTTTAAAATTTCTTCGGACATTGTATTAAGGATATATTAAAATTTAAATTTAGAATATATTTCCCTGTAATTTATTAAAGCATTTGTTTTGTTTTAAATGAATTTTTATTCCATATATATTCATCCAATTCATTTAATCCATGAGCAATTTTTTTGTCTATGATTAGCTTCACTAATCACAATGATTGGCATTGCTAATCACAATACTTGGTTACATTATAAATTGCGGGATGTGCCATAATTTCATCACAATATATGATGCCATTATTCATAAATGATGGACTAATGAATGACAACAAGAAGATTTGTGGACTTAATCCACATTAATTTTATATTGATGTGTAAGACAAGTGGTACCATATAAGATTAATGTTTCTTATAAATGTGACAATAATGTGGTACATGCGTATGATACAGAAAATTTTACTATTAAAATCACATTGAATGTGGAAATTATGTCCACAAATGCATGTTGCTTTTCATAATCACGCCCCCAATTGAGATTGGAAATTAAATGTGTTAATTAGTGGCATAATCTTCAGCAAATCCCAGGATTTTGCGACACTTGGGAAATCTGGTATGTGTAGTGATAAAGAGAGAAAAAATTAAATGGCTCAAAATGATCCGATTTTCTAACGCAATATCAGTTTAGAAGGGTTTTGGGGCTGAAAGTGTGAATGTATCTTCATCTCTCTTTTTCTTCTCTACCATTCTTACTGTTGACCCTATATTGATCAATCCAATATGATGCATGCAATCATACACCTTTTCAAAATATTTTGGCATTATTGTGATCATATTATTTACATTTTAATGTGAAATTAAATTTCATAAATCATGAAGGGATTTTTAGTAATAAAAATCTACCCATTCTATAGTTAGTTTAAGCATTATTTTATTAATTTTATCTGTATTTTACTTTAGATTTGCCCTCTATGCATTATTTTATGAAAATCCTCAACACGATCATTTTTCTCATTGAAATCCTAGTTAGTAGTTAAAAGCCAATTTTATATCTTGTTTGAAAAATGATTTGAAATCTTTATGGCCTTGAAAATAAAAAAATTTCAAAAATTTAGGAGTGCCCAGGCCAAGGACAAGCCGGCAGCTATAGTGCGGGGACGCGGACGGACGAATTTTTCGTCCCGTAGGATGAAAATCGTCCCGTCCCTGAGGGTCAGATGATTTTTAGGACGAAAAATCATCCGCTGGACGTTGGGACGCGACGATATTCGTCCTATGGGATGAAAATTTCGTCCGTCCGATAGGCTTGGACGGTTGACAGACGAATTTGGACGGTAAAAAATTGAAAAAATGATTATTTAATCCCCTACGAAATATAAGGTTTATGAATTAAACTAAAATTCCTAGCCTCGGGGTAACTAATTTTTTATTAGAATTGAGTTCATTTCCATTTTATTCAATAAAATTTATTTGGGTAATTTACTAAATAAACATTAATTATAGATATGGAGAAATATTATGTGTATGGGTTCAGTTTTAATTGCTTCACTATATATACGGTGAAATTAAGTGTAGCATTGCTGAAAAAATTAAGAAATTGCACTATTACTTATTATTCTCGACCTATTAAAATATTATGTTCATGGGTTCAATTTTGATTACTTAAATCAACTAATATTGAAAACCGATACCTAAAAGGGCGGTTCCCTAATCATTTTTATATTGCTCTTTCTTGAGGTTAATCACTCGATCTGGGTATGTAAAAAAATAAAAATGGCAAAATTTTAATTTTTCAAATTCAAATAAGTTGTAGACATCAACTTAAATGTTCAAAAAGTATTTAAAGTATTTAAAGTATTTTCAGTATGAAGGAAGTAGACAAACAATACGACGCTGAAGGGAACAGAACAATACGACGCAGAAGGCCAGTAAGCACCAGAGCCACACCGTAGCCACACCATAGCCGCCTCCCCACCACCAAAGGCCATCCACTTCCTGAAGGTAAATAGAGCGATCGATGTGAGTTATAATTGACTGTTCAATGAGAACCAAAATATATGACAAAATAATTCTGAACCAAAATATATCTCAACGGTTCGAAATGTGTTCATCGGAGGGAAGCGCATCGGTGGATGCGACAGTAAGCACCATTGGCCCCCCATGTTCTTACGTGCTCGGATCGTTGACTTTGGCTCGTCTTATTGCATTGCCTTTGACTTGTTTGTAGCTTTGACCGCCATACACGGTGGGGGGAAGCTTGTGCCCTTCTTGATTGAATCTGGCACCCTTATCAGTCCACCAGCTTGGGGAAACAAGAACAGTATCTTGTTCTCGTTATATTTATATGAATACTACATGATGATGTGTTGTTTCTATAGATTTTCTGTATTTGTATTGGAGGTTGTTCATTGCAAGGAAAACAGGGTAATTTATTTGAGTGATAAATTCATGCTGGAATATCTCAACGAAAACTCACAGGTCATGGAGTCATGCCGAAAAATATCAACTTTGAGAAATAAGACACATCAACATATCTCAACTAATTGTTCGAAAAAAAATTAGACGATACCTGATTTCAAGTTTTTCTTAGTCTCTTGATTCTGCCAAGAAATACGACATTTATCATGATCAATAAATTACTGGAAGCCAATTCCACTGCTATACACCGTAAGAGCTCAAGAATAATCGGAACATGTCAACGGCAAAATTTGCAGAGCAAAAGCTGAGGCAAGTTTATCTTAGTATTTGTTTTTAACCAAAATTGAAATAATAATTGGAGTAGAGAGAGAGAGGGTAAAGAGGAAACAGGACTTACAATGAACGTATGAGTGGATGAGTGAATGGGACAGTGCGATCATATTGTCTCCCTCGTTACTTTGTAACATGAAATGTAGAGAGAGTCAGTAAAAGAGAAACATGTTTCTGAAAAATGGAAAGCAATAGAGCGTAACCCACCAGCACCCGAGCTGTCATCATCGTTGGAGTCATCATCGGAGTCGTCGGAGTCCCGCTCTACACGACGGAACCATGCGCGAAGCATCATCAACATCTCAATGCTATCCGCATCAAGCCATGATCTTCGGTACGTTGTGATGCCTCAGCCGACTGAAAAAAGCCGCTCCACCGGTGCGCTGGTCGGACTCACGGCAGGGAATTGGCGAGCAATTACTGTCAAATTCGGCAAGTATCGCATCCCGACATCCTTCCACCAACCTAGAGGGTTGTCCTCCTCCTCACTGCATGGGATGTTAAGATACGTATCCAGCTCTTGCCTCAGCGTTGAACGTGGTCATTGACCAGTACACGGATGTGTATATTGCCACTTGGATAAATATTGCTTTGGACGGTGACTTACCGACAACATTTCCCGCTCTGAGTCACATTCATCTGCTTTCATCGTAGCTGCAGAATCCAATAGACTGCCAAGATAGGAAATCACACTCTGTCTACATGAAGGATCAACCACATCTAATTTTGAGAACGGATCTAATGTCGCCGCTGTAGCGACAGTATTATTGCCTCAAAGTACCGTTGCATACTACATCAATTTGCTATGCATAGCACCACATGCTGAGCGCAGGGCATTCCGTCGATCGGCATCCAATGCTGCCCATGCATTGTTCATAGCATGCTCAAGGTGATTCGTCAGCTCCGCGACTAATTACATTACCTCAGTTATTGGCAATTTCTTCGCCGAGCACACAAAGTCAGTTCCCTGGCATAGTGGCCCAAGGATGCCCAAGTATTCATCTATCAACTCCTAGTCCTCCTGACATAGGCCGTAATCTTTGGTGGTCGTGGAAAGGAACCGCATCGCCATGTGGTCCACGACATCTTTCTTACCAAGAGCACGCTCTAACATCGTGAAAGTGGAGTGCCAGCGCATTGGGCAGTCGATCTTTATCTTGTTCGAATCCGGTAAATCAAACATCTTGCACATATCAACATATTTTTCCATACGCTATGTGGATCCCTGAATGGCATTTACAATGGCTCTCACGCAAGAAAACGGCTTCCCCCAAAGGTGCAACTAGTGCCCCAATATCTTCCTCGACATTTGAATCAGTTGGGTCTTCCGTGTCCAACGATGTTACTGGGCGAAGATCTCGGACACGTAGCAAATTAGTTGTATGGGGTTCTAGATTACAAATGACTTTGAGTCCGGCCTGGACTACGAGGTTCAGTACATGGGCAAAGCATGGTACATGTCGGTCCATGGTGAATTGGGGGTTCACTGTCTTTAATTGATCCGCAATGGAAGCAATCATTGTTCTGTTGTTGGACGCATTGTCCGTGGTGATGGTACATATCTTCGACTCAATGCCGTAATGATATCCAACTTCCATGATGATCATCGCTAAGTTCAAGCCGCTATGGGGTCCCTTGATCTATCGTAATCCTAGAAGAAGCTCACATAGCTTCCAATCGTTGTCGATCCAGTGGGCTGTGATTCCTTAAAGGGCGATGTTGTTTTGGGATGTCCAAGCATCCACGGTAAGTGATACTCTGGAGACATCTGCAAACATCTCCACCAGCTTCCCTTAGACATCAATGTACATCCTTTCAACTGTCGCCTTGACTGCATCCGGACCAGGGATGTCCCCCACCAACTGTGTCCCATAGAACTAGTCTTCGGAAAGACTTCTTCTTCACAAGACGCCAAGGAAGATCGTTGTCGCAGATGAACCTAACGAACTCTTCTTTTGTCTGCTCCATGGTGATGACGCGTATATATAACTTACGGGAGAGTAGTTCGTAGTGGAGAATGGTTCTCTACTTCAGCTTGCGTCCCCTAATTTCATCGTGAAATTTGCGGTGCACCTTCTCCAGATGTCTCCAAAATACATTTGTGCTTTTGTCTTTATTCCTCCTGATGACGACCTTACCGATGGGATTCTCTGCTTGACATAGCGTGCACTGATACTCGTCCGGGCCAACTTCAACAAAATGATCTAAAACTTTTGACCGATTACGTCTTCCGTTACGAGTTGATAGGTTGTCATCAACCTCGATTGCGATGCAATCTGCGGACATCGACGATGTAGCCTTAGCCATCGCTTTTGGGGTAGTAGCAGAAGTGGATTCCATTACTCTACCTGGGCAGTTAACAAGATGCAATCATTTATAAAATACGTGTTAGTTACACTAACGATTACATTCAGTCGATCAGGAAATTCAGTAAATAATTGCAATCACATGAAATCTTGCAGATATTTTCCTCATACAGAAATACATTTGCCATTACCATGGCTGCTTCATCAACATTCAAGTAAAAAATTCATACAATCGCAATCCATCAAAGGCAGTAAAGGACACAAAATATTTGAAAAAATTATTCATTATATCATTATCCCAAGAGGTAACTTAATTTAAAACAAACAAAACTCGCCCCACATACAAACCACCATAGACCATGCGGACCAACAAAGAACGCAAAGAAGAATGTGTATACCTGATTACAAATTAATGGCAATCCTATAGAGGCCCCAAGGATGTGGGGGCAATGAGACTCAGCTTGCTGAAGAACGTGACCAAGCCCCGGCCGTACCCGCAGGGGGGTAAGACTGCATGAGACAAAGTGAATTGATATATTGAATTGCCACGCCACGTGAAGTTTGATCTCAATTGAATAGGTCTCCAGAGGATCAAAATCTGGGATGTCCTCACCTTCAATTCTCCATTCACCAAAAGAAGAAATGGAAAGATAAACCATATGTAGATAGAGAGGTCACCACTAACAGAAACTTGGGATGTAGTAAGAAGGTTGATCGATCGAGTCAGTGTCTCTCTCAATGGAACATTTTAAAAACATTTCAAAGATACAAAATGGGTAGTGAGACAAACGTAATATATGTAACTATTAATGAATGAGAGAGAGAGAGAAACATCACGTCCCAACCACATTTTAGACGCAGTTAGACAGAGCAAATTTGATCAGTTTAGTAAACTACATTATTAATCAGGAAAAATCCATAGAGGATAAAATCCCAGGCCGCTAGTGTGTCCAACATTCCACCCACAGAAAGAGGAGAGAGAGAGAGATGTAGATAGAGAGGGAAAGAGATAAAGATAGAGAGAAGAGAGAAAGCTAGAGAAGGAGAGGAGATACGATAGACAGAAGAAAGCTCATTCACTTCAACAACAACTGTGTTCTTTCCCGTTACTGGAGATATTTAAAGAAACAGGAGTCTTAAATGTTTTAACCAACTAAGCATGGGGGCTTACCAACCGGTAAGGTCCCCATGGAGAGTCGTAACTCTCGCCATATGCGACGTATGCATCACACGCAATACGTCAACTCCCACGGGGTTCAGAAGATTCAACTCCGTTAAAGAATAGAGTGGCTTCAGCGCAGCTTGGTTCTGAACATTTCATGGTCATCACTCGACTAGCCACCCATTGCCACCGCTATCCGCCAATGGGGCTGTAGTTGTACGTGAACCCATGATGACGTTGTCGTCGCGAAAAGGTTGGGCTACCATTGCTCGTACTTGGCCAATCATCTCCTGAGAAAAGTTATGGGCTTCCCAAAAAGCTGTATCCTTGAAATAATTTTCAGGTACCTTCTGAGGGGGATTTGGAACTCCAAAAAGGAAGGGCCGTAAGCGGGAGAGAAGGCGGTGTGCACTTTCTATGATTAGGGCGTGCTGCCAAGGCGTGCAATGTGGAAGCAGGACTGTTGGGGACGTAAGGAAAATTTCAGCCGGTGGCTTTAAGGAAGGCTTCAGGGTGTCGAAGTCTGAATCCGTGGTAATGTCGATGACGTCTTCATTTGGGTGATGATAGGCCAGGCATTGGAGGAGCAGACAAACACTACGGTGCAGAACGCGTTGACTACGACTCAGGGTATCCTCGCATGACTCGGCGTGATGCTGGGGTGTCAATGATGATCGAGGCATAGCTGTTGGTGTAGCCCGCGACTCCCGTGTACCTGCAAAGTACTAGTCCCACAAATGGGGAGCAAGTATTAAAACATCGGCCGTAAACGGTGTGGAGAGACTGGATGCATTCCACTAACGATTCCGCCATAAATGATGGCCTGCCCAGCGGCTCAAAATAAAGAGCGGGCTGCTTTGAGCGCCATACATACCTGGACGGGGTCTACGGGTGATCAAGAAGGCCTGTGGCCTAGCCGCGTGACCACCATTGCACTTGGGAGGGGTGCTCGGCTACCATCTCCCCAAGAGGGAGAGTGGACATCATAATTTGTGGTAGCGGGGGCCTACGAGCGCGCGGCCCCCACCCAACTCAAAACAAAATCGTTGAAGTGTAATTCAGAAATTTAAAATTTATGGGTTTACTGTGGTCTATTCATATGACGGAGAGTTAATACTTTGGATAGAAGAGGCGATTGGGAGGGAGAGAGTTGTTGGATACTTCTTCTACCACTAGGAATCTAAATATAGTTTCCCTGTTCGATCGGAGAGATAGAAGGTATTGATACTTCTTTTGTAGGGGGAATAATATTTTATTACCCGAACATATATATAAAGAGATGTCTTTCTCGACTGATGTCTCTTCCCACATGACGGTGTTTAAGGCTGGCCTCAGGTCCTTTCTCATATTTGGCAATGGATTTGCTAACTGAGAGCCCGGCTTCTGGTAAATGAACGCATTACACAACAGAAAGGCTTTAAGCACGACACAAAGGCGATGATCACGACACAAATGCACTTAATGGCGCAAAGGAATGGCATCAATTGAACTAAGAAAAAATGGGATGCAACACAGCGACATTATAATAAAGCCATTGAAAGAGAAAGAGATGCGAACATACCTCGATGTCAAAGAAGCAGCGGAGGAGCACCCTGCGCCTGGTGGGAGACTTCACGTTTCAAAATAGGATGCCTCGTGAGAGTTCCCAAGTTCAGACTTCAGAGTTCCGGCGGATGCCCTAAATCTGCCGGTGCGGGAGAGTGGAGACTTTAGAGGAAAGCCCTAAATCTGGTGCGGGAGACTTCTTCCGACTAAAATACTTTCCTAAATTATTTTTTTTTTCCGGGACGAAGGACGAGACAATTTTGGGCCTGGACGGGATTAAAAACTGTCCCGACATTACTGGACGGGACGGTTTTTTTGTCGACGGATGAAAAATCGTCCCGTCCTTCGTCCTTACGCTAACAAAGGACGTATGATGGGATGAAATTCATCTCGAACCGTCCTCATCCCATCCCGTCCACATCCCTGAACTATATTCACAGCACTCTAGCCAGCTGGAAAGCGCAGAGCACTTGAGCCAACCGACAGCTGGAGAGCACTACGTACATCAGCCCATGATTGGCCACAACAAACAGAGAGGCCTCCAATGGACGCAATAGCAAGCCCGCAGATGCACAAAGGAGTTCAGTTCACATGGAGAGGGGAGTGATTTAATTTCAATCTATACCTTTGTGCGACGATTTTATGGAATATTAATTTTTAAAAGTTCCTAATATGGGGTTAGTAATAGCCTGTCATTCTCAGATTCATGCCAGGCAAGGCTCAGATATACTAAAAGTGATCACGGCCCAATGGGCCGCGATCAAATGAATTTGTCTGAAGGAAATCATGACCGGGCTTTGCACAAACCCAGCTTGAAGCCCATGTCATTTCGGGCTTTGTTTTAATAGTCGGATATGATCTCAGCTGTTCGATCTTCTTAAAGAAGGTCGGACGGTGAGATAAGCCCATCTTATTTAATATATTTTTAATTTATTTTCTAGGGCTCCTATTGGTGGTTGCGGATGACGTAGATGCAAGACCCTTTGGCGGACAAATCAGACAGAGGAACGGTGACGAGCTAGTTAATGGGGTGGCTGATGGGGTAGGCTGACGTGGCCGATGCAGTACACCAACTTAATCTGGGTCCACGGCTACAATTTCATCACAGCCATCGGATCCAGATGAGGGGGATCGGACAGCCAACTGCAGTTCCATCCATCCCTGCCCCTAGCCGTTGCCACTGTGGGGAGGGGAGGGGAGGAAGACCCCAGGGCTATTCCCTCCATCAGACGGCCTGGGAAGTCCATCCCAAGCTGTTAAAGGGGGCCTGACTGCCTCTAATTTTACATCTTTCGACCAATTTCCCAAACTGCAGAGGAACCTTCTGAGGCAGGCAAAGCAAGAGGAGGGGTGTGACAAACCTCTGACGACTCCTAGAGCTAAGGACGGTGTCAGAGGAGGCTGAAGAAGATGAAGGCTTGCAACATAACGTGAGAGAAGCGAGGGGGAAACCACACACCGAGGCTAGGCGACGGCGATTGGCGCCACCCCCCACTCATCTTTGATCGAAGGCGAGTTTGGTAACTTTTTGCTTCATTTTGATGAGAAACCATTAGAAATTTAGTTAGTTTTACTAATTTTTATTCAGCTTCGATATGGATTGAGTTTTCGTCGAGATTGGATTTTGCAGCCACCTTGGGGCATTTTATCAAACACCCGGTATTCATTGCATGATTTTCACCAGTTTCCTAAGTCCGATTGCTTCACTTTATAAAAAAATATATAAACATATACTAACTCTTATCTCGACCTCTAAGAGGCAATCGACAGAATCACCTCTAGGGTGTCGACGGAATCACCTCTATCTCTTACTATTTTCACTTATAAAAAGCATATGAAATATATATCTATCTTATTTTGATATCCTTTCGGGCATTCTGTCGAACACCTCAACGGTATTCGACAGAAGTTCCCCTTAACCCCCTATTTTTTACTATAAAAAAATATAAAAAATTATTACAGCAGATATATTAGCTATAGAATAATTATAACTATGTAAGGTATTCTCTGCGACTATATGAGGTTATTTATACATATTTACTCCCTCATTACCTCTGGTAATCCTATATCTTCTCTTAATCTCTTTATACCTATCTAGCTACTAACTTATATTATTAGATAATTACTTATTCTATACCTAACTATCTTAAACTTAAATTCATAGTACATATAAATACAGCTCTATATTACTTCTCTACACCTATTAAATAATATGTTTCTATGTATCCAACTTCTACTTCCATTCTATTTCTTCTTATTTACTCTTATTAAAATAATTACTCTTCTTAAGTAACTCCTTACTTCTCACATTATACTACCTTAGATCCTCATTCTCACTACTTATATTAATGTCATCTTTAGCTAGTCTATCTAATATCTTACTTCTTTCCTATTTCTAGTAACTACATATATGTATAGATTCATATCTGATATTCTCTCCATATCTCACTCTCTCATCTACTCAATATTTTATTACTTGTTAACTACTCATTTCTTCTTATACTCATTATATTTAGTATAATTACTAATGAACTCAATTAATAAATACATCTCCTAAGGTCAGTCCATGTGGAGAGGACCTTACTCCAACTATAAGTTTGAGTGAGATTTATACCTTTAACAAATTTATATGATTGTAGAAAAATTAAATTTACAACAACACTAAAAATTAACACGCAATTTGCCTCCATCAATATATAATCGGTCCATTGTGTTAAATCTACATTTTTTTATTCTCAAATTTATGAATTACATGCCCAATAGTTCATATCATGGAATCACGTATTTTGACATACTGACTTCAAAGGTTTACTAGTAAAAATGGGGTAAATTGAAATAAAAGAGAGATTCGAAGTAAAAATGGGGTGTGCAGCAGCCAATTGCCAAACTAGCTAGTTGATAAACCATCACTTACGGCTAGAAATGTCATTTAGGGCTTCTGGTTTGTGAAGAAATATCTAGAATTTTCCTCACGAGCATATGGCAACTAAGGGTCTAGTTGACACAGAGTAAGTATTGATTAAGTGAATCTTAACTTTAGTTCTAATGTTTTAGATTTGTATATTTATTTTAAGAATAAAATCTAATGTAATGAAATCAAACTAGTGAAAAGTAATTTAGAATCATTCTTGGAAGCTAAGAAAATATTAATCCCTTTTCACCTAATTTAGTCAAATTTTATAGAATAATTTTAGAAGTTGTATATAATTTCTAATTGAAAATACAAACTATTTCTAATTAGAAGAACTTAGACGATGCTGATTGTGAGTGTAGTGGAGTGGATGAAAAGATATATCACCACTGATTGTGACAAAAATAATGGTGGATGTGACAACGAGCACTGTAGCACAAGCAAATGATGACAATTTTACGGTCCCTGGTGCAACATAGAGGGAGGTGGATATGTGTTGACAAGTAGTGAATATGCACCAACAAGCAATAGAGCAGCAGGTTGCATGCATGATGGTGAAAACCTAGATTATTGGTGACAATAACCTAGAAAAAAGACAAAGATGTGACTCAAAAAAAGATGAAGATCATAGGAACCTCGTCATCGCATAGCCAACGCCTTGAGTGGTGCCTTTTCTTCTTATATCTTGATATGAATGCCACTCCTTCAGTTCTTTCACTCTTGAAGTTCTAGAATGGACCCAAACGAGCTTTTGAAGAAGCAAATCACTCTGCTAATTGTAATTAAGAAAAAAATCCAAGGGTGCCTTCTTTTATAAGGATGGGGTATAAATATATAGATCAAAATGATGGATGGATAGAGGAGGGAAAGATGGAACTACCCTCAAAACTTCAGCCCAAAATGCCTTGTTCGTTACTTATGATCCTTAGAATTTGGAGCAATCTAAGCCATCTGATTGTCTCTCTCCTCCAATTTGTACTCCAGATTGCCCACATGTCATACAATTGTAGGAGTCGAAAAAGTCAAAAAAATTATTTGAAATAAATTTATGATTTAAAAAGTTTATTATCTTTAATGTAAGAAAAATTCATTAAACTACTTCAAAATCAAGAAAATTTCAGAATATTATTTTAGAATTTGATAAACCCTAAGGCAAATTCAATTAAATATCAATTTATTTCTTATGATTTATAAAAATTTTGCTTTATGAAATTTATATCAGAAAATTCTATTAAATACCCTAATGACAGAAAATTTTGAGCTTCATTATAAAAATTTAATAAATAATTTTTAGCCTTTCATAGCATGGATTAAGGCTTTTCTGACACAAATTTCATAAAGCAACTAGAATAAACTCGTAAAATACTTAAAATTACTATCAAAGCTGACATATTATTTGTGATTATCATTAGCGTAACAATACTCAAGCTAGCCACATGCTAGGGAGCACCATAGGCCCACCCAGCTTCAAGCTCACCATAGAGAACTTTAGGAAGACTACAATGACCAAGCTTCAAGCCCACCAAATTTGAAACATGCATCATATGGGGCTTATTTTAAGTGACGATATTATCTTAAACATCCAGTCTGATAGAAATATATGTGATCGGCATGCCAATCACACATTCCATGTCTCATTCCATGTTCATTAACATAATAGCATGTCTTCTTAATATTCTTATTTGAAGGATATGTGAGAAGGACATTGAAGTATCCGGATAGAATATCACTATCTAGCCTCACTCATATGATGAGTATGGTCATTCTTGTAGCCATCTGTGTGGAGACACTAAGGATAGATAGTGGGTGCTCTTTAATGGAAAGAGTTCACTGAATTGGCCCGTACGAATCCCTGAATGGTATTATGCCGAACTATCAATTAGGTTGATTCATGTGGAAGTGATTCTCAGACCTGAGGCACAAAAGACGTCTTGTGGATGGACAATTGTACTTTGACTATGACTTATGTGTCCCAAATCATGGGATTCTAAATAGTCTTAGTTCGGGTACAGCAAGAATTTCACGAAGATGGTTGAGTGGTCAATATGGGATCGTCCACCCTCGGTATAAGAGGTGAGAGCTCAAGGAAGACGATGCGATGAAGTCCTTGGCGAAGGTACTGAACAATCGGAGAAGAGTTCTCCGATGATTTTCGAACGTGTCAGTACTAACTCGGATGACTGATTAGGGTTTGACAGTTGACCATACCCTAGGTTATCTTAGGAGCATCAAGTGGATAAGGGACTATACGTAAACAATAACCGAAGGCTAACATGTTCCATGAATAAGTCGATACACACTCCTTTGTATCTTCTAGAGCACGAGAATGTAGCTTGTCACCTAAATGTTGGAGACTAAACCTATCAATTGGATTAAATTGAACCAACATTAATTGATGTACATGATGATATATTTAATTAATTTGGAAGGCTAATAAAGGTTATTGGGATGCTAGAGTCGGTAACTAGACTGATACATGGGCCTAGAGGGTCACACACAAATGGTCTTTTGGACGTCGTAAGATATACATAAGCTTTGGGGGGTTTTGTGAAAAATACCCATCTAGTATAAATAGGGGAAGGCCCGAAAAAAAATTCACCCAGGCCAGAATTGTTCGAGGGCCTTCCCCTTCTTCTCCCCTCTCCCCATGAGTCCTCTCTACTCTTGATGTGATCGGGACGGTGTGACGACGGTGACGGAGGTTGAATGGGGCTCGTCAATGAGAAGGAGGAAATCGGGCTTGCCGAGGACTGTGTGGATACGTCTAAAGGCTGCACACTTGAGCAGCTTGACTCATGTCGCTCCGGGATCCAAGAAATCACGAACGTAATCCGTGCACAGGTACTTCGTTTCAATGGTTTTATCGATGACGTCGATTTCATAAACGTCTTCCACTGCGTATCGTTTTGATTTCTTCATCCAGATGTAGGCCACTAGAACCCAACAGAATCCGCATGGAGCAAGTATTGAATAAGTGAATTTTAAATTTAACTTCTAATCTTATAATTTTTATTCATTGCTTTAAAATTTTAATCTATTTTGATAAAATAAACTAATAATAATTAATTCAAACAATAATACTGTCCTAATTTATTCATATAAAATTTTGGGATTTTAATAGATTTTTATAATCGAAAGAATAATAAATTATAATTAAATATGTTATTTCTAAATCATTCCAAATTATGGCGGAGATGGATGTGGATCTGCGCTGGAAACTAACGGAAGGGGACATGTGACAAAGACCTAGAATATCAAATATGGAGTGTGTGATGATGAAACTTGGCTATAGACACTAATAACCTAGCAAAAAGGACAAAGGTGTGAGCCAAAAAAGATGGAAATCAACCAAACATTTTCACCTCATGTCCAATTGTTTGAGTTGTACTTTCTCTTCAAAAGTCTTAATCTGAATGTTACTCCTTCAATATTTTTCCCTAGGAATGCAAGAATAAACAAGTCAATTTTTTAATGAACAAATTACCCACAAATTAATAGTTAGGAACACAATCAAAGCTGCTCTTTTAATAGGAAGGGGGGTTTATTTATAGATCCAAGACAGTGCATGGATAGAAGAGGTAAAGATAGAGCTAATTAAAATTTTCACCTCCAAAATATTTTTGAATCATTAGATATCTTCAATTGAAGTTGGAGTAATTTGAACATCTGATTTTTCTCTCCTCTAATTTTCTATTTTCTGTGATTTTCTCTCTCCTCCTAGATCTCTATCATTAATTGCCAGCATGACACAAAATTTAAGGACGACAGAAAATGTCAAAATGCTTAAAAATATTAGAATAAATTTATATTTTAGAATAAAAATATTAGAATATTTATTTTATATAAAAATAATGTCATAATTTTTCATTAAATACCAAAAAAAGGGAATGTCATTATAGAAATATAATAGAACCCTAAATCAGAATGCAAATTGTCTTTCTCTTCTCTTGTCAGTTGGGCCAGAGCTGAAACAAAATTGTTTAATAGATATCCCATATTGAAATTATTAAGAATCAGGGCTGCTATATAAATGTCAAGCAGGAATGGAAACCAAAATGAATTACTCATCTCTCCTACGTGCCTGTGCAAGCTGCACATTCCTCTCTTTTTGGGCTTAATGTGGGTGTTATTGGTCTTGCTTCCCTTAGGTCCTCCATGTTGTGCTGCTACCTTGGTGCTGAGATTTGCATGATTGCTACCAGTGCTTGCTGGCCTCTGGCTGGCTTGAGCACTCTACGCGCGCAATTGTAGGCTGGCATGACCGATACTGCATCTAGATCGTTTGGCCGCAGGGAGTTGTAGTAGAAAACATTTTTTCTTCTTCTCTCTTTTAAAAAAAATTTAAATTTAAATTTAAAAAATATACAACAAAGCACTAGAGTGAATAATCGAGCCCAAACTCTTGTTCTACCTCCATTAAAATTCACGACATTAAAACATATTTTGAATGAGAAAATTATTGGGCATGTAAATCATGTAAAAATCATTATAAAAAGTGAACTTTCACCAAAATGGCCCACTTCAAGAATGAAATGCATTCATATTCTAATGATGATAATATCAACATAATAATGCCAAAAATAGCCTTAAAAGATGTATGATTTTAGGGATGCTCGATTTCCATATTGCCTCTTCCAAGATCATTTTTCCATATCGCCATTATGTACCATAGACAGTGTGAGGGAATCAAAGTTTGGTGGTGTAGTCTACAAACACTTGCAGACAGCATCCTTCCTAGTAAACTCCTAAAAAAGGTTTCGGAACTCATAAACTACATCTGTGTAGTTGATCATGAAATCAACCACCGTCTCATTTTTCATATTGATATTTCTCAAACTCATATTACAGTCCTCGACCTCTAGACTGAATAACATGTTAGACTCCTAGGTTCATGCTGCAGAGAGCCTCCCAGTTCTCCATTGCAGACTTATTGTCCGTGAGTTGACCCAAGGAGCTATCATAAACGACTCCCACGATAGCCAGCAGTGCTAGTCAATCCTTCTTCTGTGGAATCTCATCTCCTTTGATTGGATTCCACAGGTTGTGTGTTTCCAAGTAGCACTCCATTCTCATTACCCAAAAATGATAATTTGTCTTGGTGAGAACAAAAAATGGAAATGGAACTGTTAGTTCAACCGCCTTAATCATCGCTCCATACTCATCATTGAACTCCACATATCATCGAGGTATGGTCGGCCTTCCTTTGGCTTCCTCGCTCACTAGTCGTTTCATGCTCTCAACCTGCTCTAATACCAACTGTTGTAAAAATAAGGCTCTTTCCTTGTTTTTCCACACTCGGAAAACAAGAGACAGGAGAGTGATGGAGATTAGAGAAAGGGAAGTACTGAACTTACATCCATCAAGTACATGACATGCACATTTAAAGTGCACAGATTCAACTTTTGAAAGAAAGTTTATGAAGAAACTTTTCAAATAATTTTTTTAGATAGAGAAGAAGTGACTTACGGAACTGCTGGAACGAGTGCTTCTCTTCATTAATTGCTGCTTCTTGTAAAATGTCCCATATTCAAAATAAAATCAACTATTAATTCAACAAGAGAGAGAGAGAGATGGAGCTTTCTTTAAAATTTGTTTTTTATCAAATTTTATACGTGTGATAGCAAATTTTTTCATGATTTAAGAATCTATCGCCACGGAGGAACACCGCCCTGTCATGTCACGAGTGAGATAGAGACTGAGAGTGATAGAGATAGAGGTGGATGGCGAGAGATTGATATATATACAGAGAAATAGAGGGAGACATATATGGATAGACAGAGAGAGAGAGAGAGAGAGAGAAGAAACAAAAAAGTGAGGATCTCTGGTCGTCAAACAACGCGCAACTTTGGAGATCTTTTGCGTCGTAATGGACGGCAACTTGCTGACCATCTACGTGTTGATTTTGCGTCAGCAGCTACGACCGATTACGCGTGGCAGCAACCCTTCCTCGTTGCTTCCCGCCGCTCCCCAAAGGGAAAGAAACCCGTCGATTCCACCATCTCTATAAAGCTCTTCCACGAACCCACCTCGCCGTAGCAACTTCCATCAAAGAAAACCAAAGAAAATCCAAGAAGAATGGTTTCCCCCGCTACGCGAAGAATAAACAGCTCCCACGAGAGCACGCCACGTCCTCTCGAGCTGGTTTTCCGCGAGTTGGACGAAGACGGCGACGGCAAAGTCTCTCCCACGGAGCTCTGCTCGAGGATGAAGAAAATCGGCCTGACGTTGTCCGTGGAGGAAGCCACTTCCGCCGTAGATTCGGTGGACCACGACGGAGACGGACTGCTGGGATTCGACGAGTTCGCCGATCTGATGGCGGAGGGTGAGCAGGAGGACGAGCACAGAGAGAGGGAGATGAGAGCGGCGTTCGGCGTGTACGAATGCGAAGGCAGCGGGTTTATCACGGCCGCGAGCTTGAAGTCTGCGCTTTGGGCGATGGGTAATCGTTCTTGTATCGAAGATTGTACAGCCATGATTCGAAAGTTTGATCTGGACGGCGATGGTGTGATCAGCTTCGACGAGTTCAAGGCCATGCTGGCCTTCTGATTATTCTCCCTATTCTTTTTTGTTTATTTCTTATTCTTTAACGTCGTCGAGAATACTTACACCACTATAAACTTCCACTAGTGCATCCTGTACGTATATTGGAGAGAGAGAGAGAGAGGTCATTTATTCGTTATTCTTTAACGTGATCGAGAATACTAGCACCAACACTTTATCGCGTACGTATAATGGAGAGAGAGAGAGAGAGAGGCAAAGAGATGGAGAGAGATAGATGGACTGTAGGAGAGTGACAGAGAGGTCAATAGATACATAGACAGGCAGAGTGAGAGATACTTAGAGACAGAGAGAGAGATGGATAGAGAGAATGGGAGATAGATTATAGATATATAGGCAGAGGTGACGGATAAAGAAAAATAGTTATAGTGCTGTTTATAAGAGTTAGGCGTGGAGAACTATTAGCGGGAAACTTGCAAGTCTGGGATTCGACCTAATCTTATCAGTATCCTTTAACGGTTCCGATTACTCATGCTTATTAGAGAGAAAATTGAGTCAATCGTGTTTATTAGAATTGTACAATATTGTTGTACCAGCCAAAATGCTTCTATTAATTGTAACAGCTGTTGATGTACTTTGTCCTGTTTGATCAGTGTTTCACCAGCCACTACATTCAGGGATCCCACCTTATTCTCCAACCTGGCAGTTAGGTTGATAGGCACTCTTGTAAGCTCATCGTGCATACAAATTCTGGGAGTATCTGGTCCTCCATCCACCAAGAACATTTCTTCCCTTGTGTTACAGACATGGTTGTTCGGTTCCTTTTGTGCGAATTTGTGCGAACTGTTTGTTCTGTTCGGTTTTTCGAACAGAACAATGTCGAATTCGAACAGATCATCGCACAGACCCTTGTGTGTTTCAATTGTTCGCTTTGTGTGAATTTTCTTCTAATTTTGTTCAAATGTGTGAATTTTGTTCGTTTTTGTACAAAAAAAGAACAGAACAAAGAACAAGGCCCTATTCGGCTCTTTTGTGCAAATTTTTTGTTCGTTTCAAATGAACAGAACAGAATAACTATGTCTACTTGTGTATAATTTTAAAAATGAATATAATAAAAAATTGGAATTAGATCTTGGACATGATCTACTGTACCTTCCTCGGGTGGCAAATGTACTTCAAAATCAGGCTTCCATTTAGTAACCTATAAGAAAAGATCAGCGATATTTTTCATTATTTTAGCACTTTATCCTATAGAGTTTGAGGTTCCAAAGGTGTTCTGCCTCAAAGCCAAAATAGCAATTTTTAAATATTTTTTTTTCCTTTTCAGGTGGATTGGATCCAATTGGGTCATAATTTTATTTTTTTACCTTTTTCACTATGTTGTACATTTAAACTGACCACTTCGAGGAATCGTATGGAGCAGGATGGATAGATAGGCAGTATTGCGAAAACAATGGATAGATAGGCAATGAGAGAGATACATGAGATAGAGAAAAAGGCTTAAAGAGAGCTGAGAGAGAGATATGTAGATGGATGGATGGATGGACAGAGAGTAAATGATTCATTTACAGCTTGTTAATAGATATTGGGAAAGAGAGATGGGTTATCAGCATGAACAATAGATAGTAGATGAAAGATAGATAGGTAGACAGATAGAGAGACAAAGTCATATGTAGTAGACCATGCCGACTTCGAGGACGGAGGAATAGGGAACGTTGAGGACGACCTCGGGGCCACGGCAGTTGCGAGAGAGGAAGGCGAAGATGACATTTATGGCGATCTTCTTTGCCAACGAGGAGGACTTGGTAGCCACAGCATGGGAGCGGCCGAGAATGTACGCCACGCCGGCCTCCCTGGCCTTTACAATCTCAATTGCCTCTTCACGGCCACCATCCTCGACAAAGGCCAGGAGCCTCGCCACCAGCTGGGCCTCAAAGTCATGGCTATCCTGGTGGTGCACATCGCGGTAGCCATAACGGACGACGCAACGGAAGACGTGGAACTCAGGCGGGCCAAGCCGGGCCAGGAGGAACCGCTCCTCAGCTCGGACGCGCGGCACGGGCGCAGACTTGACGCAGACGAAGACCAGGACTTGGTGGAAGGCAGGGAGGTTGGCGGCTAAGTGGCCAAAGATGGCTGGCAGGCCGGTGACGAGGTCTGCGTAGACGAGACCAATGCCCGGGACTCGGACCATGCCCAGGCCTGGGCCCATGGCCAGAATTCTCTGGGCTGAGACCTTGTTCTCGTGGTCAAACTTGTGCTTCTTGAGAGTGCCGTAGTGCCATACGAAGGTGATCACCATGAAGATTAAGCAGAGAGTGAGTGGGATCCAGCCGCCGGCAGGGACCTTGGCGGCGCAGGCGGAGACGTAGAGCAGTTCCGCCGACCCAAAGGTGGCCGCAAAGAGCACCGCCCATGCTGCTTTCTGCTTCCACACCATTATCATGACCAGAGACATCAGCCCCGTCGTCACTATCATCACCACCGACACCGCCAACCCTGAAGGGAGATCATGACAGTGGATTACTTAAATAGATAGATGGAATAGGATGGATGGATGGATGGATAGACAGACATGCAGACAGGATAACTGATAGATAGAATACATAGATTTATAGAGATAGATAGATAGAAAGACAGAGAAAGATAGATAAATATATATATAGAAACTGATAGATTGATCAATATATAGACATTAGGAAGGTAGGTAGATATACAGATAGATTGATGGATAGATAAATGGAGGATTGGAAAGGATATATATAAGAGATGAGAGAGAGATACCATAGGCGTAGCCGATTTTGTTGGTGTCCCTTAAGCCAAGGGTGACGGCAAGAGAGAGGGCGAGGAGAAGCCAGTTGATCTCGGGGATGTACACCTGACCGTAGATCTTGTTAGACGTGTGGATGATCTTCACACGGGGGAAGCAATTCAAGGCGCAGCACTGGCTGACAATGGAGAAGGCCGCCGAGATCGCTGCCTGGCTTCCGACCACCGCCACCGACGTCGCCACCACGAAGACAGGCCAGAAAACAGCTTCTGGGTCGGGGCAAAACAGAGTCTTCTTTCAAGCGAGAAACAAAGAAGCGCTCATCTGAATGTCGGTACGGCCTTGCCTGGTACGGCCTTGTAGAAGCTCCTTTGGATGTCGTCGTGGTGCTTGGACAAGAAGGCCGCTTCACCCATATAAGCTAACACCAGACATGGGTACACCAGAAATGAGAAGGTCATCTGCAGCTCAACCAAGGTAATCGCGTTAGAGAGAAGTAAAACAGCAATCTCCAAACTGGGTTTCTCTCTCTAGCCCTCCAGATGGGTAAAGACACCACCTTTATAGAAGCCGGGGTGAAGTGCCCAAGAGCTGTGTACATGGTCTCAGCACCTGCACGGACAGATGCATGGTGCAATCAGTTATCACCTTCGTCCTCATCCATCCTTTGCACTCCCTCTAAATATCTCTCTGTCAATCTGTTGATAGAGAGAGAAGGAAAGATATATTTATCTCTATTTATCAATCCATCTATCTCTCTCTCTATCCATTTATTTCTCTCTCTCTCTCTGTATATATCTATCTAGATTGATAGATAGACAAGAGAAAGAAAGATATATTTCTCTCTCTATCTATCTATACTCAATCTCTTTCTCTCTCTATCTATCCATCTACATTCTATCTATCTCTCTCTCTCTCTTCGATAGACCTGTGATACAGAGGACGACACCCGCGAGGGAAGCCCATCCTTGGGCGCCAGTGGCGCGGAGAAATCTGACGAGGTAAGAGGGAGAGATGGCGCGGAAGACACCGGGGTTCCAGCGAGCAATGTTGTACACGCCGATGGAGCAAATAGCGAGCGACCAGACAGCCACAATCGGCGCAAAGACGAAGGCCACCCGGTGAGTCCCAAAATGCTGAAGTGAGAAGAGACCCACCAATATCATGCATGAGATCGCCACTTCATAATCTGAAACAAACATAGATCATTACTTCAAGAAACGGATTTCACTAAATTTGTTTTATTTTTTGACAAGTTATACCCACTTTCGTGGAGATGGGTCAGTTTCACCCTCACCCCGGACACCGCAGAGAGAACTAGGAAAGAAGAGATCAAACTATTGATTAATTCCAGACTGAATAAAGTTTCGACCACATCATCCGAAAGAGAAAAACTAGAGAAAGAAACGAGTAGAACAAACCTGAGATGGTCGGCGTGAGAACGGCGTCGCCAATGGCCATGCAGGTGCCGAAGAGGACCACGATAAGCAACCCATGTCGGAAGAACGGATGCTTGTTAAAGAGCTCTTTGATCGTCGAGCTTAGCCTGGTTTCTTCCCGGCTGTCGACTCTGTAAGAAGAGAGCTTCTCATCTTCTTCTTGCTGATTCGGTTGCAGGCTGAGTTTTCCATGGCGACAGAGCAGCGAGTACAGAGCAAACGTTCCCCCTTAAGAGTTTTCCTCAGAGATTATCTCTCGACGACGAGCGATGATGTTGATATGAAGAAAAAAGATGTAAATTGAATACCTTCGCCGCTGTCGTCGGCCGATAAGACGATGAAAACGTACTTGATGAGGGGGATGAGAGTGAGGGTCCAGAAGATGAAGGATAGAACGCCGAAGACTTCTTCGTCGTCCTCGTGGAGACTTAGCTTCCCGGAGAAGGTCGTCTTGTAGACGTAAAGAGGGGAGGTGCTCAGATCGCCGAAGACGACGCCGAGACTCTGATACGAGAGCAGGAGAACGTCCTTCCACGGAGATTTCTCGCGCTGCTGATTGCACTGGAAAATATGATAATTTAGAAACAAGATCACTTTTTTGTTGAATAAAATAAGATTTTTTTCTAATCCAACGATAAAATAAGCATTTTTTTTTTGCTGAGTGGCTGGCAGACTGGCGGTCTCCAAAAAATGCGCTTCTAACTTTTAAAAAACTCGGTCAGAATCGACTCCAAACACGATAAAAATCACGGAAATCAGAAAAACAAACTACAGGAAATCGCGTAGAGGCAAGTTAAGCCCGAAAGGAAGGTCAGTTCATCGAGAGACTCCAGCTCGGGTTTCTCTTGGTTGCTGAAATCACCAATTCTGTCTGTATTCCTCACAAATGATAAAATCACTAGAATCAAAACATCGCTCCGCATCAAATTATATCGATAATATTAATAATTAGATTCGGCATGAATAGTTTAAATACATATATAATACCATTTTCCCTAAACACAAAAAAGACGGATTCAGCGACGAAGCCCCTCCAAGAAACCCCGGAGAACAAGCCACTGAGCTAGAATCGTCCGCGAAAACCCGCATCACACAAAAAAAACCGTGAAAGAGAAATAAAAAAAAGCAACACTATCTACACTAATCGATCGAACATCAGACGAAAAGGCAGCAGGTTAATCCAAACCAAAAACAAACTCATCGGGACACGGCAGCGCGCGTTTCTCATGGTTTTTCAACTTGCGGAAAAAAAAAGATGGACCGAAAGAAGGCAATGTGGCACAGAAATGATGAAGGCAAAGAGATTGAATCGTGAAAAGAGGAGAAAATACTTGGCCGCTCGATTCTTGAGCTGTCGCTGTCGACGTCTTCCCAAGCTCCATTGCCCCAGACGAGCTCTTGCCAAGAGAAGAGAGCAAGAAGAAGAAGACGAGGAAGAAGAAGAAGGGCAACGAGGAGAGTGTGCTGTACGTTGGTTGCGAGTCCGTCCAGAGTGAGTTGAGATCCGCGTTGAAGGGTGGCAACTTTATCCCCCATTCTCCCGCTAATATGGTAGCTGTGGGGCCCACACATACTTGACCGTTCGTAAATGGTCAGAGAAAAGAGAGATATTTACTTAGACATGGTTCTTTTATTAAAAAAAAGAACAATATTCGCACATCCGCACAAAACTAGAACAAAATTCGCACAAAGGGAACAAAAGAACCGCACACGGGTCTGCGATGTTCTGTTCGAATACATTTTTATTCTGTTCGTAAAACCGAAACAATTCGCACAAAAAGAACAGAACTACCACGTTTAATATTTAGTCACGACCTCGAACCAAAAATTAAAGAGAAAATATCCGGAACAATCACTCGCCTACACACAAAAAAATCACAGATGGAAAGGTAAAAGGAATAATAAAATTTAAAAAAAGGAGGGGGACGGGAGAGAGGAAAGAAGGTGCGGTTGATGGTTTTATTTGGCCATGGAAGAGGAAGAAGAGGAAGAGGAAGATCAGTAGCTGCCCATGGGGGGCATGCCAAAGGCCGGCATCGGCGGCATCCCCATGCCCGGCATTGGCGGCGGCATCCCGTAGGGCCCACCGCCCATCCCCGGCGGCGCCGGCAACGCCAGTGGCAGAAGCTGCGCGTACATGTTCTGAGAAGAAAGAAGGAATATTATCAAATCCTGATCTGGGAGAAAGAATTAAAATTTATTAAAATTCATTCAAAACGTCCTAATGAAGGATTTATTAAAATTTATACCTGCTGGGCGACCATCTCCTTCTCTTCCTGCTCCTTGGCCTTCACCTCCTTCACTGCCTCTATCTTGTCCTTGATGAGCTCATCCACTTTGCCCGTGTACTCCCGGATGAACTGTGCATGACAGCATTATTGATTATTTTCAATATAAATTTCATATTGGATGAAATTACGACGGATTCTCCTACCTGGAGCAGATATGGGAACGCGAAATCGATCATGTTATTCATCCAGGCCAGCTCCAAGGCCACGTCTGGTCGGATCAGGTCGTAGCAGATGAACAAGCTCGCCGCGAAGCATTCCTTCTTTCCCTGTATGAACATCCGAGTTAATAATAGCGCATGAAACAAAAAAGACGAGAATTTGATAAAAAAATGGGCACCTGTTCGATGAAGTACACGAGCAGTTCCTCGGCAAGCTCACGGTCACCAGACTGAGAGCACGTCTCCATGGCGTCCTTGTACAGCTTGTCCTTCTTCGAGAGCGCAATAGACTGCTTCCACCGGCCAGCTTTCTTGTAAATATATGCGGCAATCCGCCGCATCTCCAGTAGCTCGTGTTTCTCAGTCTAGTTATTAATGAGCACAAAACATATTTAGAGAAAGAATTCAGGAGAAACAATATGTACTTACGATTATTTGGGTAATATTATCATACCTTCTGGGCGAGGGCGATCTGGTCAAAGTTATCGTGCAAATCAATCGACTCCCTCAACCTGTCATAATCCTCCTCTTCCATGTAAATTTCATTCAGTGCTTCATTCACAGCCGACACGTTATTGCTCTGCACTGCTACCATGTAAGGCTTAACCAGGCGGAGATGGCCGGCCTGCAAATAACACAAGAAATTATGTTAATGTCGACAAATATGCGACTTTAAAAAAACGAGATTTTATGGGGTAGAAGATAAACCTTTCTCATGATGTCAACCACGCGGGTATGATCGATGCGGAGGGCGAGCACGTTGAGGACATCATTGATGAGGTCAGGATGTTCCTGCAGGTAAAAGTGCACTGCTTTGTAGTAGAGCTCGACGTTAGCGACTTTGACGACCACATCCTTGAACTGCATGTGATCCCAGGCCTCCGGAGAGTGGTTCATGATGGTGCTCGCTGCGTTGTCAAACTCGTCATATTGGATGTAGAGATAGGTTAGCTCCTTCCAGTGCTGCTGCTCGTCGCAGGCCCTGATGAGCTTGGGAATGTTCAGGCGGGTGGAGAATAGTTTAATGTGTTCCATCAGCTTCTCGTGGCGGTATCTCGCGTAGAGGACGCCGAGCTCGGTGAAGATGCCCATGTGGGCGCGGTCCAGTCCCAGGCCGCTCTCCATTAGAGAGATTATCTCGTTGAAGCAACCTCGGTTCTGGTAGTACTCGCTCACTTCTTCCATGTCATCCACCTACACCAAAGATAGAATCGGCCAAGAAATTAAAAATCAAAACACCAAAAATCTTAATATTGAACCCCAGGATTAAACGCTTCGATCAGTACCTGGACAATGATATTGAGACCAGCGATTTGGGCCAGCCGGAATTCCTCAGCATCCACGCAAGCAAAGCAGACCTCCTTCCATGTCTTTGCACTGTTCGCTTTGCGCGCCGCGTCAACGGCGCCTTGGAACTGCTTCAGCTTGAGCAGAGTGCTCGCCAGCTTAGCCCAGTTGGACACAAACGCAAATATAATCTTTGCTGCCTCGTACAAGACTTCATCGTAGAGGCGGTCGCCAACGTTTTGAAGGTTCGCAACGTTGGGCATGAGAATGAATTCTTCTATGTCACCGAGTCTATCAATCTTTGCAAAGGCATAAATGAGCTCGCTGTCCACCTTCGGCTCCTTGACCTTCTGCCTGACCATCAACAGGTATTTGACCAAGTCATGATACACATTTGCCTCCTCTGCAGCAAGGATTACATCCAAGAAGTGTGTTGCATCATCGGCACGGATGAATGACTCAATGGCATCGCTCACTAGGCCTTCCCTGAGCTGAGCCTTGGCCACCTGACTCCAGACTGCATCTTCCTCAACCCGATAGGCAAACTCCACAGCTCGGTCAATGCTTCTGATGTTGTCGAGGAGGACGTTGACCGCCTGTACGTTCAAGTCAAACTTCTTGAATATTGCAAAAGCTTCTTCATAAAGCCCGGCTTCAACAGCCACCTCGCCGACTGCGGGCCCATCAAAGTTGTCCAATCGGTTGACGTAATCCATGACCCGTGATGCGTCGGCTTTGATAGCTGTCAAGATCAGGAGATTCTGAAGATTGAAGTTTCCACTGAAGGCAGAATTCTGGAGGACGATCTTCTCAAGAAGCTCGATAAGCTCGTGAGGAAGATCCGCCGTCATGAATGCCTTAACTGCCGCAGAAACCTGCTCCGGGCTCTTGCTTTCCGGCAGAGCAGTGGACACCACCTGATCGATAAGCTGGCGACGATATTCATTATCAGGGAGAAGCACTTTCTCCCACAGATCACCGTCCATTCTTTCAACAACATATCTGAAACCAACGATTAACTATGGTTAGGGTTGATCAATCAATGGGTTAGCAGAGGAGACAAAGAGGAATGAGAAGCTGACCTGGCCTGCAGCTTAAACAATGAGTTCTTGTTCGTGACGTTGATGAGTTCCTCATCACACTGTCCTCTGCGGTAGGCAACAACGGCGAGGGTGGGGTCCCTTTTCTCGCAGTACTTGCCCACCACACGCGAATCATAGTACGGGTTTGTGGTGAGGAAATGCTCAGGGTTATTGTTGCTGTCAATGATGATTTTTCCCAGAGCATTGTGCACGTGCACATCTTGGCTGCCCTCGCTCACAAGATGCTCCAAGAACTGGGTGAGCAGCCTCAAACGATTCCTGGAATACACTCAAAATCATATGAATGAAATTTGTTTCTATGGAATAAATAAGACACAGGCCCAATATTAGATTGACCAACTAGGAGGAAACCTAAGCATGATTTTGTAAAATGAAATGATGCGGATTAAAAAAATATAAAAAATACACGTATTTCTCAAACAGGAATAGAGTTTTTGAGTGATTACCTTTTCTCACATTCTTCGACGAGTGGCTCAACCGGAAGAAGGGAACGTACAGAAAGAATCAGGCCTTTGATGAAATCTTCAGGGCACTCATCGTCCAAGAGTTGACCAACCACAAGAGGTGCGTTTCCAGGGTTGACCTAAGCATTGACCACTTGCTTTAGGGTTTATATATTCCACGCGTTACAATAGAAGGAAGACTTGCTTGAAACTGTATCGTACCTTCTGAACGTAACCCTCAATGTAGCGAAGCATGTTACTCGTGTACAGGTAGTGCGTAAGATCAGGAACAAAACCAAAACGGTCACAGACATTGATAAGCGGCCGTGCATCGGGTAATTTTGCTTCCATGAGAAAATTTTTAGTTTTCTCGGGATCATAGAAGTTTGATTCTCTGGTGACACGTTCAACCTCCTTAATTTGACCGGTTTTAGCGGCAGCCTCTATGTATTTAAAGTGAATGACGGGATCTTCACTGTAGAATTTGAAAGACATTTCAGATTTTAGAAAGTTAACAACCAATTGACATAAAGAGCTCGCTAGCAGTTCAAAAAAAATACCTGGAGCTGAGGTATGATCCCAAGAAGAAGTAAAGACCCTCGTATGATTTAAATTGCTCGAAAAGCTTGATGCATGACTCAACACCAATCTGCTCAGAATATTCTTTAGCCACCTGAAGGAGAGATGATTATCAGAACCTCAAAGACACATCAAAGAATTTGATCGATCATGGATGAGACCAGGAGAGTCACCAATTTTGTGTGATCTTCCCTAATCTTTCTTCAAAAAAAGAGAATGACACATACCTGAACGATGATCTGCAGATTTCCCCTCAAATTCACAATAAGAAGGTCCTTCATACACTCTAGGGCCCATTCTTTCGAAAGAGTTCCAAAGAACTCAACAAGGGCCTGAAAATTAGATACCAGATACAAAAATTTTCAGTAAAAAAATTGGCGATGAAAACATAGATTATCTCAAGAGATAATAAAACCCCACCTGGGGCTCAATGGCGTGAGTGTTCACTATAACTCTCTTTATGTCGGGTAGCTCAGAGTAATGCTGCCAGGAAAGAATTTTGGCGTTAACTTGAAGATAAGGAAGATAGTGGGAGATTCAATGATTAGAGATAGAGAGAGATAATACCTGAAGGGCTCTCATGTAGAGGCCAGCCTTTTCACACAACTGAGCTATGCGAGGACGATCATAATGACTAAACATCCCATTTGCTAAGATAGCATCAGCCACATTCGGATATGTCACAAGGTTTATCTCCAATACCTGACATAAAGGAAATAGAGAACGATAGATCAGGGGAAACAGCCTCGAATTTTTCATCTCTAGAAATACAATAGAGAGAGGTCACGCCTTCGTCTGAAGAAAAGCATGTTCCGGCAAGTTTGGTTTCAAGACGTCCAATAAGAAGGCCGTTGCCTCTCTGATCATGTTCCTCTAAAATACGAAGGAAAAAAGGAAGCCAAAATTTAGTACACAATCGTAGAAAAGAAGAAATGGAAATAGCTTTCGAAATGGAAGATGTAATCCGACAGACCTGAAGGAAAAGGTCAGTAATAGTGTTGTAGTCAATTGGGCAACCACCTTCCATTTGAGACATCATAAGAGCAAAATTAACAGCGCCCTGCAACGAAGACATATTTGAAAGCGATTAGAAATAGAAATAAACTCAAATTTCCGAAGACCAAAATTTCAATCTTAATAAAAAAGTGATAGAAAAAAGTCACCTGGGGATCCGACCGTAGGATTGTTTGCAAGAGGAAAAGATAGTCCGGACTGTACCCAACCTGCATTCAAGACGACAAAAGAATAAATGACTGCATTGGAAGATAAGACAGCGCAATGAAATCCATGATATCACGGATAACACAAATACCTGCTTTGAATATATAAGAATCTTGTCAAATTCCCTTCTTTCGGCAAAAGCTGCAACCACTTTTGGGGTGGCCCTTGCTTTGATATATATTTTCAGCGCAAGATCATTATCCACAGTCTGAAATAAAGATAAAACACCAAAGTATCAAACAGTATTCATAATATAAAAGAATCTCTGTTCTTTCAAAAATAATTCTAAGAAAAAATCATAAAGGTAGGCGTGTATAGTCTTTCACCTTCACAAGATCACCGAGTTCTTCACTACACTCGAGCTTGTCCTCAGCTAGCCAATTCTCCAAAAGGTTCTTCTTGTTCTGATTAACAACAAGCCGGGACAGCTCCAGAGATTCGAATGCGTTGAGTTTACCCCTTGTTAGCAATGTGCCAAAATACTGCAACAGCGGCGGGGTTTGGCCCGCTTGCACCGGAACACTCTACAAAACGGTATTTAAATAAGTAAAACCTAATAAAACACATATTGCATTACCGGTAAAGGATCACTTAAAAAATCAAAAGAAGAAAATGAACAGGAAGAAAAAATGAGGTAAATGATGAAAAATAAACGTAAATGAGGTATCAGAAATGCGATGCAGTTGATCATCAGTTAACACTCAGGAATAACCTGAAATTTTGCCACAGTATCTGGAGTGCGAAGAATGCCTTGAGGAGAATCAGCGGCAAGTTCTGCAGCCTCTTTGTATTTTGTTTGAGAGAACAACTCCTGAAAGCGTTGTACGACCTGAGAAATAGGAAGATGAGAAAATTAGATTCGAGTTCGAAAAACATTTGTGCCCAGAAGAACATATTCAATCAATAATATAGGTAGAAAAGGATGATATAATTGCAGGAAACACTAGGTTTTGCTAACCTTCTAACCATAAATGTTAAATATTTGTTAAGCACAGGCGTCTTACTCCCTATGTTCGAGTCCTCTCTATTATCCTCTGTTACTGGTGTTGGACCATAAATGACTGGACCGAGTAGCGTTTATTTCTTCTCTCTATCTTATCCCTTAAATGGGCCACGATAGAAACCCGTCATAAGTCGCTCATCTATGTAAACTGGTATTTGTACCAGACCCGCTCTTCTTAATAGATCGGTTTTCTATTCTCTCAACGGTAGTCTGCACAGCCGTATCCTGAGAGGACTCTGCCATGCAGAGTCCTCTCAATATTTCATTAGAATTCATGCTAAATTTTGAATTTTATGTACTGTTTATTTGAAGTAATATCAACTTAAATTTATAAATGCGTTACATTTTTTCAAGAAAATAAACACGTATACAATTCTTTTCTGAAAAAAATTCGTTTTAAATATTATAAGTATTACGTTTTCATTTACATATATATTTCAATTTAAAGCATAATAGTTACCAAATTCTCTGCTCCAGGAAGATTCCCCCTCCTGGCAAGGTTAACGGCGAGCTCCAAGTTGTTCAACTGCAATGTTCCAAAGTTAATAAGGACCCATATCAAGTTATTATCAGTTACCATTAAAAATAAGCGGAGATCGAGTCATACTTGACCACTGACGAAGGGTATGATTGTTGCCTCATTCACTGTTGCTAATAAGACCTGACCTTTCCTATTCACCGCATAAAAACCCCCAGCTGATGAAGCCTCTGATGTCAAGAATATTGGATCGGCACTGATGCGATTCCGGTAGACAGCAGTAGCTGTCTCCAGATCGTACACAAACAGTAGCCCAAGCTTTGTAATCACGTAAATCAAACTATACTTGCTTGAGATCTGCAGCAAACCAGTTTAAAATTAAAAACAACGACTGGATAGCAGACCAAATAAACTATGTCACGGAGCACAAAGAAAACCTGCATAGCCACAGGGAAATCGTCCGCAAAATCCGGGGGAAAGAAGAGATCTGCCTGCTTCTTAGTAAAACCTGGTTTACCTGATTGAGACCACGAAATGTGTAAGTTTAAGCCAAAAAAGTGAAACTAAAAATATAGATGCAGCCTTTGTAATCAATTTTCTTTAGGAAAAAAGTCGAGATGAAAGGGAGAGCAAAACAAGAACATAAGACAGACCTGGTTGAGCACCCAGTTCGATCACATGCAACTTCGAAATGATTTGCCCAGCATTCAGAGTTTTTGAAGCAAAAGAAATAAGAATTGAAGGTTTCTCGTTTCCGGGAACCTAGTAATGAAGCAGGTATCAATGACGAATAAATTTTCTTTCCAAAAAAAATATGAAAGACGAATAAAATAAATGACTACGTCAAAAGAGACCCCAATGTTAAAGCTTCAAAAGAGTCTTACACTAAAAGAAGTAAAAGATGCAGCATGAGCTTCAAGTGCTTGGCTACGTTGTTGCTCAACAGAGAAAAGTTGCATATTCCCTTTCACTAGTTGTGGCCTCTGTAAAAGTTCAACGTTCAGGAAAAGAGAGGAAACCGCGATAGCATAATTGTAGAGTATTAAAAATCCAGAAAATAGGTTTTCACAAAATGAAATAGGACAAGAGCACAAACTAATTGATAACGCCTTGTACGAAAGACAAAAAACAAAGAAACCAATGAATTTCCATCGAAATAAACTAAAAGACAGGTGAAATAAATTGAATATCTGTCAGCTACAATGATAGCCAACAGATGGATAACCATGGTTGTTACAAATAAATCAATGAAAGTGACTGCTCCAACGAAAACTGTTGTTGATGCTTTTATAATACCAGCTCCTCATGTCAGAAAGCTTTACTGGGTCGAGAAAGTCTTCAATAAGATGAGTTACAGCAGTTATACAATTAGAACCACACAAGTTACTGACCTACGGTTACCAGATTATTCGAAGAAAATCCATCCAGCACAATGGTCATCAAGAAAAAAAGAGGGAGACAAAAAAGCTAAAAAAGTAGAAAACTATCATGAGAGATAAACTAGAGGGTTCATCGATATAGACTGATTACCTCAGGAGAACCAGGGGCGATACCAATCAACACCAGCCATTTTTCAGTTGGATCGCAACGATAGTTGATGACCTGATTATTCGCCAAGTTTGTGGTTCTCTCAAACATCTTTGCTGGTTCAGAATCTCCTGCAGATGGAAAAACAATATTCCAGCTCAGATGAACAAAAGTCAGTAAAAGAGATTAAGTCAACGATTCTTACCTTCTATCGACCAATGATATACAGAGGTTTGCGTTACTAATCCCAACATCTTCGGGGTTATCCACTTCCAAAAAACAACCTGAAGAAATTGATGAATTTCAAGAACTTGATCATCTGAAATATTTTAAAAACATAAGAGAACGTGGAACAAGAAAATATAGATGCTGCTAACCTGCTCGGGCATCTGATATGATTTCATCTTAGTCTTCAGCTCAATATTGAAAATTTGAAGATGGTCTTGTGTAGTACCAGGGAGTTGAGCTGCAGGGAAAGAAGCCCATAATAAATTTCAGCAACTTTATCCCTCGAAAATATGCTAATAACAGAAACAACGCTATCTGAAGGAAACGTGGAAATAAAATGCATTAAGATGGCCATCATCATCGAAAAGAAAAAAGCTTTAAAATGATTATAAAATACGTGCTAGCCCTGCATCAGCAGTGTCTAAAGGCGTTGGTGAGACCATATAGGGCTTGGAAGAAAAACATCAAGTTATCACGCATTCGATACTATCCTAAATATCAGCTGAAGGGCTAAATTGCCCACTACCGGATTACATAGGAATAAAGACAACAAGCACAAAAAGAGAGAGTAAATTTGACGGCTCCGTCTAATATACAGTGACTATAATCTGAGCGAAACGATGAAATTCATTTTATGGAAAACATTTTCCATGATATGGCTTGTGTGTTTATTGAAGTAAAGTCGACGCCTCCGTCTAATATACAGTGACTATGATCCAATGAGTACTTCCTGGATCGAGCAAGATGTTGCACGCATTCGAAAAAGTCTTTAAGAATTAAAGTTCTGTTAATTCAAGAGAATGCGTTTCAGGCACAATGAGGGGAGATTTTGGCCGGATACAGAAACGACGTAGTTGTTAAAAGTGATTCTGACAGAAATGCCAATAATCCATTGTGATTGGTGAAAGTAAGATTTTCAAAATAATGTTAAGTTGCCAAAAAAAATAGAAATCAAGCTAGCTAAGACGGGGATAAAATATCTTGGATCATAACCTTTGAGCGCAAGAATCCTCGCGGTAGGATTCATCAAAGCGGAATCAGCAGTGATAGGCCGCCTCAGCGGTTGCATCGGCATCTGCATGTCGATGATAACCACGCTATTTTGCGGCGAGGTCTCCCTGACACAAATGTACTTGTCCGATTCCATCGTCACGTGCGTGAAGGTCACAAATTGTGGATTGATTCCGAGGCTTGTGAGCTGCAACGAACAAATCAAACAAAAATATAAACTCTTAAAAGAAGTACCGACCAGAAAAGATGGAATTTTAGCGATCGCATCAGCAGTAACCATCGCATTACAGGTCGACAAGAAACCACTTCACGCGCTAGAACACAACTTTCAGAAACGGAACAAGAAAAAAGAAAAAGGAACGGCGACGAAAACAAAAGCAAAAACCTCCACGCGCCCGTCCCAATCAGTACAACCGCGTAGATCTCGAGAATCAGAGACGCAAAAAGTCATCCTCTTCCAGATCTATGTTTCAAACTACGACATCGCTCCTCCAGATCTCTCATCAAAGGTATTTTTCACCAAACCAAATCCTTCAGATCTCTACACTAACGAACTCGAAGACATAGCAAAGACCAAAAAAAAAAAAAAATCACGAATCGAAGAGGCACCGCGAAAATCCACGATCTGAGCTTTCACCAGTCGAAAAACTAATTTTTCAGCCTGAATTGCGAACTAAACCGAGAAAGATCCACGCGAAGGCGCGAAAAACGAGGACTCACGGTGAGAGCCTCTTTCATGGCGATCGGGGCGCTGGCGGCGGCCATGGCGAGCAGATCGGCGGTCCACGCGGAGCCTCAAAACGCCTGAACAGCAGGAAGACGGCCTCTACGGCTTCTGGCCCTTCGCGGCGTCGAGCACCGCCGAGCCCCTTTCAGCCCTACGGCAGCAACGGAGGAAAAAAAATCGCTCCTCTTCACAGAAGGAACGACTCTTAAAAGCGGATCTGACGATTCATTTCAACCCGGCCTTCTTCCATCCCCCACTTTTTTTAACTTCTTAACTAATCATATTCGCCTTTTTTAAAAAACTAATCATAATATTGGCTCCCGATCCGGCCCTCCGTTCTCTGCAGACTTTCCTCCACCGTCCGATGGAAAGACCTCTACCCGGGCCCGCAACGCGTACTGGGCCAATTCCTACTGGGCCGACATAGCAGGCTTGACGGAAAATTAAATATATATATCTCCCCATCTTTTAAAACTGTTCTCATTAATTCCTTAATATATATCCTAGTTTCGTGATTAATTGGGAGACCGTTGTGGTTGAAAATCGAATAAAAATTGAGAACGAATTAGTAACAAATGGCCGTAGCAATAATGCGCTACGGCATAAGTAAGAGGGCGGCGCCGGCGGGGGAGGCGGGCCCGCGCCGTCGCGTCTCCGGCAAGATTCCCGCCGCAGTTGCTTGCGTGGCGGTAACTCCAACGCCGTTCTCCGCCGCAGCTGCCTTCGACGGCGGCGGCGATCTCGCCGCCGCGCGTTCCGTCGGGGCCGGCGCCGTCCCTGACCTCCTCCCAATCGTCATCGTCATCCCAGGCGGCGTCCCCGTCGGAGGAAGCCAGGCCCCTTAAATTCCCCTTGAGCTCCTCCCCCGCGGGGCCGACCGCGCCGTCATCAGACTCGTCGTCCTCTTCCTCCGAGTCGACGGCGAACGTCGTCCAGTCGTTGACGCTCCGGGGGGACATCCCGGAGAGGAACGGATGACGGAGCAGGTCCTCGGAAGAGGGCCGCTCCGCCGGGTCCCGTCTGAGGCACTGGGCGAGAAAATCCCGTCCCGGGGAGGACAACTCGGAGGGGCAACTCGGGACCTGGTCCCCCAGTCCGATCCGGAGCAACACGTGGCCAGCACCCTCGGCTTCGCCCACGGTCCAGGGGGGCTTCCCGGTGAGCAGCTCGATGACGGTGCACCCCAAGGACCAGACGTCGGCGGCCGGGGAGGGCGCGCCGCCGCGGACCACCTCCGGGGCCATCCAGAGCGGCGTCCCGAGCCAGCGGTCCGCGGAGCCGACCGGGCAGGCGGAGCCGAAGTCGGCCAGCTTGGCCTCCCCCCAGCCGGGGCCGACCAGCACGTTCCCCCCCTTGACGTCGCCGTGGACGAGCCCGCGGCCGTGGAGGTGGCGCAGCGCGCTGGCCACGCAGCGCGCGTAGCCGCGGACCGCGGGCTCAGCGCGGCGGGGCTCGGGGAGCGCCGCGGCGGAGCCCCCCGGGAGGTACTCCAGGTGGAGGTTCCGGAAGGTGTCGCCGGAGGGGGGCTCGGTGGTGGTGCTGTCGCCGAGGTAGGAGACGATCCAGGGCGACCGTACCGACCGTAGGATCTCGATCTCGTTCTCGAGGGAGCGGAGCCCGGCGCCTCCGCCGTCGATCTTCACGGACTTGACGGCGAAGATGGCGCCGGTGGCTCGGTCGGCGGCGAGGCTGACCGTGCCGAAGGCGCCTCTCCCGACGCACCGCCGGCGGACCCAGCTCGGGCTAGGATCAGGAACAGGAAGAAGAAGGCCACCCATGGCTTGGATTCTCCCGCCGGGGGGAAATCTTTATTTATACACTGCTTGGGGGTGGGGGGCGACGTGGCCGGCCCCACGACCAGAGAAGGCCGGCGGCGGTCGCGGGACTCGCGCCGTTTTGTATTTTCGTGGGTACATGCACCAAGGGAAAATGGCGGCGGGCCGCCGCAAAAGCGGTTGCCCGTATGCGGGGCAGTCGCCACGGCAAACGCAAGCCGCGGAAAGGTGACCATTTTTAAAATTTTATTAAAAGGAGGGGAAAAGGAAAAAAAAATGAATGAGTGGCGTCCGGGGCGGTTCAGAGGGGGGCGTGGAAGTGTGTTCGCTCGTAAAAGCCGGTGACTTGGTCGGCGACGGCCCACATGATGGCCTGGCCGGGGGGGATGCGCATGAGCCGGGGGAGGAGGCCTTTCCAGAGAGCGCGCAGGCCCTCCTCGGCGTGGATGGTGCGGATGGCGTGGACCATGCCCGAGTACTTGGTGGGGCCGGGGTCGGACCGGTTCTGGGCCATGAGCCGGGTCTTGACCACGTCGAACGGGCCGGTGCAGACCGGCCCGGCCGTCCCGGCTAAGAACCCCGACACCATGGACTGCCACGGCTGCAGCACGCGCCCGTCGCCCTCGTGCTTGTCCCAGAGCACCACGTCGATGGCGTGCTTCGCGGTGAACATAACCGCCTGGTTCGTGCCGTTGCGCATAACCGTCGGCGCCGCCCCGGCCCACAGCCCGAGTACACCCTCCTCCCGTAGAATCGTCCTCGCGCAATGTACCGGTCCTTTGTACTTTAACAGCTCCTGACTGAGACCTTTCTGCTGCTGCAGCCTGATCTTCACCACCTGCATAAAAACAATGCGCAATTATTTTCAATTTAATAAATTTTGTCGGCGGGATTGTTAATATTCTTCTAGGAAGATTCGTCGGTTTTTCCGCTTTCCGAGATGCGAAGCTTCTCAGGATCAGGACGAGAGATGTGGATAGAAATAACGTCGCTTTGATACCCATTGAAATACCCTCGTTAGTGGAATTTGTTGACTATCACATGCTTCATTAATTCGATAAGATCTTAACGATCTTCATCGATGCCAAATCTAGCTCATCCAATGGAATGAGGTTCAGCGACGCCGACGTTCCGTAATAAAGATGAAAATATTGCGTATTATCTTGTCGGTGTGATTCGACGATATTCGCCCCCAAACCTGGTTTTGTATCCCAGATGTGGTTTCAAACAGGAAGCATGAAACCGGTTTTTGTTTATGCGTAATGATGGGTGCATCTAAAATTTTTAAATAATTCGTACAAGGATACTATTTGTCAGTTGAAATAATCCTCTCATCATCTCTAGTGGGCCGACAAGAAAACAGCCTATGGAGGCCGAAGCCCACGGTAGGATTCTTCTGCATGTTTGGATGATCATGCCGTATGACAACGATGTGAGGATATGACAGACTGGTTGACGGAATCAATGTATAGTATCAAAATGCAACGAACGCCAGGTCATGAACCCCAGAAGTAAAAGAATAATTCCATCTAGAGATATGAACAAGGATGCCAGATGATGATATGAATGACCATCATCTGAGCCCCACCACCGGATAGAGGTGAGGTTAAGATCAAAGCTTTGGCAAGTGGGAATTAAGAACCAACTGGCATTCTCCCAGGCGATAATACCACCGTCCCTCCATCTTTTGATCCTCACCACTGGCCCTCTGTACAGATGACCCATCAAATGTTTGCAAATCTCTTCCTCCGTCGCTTCTTTCTCCATGCCACAGGCAAGATCAAGGGAGATAATTGAAAAACTCACAGGGAGTTTCAAGGGAAAAGCGGGATCCTTCGTCCACCATGGTGAACCCACAGGCTTCCTTCCAGCACTTCTAGTTCCTTCATGATAGAAACTAGAAGTATTCTATCAATGGTATCAGAGCAAGGTTTCCAGCCACACCACTGCAAAAGTCCTGCCGAAACTATCGTCCTCCGGCCTGGGTAAAGTTCTCACCTAGCGTGTTTTACTTTAATAAAGAAAACCTTTCCGTAGGAGGTGGTGGGAGAAGAATAGAATCTAAAAGGAGGTTAGTGTTTCCTGACCGGTTCTCCCTAAAGCTTCAAGTCTCTGGGAAAAATACAGTCACCACTATCAGGAAAATCGCCATAGCAAGGTTGACAATGGTGTGAGAAAGGCAAGGTGGAGGAGACAGCGCAGAGCCCCCAGTGGAGTAGATTCATCCTATTGTAATCATCATCGTCCACCGTTGGGATGACATGATCCCTGACCCTTCTTCGGGTGTATTTGAAGCAATTTCACCAATTAGGGGTATTCTTGCTTTCCCTGAATGTTCACTTTAAATAGGGAGGCATCCCTTTAGGAGGGCAGCCAAGAAGATATTGAAGTTCAGTTCTCGTGATCCTCTCTCTCTCTCAACATTCATTATGTTTGTCCCCTCTATCTCCATGGTGACGCACTCGCAACCAGTCTCTCCCTCTCTTCTGCCTCTGTAATGTTCTTAATGCAGAACATGGTTTCTTTATTCTCTCTGTTTCCCCCCTCTGGATTGATCCTAAATCATGGGTCATGTTCCTCACTATATCAATTCAACGTATATTTTGATATCACACCAATCAAGGTCTTATCATTAGTATCCGAGCTCCCCATCGCCTGGACAGGCTAAAATGTCTTGAAGGCCAAGTGGTCATGTTGGTTAACGTTGCACAGCCCACCAAACATCGCAAAATCATCGAGCAACATCTTGGGCCCATGAAGAAGATGCTCATTCAGGACATGTCACTTGCCCAATTGTGGTGAAATCGGTGCTCGGCCTGCCAGGTTCAGCCTCAATTGAACCACAGTCCAACCATGTGGCTGAGCAGCGGTCTAGCCATTGGTCCAGCCATTTACTTCAAAAAAAAAAAAAAACCATTGGTCTAGCCACCATCCAACTACGCCCAGCGAATGATCCAGCTGTGGTTGTGCCAAGCCATGGTCCAGTCATGAGCTCCTGCCATCATCTGCGCACTTGCTCCTACCATCCGCAAGAAATCTAGCTATAGAAGAGTTCAAATCTTCGCAGGCTGAAACTTTGGAGAAAACGTAGTGCCAGCAGGATTGGCATTCGATCCTGCTTAAATGTACCTTGAAATATTGGTGAATTAAGATTGATCCCCGACTTAAGAACAACGGAGGGAGAGAGACGGAGTTGGGAGGGAGAACGGCCCGCAGTAAAAACTTCATCAGGACAAGAGGATGAGAGGAAGATGAGGACGGTGAGAAGAACGTCACCTGGAGAGCAGAAGCAGAGGAATGGAACTTCACAGAGAGAGACAGAGAAAGGAAACAACACTTAGTGATGAATCTCCGCTAGCCTCCTGAGGGGGGCTACATCTATTTAAGCAGGGAAATGCAGGAAAGCAAGAAAGGACCAAAATACCAGCCTACACAGAAGGGGCGGGGTTTGTATCAACGTTATCCTCCAATAATTTGTTAGGACCCCACTACGGGTCTACCAGAGGAAACGACGTGGGCCACAAGAGGGCCCACGACCTTCAACGGAGCCCATCAGGGCAGAGATTACGGAGGCGCGCTCGGTGGAAAAAGGGGGAAGCAACGGGGAAGACGGCAGTCATCAAAGTGGTACGCTCTTCTCCTTCCCTTCCCCCCTTGAACCTTTCCCGAACCCTAACCTACTTCATTCTCTCTCTCTCTCTCCTGCCCTTCTCCTCCAGGCAATGGAATGCTCGAGGGGTTAGCTGCGCAGAGTGACTCCACCTGAGGCGCCGGCACCCTCTTGTCCCTCCTTCCCCTCACCAAATCTCTCCCTGTGTTTCATTTCCTGGATATTTTGACTAGACCGAAGGCCATACTTGTTTGAGGTTTCATTCTGAAGTATCTTTTTACATTAGCGGGAGCGAGGACTCTACCATAATTCCTCTCTAGACAGTCGAAATCAACACCAATATTTTACTTCCTACCTCTTTTAGTCCGGTAAGAAACAAGGCTATTATCTGGGAGAGAATGAGAAGAGAGGGAGAAGATCAGAACAAAGATCATCGTCATGAAGCAAGGAGAGGGAATAAGGGGGAATGGATGACGCCCATAAAGAGGCAGTATGGACTTCGCCTTGTACACTAAAAGGGAATATACCCAAATACCTCTGGCAGATAAAATTATAGAAACGCCCTCTTCTGGTCCCATATGACTAAAATGCCGCTAGATACAACTGGGGTCGTATCCTCAACCAGATAGCTGGATGCCATTCATTTGATCCATGTGCAGGTGTGGTAAGCAAACGATGAAATATGGCACCGTTCTCAATTCATTTACAAAGAAGCCGCATTAACCAGCTCGATCCACAGAACCCAAAAGTCTAAAGGCATTCCTATAATCAAATTCGGTTCACAATTCTGATGCGATGAGGAGAGACTTTTACCAATTACTTTGACCCAATGAGTGTAATTACAATATTTTCGGATGCGGAATTCAGGCGATGAAAAAACAACAAGTTGTATAATGAAATAAGTCATTCTTCAGCACAAATTATTACGTGAAAGTCACCTCAGCGTCATAAAGAAATAAAACTTGGAAGGAACCAGCCAACTTGAACTGTTGAGGAATGGGAAACGGTATCATGATGCGAAAACAGCGAGTAATACATAATTACATTTTGACATATAATCAAGTAAAACTGAGTATACATTCAAACAAACAGAGAACAGCAATTACAGCTCACAGAGCGCAATTCCAAACGAAGAGATCTATTAATTATGAGATAATGAACCATAAGCACAAAAACACTATCATTTAGTACGAATCAAAAAAGACCAACCACGAAGCCGAATGACGAATCTTACCTCAAAAGGGGTGACAATGATAAGAGCTTCAAGGACGCCAGCACCAAACCCGGACATTATCCTCGCTCGATGGCTAATAAATCCAGTTTCCGAGTCCTTGAGCACAGACTGAAACAGCGCATTCGAACCCATACGGAGCGCGTACTTGAGAGTGAGGTGAGTAGCAAAAGGGGTAAGCCCCTTCCACAGCGCACGAACACCTTCAGTCTGGCACACAGTATTCCCGCAGTGAAGAATTCCCCTGTAATTCCCCGATCGATCGAGCTGTAATCTCGTCTTGATTACATCAATCGGTTGCAAACAGCAAGCTTCGACGATACCCCCCATAGAACCCGACACGGCCTTCATATAGGGCGGAATCGCCGCCGCCCTCAGCGCCGCTAGATTCTGGCGGCGGCCGCCGTCGCCGCCGCCGTCGCCGGCGGAGCTCCCTGCCACCGCCATTATCTAGCTGACGAGGAGCGCCGCCCCGGCCGGGGGGAAGCTGCGAAGAAGAGAGAAAATCTTGCTATGAGGTCATCGCCTCTGATTTAACGGCTGCCTTACCCTCCTCACTAGGGTTTGACGGTCCCAGTCCCGGTCCCGTCCCGGTCCCAGTCCCGGTCCCGTCCCGGTCCCGTCCCGGTCCGGTCTTGTCCGGTCCGTTAAATTGGGAAGACAGGGTAAGGCAGAGGAGATGAAATTGGGAAAGAGGATAAAAGAGGATAAAATCTCCTTACTCATTATCTTTTCATCTTCCTTACCCTCCCTTCTTTCATTTTTCATCTATTTCTCGTCAAATTGGGAAATTTATTGCAAAGTCACTTGTAAAACCCATCTTGAAAAATGAAAAGAAGAATAAAAGAAACAGATCAAAAAGAGAAGGAGATGGGAAGACAGGAAGATGAAACTGAAGAAGGCGAAGAAACATAATGAGTAACAAGAAAATCGGGAGAAAGAGGGAAAATAGTAGGACAAAGGTAATAAAGAAGAAAAAGTAAAAGAATACTACAAAAGTAGACTGAGATATTGGGAGAGAGAAGAGAGTGTGCGAGATACAGATAACGGGAGTGAGAGAGGAGAGAGCGAGAGAGAGAAGAGAACGGGAGAGAGAGGATAAAGTGAGAGAGAGAGAGAGAACGGGAGAGAGAGGATAAAGTGAGAGAGAGAGAGAGAACGGGAGAGAGAGGATAAAGTGAGAGAGAGAGAGAGAGAACGGGAGAGAGAGGATAAAGTGAGAGAGAGAGAGAGAGAGAACGGGAGAGAGAGGATAAAGTGAGAGAGAGAGAGAGAGAACGGGAGAGAGAGGAGAAAGTGAGAGAGAGAAAGAGAACGGGAGAGAGAGAAGAGAGCGCCAGAGAGAGAGAGTGAACGGCAGAGAAGAGAGCGTGAGAGAGAGAGAGAACGGCAGAGAAGAGAGCGTGAGAGATAGAAAGAACGGGAGAGAGAAGGGAGAGTGAGTGAGAGAGAGAACGGCAGAGAAGAGAGCGTGCGAGAGAGAGAGAGAGAGAACGGCAGAGAAGAAAGTGTGTGAGAGAGAGAGAGAGAACATAGGAGAGAGAAGAGAGAGTGAGAGAGAGAGAACGGGAGAGAAGAGCGTTCCAGAGAGAGAGAATGGGGGAGAGAGAAGAGAGCGTGAGAGAGAGAGGGAACGGGAGAGGAGAGCGTGAGAGAGAGAGAGAACAGGAGAGAGAGAGCTTGCAAGAGAGAACAAGTGAGAGAGAGAGAGAGCATGAGAGAGAGAGCACGTGAGAGAGAACACGAGCGTGAGAGAGAGCACGACTGGAGAAGGGGGGAGAGGGGACCACGACCAGGGGGTGGGGGAAGGGGGATCAAAAAATATATTATTTTTTATTAAATATTTAGTTCTTCCTGGTCCGGTTTGACCATCGGACCGGATCTGGCCCGACCAACCGGTCCGCCCTAAAATGGTGGACCGGCGATCCCCGTTTGGTTTGGTCCGACCAGTCCCCAGTCCAAAATGTCAAACCCTACTCCTTACCTACCCCCACCTTCGCGCGGATACGCTTAATGGGCCTGTTTTGGGCCTGGTTGTCTTCTTACTCCGGCCCAATAGCCTGTTATTTCATCCATTTTAGGGCTGGTTTCGAGAGGGAAAATAGTTGGTACATCAGATTATGATTTCTTATATTTGTAATAATAGCACCTGGTGTTAGGCCTCTAATTAGGCGGCATTCCCTGCCCAGAGGCATGTGTGCTTATTGGGAGGGCGTGTTTATGTTAGACTCAAAACATTTAAGGACTGAGTCATACTTTGGTGCTACACGCACTAAGGGTAGCGATGCCCAACCTGATCTTTCAGGCCATCCTCCCCACATCTGGTGATACACCGCGGACGATGCGCGTACCCATTCGCGCCTAAGGCGCAACGGATCAGGTGAAGTCCACGCATGTTGGGCGCGCAGGGCGACAGGCATGAGCGAGCGCGCCAAGCGCTATGCGCCAGCCCCAAGTGCCGCTCAGTAGGAGAAGTACCGCTGTGGGCGCTGGAGGCGCAAGGCAGGCAACGTGCCGCGAGTGCAGTATGCGCAGTTGTGCAGGGTGCCGCACAGCGACCGCGCGGGCAGCGCACGCATTGTGCGTGCGAGGCGTGCGGTTGGGAGACGTCTCGCTAGGAGACTAAGGCAAGTGGCGCACCGAGAGCACCGAGGCAGCATGGGGGCGCACGGCGTCCCCGCAGGTAGTGCTAGACACGCAGCGCCCAGCTTGAGGCGCTGAATGCAGTGGCGTCACGCAGACTGCGCGCGAAGGTGTCAGCGTGGGTGTTGGTGGCGTGTGTGATCGCCAAGGCAGGGCAGCGTGTGTGATCGCCACGCCTGCAGGCGCGCGGCGTCCGACCCGCGGGCATATAGGCATAGCGAGCACGCGCGCGCGGAGCAGCGGCCTTGAGGCGGAGAGGCGACACTACCCTGGCGTGTGGCGCCTCATCTCGTTCCTTTGTATCACCCCTTGTCTTCCCCCATGCAATTGCCCCGACTACAATGTAACCTTTCTATGATATTAATGGAATGACCATATTCCTTTATGGGGCTACATCCCCACCATCTCCTCTAACCCCTTCTATGCGATCTTAAGCAATTGTAAAGACTTCTGTTGCAAGAGATCAAGGCTCCTCAGTGTTTTGCTCCGAGCACCAAGGACGACACACATTAGATTCGAGCAAGAGACCTAGCTCGAGATTTGACCGTGTGACACCTGGTGATATGAAGGAAAATGAGGAGTAAGTTTAGTTTTTACTACTAAATTTAATAGTTATTATTGTGTTTATTGAGTTTTTTTATAAATGGAAGTGAATAAGTAGCAAATTGTCTTTGTTAATAATGATCACAAATTAATGAAAAAATAGGAATTTCTTGTTCAGATTTCTTTGATAAATGAAAATAAGTAATAAATATTTTATGTCACTTATTATAAATAATAAAAGGGGTAAAAAAGAATCAGTGATCATCATTCGACAAACTCGAAACGAAGAAAATTGAAAAAATTTGGTCATTAAATCCCAAAGTAATAACAGTTTGGTATTTGACGCTCCGCAGAGGACAATGAAAAAGGAAACCTAAATTTGATGTAATGTTGCCACAAATTATTATAGGTGTGTCACAAGTTAGTTAATAAAACCGGATCCAATTGACCACCCGATCCGGTTGACCCGGATCCGACCCAGCGACCCGACTACGCGACCTCGGTCCAATCCGATCGACCCGAGTGACACGGTTTTGACTCGGTCGACCCGATCATTGGCGGCTTTGAACTGCCACCGAAGTCGGATCGGATACAACCAGGTCTAGCCCCAAGTGGTGGTCCACCCATGCAGGCGCCCTTGTCTCGTGCGGAGGATGACTGGGAGACGTCGACGGTGTCCCGCGGCTCCCCCGGTCCTACACAACATGCACAAGCAGCTTTCCGCTAGCGGTCGCGCAGAGCTGCGGTGCGCCCGGGCTTGCACACGGCTTTGTGTGGGCCCGCTCAAGCTCCGAATGCGTCTTTGCTTGTGCTTGCACGCCGCTGGCCATGTGCAGACGTGTGCGACCGTCGCCAAGGCTACCGCCTAGCGATGCGTCTGGCGTTGGCGTTGGACACCGCTGGGGCTGGAAAACATCCTAGTACCATTGTTGGGTTTTGTGCATTGGTTCAACCATTATTTCCATGATGCAAAAGTATGTGAATCGATTTTTATTCAATTTATGAAAGCATACATCATATGTACCTCGTGGGAAATTTGTTCCACCCTTGACATGCTCTAGTTGAGATCGTTTTGGAGACGTTCACATGTTCGGCCTCTAGAAGTATCCACGTGATCATGCGGTACTTAGATCTCCACCTCATCTTCTTCAACTCTCCTTGAAAATCTTGAAGATCTTTTCATAATGAAGACACTCTCCGTGGTCGAGCATAGAAGAGAGTGGAGAAAGGGGGCTCTAAATTATGGCTAGAGTGGGTGCTTGAAATGAGTACCCCTTCCATATTTATATTTTAATTAAGTTCTCTCAAAAACTACAAAGTAAAATATATTCATCAATGCCCTTGTGATCTTATGTGTCTGACCCTGTAGGCCCATGTACCAACATATAGTTAATAACTTAAGTCGCCCAACAAAAATTATTAGACAACCTTATTTATCAACTATATCAACATATGGATCGATTTAACCTAGTCGATAAGTTAAATTTTCAACCATGAGGTGCCAAGCTACATCTTGTGCTCTAGAAGATACCGATTAGTGTTTGAACTCTCTCATAAAACCTTTACCACCATCAGTTACCATATATGCATAGTCCATCATCTATGCGAGACTCATGGATGACTTAGGGTATGGTTTATAGTCGAACCCTAATCTGTCATTTGATCAGTATTGATGCATAACGAGAATCATTAGAGAACATTTTCTGCACTACCTTGGCCAGAATTTTTTTGTATTATCTCCTTTAGTCAATCTCCTCTAGTACCAAGGGCGAATAATCCCGTCTTGATCACTCAATCACTTCAGTGAGTTTCTCTCTACATCCGAGCCATGACTTGTTTAAATCCCATGATTAGATGCTCGTAAGTTGTAGTCAAAATGAAGTCGCCTGTTTGTGAGATGTCCTTAGTGCCTTAGGTCAGTGGATCACTTATACAACCGTAAAATGAATCAACCTGATTAATGTTTAGGTATAATATCATTTAGGGATTCATACGGATCAATTTAGTGAACTCTTTCTCCAAAGAGCACCCACTATATGTCGGTAGTGTCGCTACACTAAAAGTATCAATTGTACTTATTATATAAATAGGATCAGTTAGTGTTATTCTATCTAGATAATTCAATGCCCATCTCAACTATCCATCAAATATGAATATTTAGAATACATTTTTATAGACTACTGATCATTATATTATGATCTCATCATAATTCACTATGTCATTGCACATATTCATGGATTTTATTATAATCGTCACACTGGAATAATAATGAACGTAATATTTTATTCATTGAACTTGAATAAACATGGCGGTGTGATTGGCTTGACAGCCACATAATATCCATTATATGTTGTTCATCATCTCCTTTGAATGTTGACCAAAACAGTCTTCTGAGTTCAAAACATCTTCACTTATAGTCCATTGATCATCGATCCAATGGGAAGTTATCCATAACAAATAAATTTGATTTGTAGATGTTTCAGTAATAATTGTAAGCAAAAATTTTGCATATAGACTGCAGCTTTCTATGGATTTTTGCTTTTCCATCTTTGAACATTCTGAAGAATGTGTTATGCACTACTATACTTGCTCAAGGAAGACTCGCATGTTGCTATGCATAGTATGATGCCAGTATCTTCATTATTTGCACAAATGATGAAGAATGTGAACTTGCTCTCACTCTATTCCATGGTCACGCCATTCCACTGATGCTCAAATTTTTTCATTTTTGAAAATATTCAAGTTTGCGATTTTATTACAAACCAAATAAGGATATCTTTCCCAATGTCTTCATATTTTTTATGTCCACTAGAGCTTTTGATTTAGTATTACCTATCCCTATCATTCTGCCGACTTTAGGTTCTAACACAAAACTCATCTGCCACTAAGGTAAAATATTACTTTATTTTGGAGTCTTCACCATAAGGAAGAGAAACCATATACAAAAATTAAGAATTAATTAAGGAACATTTCCATCAGGGTGCTTTTTAGTGGAAAGAGTTAACAAAATTGATCCGTACCAATACCTGAATGATATTATCTCAAATTGTTAATCAAGTTGGTTGTTGTCATGGTTGTCTAAGTAGTCCTTAGACCTGAGACACCAAAGACGCTTCGTGGATGAACAATTGTACTTTGACTATGACCCACATGTCCCTAATCATGGGATTATAAATAGTCTTTATTCGGTACATCAATAAGTTAATGAAGATGATTGAGTGGTCAAGATGGGATTGTCTGCCCTCAATATAAGAGGTGTATGTTCAAGGAAGACGATGTGATGAAGTCCTTGGCCAAGACAATGAAATATCGAGAGAAGATTTCTTTGATGATTTTGAAATGCATTAGTACTAACTTGGAAGACCGATTAGGATTTGAAGTTGGTCATACCCTAAGTCATCCAAAGAGTGTCAAGTGGATGAGAGATTATACGTCCACTGTAATCGATGACGAACATGTTCCAAGAGTGAGTCGATATGTATACTTTTTTGTATCTTCTAGAGCACGAGGTATAGCTTGGCACCCACATGGTGGAAACTCAATCTATCGATTGTGTTAAATCGATCTGCTGTTAATTAATCTATATGATGATATAGGTAATTAATTTGAAAGGCCAATAAATGTTATTGGACCTTTAGAGTCATTAATTAGACTGATACATGGGCTTAGAAGGTCACACGCAAATAGTCTTTTGGACGTTAGAAGATATACTTAAGTTTTGTGATGTTTGATAAAAAATACCCAATAAGTATTAATAGGGGAAGGGTCTGAATGAAATTCACTCAATCTAGAATTTTTCAAGGCCTTCCATTTCTTCCCCCTTCGTCCCACATTCCGACGCGATCGGGAAGACGTAACAACAATGATGGAGATTGAACAAGACTCATCAACGGTAAGGAGGAGATCCAACGTGCTGAGGATCACGTGGATACGTTTAGAGGTTGCACACTCAAGCAACGTCAGCTAGTCTTGTTCTAAGATCTAAGAAATCATAGATGTGATATGTGGAAAGGTACTTCGATTCAATGTTTTTTATGATGCTTTTTATCTCCACATTAATGGATACGGGACCGGCCTTACTTATTATATGAGTGAGGCTAGATAGTGTTATTCTATCTAGATATTTCAGTGTCCTTCTCTAGTATCATTCGAATAAGAATATTTAGAACACGTCCTTGAAGACTATTGATCTTCGTAGATATCATCATAATTCATGAAGTCCGATCACATATTCATGGACTTCATTATAAGCATCACACGTGCACTATAATGAGCATGTTCTATTTATGAACATGGAGCGAGAAGTGGAATGTGTGATTGACATGCTGACTACATATATTTCCATCGCCTTATACACGATGAATGCTATTTTTGGTTGAAGCTTCTGCAGTGAATTATCCACGTCGATTGAGACTTCTTTGGCTGGTCTATTGCTCTAAGTGCCTCAAGATCCTCTCGAGAGAAGTGACATCTTACACAACATTTGAAAATATTATTTCCAATGAGAAGAGAGAGAGAGGAACTGATAGTTTACAGATATGAAATCGTAAAAAAGAGCAAGAGAGGGAGAATCAGAGACAGTTAAGGAAGCAAAGATGTATAGACTTTACATTGGACCTGTTGGCCAATTTCATGAAAAAAAGCCACAACAACCACCTTAGGATTCATTGAACGTGGGAGCCAAAAGAATTAAAGACCCATAGTCTAAATCCCATTGGAGCAGAAGAAAAGAAGGGGAACAGATTAAGCGACGGTACTCCGAGAGGACATCTGAACAGAAGTGCGAGGATGCTAGATGAACAGGTTATCCCATGAAGCGCTCGAGCTTTCGCTGTCTCCTCGCCAAAATCCCACATCGCCAAGGGTCGGCCAACAGCAGTAGAGAGTTCTCGGATTTGGAAAGATGGCATCTTTGCTCAATCTCGCTTCTGTCCCCGTTTCAAGCCGGAATTTCTCCTCGTGCCACTCCCCCAGACTCTCCTACTCTTCTTCTGTTACTTTCCCAAGTGGGTGACTCCATTTTTCTTTGGTTTTTGCGTCCGATTTTTGGTTTATGTTCTTTGCTTACGGTTGATTTGATTGCAGGGAGAAGGGGATTTTATGTACGGGCGGCGGAAACTGACACCAACGAAGGTCTCGGCATCTCGAAATATTTGATCTAGAGATTTCTGGTTGATTATGGGTTTACCCTTCGATCGTCTCATCTTTATTCACAAGATCAGTGTTTCTGTGCAGTAAAACCAACCGCCCCGGAAAAGGCTCCGGCAGGAGGGTCAAGCTTCAACCAGCTATTGGGTATTAAGGGCGCGTCCAAGGAGACGGTAGAGATTTTATTTTTTTAGGGTATTTGATCATGATCCGTTCATCTTCGTTTGAACAACCGAATCAGACTGCTTCAGTAAAAAAACGGTCTGCTCATGACGTAATGTCTTAAGAACAATCTTCAGAAAGTCAGCTTTTTTTTTTTATAAACGTCTTAAGAACAGTCGCATTTAACTTAAGGCTGAAAATGCAGAATTAATGGAAGATTCGCATTTGGAATCTTCCTTGACGTCAGGGTCTAAGCGCTTAAGGTGATCATCTATGCAGGATAAATGGAAGATTCGTCTTCAACTCACAAAGCCTGTCACTTGGGCGCCATTAGTCTGGGGAGTGGTCTGCGGAGCCGCAGCCTCTGGTACAAATTCTTATTTTTGTCTAGAACGCGATGACTACTGAACCACAATTGAGAGATTTCTCTGAAAATGCTAAACAAGTTGCCACAGTGAGTAAAAATATCGTTTAATGACAGAAAATGAATCGGTAAATTGTCTGCTTTTTATTTTCCTTTCGTGAGCAATACCTGAAGCAATCCATCTCTTTTATTTCGAATTTTTTTATCTAAGTTGGAAGTTTTATGTGCCCCTAGATTTCTCCGTTCTCTTGACTTCGGCTAATGTTTTTGCTAATCTTGACTCTATGCCTTAATTATGGATATTCTTCTTCCTATTTCTTTTCTCATCGCAATTATTGTTAGATGAAATCCCCAATTGGGAGGTAAGAATCAAGCTGGAAAGACTTTAATCACATCCTTTCTGACTTTTTTAGGCAACTTTAATTGGAGCGTAGAGGATGTTGCAAAATCAATTCTCTGCATGGTTATGTCAGGACCATGCCTGACTGGTTACACGCAGGTAGCTTCTGTTACTAATGTTATCTAGGCTGAGTTCCGGATTTGAACTCTGAAGTTTATTTCACCGTTTTCCATCGTTTACAGACGATTAATGATTGGTATGACCGAGAAATAGATGCCATTAATGAGCCGTATCGTCCGATTCCATCGGGAGCGATATCAGAGAATGAGGTATTCAGTGATATTCTATTTTTCCAATTAATTTTTCGATTTTTTCCTTGGATATTTACTTAGGTTTTGCTGATATTATTGGGGTGGATTAATTACTAAGAGGAGAGATGAAATTAATTAATGCTAAAAAAATTATCCAATTTACTCGTCTCCTCATTCTTCCTTTCTAGGTAATAACCCAGATTTGGGTGCTACTCTTGGGCGGCCTTGGGATCGGTGGTCTGTTGGATGTGTGGGTATGTTTTTCTCCATTAAATAGAAAAATAATCTTTCTAAAAACACGTAACACAAAAATTTTTCCCTATTTCAGGCGGGGCATGACTTCCCCATTATATTCTATCTGGCTTGTGGAGGATCTTTGCTCTCGTACATATATTCTGCCCCTCCTCTGAAGGTTTGACTATTTAATTCATCGTTGGTTTTCTCCTTTTTTTCCCTTTTTACATTTCCAATTGAAGATTATACTTGTCCTTTTACACCGCCTCATATTTATTCTCCTTGAACTAGAGTTCTAGCTGAGAGGGTTGTGCCCTTGATCATTAATTCTAACATTTCTAATTCTGCAGCTCAAGCAAAATGGATGGATTGGAAACTTTGCCCTTGGATCTAGTTACATCAGTCTGCCTTGGTATGCTCCTCTCTCTCTCCTCTCCTCTCCTCTCTTTTGGGTGCTCACTACTCATCTTTATTCTCTTTTTTTTTTTCTCTCTCTCTCTCTAGGTGGGCTGGTCAGGCTCTGTTTGGTACTCTCACATTAGACGTTGTTGTTCTCACCCTTCTGTACAGCATCGCCGGTGTATGCACATCATCCTCTTCAACCCTCAATATCAATTTCCCTAAAAAAAGCCTCCTTAATAATCTCATTCTCTCTCAATCACTTCGACATTTGCGATGTTTCAGCTGGGGATCGCCATCGTTAACGACTTCAAGAGTATAGAAGGGGACAGAGCCATGGGTCTTCAGGTGTTGGTCTCTCCTAAATTTATTTATGTTTTATGATAAATATCGGTGACCCTCCTGATGTGATAAATAGATATGATTGTTAAATACACATAATCCCTGAAGGGCCGGCCCGCGTCCTGGCCGCAGCCCTTTAAACCATGCAGAGATTAATCTTATTAACGTCGTCATACAACTGAGATTAATCTTATTAACGTCGTCGTGTTTTTCGTCTAGTCTCTACCTGTGGCATTCGGTGTGGATGCGGCCAAGTGGATCTGTGTTGGTAGCATCGATATAACCCAACTTTCCGTCGCAGGTAAGGTTGAATGGGACCAAAACCCTTAATAATATCTTTCTCTACTTAACAAAGTTTTATAATTTTATCATATGATCATTCAAGGTTATCTTGCTGCATCTGGGAAGACCTACTATGCTTTGGCCTTGGTTGGGCTGGTCATTCCCCAGATTATTTTTCAGGTAATCCCTCTCTCTCTCTCTCTCTCTATATATATATATATATATCTGTAATTTCTCTTTTTCTGTCTAAATGCAAAACCATGAATGGGTCAAATGCAGTTCCAGTACTTGCTGAAGGACCCAATCAAGTATGACGTCAAATACCAGGTAAAAAATTGAATAATTTTAATTGAATTAACGATTGTTCAAAGACCAATTCAAAACCTCTGGCTTGAACAGGCGAGCGCTCAACCCTTCTTGGTTCTTGGCCTTCTCGTCACCGCACTGGCCACGAGCCACTGATACGACCCTCTTCCCCGCGCCTTGTAAATTGAAGAAGGAAGAAGAGCGCCCTCCTCTCTGTAGCTTGGATGAACAGTTTGAACTGCCCCCAAATTTCTCCGGGAGTTTGCTTCGAATTTTGTCTCGATCAGATCATCTCTCCCAGCCGGATGATCATCACGCTCACGTCGTCGGCCGAGCCGCGATCGAGCGACAGATGAACAAGCTTCTTGCAGGCGGAGAGCAGCGACTGTTTGTTGGATTTCATGCACAAAGGCCTCGCCAAATCCACGGCCTCCTGGTTCGAAACCTGATCAACAAGATCAAGTTAGATGGAGAAGGAGAAAGAGATCGAAAGTGATGTTCTTCGTTCATCCGCAATCCATCGTGGGAAGAACGATTGATGGGTTGATCAGAACTAACCTTGTCCCAAAGCCCGTCGGAGGCGAGAATCAAGAACTCGGATTCAGGCCCGATGGCGAAGACTCTGGTCTCTGGTTCGGCGATCACCCACTGCTTCAAATGCCCGTCTCCGATCCCTCGAGACACGGCTAAGGAACCGTTCACCCTCACCGATCCATGGCAGAAATCCACGTAGCCGCCCTGCAGAGAAGAAGGAAGAGGATGGGTTAGATTCTACTCTTTGATTTTCCCCCAATTCTTGGCGGTCTTCGATCTAGGGTTCGATTGAAACTCACGAGGCTCTCGATCCGATCGCGTTCGTCTTCCCGCGAGGGGCGGTGGTCGGAGGTGAGAGCTTCGGCCGCGCCGGCGGAGCTCAGAACCGCGCGGCAATCGCCGGCGTTGGAGATGACGACATCGCCGTTGACGATAAGAGCGGTGACGCAGGAGGCGCCGCCGGGCACCTGCTTGTTCAAGAACTCCGCGTCTGTCTTCAGATATCCAGCTCGAACGGCTTCCGCGTAAGCGCATCCTTCGCTCTTTCTCCGCCCGCCCGCGGAAATTTCAAGCAGTACGTGCTTGTCCATGTTCGTAGCCGCGAATTCAGCCGCGGCCGCGCCGCCGTGACCATCAAAGATCCCGAAGAACGCCTGAGAAAGCGAGAGAAATTAGACTCGAGAACGTTCAAACCGATCATAATTCAATCAACCTACCGTTTCCGAATCTCCGTGGCTGTCCGAAGGAACATTGAACCGATCTTCTAGCTCCATCCTCTTCCTCCCTCTCTTGCAGAAAACGGCGAATCGCCGCGACTCGAGCTCCACCTCTGCCTCGCCGCGGCAAGATCTATCCGTCTGATCGAAAGCCTGCGCCGGTGGAACGCGTATGCTGAGAGGCCTCTTCCTCTTCAACCCCGTCCTCGACGATGTTGTTATTGATGATGATGATGATGATGATGATGATGATGCTGATGATGATGGAGATGGCGATTCCGCTGGATCGCGGAGATCGTTCTGCAATGTTAGGGTTTCCGAAGGAGCTTTGCAGGCGAGAGAGATCTTGCGCTGAGAAGGAGAGAACGCCGGGGACAACCCTGCCATAGCCACCGAGCAAGCCATCTTCCTTTCAAAACTTTCCGATCTTCGAGTCCGAAGCTTCAGGAAATATTTATACCTCAACCAGCGTTGCACTTGTTCCGCCGGATCCCGTTAAGAACGTAACCAACGGTCAAAGCAATCCTCTCCGGCGTGTTGCTATCCCTCCAGCGCGCTGCCTCCGTTAAACGAGGCTGGACGCGAGGGACCAGCAGATCTCCGGGTCAAACGTGGTCTGTGGAAAAAGTCGTTCGTCAACCGCCGACCCGAATTTTAATTAGATAATTTATTCGGATTTTTCCCCCCGTGGAAATTGAATAATATTCCACGTGCCAAAGATGGTCGCTCGGCCGGCTCTGAGATCATTAATTGGTTGATTAATAAATAAAAAAAGTGATGATGAGGACCGAGTTTGCTTGACACGTGGCGGATAGCGATTCGTAAAGACTGATTTCGGGATCTTTGATGGCGTTGACCGTGGGAGTATTGATCAAGCACGACGAAAGTTTCTAGAAGAGTCAGAGTCGGCGTTAATACTGTGGACTGGCGAGTCCACAAATCTCGACAGTAGGATGCTGCCCACGGTAAATGGCTGCGTCAACGTCGCCATCCTACCTTGTTGAATATGGCAGTGACGTTGACCAGGTGGATAACTAATGGTCAATAACTGACTTCACATTCCATCGTTGACTACTGTCATCCGTCCCGTCCCGTCCCGTTGTTACTGTAGGTTTACAACCGGCCCCCCCCGTCCAGTCATCCGTCCTGTCCTTTGCCAAGGATGTTCACGGAACGAAACTGCAGAATCTGTGAGGGATGGGTATTTGAAATGACGTTTCCGTCCTGTGTAGTCCCTCCTACTCCGTTGTACATCCCCCAGCCTTAATGATGAAGAGACTTTTAAAATCAACATGAATAGGATTCAATTTTTACCAGACTTTCGTAAATTCAACAACAAATTGATGCAGTCAGTTCACGACTCACTGTATTTTTCCCCCTTCAGAAATCGCCTCTGCATCATGAACTGTAGATCAAAATATTAGACAATCTAGTAATTTTTCGAGCTGAAAATTTGAGGGGTAATTTGTCTCTCTGTCTTGCTCTCCTCCATCCATCCATGTCCTTGGATTGATAATCCAATATTCATGTTAAAATAAAATTTAAATTTCTCCTACATTTGTTGGCAGAGTGAAAGAAAGTGAGTAGGAAATCCATCAAGTTTCTTGCTGCAAATTGTTGAATAAATTTGATAAGCAAAAGATAACTGTGGGGTTCCTTTGCACCATTATTTTTCCTTTATCCTTGTATGATTTAAAGATCTTTGCTGAGTTCCTTACACTTAATGTTGTTGTCTTCTTCTCAATACCCATCCATCCACATGTATCTATATCCAATTAATGTGTGATCATCCACCACACCCCCTTATCCGCTATATAAATATCCATTATTACATTTATCTAGCCCTACTTATCATCATTCTCATCCCTTCATATTTCTATAATCTATTCCTCTTCCATCCACTATACTCCCCATATTTTCACATATATCATATTATTCTTTATCTCCTTCTCATCTCACCATATTTATCCTTATACCCGTCGGATCACCAAATCAACATATAAAAAATTCATTAAAGTCATTAGTTTATGGAGACTGAGAGTAATAATGATGTGGTGTCTATCTTTCATTTAATCACATTTTACGTTATCAAAGTACAAGCTCAATAAAACTTTGCTTGTCTGATATTAGCAGCCTTGGATCCAAGCAACAAGATCTCTGATATTTATACTAAAATGATAGAACAAGTCCAAGGTAAGCTACGCTGGCCCAAATTGTAGCCACATGTTTATGCAAAAAATGGATATGGAGACCAAAATAGTTTCCCTAACCGGGAATTCATCATCACAATGGAATGCCGAGCCCTTACAGCTCAATAAATCCATGACAAAAATGAGTATATGACATAGTGCTCATGTGATGCGTACAATGCAGGACACTCAAGCCATGTGCACTTATGGTCGATATGGATGAACCAAAAGTGCATGAACAACATGAACTGACTCTAAGGTTAAAAAAGTAACTCAAAAATTGAACCAAAGCTATCATATGAGACCATACTAGCTATAAGGCTAATATCACTACATTTACATGCTTATTCACATTAAAGTGATTATCTATGCATGTTATCAAGCCCAAAATGATTAAACAGAGTTATCAAATGACATTTCGATATTTATGGTATTTATGGAATTTCATGGAAATTTTGAAATCACAGTCTTAAAGAAAATAATTTTCCTGGTTGGAATATATTTTTATATAATTCTATGACATTAAAGGCAAAAATTAAAATTTTAGAAATTTAATGTTATTTTCTAATAATTAAAGTGGTTTCTGGTAATCAGTAATTGAATTCCACAATGGTTAGCATGGGTACTCATTTAAAACTATGCCATTATGGCATCACAAATTACAACACAAAATGACTACCTAGTAACTAATGCACTTTTACTTTTTATTTGGCAGGATGATGTGGACCATTATAAAAAGGAGGAATTAAAATCACAATAAGCAATATTGTATTAAACGAGAAAAAACCTATGTGTCATCAATTAAAAAATAAATTTATGCTTTACCTCAAATTTGAAAATTCAAAAAATGTGGCCCTTATATGTGGCACACACATGTAAATCCGCCATTGGAAGAACTAGAAATGCGGCGCTTATCGTGGTTCATGATGACACATCACCATCTCATGCATTTTTTCATTTTATAATTTTTCTTATTCTTTTAGTTACAAATGGTCAGCATGGATCAGCTGATCCATATAAAGTGATAAAACATGAGCCAATATTTGCTAAAAAATTAAGGATGTTAAACCCCAGATGTGATTTGGTGACGACAGTGGTGAGGAACGATAATACTTTAAATAAAATTGATGACCATGACTTCGCCAACTTCGAAACTTGATATCTCATGATACAGATGACAGTTTCATCTTTCTCCTCTCTTTCCACGCTTGCACTTATATCTATAAATTGAGGTCCCCTTGGATCTCTAAATTGACTAAGAATATCTTCGAACTTGCTTCCAACAGTTTTAGGATGATTGAAAGAGAGGGAGCTTATAAATCCATAAATTTCTATTCCTTGGTGTTTTGGGTGTTTGAGGAGAGGAACAGAGAAGAGGAAGAACTTACCTGCATTTGTATGTTGCCTTTGTCCTAGAAAAGTTAAATGACCTTGGGAAAGTACCTTTCCCAACATTTTCCAAGGTAATTTGGTTAGATTTAATTTTTTCTTTCCTCACATCACATTCCACTTTTATCGTCCCCTTCTAACCTCTCATTGTCACTTTGCCCGATCATCCAATCTCTTCCCTTCATCTCCCATCTCTCTGCTCAGTTATCTCTATCATATCACTGTCTACTGTCTTCTATCATTCAAATAAATCTATAAATAGTACATTCTTTCTATCACTTTTTCACCTATCCATTTATTTTATCTTACCTTGTTTTCTCTACTCATCTCTTCTCATTTTAAAAGCATTAAATTCCTAATGGACATTCCTCATGGAGACAATCCTCACTCATCACTATCTAGATATATTTTTTTGAGAAAATGTTTTTATAAATTTATAATTAAATTCAAAATCTAAAACATCTAAATTACACAATTTTGAGTTTATCATCATGTCCAATCTGTCATTGTTATGTAAGTTTTGTCAGCAACGTCGTTCCTCCTCCCCTACTATTTCTGTATCTCTCCCTCTCCATCAATCTGCATAGGCCATCTCCCCCATATCACGTTTTATTTCTCTCATACTGCAGGCACTATCTAGTGTCTCCTTTCTATCTCTAAATTCTCTATCCACTGTCTCCAATCTCCACATGGTACCACACCCCTAAAAGTATATCATTTTAATATTTTTGTACTTGTTTATCAGATTTTTTTGATAAAATTGAGATTATAGTGATTTTTAATACACATTTTGGTAAAAAATTATAAATGAATAAATCATAGGAGGGTTATTTTGATGTAAATTAAGTTGAATGTGATACATGTACTTGTGATGATGTTTCGCAACGATATTCATTTTAGCATGGACAAATTTTAATAAAATAATATGATCTCAATTGAATGAAAACAATATTTTCAAAATGAAGATGAAAATGTTTTATGCCCTTTTGAAGTTCATTTTACATTAAGATGTTATTTGTGTTATTGATCATGGATTATAAAATTTGAAATAAATTATAAAATTGAACTAATCTCAGTAAGTTCTGCATCTTGAAAATAAAGTCAGCAATTTTTAATAAATATTTTATGTAAAATTTTCTAAACTTTTCAAACTGCAGATTAAGTTTAAAATTTCAATTATTTATCTTATGAAATGAGTGATTTTTGGTAAAATATTTATTCCTACACACTACATAAAGTATTATATTCTAGTACTTTTTAATTGCTGAACTGTTGTGACAAAAATAAATTTCTCTCTCATTCATTTGGTGATTGGAAACTTTATATATTGAATTTATGTAATAACTAAAGTAATAAATATTTAGTTTTGGATGATATATTAAAAAATTTTAGTGAACTTTATTTGTAATATTTAGCAAAATAGTATTCAATAAGATTGCTATGTTCTAAATTGCATGTGATTTACTGTATCATTATTTGTATCTTAAGTACATCAGGAATGAAAATTTTAGGCTCTAAAACTAATAATCGATCCTATTTAGTGTTCCGATGATTGTCTTATAAAATTTACTTCTTAAGAATAATATTGTGGTTTTAAAACCCTTATGTGACTTATAGTTTTATATCTGAATTTTTTTGATTATATTCATTAATTATTGAATTAGTTCATAACATTACATCATACATATTATTCAAGTTGTCAATTTGTAGAGATCATGTCAGGAACACTAAAATTTTATGCATCAATTGAGATTGATCACTTCCATTGACTTAGATTTAAATATCAGTTTATTAAGGTGGATAAGTGGTTTATTATTGTATAAAATTAATTTTCTTTATATATATAGAATTTGATCATATTTGGGATCTACTTACTAAGTAAGAATCATATAAGATATTGATAATATAGTAAGGTGCATTGAACTATCTTACTGATAATGAAGTTATAAATATATTGATTAATAAAATGGATTCAGTCGAGTGTTTTTCATTTTTATAGTAGTATAAATTTAAGTAAAATATTATCAGTTAGTATATTTTTTATCTTAGATAAAAAATGATTCATGCAGAGAGAGTGACTTATGTTTGAATAATCATGAGGAGTTATTAATATCACATTCCATTGAATTTTTTATTGACTCAAAAGGACTTGGGGATTTGACCCAACAGGAGTTTTTTCTGATCCAAAAATTCTTATGGATTTAACTTTCACAATTTAAGAAGTGACTCGTTCTGAACTGGGAAGTGTCTTCTAAGTAAGGACTTATGTTGAAGTTTACATGAGGAAGTCAAGGTGGATTTCAATAACTGAGAAGAAAATTTGAGTGGTCAATGAGAAGACTGTTCACATGTGCTGTATGTTTTCTACATTATGATTTGTATATAGTATAATTCAGTAGCATTTGTTAAATTATTGTACAGATTTGTTTGTACTCCTAAGGAATTATTCTACGTAACATTGGGGTCGATGAAAGTATATGAATTTTAAGCCAATCCCTTGTGTTAAATCTCATTTGTAATTCAATACTACAAGTCATATTCATTATTATTCATGTGCGAGTTTAATAATGAAGTCCAAGGATGTGCACAATAATGTACAAATTATAATGGGACAACAATAGGACAACTTGGTGGGCTAAATGCATAAGGCCCACTATTTAAAGGGACATCACCCCGTCTGAGGAGACAACTGGCACCCATGTCATTCCATGCTGCAATAGAGAACCAATGATTCATTATTTTACATTTATTCATTGAAATTTCAGTTATCGTCTCTCCCTGATCCCCTACTATGCCAATTCTATAATGGATCATTTGGTGAATTTTGATTCGAGTTTTTTCTTAGAGTTTGTCCTATGGTCTCCTCTCTACCACTACTATTCTCCACCATCTTCCTCATCACATCTTCTGTACCTCTGAGGGAAAAATTCATGTGTGTCTTACTTTTTGCGGGCATGAGGCTTGTTTGCTTTTGTGTTCCCTTGCATATCACCATTCTTGCTGACTGAAAATCCTCATGTGCTTTCAATCCCTATGTCTACTATGTCACGTATGTTGTTGCTCACCACTTCTTCCACCCTTTGTGAACTGTCACTTATGTAAAATGCCATTCTTTGTGCACTACTAGTCAGTACGTGTTCTCCCCCACACACATCACCACTTGCACACATACTTAACCCCTCGCATGCCATCCTTCTCTCTTAAAAAAATCCCTACTTAGATTATGATTCAAAGTTGAACATTGATTGAAGGGGAATCCAACCTACACTGCCACTCGTAACTCAAGACTCGAAGCACTATCCTATTGCAATACTCTATTATCAAAAGTCATGTCCTCCATTTATATTTCATATTATTTCATTGAGTTTTATTCTCATTTCTTTTTATACTGATGTTGGATTTAGTTTGAATTGAATCATGACTTCATGTGGCTGATTTTTTGTGGCTTTTAATTGTAAGATTTCTTTATTGTTGTGGTTTTAGCATGGCACTCCCTCTAATGACTGAGGAACATGACTGAACCATCATTATTGTCTCCAGATTTAATTGTTCAAATTTATCATGTGGATGTGTGTCTTGATTTATCCAGCCTTAGGTTCATTTAGTTGCCCCATTTTTTCTTTGACAGTTCCTAGATTACTACTTCTGCTTCACAAAAAACATCAAAAACATTCATATTCATCTACTAGTCAAGAAGACAATCAAAATTTCCAGGGACACTAACACTATCTACTCCTTATGATGTGATGTGGATGATTGATGCCATAACCATTTGTGTAGAGGCATTAAGGGATAATGGGTTTTACTTAGGGGAACAATTTATTAAACTTATCATTATGAATCCCAAGATGATATTATACCAAAATGTTAAGCAGGTGGATTCATGTTACTATTGTGTAAGTGGTCCTTAGATCTAATACAGCAAACATCTTGTGCATATGACCTATGAGTCCCTTTGAATGGGATTACAAACACTCTTAGCCTAGACATGGTAAGAAGTACACAAAGGTGTGGTTTGATGGAGATATATGTGGCCGGCAAGCCAATCACACATTCCACATCTCGTTCCATATTCATTAATAGAACATATTCATTATAGTGCACGTGTGATGCGTATAATGAAGTCCATGAATACATGATCAGACTTAGTGAATTATGATGAGATCATAATACGGAGATCACTCGTCTTTAAGCATGTGTTCTAAACATTCCTATTCAAAGGATACACGAGAAGGACATTGAAGTATCAGGATAGAATAACATTATCTAGCCTCACTCATATGATGAGTATGGCCGGTCCCGTAGCCATTAGTGTGGCGACACTAAGGATAGATAGTGGGTGCTCTTTAGTGAAAGAGTTCACTGAATTGATCCGTACGAATCCCTGAATGGTATTATACCGAACTGTCAATCAGGTAGATTCACGTCACGGTTGTGTAAGTGGTCCTTAGACTTGAGACACCAAAGAGGTCTTGTGGACGGACGGTTGTACTTTGGCTATGGCCAACGAGTCTCTAATCATGGGATTCTAAACGGTCTTAGTTCGGATGCATCAAGAAGTACATGAAGGCGATTGAGTGGTCAAGATGGGATCGTCCACCCTCGGTATAAGAGGTGACAGCTCAAGGAAGATGATGCAACGAAGTCCTTGGCCAAGGCAGTGAAATATCGGAGAAGAGTTCTCCGATGATTTCTGAATGCATCGGTACTAACTCGGATGACCGATTAGGGTTTGACAGTTGACCATACCCTAAGTCGTCCAAGGAGCATCAAGTGGATGAGGGATTATACATACACGGTAACCGATGATGAACAGGTTCCATGAGTGAGTCGATACACACTCCTTTGTATCTTCTAGGACACGAGGTGTAGCTTGGCACCCCACGTGTCGGAGTCTCGACCTATCGATTGGGTTAAATCGATCCGATGTTAATTAATCTATATGATGATATAGTTAATTAAGTTGGAAGACCAATAAAGGTTATTGGGCCGTTGGAGTCATTAACTAGACTTATACATGCGCCTAGAAGGTCACACGCAAAATGGTCTTTTGGATGTTGGAAGATATACTTAAGTTTTGGGGGTTTTTATGAAAAATACCCACTTAGTATAAATAGGGGAAGGCCCTGAACGAAATTCACCCAGGCCAGAATTGTTCAAGGGCCTTTCCCCTTCTTCTCCACTCTCCCCACACCCCTTCTCCACACCTGATGTGATTGGGACGACGTAACGACGCCGACGGAGAAAGAACGGGGCTCGTCAATGAGAAGGAGGAGATCCGACGCGCCGAGGACCGCGTGGATACGTCTAGAGGCTGCACTCTTGAGCAGCTCGACTCATCTCACTCCGGGATCGAAGAAATCACGAATGAGATTCGTGCAAAGGTACGCCGTTTCAATGTTTGGGTTGATGCCGTTCGATTCGCAAAAGACTTCCGCTGCGCATCGTTTTAGATTTATTCATCCAAGTCAAGGCCCCTAGAACCCAACATGGTCAACATGAGATCGTATATATTTGGTACCAGATAAAAAATCTAAAAAGAGAATGCAATGAATTCGTTGTCAAAAGTAGTTAAAATACCCAAAAGGAGTTTTGATAATTTTCTAATGCATCAGTCCTGACCGTGATAGTTGAGCAATCTCTAAATTATTGACTATACACTGTAAAATACTATAAATTAGGTTCTATGAAAGGGTTTATTAAAATGCTTATGACGTTTAGAGTAGGTGCTCTCTGTTAATTTATCCAAGATTGATGGGGGAGCATCCAACTTCGAAGACCGTGTCAATCCAGTTCGTCGCGCAAAGGCTCACGGGCGAGACCCAGCCTTCGGAGTACCTGGTTTCTTCAACGGCCCATAAAGGTTTGACATTATCTTTCCTTGCATTTCCTTGTTTATTAGGCCACGTATATCGGCCACCTTTCTGTTTGTTTTTGTTTATTCGCACGTGTCTGGACCGCTGTATGGACCTACACGTTTGCGCGTGTGTTATCACATGTATGGGCATGTTTGTGTTTTTCTCTCTCCTATTAGGGGGCCCCAAAAATTCTTAATTGGGCCTTCTCCCCTTAATTTTTAGGGGGAGGCCCATATTTGTACCTTAAAAGGTGGGCCCCACCCATAGGAAGAGAGAAGAGAAAAGTTTGGAAAAATGTGATTTTTAGTATTTTTACTATTTTTTGTGTTTTTTAATGTATTCATCATATTTATAAAAATGCCACTGCAAAAATAGTGAGAGAGAAAGAAACCCTAGAATTCGCTGGAAATTGCGGCCGCCATCGCCGGTAACTGCCGTCGCCATCACCGAAAACCGCCGCCACCGCAGTTTTTGCCGGAGCTCCGGCCGCAGTTCTTGAGGCAGTCCAGCACCGCCTAGGGCTGCCAATGGCCGCCCAGAGCAGCCAGTGGCTGCCAACAGCCGTTGAGGGCCGCCAACGGCCTTTGAGGGCCACCAGCGACCGCCTTGGGCCACCAGCAATCGCCTAGGGCCGCCAACGGCCGCCCAGGGCCGCCAGCGGCCACTTTGGGCCGCCACCGGCCGCCCAAGGCAACGAGCGACCACCCAAGGCTGCCAGCGGTCGCCCACGGCTGCGAGCAGCTGCCCGAAGCCGTAGGCAGCTGCCCAGGGCCACGAGCGGTTGCCTGAAGCCGTAGGCGGCCGTCCAGGGCCATGAGCGGCCGCCCCGAGCCGTTGGCAGCTGCCCAGGGCTGCATGCGGCCATCCAGGCTGCGCGCTGCCGCCCGGGCAGCCTGCGGCAGCCCAGGCCACCTACGTCCGCCGCAGGCGCCCACGTCCGCTGACCAGAGGTTGCCGCAAGCACCCATGGCCGCCGACTCGAAGCCGTTGACCTTGCGGCCGATCTGAGGCCACTGCCCTCAAAGCCGATCTCAGGCCGTCGCGCCCCTCGGCCGATCGAAGACTGCTGCAACCCGCTGTTGGGGCCTGCCATTGCCGTCGCACCCAGCTGTCGTCACGCCCATCACTGCACCCGAAGCCACACTTCGCCACTGTGCTCGTGGCTACAACCATCGCCGCGCCTCGCCACCATGTCCATCGTCGCAGTCCCTCGCCATCGCAGCCCTCACCGTGCCTAGCCATCAACTTGTGGCGCTACGCGTACTTGCGCCGCCATGTGTACTTGCGCTGCCGCCCCTCCTCGTGCTGTCATACCTCCTTGCGTCGTCGCACATACTTGCGGCGCCACACTTATTTGCACCACCAAGCCGAATTGTGCTGCCCGCCTACTTTGTGCCGTCGCATCTACTTGCGTCGTCCTCGCGTCTACGAGTTGCTCGCCTGCCACTGTTGCTGAATCAGACAACGCTCACGCTTAATGCTACTAGTACACTTATCTATTCCACTCTCAGCGTTATATTATTTCCTTCAGTGCCTCCAAACGTTTTTCTCCACCGCTGGCGTTAGATTATTGATAGATAGGATCCACATTCTAAGGATTAGGACTTCAATTGGCACGTCCTTGGTTCAGACCGTTGAAGGTGTGTGCAAAGGTGGCAGTAGCTGAGCTCGCACCGTCGGCCTTCATCCCGATGTCCGGATCATCGAGAGCCTAGTGGCATTTCCAAGTCACGTTTACCGTAGCTCAATGGTCGTTGGTGTACGTTGACGCCGAATTTATACTTCTCAGTGATTTTATCGTTGCATTATCATTAACATGCCATCATCATTACTCGTCTCCACTACATGACGTGACTGCATCGCTCTTCCTATGGTATAACACGAACCGTTCGATCCCAACGCCCATTGTGTTACAACAAAGCTTAACTAAACTGTATGTTAGACAAAAAAATGGGATAAATAATGATGAGTTACTACACTAGCGGATGCTTTAAATAAACTGGTATATGAGACTAGAGAATCACGCACATAACTTACATTGCATTTGGTGTTATTTGATTATGGTGGCCACGATCAATGATTGGAATAAGACTCAAGTGGCAGAAATTAACACCTAATTGTAACAGATCTTTAAAACTTAAAAATACCAACGTATAATTCAATCACTTGCTCATGGCGTTTAATGTAGAATTAAATGATTCTAAATTTTTAAAAATCACCTTTTCTTAATTTAGAACCATTTTTTGTGAGATCTTCTTTGACATATGCTTAATGATAATTTTTACTAAAACCCATATACTTTATGTATAACCTCTGACATCTAATAAACCTTTCTTATATGATCCTTTAGGCCCACGTAGTAATCTAATGAATAAATCAAATAGCTTAATAAACTTTTAATGTATCACCTAATTGATTAAGTTTATCTAAAATATGTATCAATTAATCATAAATTATTAATTTCTTGTCAAGATGGGTATTTGATGATCTCCATAATAATTCTTTGCCCATTGCTCAACCCAATATATATGTTAAAATGTTAACCAATGGGATTCTAAGCACAACAAGGGTTCCCACACCAAACTATAACATATCTGATCCAAATAGAGAAGTGAGGTGCACTTAATCAATGAGAATAAGGATGAATACACAAATATGAATCAAAGGAAAACATTAATTGACCTTTTTTCGCGTATATCATCCCAATAAGTTCCAAAATAATTAATATACATCAAAATCAATACAATTTGACATATATAAGCTAAATAATTTCCTATTCAACACTACCTTACTTATCATTGAGTTCAACACATAATGTTTACCCTACTTCCCCTAGAAAGCTCTGGATTGTGTTGAGTTTTGGGACTATGACTGAGATGAAACTTAAACGATTCATGTAATAGAAGTTTGAAAATAAAATCAGAAATACTCTTTAAAATTCAATGACTAAGGTGCATTGGTGTGAATCAAATCATAATTTTTTAGTTCCTCGAGTGAGAGATGTTGAGATTTTCATGAGCCTAGCCTTAAGGTATTTTCACACAACCACCACCACGTCAAATTTCCTTATTCATCTTGATGATCCCTGTTATCATTTGATTGCATCGGGAGTAGAAGGGTGTTAGGCGACGAAGGGAGAAGAAGGTTAGAAACCTAAAAAATTCTGGCTTAGGTGAATTTAGTTCAGGGATTTCTCTTATTTACACTTGATGAAAAATCATAAAACCCCTTAACTTTAAGTTTATATCTCGACATCCAAAAGAAAATTTGTACATGACCCTCTAGGCCTATGCATCCGTCTTGTTAATGAACCTAATGGCCTAATAAACTTTATTGATATTTTAATTATTAATATAATCATTTAAATAAATTAATCACTTATAAATTTAACCCAATTAATAGGTTGAGTTTCCATCTTGTGGGGTGCAAAGCTTCGCCTCACGCTCTAAAATACAAATGGATGTCTTGGTTTACTCATGGGGCCTTTTTGTCAATGGTTCTCATGTACATAAAGGCCCTCATCCACTTGTCATTTGTCATTTGATTTTGTACTGATGCATTTGAAAATCATCTAATAACTCTTCTCAAATATTCTACTACCTTAGCCGATGACTTCATGTATCATCTTCCTGGAGTTATCTCATCTTATATTGATAACATATAATATCATTTTGACCACTCATTCATCTTTGAGGACTTTATGCTCAACCAAGCTTAAACTTTTTAGAACTTAATGATTAGCAACTTGTTGTTCATAGTCAAAATAAAACTGTCCATCCCTAAGATGTCTTCGTTGTCCCCGGTCAAAGAAACACTTAGAGAACTGTGGTGAGAATAAATCTGATAGGGTGTTTGGTAAACTACCATTCAATAATTCAAGCAAACCAATTTAATGAACTCTTTCCCAAAAGAGGACCCACCATCTATCATTACTATCTCTACATAACGGCTACATCATCCGCCATACTCATAATATAAATGAGACTAGATAGTGCTATTCTAACTGGATATTGAAGTGTCCTTATTGAGTGTCCTTAGAGTATAAATATTTGGAACACACACTTAAAGACTAGTGAAATCTGGATTAGGATCTTGTCATAATTCACTAAGTCAGATAATCTATTTATAGACTTCATCATGAGCATGTATAAAATATGTGATTGTCTTGCTCGGCACATATATTTCCATCAGAATAAACAAAAGCGAATGCTTATCACTTTCTAATAAACAATGTCAACTAATACTTGGAGCCTTTGTATTAATTTCAGCAGTAATCACAAATCTCAGGTTTTACCCATCTAGTTTCAACGTTAAACCTACTGGATTAAGATGACATACACGTAAAGTTACTATATGTCTAGTTTGTTTGGTCTTTGCTTCTAGACATCAAAATGCATAATCAAAGACATAGTAGGTCCAAGAAAGATGTGCACTCTCCTCCAAGCTCTGACCCACTTAGAAATAATATACTCGGATACAGCTGACGACGTCACTTCTCTCCAACAAAATCTTCAAATCTTCACGCCGCCGAATCTTGAACCTTAAATATAAGGAAATAAGTGACTCGCCACCAAACCTTCAACCTCAAATAGCATCCACAAAGTATAAGGAAAGAAATACCATTTCTTTAATCTCAGGGGATTTCAGCTGGGTTGAGAAGGTTCTCACCGCTTCAAGAATATCCCCACGTGAAGATGAACCTCCAACCAAGGGAGCCTTTCATTTTGGACAATTAAAAAAAGGTGATGAGAATAAGGGAGATGAGAATAAGGGGAGAGGCGAAAACAAAAATGAAGGTCCACATAGAACAGGGACCCACTTAAGGAAATAAGAAAAAAACAATTAGAAAAACTATTCTTTCTCTGCGCAAGTTACTCAACGACTCACATGCCCAAGTGACCCAACACTATTCTTTTCCTCTATTGGTCGACTCTTTCTCTCTGGTTTTCTCTGGTTTCTCTCTTTTACTTGTCACTCTCTCCTTCTCTCTCATCTATCCCCCGCCCTCTCCATATCTCTACTTCGTCCTCATTCTACCGTCACTCATTTCCCCTCGTCCTTTCCTTCATCTCCACTGCCTTCTTCCTTTCTCTGTATCCATACCGATCTCTCTCTCTCTCTCTCTCTAACGTCACTCTCTTCATCTCCGCTTCAGTCAAAGATACACAATCATACGATTATCGCTTAAGAGCAGTCCTGCTGCCGGCGGCGGTTCCACTTTCGCTTTCTGCCCACGAGGAGGCGGGGCCCCGCCCACCGAATCAACCCACCTCCCGATTGCGAAGATAACCCAACTCACATCCCACGACCAGGCGGCTGCCGCTCAAAAATTAAGATAGTTTTATCCTTTACGCACGTTGTCATCAAATGATATATCGGAACCCCGCATTGGAGACGCCCAGTTGCGAGAGAGACAACCGCAATCAGGAAAGCTTTAATGTCTCAAACATACAACGGAGAAGACGAAAAATCTCAGTGAAGAAGAAAGGAAATCTGCCGTTGCCGCGAGATTCCAGGCTGGTCCATGGCCCATTATCTCCAGCCTTCCGAGATGCCTCGTCCATGTCCATGAAACGAGCGAGAGTCTTGTAATTACCATCTCAAGAGAAATCCCCGCCATGGATTCTGCTCGTCGGAAGGGCGATTTTCTCGCGCCTGAGAGCCCTTCTCGAAGGAAGGTGGGCGAGTCCTCCGTCGCTGCCGTCGTCGTCTCGCTTCTCGTCGCTGCGGCGCTCGTTTACTATGGGTGCTTCAATTCGATCACTAAATCGTCGTTCACAAAGTACAGGTCCGTTGTTGGGGAGTTGTTTGAGAATAAGAGCTTGCCGCCGGCGGTGGAGAAGCAAAGTGTGGGGACAGAGTCGTGCGACTTGTTCACTGGGAGGTGGGTTTTTGACGAGGAGACTCGGCCAATGTATAAGGAGGAAGAGTGCGGCTACATGACGGAACAAGTCACCTGCATGCGCAATGGGCGCCGTGATGACGAGTACCAGAAGTGGAGGTGGGAGCCTCGCGACTGCTCCTTGCCCAGGTTTTGATCTCGCTCTATCCGTCTCTCTTATCTCTCGTTCTCTCTCACCCTCTACAACCCATTCTTTCTCTCTGCCACTGTATCTGATTGCGGGTAAAAGCTATAGCCGATAGCAATGACGCTTCTTTCCCTCTTAAGGAGGATGTTGTTCTTAACATCTGTCTCGCCGTCTTCATTTCTCTCAATTTCAGTTTCCTACTTTCACTCTTCCTCTATATCTCTGTACCTCTTGTCCTCTCTCTCTGTCTCTCTGTGTGTCTCTCTCTCTCCACTCACCATCCCTCCAAGTTTTTCCATATTTCCACGCCTTTCTCCCTTTATCCCTCGCTCTCTCTCTGTCTCTCTCTCTCTCTCTCTCTCTTTTCCTTTCAATCTCTCTCTCTTAATTGCTTGGAGCTGTGGGGTTGATGACAAAGGTTCAACGCGAAGGTGTTCCTGGAAAAACTGCGAGGAAAACGGCTCCTCTTCGTAGGAGATTCGCTTAACCGGAACCAGTGGGAATCGATGATCTGTCTCGTCCTGGCTGCGACGTCCTCCGACCGAACCTCCCTCACCCACAACGGCTCCCTCTCCGTCTTCCGACTCCAGGTGAAGTGGTGGACAAACCTCGCTGTCTCAGCTTCTTCTGACAAAGAAACCAGTAAAGGTAACTTTTAAACCCTAATCGGTGCAGGATTACGCGGCGACAATGGAGTTTTACTGGGCGCCATTCCTCGTTGAATCCAACTCCGACGACCCCGGACTGCACAGTATTGCGGAGCGCGTCATCATGCCCAACACCATCTCTAAGCACGCCCGCCACTGGTCCAACGCCGATTTCCTCGTCTTCAACACTTACATCTGGTGGATGAACACGCCCAACATGAAAGTCCTGTGCGCTCTCTCTCTCTATCTCTCTCTATCTCATTCCCTAATTCTCAATCTATCTCTTTTCCGTAGATATTTATCAATATATATACCAGTCGTCTCTGTGTGTATCCGTGTCTCGTTTATCCCGTTTCTCGATCTATTCTATCAGTCTGCATATATCTCTATCCTTTCATTTGTATATCAATCTGTCTCTATCTCTCTCTATTCCTCTGCTATCTGCCTATCGGACCTGTTTTCTGTTTATCTTTCTAATTTCTTTATCAGTCAGTCAGTGCGTCTATCTACCTATCTTTCTACCTCTCTGGCAGTCTATTTTTTTCTGTCTATCCATCCATTCATCTTTCCTTCTACTCATGTGGGGTTTTGGCCAGACGTGGATCTTTCGAAGCGGGCTCGACGGAGGTGGAGGAGGTCGAGCGTTTGGCAGCGTACGAGAGAGTGCTGAGGACGTGGGCCGAATGGGTAGACCAGAACGTCGATCCTAGCCGGACGAGGGTCTTCTTCATGAGCATGTCCCTTCTCCACATCAGGTTCATCGTTTCTTTCCATCTCTCGAGCTCCCCATCGTTTCGGAGTCGCGGCTAACCAAACCAACTGGTCGCAGGAGTTCCGACTGGAATAACCCGGGAGGGATAAGGTGCGCTAATGAGACAGCGCCGGTGCTGAACGCGACGGCGCCGCCGTACGTGGGGACGGACCGGCGGTTGCTGGCGGCGGCTGCGGCGGCGATCGGAAGAGCGAAGGTGCCGATATCGATGGTGAACATAACGACCATGTCCGAGTACAGAAAGGACGCGCACACGTCGGTGTATACGATTCGGCAAGGGAAGTTGCTGACGCCGGGGCAGAAGGCGGACCCGATGAACTACGCTGACTGTATTCATTGGTGCCTGCCAGGCCTCCCTGATGTCTGGAATGAGCTCCTTTACAACCTCATACTTCACCCCCCTCCTCAAACCCTTGAACTCTTTCTCTCTTTCTATCCTTGACAAAATCTCTCTTACTCTCTCTCTCTCTCTCTCTGTATTACTCTTTCTTGCCATCTCTCTCTGTAAATTGATATGTGGAGACATGAGAGGAGAGAAGGAAAGAGAGGTGAGGCGAGTCCAATCGCGTCCACATGGATTTTTCAATGGAAAAAATAACTTATTATATATCTCTCACTTTATCTCGGGCTTGGGGTCATAGATTATCAAGTGGATGGGGCCTTCAGTGGATCAATCGGCATAAATGAACGGGGGGGGATCAGAGCTGGCTGACCAATAAAAAAGATCAGTAGGGCCTAGAAAATTTAAGCGCATATAAACAAATGTACATAGAAAAATGACTGCAGAGAGGGTGGCTGTGGGGGGGCTTCCTTGGGGGTGAAGCTGTGGGCTTGCAGGGCCTCTTGTGAGGTGGTGAAGGGAAGGTTGGTGGCGAGTGGGGTGACGCTTTAAAGAAACAAGAAAATAGATAGATAGAAGGATGGAGAGACAAGAGGATAGGAGAGAAAAAGATCTTATTCAGTGGTTTAAGACATGTACACGTTGAGTTATTTATAGACCCATTGTGTGCATCAAAGTCAATGCTCTTTACTTTCAAAAAGAAAATAAATTTTTTTTGAACTATAAGAAAATAATAAACATAATACTTATAATCGTTACATTATCCTCTTTAATGAAAAAATAAATAGTAAAAATTATCCCTCAAAATATTAAAGAGCTGACATGGTTAAGGCATACTCAGGAGTTGAGTTTCTCATTAAATTTTCATCTGAATTTTAAAATGGTTTTGATATTTTCTGATTTAGTTGGATTAGAATGGTTCTTAATTTACTTATATAAATACTATTTTTATTCTTACCTATTTATTCTTCCATTTTGCCCTAGTTTGATTGAGTCAACAGTTATAAAATCAAGTCCAGTTCTTTGTACATTTGACCATTACTCATCATTTTTCTCGAGTTAATACATCTGAGTGAGTTCAAAATTTTACTTTTGATTTAAAAAAATGCGTGTTAAAACGGTTGCATGATTTAATCCCATCACAAAGTTAAAACTTCCCCCAGACAAGACTGCATGCCAAATACATGGCTAGGCTGAGGGCGTCATTGGTTACACTTCAGGCCAAATATATTAATAGGAGAGGAAGGGTTTATTGGAATGTTTTGATATAGCCAAGATTAAGTTTCTGAGTTTTTTCTAAGCCATTGCCAGAGAGGAAAGGGAAAGCTTCTATCAGGGAATTAGATAGCAGTGGAAGCCAATAGTAGAGCTAAAAGAAAATAACTATCAAAACCACATTAAAAGTTAGGGTAAACATACTGTTGGGTTCGGTCCCTTGGTTCGACAACGGAAAACACGTTTCCATGGATGCAGAAGCGTGTCGATCGATTCACAATCGATCTTTAAAATCAACATTGAATGTACCTTTTTGGGGAACTTATTCCACCCGTGGCATATTCACTTTGAGATCGTTTCGAAGCCGTTCACGTGTCCGACCTCTAGAAGTATCCACGCGATCACTCGGTGCTTGGATCTCCACATCTTCCTCTTCAACTCTTCTTGGAGACTCTCTCTTTGGTTAATGTAGAGTATGAAGAAAGGAAGGGCTCTCAAATCAGGCTTGCATGGGTGCTTAAAATGAGATCCCTTTCCCTCTTTATATTTCACTTAATATTTTTCTCGAAAACCCTACAAAGTAAAATATATCCAACAGTGCCCCTATGACCTTGTGCGTGTGATCCTCTAGTCCCATGTATCATCCTAGTTAATAAATTTAGTGGCCCAATAATATTCATTGACTAACCTTATTAATTAAATATATCAGCATATAGATTAATTAAATAAAGATCGATTTAATCCAATTGATAGGTTATGTTTCAAGCCCGTGGGGTACCAAGCTACACCTCGTGCTCTAGAAGATACCGAGTAGTCTCGAACTTTCTCATGGAACCTTTACCATCATCGGTTACCGTCTATGTATAATCCATCATCCACGCGAGACTCTCGAACGACTTAGGGTATGGTTTATCGTCAAACCCTAATCCGGCATTCGATTAGTACTGATGCGTAAAGGGGATCATTGGAGAATGCCTTCTCCAATATCCTCACTAGACTGGCCAGGGATTTTTCTGCATCATCTTCCTTGAGTCAATCTCCTCTTATATCGAGGGCAGATGATCCTGTCTAGACCACTCAATCATCTCCGTAAGCTTCTTACTACGTCCGATCTATAACTTATTTGAATCCCATGATTAGAGGCTCGTAAGTCATAGTCAAAACGTAGTCGTCCACTCACGAGATGTCCTTGGTGTCTCAGGTCTGTGGATCACTTATACAACCTTGACTTGAATCAACCTGATTGATGTTTAGGTATAATACCATTCAGGGAATTGTACAGATCAATCCAGTGAACTCTTTCTCTAAAGAGTACCCACTATCTGTCCTTAGTGTTGCCACACTAATAGCCACAAGATCAGCTATACTTATCGTATAAGTATGATCCGCTAGTGCTATTCTATCCGGAAAATTCGATGTCTGTCTAGACTATTCGTCGAATATGAATATTTAGGATACATGTTTAATGACTAGTGATCACTGTATTATGATCTCATCATAATTCACGAAGTCATTGCACCTATTCATGAACTTCATTATAAACATCACACTGAATAATAATGAACACAAATATTTTATTCAGTAAACTTAAATAAACATGGTAGTGTGATTGGCTTGACGACCACATAATATCCATCACATAGGTACATATGATACATGTATGATATAAAATATGTCCAGTTAACAAATATTTTGTGACTGCAAGAACATAAACATGAATTAAATGAGCTGAATCATAACATCTTAAATGTATATATGAAAGTAAGCTGTATTCTTTGTGGGAAAATTCAGAATGGGTATGGTGTAAATGATATCATTGTCCAGTTATATAAGTGGATAAAAATGAAAATTATGATTATTGTCAAAACATGTATGATGATGATTAATTATCCAATTTATGTTCAACCAATGTCCATTGTAATTATCAAGTGATTGTTTCTGCTCACATTTATGCATCCTATGATCATAATAATAATTCTTATACTCACTTATTAATCATGATAGATATTTGTATGTAAACATTATTCTAGACCATCTAGATAATATGCTATCTTAAAGCATAAACATGATAATCCTTCCATCTCACTATTTTAGATAATTCAAATCATGAATGAGAAGTCATATTATTTTTATCATCTTGATAGATCTTTCTATGAATAATATGATGAATATTCATATGAATGGTTTGATTTTGATATACTAAATGCTGATGGATAAGATAATTACTGATTTTTCCTGTAAGAAAAAGTAAAAATACATTATTGATAATCTAAAATAATTGATTCTCAATAGTGCGTTGGGGCATATATGAGGAATATAATGATAGAGATGATGAAATTACCAATGGATATAGTTAGTAAATTGCATCAAAGATTCAGGATTTGTGATGACTCTCAGCGGATATATGTTTGAAGGGAAAACCATAGTTCAGAAAAATATCCCATAGCGGAGTATCAGAATTTAGTCAAGAGATCCAAGGAGGAGGATATTTTTTTTACAAAGAGTGGAATCAATAGTTTTATTTAAGAAAATAATCATTGACCAAATTTTAGGGAAAGGTAAATACATAATTACTGATTATTTCAAAAAACATTTGACAAATTCAATCACGGAGACAGTGATCATTAACTCGATTCTGGGTCTCATCATCTACCTTTTTGTGATTAAATTGATGCTTATTTAGATGTGAAATCTAATCGGTACCCAAATTATGTACACATTTAAAATTTAATTTTAATTTTTTTTAAGATCAAGATGTATACTCTACGCATTATTTCTTGAGAAATCACAAGAAGACGACGTGTATTACAATTAGGGATCACCCGTCCCGATATTGGTATTGGATTACGGTATCGGGACGGATGTTGTACTGGATACCGTAAATCAAATTTCCGGTATCCAATTTTTCTGATATCCTGATATCAGATGACGATATCAGATATTGGTTGCTATAGTTCTGATATCTGATATTTTGATCCGTCTCAATGTTGTCATATGTCTTTGTCTCTGGGGAAGGATGATAATATCGGATATCGATGTTGGATATCAAAGTTCGATATCCAACATAGTATGGTTGTTAGAAATAATTTTTTTACATCATAGCTGTCACCATGCAATGGTATGAAGCAAAAATCCGTGGGCCAACAGGTAAGCAGAGGGCTCTTCAAATGTTTTAGAAGCTCATTTAATATATGATTATCCCATATGGAAGAAAACAAGAATTCTGAGCTGTATGTATTATACAAGGGAATAATATATTAAATATAGATTTATTATATACATTAAATATATTATTAATTTATTTAGAATATATTAATACCTCGTTAAATATAACAACGCCAAATATTTTTGCTATATTAATACGGCGTTAAAAATATACACCCTATTGTCCCATATGGAAGAAATAAAAAAATTTATGGTGTATATATTGAACGAGGTATTAATATAGTAAAAATATTTGGCGTTGTTAACATAAATCATCTGAAGTTATGATCATTAATGACCTGATACTGGATATCAATATCCAGATACCGGTTCTGATATCCAGATATCAAAATCCGATATCCGGTATCCGATATCTCTCTCGTCCTTGCCCATTCAATATCCGTTTTCGCCTATTGGACGGATATCTGATATCAGACACCATCCCATTTTTTTCGGATATCGGATATCGAATGTCTGATACTGGATATCAGATGACCAATCCCTAATTACAACAAAAATTTAAATTTTAGTATCATTAATTTAGTAATGTCAAATTTGAGATTTAAAAGATTACTCTTGTAGTCATTAGACTTCAATAAAATGCCTGACTTGATAGAAAGATTAAAGGGTATATGGGATAATGCTAAACTATTTAGTTTGAAATGAAACAAATAGACTTTGATTTGAGTTCCAAGAGTTATTTCAGATTCACGATAAGGATAGACAATTTTCAGAAATTTAAAAATAGTGGTATTTTATTTTAATATTGAGAGGATAAATTATGAAATGATATACCTTTTAATAGAAAGAGGAAGATGGATATGGGAATAAAAAAGTGAGGGATGAAGTGAGTAGAGAAGATGACATTTGGATGTTATGTTGGGCTGTACGTGTTGTAATTGGTATGAAACTAAAATTATTCTCAAATGAAAGACTAATAGCTGAATTGTAATGGAACTTTACTTCCGGGTGATGTTCTAATCACCTTTGCACATATATGATCCACACTTTATTAGTTCTTCATGCAAGACGTTTAAAAAATTGATTCCCAAAACATCAAATTTCCTCCATATCAATGATCCCCATTGTCTATCTACCATCATCATTTTGACGTTCTAATCACATTGAGATGGAAAGGGAGCCAATGAGGGAAGGGAGAAAAAGGACGAAAACATGAAAAATATGTCCTAGGGGATTTAATTGACGACCTTCGCCTATTTATACCCAAGCGGAATTATTCATAAACCCCTAGTTTTAATTAAATCTTCTGATGTCTAAAATATCATTTGTGTCTTATAGTGCCACATATCAGTAGTTAACGACTATAGTGCCCCTATAATTGTTATTGGCTGACCTAATTAATTATACATATGAACATATAGAATAATGAATAAAATATCAGTTTCACCCAATTGATAGTTTCCATGCTATATGAAGCAACTTTAGTACAGGAAAAATATTGGAACAGGACTTGAATCTAAAAGCCTTTCTCTACTTGAAGAAGCCAAGTCCTGAATCCACATAACTAGCTTCTCCAACCTTTGAGTCCACAAGGGGTTGTGCTTGAATCCACAAGCACTGTAGTACTCTCTAGCAAAGAGAACACTCAGAGGGGAGAAAAAAGAGTTTCAACGAAACAATAGACCTCAATAATGATCCTTTAAGGGTACATGGGGGCCTTATATAGGCCACAACAAGTGCAAGGTCATCCATAGTGACTGTACCCATGAAAGGATAACTCAAAACATTGAGGAAAATAACTTTGACAAGCTAAAATAGAGGATAAGCAGGTAGACATGCATGAGCAGAGATATCCTACAGATTCTGGGGCCTGTAGAAGCTGTTAGGAGATATTTGTGTGGCTCAAGAAGATTATGATGGGAAAAAAACAGAAGATATGGAGCTCTCACAAGTTAGAGCAGAGATCTTGGCAGAAGAAGAATTTGTCAGAGGATTCTGTCATATATGAATCTGTCAGAAGATCCTGTCAGAGAAAATCTTGTTAGTGAAAATCTAGTCAGAGAAAATAATGTCAAAGGGTTCTCTTAGGGAAAATCCTATCAGAGGATTTTGAGTGGCTCTAAGTACTTTTTTCTAGATCCTGTTAGTTCTAGAATAATCTTCTTCTTGGGCCACAAATTTCTAATGGGCCTAATAAAATGGTCTTCTGGGCTACATCACTATACATTGTGCTCTAAACAGATACAAAGGAGTATAATGACTCTCTCATAGAACCCAACTATCATTAGTTGTCATGTACATATTATTTAATATCGCTTGACACACGTATGATGACCTAGATTATAGTCAACTATTAACCTTAATTGATGCATTGAGAAATAATTGAATAAATATGATACAATACTACAATGCATAGTACAAAGACTTTAATGCATTATCTTCCTTGAGCTGTCTCCTCTTATACTAAGGGTGGACGATCCCATCTCAAACACTATATCACATTATATAACTTCTTGAAAAGAATGGTTAGAATTACATGAATAGGAATTCATAGTTCATAGTTAAAGCATAACTATTCATCCACAAGACATCTTTGGTGTCTCAAGTCTAAGGACCACTTACACAACCATAATATGAATCAACCTGATTGATATTTTGGTATAATGTTGTCAAGGGATTCATATGGATCATTATAGTGAACTCTTTTTCCTAGAGAGCATATGCTGTTAGTCCTTTGTGTCTCCATACTAATGCTTAGAAGATGAATGAATCTAGTTAACGTTATTCTATCAAGATATTTCCAAGTCTGTCTTGAGTCTCATTCAATAAAAATATTCAAAAAGTTTATTAAAAACTAGTGATCTCGATATTATGATCTCATCATAATTCAATCGGTCATTGCATGTACTAATGGGGTCATGACAAGCATCATACGTGCATTATAACAAATAAGTTGAATTAATGAACATTGACTGAGGTATGGAATGTGTGATTGGCTTACTGGATACATTTTTTCTGTCATATTAAACCTCATGAAATTATATCCATCATTCAAGCATCTTATCATTTTTATAAAATTGAATACCATTTATGGAAACATAATGGTATAACTCATAGGAAAGATCATATGCATTTATTGAAGAAGATTATTGCGTAACTCATAGGAAAGAAGGATGTATCACATATACTAGGATATTATGAAGAAGAAAGTCAAATATAATATCTAAGCAGTTAACATTTAGATTTTCTAAGATATTTTATCCTTAAGATTTCATAACTATTTTTTGAAGATTTCTTATCGCCAAAGAGTGTTGGATTTTAATATCAATAGATTTTTTTTGGTTACATGCCGTATTTTTTAATCATCAAGTTCCATAAAACATAATGAGAATATGAATTTAAGACTTTAGACTTGGATTTTGGGAAGAAGTTAGGAAATAAAATTTTTGGTTTATTCATTCTGGTTCATACAGATTTATTGAATCCTGATTTCCTGTTACTTAATTTTTTATTTATATCCATGTGGACATTTGATAATCTCAATTTTAGGGGTTTAATTCGTTGTTGGTAATTCAGATTATTCAATAAAAATATATTTAACCCTACTTAAGAATACTTAGTTAGTGATGAGTACGGGTCATCTCCACGGGGAATTAATTTCTTCTGATAGTGATGATCAATGAGAGAATAGATGAAGACGATAGTAGAGGGTATGAGCTAGTGATATCAAGTAATAGGTTGTAAGTTATATGTTAATTTAACAACAAATAAGTGAACATGAAGAGTACGATGATGGTTGAGTGTGTGAACGATGGTAGTGGCTGAATGTAGAACAGTGTGATGGAGAGGATAGCGAGACAAGATTAGAGAATATGAATGAGTAAAGATATGATGAAAAAACACTAATTCATATTCTCTAATCTTGTCTCGCTATCCTCTCCATCACACTATTCTACATTCAGCCACTACTATCGTTCACACACTCAACCACTAATGTGAGTAAAGATATGATGAAAAAACACTAATTAAGCGAATGATGTTGTCGGAAAAGGAGCAAGATAAGGCAAAGACACTTACCTTAGATCTTTACGTTCCACCAGGATCACAATGAAAACGAGTGCCAGTAAGTTCCCCCTCTTCTCCAATGCTTCTCCCCACACACCCAGGACACCAAGAACACACTTGATGGATCTCAAAACTCACTATCTTTCAATCTGACCACACAAGTAGGAAGCAAGTTCAAGATGAATTTCACTATGATCTTGGACTCTATTTATAGATCGGAGCGTATGGAAGGAAAGAGGAGGGGAAGATGCAGCAATGCTGAAAATTTCAGCTCAATCGAGTTGTAGATCAAAAGTTATGGCTGTTTGAAGTTGAGCCAATCCGAGCCCTTGATTTTTTCTCTCTCCTCATCATTCGCTTCCTCGTTTACCATTTTCGGTTCAACTGTTGTGTCGCTTCAAGTTTTCCACATTTCCTCGCCTTCCGTGCTTGACTTCTCATCTTTCGCGCCACGTGTACCTAAAAAAAGTACAAAAAACAAAGAACGGGGCGCAGTAATTAAAATGAGAAAGAACCTTCTTTCTCGAGGCTGACATGGCGGTGCGTCAGCATTCCATGTCGCCTTTCTTCTTCTTCTTTTCTTTTTTTTAAATGGGTGGCCACGAGTGTGCCACGTCACCCTATGCTAAAAACAACAAAAATGTGTTAGTCATTGTGAAATCATCATCAGGCGCTATGCTTTGTCGCCGTTCGATTCGACACGTGACGACGCAAATAAAAAGGCTAAAAAATACTTTAAAAATTCATTTTAAATAAAATAAAATCCCAAAAAATATGTATGAATATATTTTTTGACTTATAAAAATCATATCTTTCCAAATTTAATGTCAAAAAATTCCAAAAAATCATATTCTGTCTCAAAAAGTATATTCTTTTAAAATCTATTGTCAGTAAATTCTCCAAAAAATCATAAAAATAGAGAAGATTCAGAACATTGTTCTAAAAATAGATTTAATCATTTTAAGCTTGATAACATGCATATATACATGTAAATATGATCATATAAGGTACTAAAAATACACGTTATCAACATTAATACAAACATTTAACCTTGGCATATGAAAAAGGGAATCATTCCAGGTATAACAGAAAAATATGTAAACTTGTTTGATTTGTGGATACATAAATTTTTTTTAATAACTTCTTAATTTATAATTGTAATTCAAACATGATTGCCCTAGAATTTATAATCCAATATAATATTCTCCTTTGATCTTGAGGATATCACAATTAGTTGAGATTTGTAAAATGATTTGATAGAAGCAATCTATTTGAACCAATCAATTGTATGCAATTTCTCACCTTTCTCACAAAATAGTCATCTGATGTATTAGCCTCTAACTCCTTGATATCTAGTTCATGAGGAGATCATAGGAAGGAGATTTTATGAAAAAACCTCACAAATATTCTTATAAATAACCAATGAGGAAAGGGATATAACATTGGGCAGTAAATTAAAAGACAATTATATAAGTATGATGAAAAAATGCCACAAAACAAAATTTTAAGACACCTAAAATATTTTCTCTCTTAAAATGCATACATGCCATCTGGTGGAAATATGGGGCCACAATTCAGTATTTTTATCGTCTTATCCTATCCTTACTGATGATCAAGGAGTGTGTATCAGGTGGAAGGAAGAGAGTGTTAAGATGCTATATTTTGTTTATGGTGAGAGTGGGGTGATCTGATATTCCACCAAGATTTTTATATTATAAATAAAAAACATTACATCCCTATTTATATCAGGCAGTTACATTATAAAATCAGTATGTATTCAATAAATTTTTTATTTAATTTTTTTAAAGAAATTTATTGCTTAAATATCATACATCGTGCATTATGACCATATTAATCTAATTATTATGATTTTATTTAAATATAAATTCATTTTATCGTAACCAACTTTACTTGATAGAATTTTAGTAGTTATTATATAATGATACCTTAAGTTTTAATTGTTTTTCAGGAGCAAGATATTCATTTAAATATAGAAACTAAGATAGAAAAAATAGATAAGGAGCTTAAAGTATGAAAAATGTATCTCAATTGCTAAGGAAGGTGGGCTGCTTAAAGTTCATAGATCTACAGATTCATACACACTTGGGCTGCACATGAGTAAGAAATTGGGCTTTCAAAGAGTGAGCTAAAGAGATATTTATTGTCCATTAATCTACGCGTGATTCATTCCAATAATAAGTTTTATTTCTATGTCATAAATTAAATTCATTTTATACACATATACTTCATATCACACTTTTTGGTATATGACTAAACATTTTTTAAATTGAGAGATTAAAATTAGGAAGAGCTGAGCCAAGTATCCTGGTGGCCCATTAAGTCAAACCATTAATAACGAGTTTCAAAGTATTCTAATATAAGTGGAACAAGTAAATCAAATAATCACTTGAGTTATATGGATGACACATTAAAACATATTTCAATCAAACATTTTTTGATGACATGTACCCTCCACATAGCGTATACATTAATAAATTATTAATAGCTGAATTATTGTTGATTATTATAATTTATTTATTTTTAATTTCATTTTCTGTCCCAAAATATGAATTTTATTTTCGTTAAACAATAACTGGTAATTTGTATCACAGTGTGGCGTAGTTTTTATGAGTGAAACATGCTTAGAGTTTAGATTAATTTGAGTTATTTAATTTATATTTAATCTAAACTTATATAATCTGCACTATTTTTCATTTTATAAATAAAATTATTTTGTATAATATATTTTAGTTTTCTATAACTTAATCATATTCATAATAATTTTTAATATACCTAATAAATCATCATACTGTATTACATTTGTTAACGATTCATCACTAAGTATCTTATAAATTTAGCTGACCATTATTTATCTAATTTGATCAACATATGCATGCATCTCTATCTCTCTCATTTTTTTCAAATTATATTATAATATGTAATCTTCAAGAGCATCATATTAATTATAATATATGTATACCATAAATATATTTGGTACAACACGTATTCTTATTAGTATCTTATTATAAGTTACCAATTTATTTCATTGCCACTATCCTTTTATTTTTTTTCCATTTTTTAGATTATCTGACTCTGTATCTGATAAAGTTCCTAGATATTTAGAACCAAATTTGAAGTCAAATATAATTATTTATTATATAATTGAAGTTTCATCCATAGTTAAAATTCAAGTTTTGTGATAGAAATTTCTAAGGTTATAATCCACTTCAAAAATATATAATCATTTAAATCATCTGTCTTTCTAACTATTACATTTTAGATACTAATAGACCCCAGCATTGATGAAGTTGGTACATTGATAAACTCAAACACATTATACTGGATTAGGGACCAGACACAAGGGATCAATCATGTCCATCAGGCCCAAATGGTCAATTGAAATGATCAAAACGACCCCAATGATGTATCAATCAAAATGAATTTATAGAGCCAACCAATGTTATGTGAAATATATATGTATGAAAAAAATGGATTTTTATCATGCTCTGTCTCTCTTTGATATTATCATGATGAATGACTAAATGGGTTGGTTGTGATTTACCCTTTCAGATTATCAGAATCAAGCCATTCGTTTCAAGAAACTCTTTTTGTATTATTATCGTCAAGGCATCGTATTGATCAAATCCTTTAATCATATTTAATTTTATCTGATATGAGCTTATGTCAATAACAACTGAACTAGAAAATCCCAAATTTCACCCTTTTAGATGGTTTTTATGGATTACTCATGATCAAAGTAGTGGTCAAAACTTCGTATCCATTTTATGATATTTTAAAATATTAAATATTAAACACCATTTTACTGAAATACATTTAACAAGTATCATATAAATAGGTGTGTTTGATAGTGAAATCTATGAAAAATCATTTATCCCACAAGCTTGATGAAATTTACATGGGTGTAAAAGTATAAAGGTCCAATGAAAAAATCTCAATCTACATCTTGCTTGTTATTTCACATTTGTCCCAGAGCCAACGTTATCAGCAGAGAAATGGTTGGGTTTTACTTTGAGAACTATGGAGTATCTACTACTTATAAGAGTGAATTGACCTTTAGATTTGAGTGTAAACTTCCAACTTTAGTCTCATTCAATTTCTCTTGTTAAAAGTATTTCATGTTTCTTCATTTATAGGTTTCACACACACACATATATATATGTATATTTATGGATTTATCCTAAATGTGTAACATAATAAGTATCATAACATTACCTAATTTACCTTGAAGATGATGATATTCCCATTCAGCCTTATGAATGGAACCAAGGAATGGTCTATGTACTTCGCCCAGGATTTCAATGCATGGGATTAGGTTATAATTTTAAAATTTTAATTTAATTTATTTGTGAAATAAAAATTCTTCAAGTAAATTATAAAATTCAAATAGATGTAAAATTAAATATTATTTAAATAATTTGGAGATGTGAACTACCTACATTAGGCACTGTCTACGCCTCACAGTACTAAATGGTAAGGGGTATTTTTTATGAGTTAGTGAATTCTTGTATATATTTTATTGATTTGGAGCTGGAGGAAATTCGATGAGTATGTATGTCAACGAAGCATTAGAAGGACTAAAACAGTAGGAAGTAATATTAATTATCATATGGCCTTGTGAACCGATAGGAAAATAGGACATCCTTGGAGAAGAGGATAAATGACAAGGATGGAGAGTCAATGATGATATAAAATAGAATGAAGAAACTTTTACAAACATAAACTCTACTGATTTATGTGTTAAATATTATCCGAAATTTCTTTGTATATCAAGAAACTATAATTATGCATAACGGAACCCAATACACAATTATGATTGTTTATAACCATATTGAGACGATTCACCATATTATAGTATGTCATGGTCCTTGTTGGAAGAACTAAGACTATGCATTAATAATGTATACGACCAGAAAGGGATATCAACTGTAGTTTTTCTTCAAAATGCTAACACAATTAAAGTGCTTATTTTTCTTTTTATGATGTCGAAAATGTTTATTGATTAATTTTTTATGATATTATTTGGTCAATTATTTGAATTATTTTGAGTGTTTAAAAACATTTATTATATTATTTTCAAAATTTAGAAAGGTATCTAATATGATTTTTAATATGATTACATTTATAATAGGATTTTTCAGGAATTTTAGAAGACAGCAGGAAGAAACTGATACATTTTAAGAATGTAATAACAAGTTTTTTCGGGTTGTTAAACCATTTGAATTATAAATTCAAATTGATATGTACTAAGTAAATAATCCATTTTAAAAAAATGTGTATTCTTTTGGACTCTCTATCTTTCTCTTTCTAACAACTTGGCAGTCTTTGGATTTTGGGACTCGTGACAGTTTTTTTACACTCTCCCTCTATGGCATGTTTCTCTCTGAGGCATTTTTCTCAATGATGTTGATTATTCTTTGGGTGTGTTGACGATAAGCTGGGTTTACGATTCATTCTTTCTAGCTCAGGATCGTCAAGAATCATCTTTGTTCAAGTATTCACTTTCTGGCCTTCACACTCAAGCATTCATATTCATTTGTTCTCATTCTGGTCGTGATTCTCTCACAGTCTCAATCTTCTTGTTTACAACCTACTGGAAGGCATTTTATTCTCTTGATATTTCTCCAACTGTTTTTATTTCTCTATGATCTAATTTTTTTTTTATCACAAACTATCCTCACTCTCTCATGATCTGTACTTGTTATTTCTTTAACTTTATTGTTTATCTCACAATATTTTCTTGATATCTTCTAAATTTTTCTTTCTTCTCTGGGATATATTTTCATTCTCTCAAAAAATTTTCTTGTTCCTTCTGAAACTGTTCTTCTTCCCTCATGATCTAGAGGGGATTTGTGAAAAAATTTGCATTATTAAGTATGTGCTTGATCTCTAGCTTCTATTACCTTTGAAGAACTTAAGGATAAGTGTTCAAGTGGTGATTTTCATTTTATATTCTACATATCAATCTCATGATCTCTGTAAAGACTCCATTCATTCATGATTTCTATTCTAATTATTCATACATTTTGAGAAATTTCAAATCAGAAAAATTTGTTAGAAAATTTTATACATCATCAAAGTTTGTGTTTTTGTTTGAAGAAATACTAGGAAGGTCAACTGAAGTCGGTGATCAATCGAAACTTAATAAAAAATATATAACATGACTAGCCAGCCTTCCAGCATGATCCTTCACTTCCCACTAAACCAGTAGGATATAGAGCTCCCCACATCATGTAGTACCAAATCCAGTGACACAGACCTTCCCTGAAACACTACCTCATTGTGCTGCAGTCATAATGCCCAAAGCACCATGGGGAGTGCTCTCCACCTGACGTGTCCTCTGACCACAATCCCTCGAAGCAAGCTCCAGCGTGCCTCATTGGATGTCACATCCATCTTGATGAGAAGTTGCAATATCCAAACTGCATGCACAAATAAAAATAAGAAAACAGATGAGAGCAGTCTTCCTCACCTTGAGCAAACATGTGGCACAATGCTGATGTGTTTCGGATCATGTGCTTTCAGAAGACGCATGTCATAATTGGTCTCCTTAGAAGTAGCCATCCAAACATCTACACTTTTATGTGACCTTCTGCTTCTATAAATGTCAACATATATGAATCATGAACTCATCCCGTATTGTACCACCTCTAATACTCTTGTGCACCTCCCAAACTTACATGGATGAGCCCCGCCACACCTACTCATTCTGTGTTGCAAGAAAATGGATGCCCCACTGATTGGGGTTGACCAGTGTTCCCAATTAACTTTGTACCATAGTTGTCTGTCAAGACCTTCATGGTGATGTCTTCCTGAGGATAAATAAACTTGCCCACCCATTTTGTCAATAATGACAAGTTCATGTCTTGTAGGCGTATAACCCCCAACCCGCCTTGCTCCATAATTCGACAAACCGCCTCCCATGATATCATTGTAAATCTACTACCGTTATCTATTCTGGGCCCTTTCCAAAAAAACTGTATCATCAAAGATTCCAAGAGGCATCCTACCCCCTTATGCAGCTTGAAAAACAGAAAGAACCGGTTTCAGCAATAATACCCAATTAGCTCATGGCAACACACGACTCTACTGGCCCTTCAATCTCCTCTCCACCTTCTTAATTACCACTGCCCAATCTGTGCTTGACATCCACCCCCCTATTAATGGAAATCCCAAGTAATGCATGGGTAACGTCCCAATGGATACCCCCAAAAGCCTTAGAGCATTAAGCTTTTTCCACTTATGAAAGGCCTAATGCCAAAATTTTGAATTTGGTTTGATTAATCTACAATCATGAGAAGTTTGCAAATAAGTCTAAGATTGTTGAAAGGTTTTGAACTTCATTTGCTGAGCCTTCCATGAAGAAGGTGGTATCATCTGCATACTAAAGCTGCGGAATTCCGCTAGAAAACTCTCCAACTGAAAACCCTTCAACATGCATTGAGAGCATACTTTGATAGTACATATGATAGGATGTCCATTTCAGGGGAAAATAATAATGGTGCCAAGAGAAGTAATGTGCAGACCCGTGAATTCTCAATATGTGATAGAAAAGGTGGGAAGACTAGAGGGATGTCAGGACATAGTACTATCAAAGGGGGTCTGCTTGGTGCTTCTGCATTTGGTTCTTTCAGCACCAAATTCTCTACCTCTTGGTCTTTGAGATGCCAATCAGGGTATGAAAGTGTTTTGAAGGCTTAATGAGGTCTTTTTTAGGAGAGATCCAGAGCCATGGAAAACTAGGGGATGTCCTTTGTCTCTTGGGATGTAATTTTCAGACCCGTGAATCAGGGGGTTGGGCGTTCTCCTTCTTCAATTCATGAGTTTGGCACGATAAACAAAATGGGTGGATAGAATTATGTAGTCATAGGAGGATCTTGTTCAAAACATCCTCAAGGACAATTATGGCTCGGAGCTGGATTGAGAGGTATGTGGTTGAGTTAGGGAAGCCTTCATTCTGGCATGGCATGAGAAAAATCTTTTTTGATGTTTAACTAGGAGATATCTCTGTTTCTAGGTACTACTTTGATGATTGGTTGGCTACACCCTACAGGTAGAGTTTTCAAAACTTTTTTTTCCTTTCGCGGAATCATCATGCTACAGTTAGAGAATTCTGGGGTGGTTCATGGAACCTAGTCTTGGGAGGGCTCTATCATATCAAAGAGTATAAGAATCGATGGGCATGCAATAAGCACTCGTACATATTCGATCTTTCAACAAAACACAAGATAGCTGGAAGTGGTGTGGAAACTCCTCTGTCAAGTATGACTACTGTTAGCTGCATATAATTATTTTATATTTTTGATCTTTGTTATTTGACTCATCTTGTATTTTCCAAGGGCCCATCATAACATGCCCATATGTGTATCACCCATATTAGTATCCCCATACATACAGAAGTACATGGGTGACTATTTGCTTATTGAGATTGCACAACATTTTGTTCCATCTGTCGTCTAGGGTTTCATTGACCTAAGTTGAAAACCTACATCAATATCAAAGAGAGAGTATCAGATGACCCTGAAAATCATTACCCCATGCAGCATGGAGTAGAAACAGAAAGTTCCCATTAAGGTGAGGATTTTTGGTTGGCTATTGATGAAACCGTGACTTGTGTGTGCCCTCCAAAAAAGATTGTTCCCACATACCTTAGCATAATATGTATGTGCAGGAGGGTCAAGGAAGACAGTTCTCATCTCCTCTTTGCATGTCAGCTTGCCGGGGTGATTTGGGTATTGTAGAAAAACCCAGGGTGGATGTCTCTTGTTATGAGGCCTTGCGTACTGTCAGGGAAGGTAGATCTAGAAGAAAGATGAAACAAGGAATTGGGATGCACCCATGATGAGATGGCGTTGGAGGGGAGTACGGCCTCAACAGATAATGTTCTTCATGACGTGGCGTCTCTTGTGGCATACTGGTTAAGAATGCGATGAAAAAGGGACATTTTGGTCATCGTGCATATTGAACATTCATTTACTTTAATTGCATCATGTTGATAACAACTTGTAGGAGATCTTCCTTATTTTTTCAAACAAAATATGTGTATAAATACTTCTCAAGTGTATAATACTGAGGAAGTATGTATGAAGAAAACTATGAATGATAATAATCCATAAACATATGTCAGATATGCTTTAAATTAATCACCCACTTGGTTACATCCCTTATACAAAACCCATAATTACTGTAATGGAGAACAATAAGAGAGTAAGATAAGTAAAACACTAAGTGTTGCATTGACATACATCTTCCATCCTCACGCAGAAATCCGTATAAAGTAAACATTATAACTCATCAACTAAATTTACGGCCACAACAAGAATGGATTAAATACCATAAAAACATTGTATCTCACAGGAACTAAATGAATGCTTCACAAGGAAGTGATCATGGTTCATAGCTGACTATCTCTAGTTTAATTTTTTTTTTCTTCAAGGAAAAAAATTATGGTGAACCAATGGCAAGCATGTTATAACAAAAAAAGAGCTATTATACACTTTTTGGGGAACAAATGTATCACGCGATTGTACCATAATTATTATCCAAAGATTGAAAAGATCACCAAATAATTAGAACTGACTGCATTCAAAAAGAAAAGTATAAGCTTACATGTCTCAGTTGATTTTACCACAACTATTAAAAAAAGAAATCAAACCATAGGAGCCCAAAGGATTCAAAAGAAAGTTAACGCTTACATGTCTCAGAGGAAGAGAAACAACGCTAGAAGCAAATCCATGTTCATAAGACCAAAACACTCACCCAACATTGCCAAAACAGTGAGCTCCTCTGGTGTGCTGGCTGTTACAGGGGCAATGTCACAATAAACTCCTGATGGAAGCTTCTTTTCATTGCACTTTGCACCTACTAATATGCTATAGAACGCCACAATATTTCGACCCAGAGAAATTACATATCTTTTGTCCTTACAAAACATTAGAGTAAGGTCACTTCTTTTTTCAAAACATGTGTATCCATAGAGAAGACACTTTTCTAGCCACATGAAAAGGCTAGGAGGGCTTCTAGGAGAAAAAAGAAAAAGTGAATTTCTGGTGTGGTAAATGGGAAATCTCAAACATAGTAGTCCACATAACTTGTCTCGCACAACGATCCGGCAATTTACATAAAATTTTGACAAGGACGACCAGGTCCCTATAAGAAACGAAATGTTCTCAATGCTCTGTGGATAGAATGAAGGACAGTCTAACATTCAATAATAGAAGAATGCTAAATAAATTAAATGGAAAATAATGAGCACATAGATACGTCTACGCACTTACAACAAAAAATAAAGGGAAAGTAGTATTTCTCCTTAATATAAAGATTTTGGAAGACATCTCAATTCACCTAGAAAAATTATGGTCTGAAGTTGTGTATTTTAATGAGAAGTACCAACAAAGATTCTACTAGATAAGTTGATCATTTGTAGGACCCATGCTATATGTCCTATTAATAGATAAATTCTTAGAGACATTTTCTTCAACGATGAATTATTGAGTAGGAAGGCTCACAATAAGGGCACATCAGAATAACTGAAAAGATGATTAAATCTGAGATATAACATTCGTCATCAGCCTATTAGTGATAAGATTTTATGCTCTAGGACCTGACATTTTTTTGAAGAAATATTTGAGAAATCACACAAACTCAGTGACCCACCCGCTCTTGGACTTGGTAATGGTGGGCTAGAGTGGGAAGATTTGCTTGTGATGCTTGAAACATAGTCACTGGATGAAGGAATATCGAGGCTTGCTGGTATGCCACACGTGCAGGGGAATGGTCCATTGTCATTGCAACTATCCCAGAGGAGAACCAAGGAAGGACTGCTGGTTCCCAAGCCTGTGACAACCTTGAGGTATACCAGACAAACGGGGACATCCAAGTGGAGAGGGGAGAGACAAAGAGATACCACGGGCTCTCATGGGTGTCTAATTGGAGACTTTATGAGAGGAGCCCCGAGGATGGAAGAAGTGCGATAAGGTTTGAGGAAGAAATTTCCAATCCTCAAAAAAATATAATCACAACCTCTAGAGAATGTGGATTTCTTCGTTCATAAAGCCTCTATGGCAGCATTTACTACAGTCATTGGTTTTTAATAGGTAAGGTTCACCATTTTTTTACAGACTTTCAGTAAAATCAGATAAAACCGATACTGTTGGTCTGGGTTTCACGGTTTTACCAAATGTTTGGTACAGGTTTTGGTTCAGACCCCAAACCGGATTGAAAACTGAACCAAAAAAATAAGCAAAATGTTACTTTCTTTTTGGAACCAGGATTTAAACCGTGGTCTCCTCTACCTCAGTGCCCATACCCTTCTACCAACTCCGCTGGAGCAATTTTATGAAGAAGGTAAATAAGTAATATATATAATCATATAAATATAAATTTATTAAAATTGCATATACAAGAGGAAACAATTTCCCCACCATTCTGGCTTCTAAGTGAGGATCTTGCACGGGTCATTTCTCACCGTCACCGCCTGCATTTTGTGTTGCCACCACCAGTTACCGTCGCTCGCAATAGTGCCGCCATCAACACCGTTATCGTTAAATCTCTTGTCACAACCTCTTGTTGCCCATCCTTCAAATTATCACCAACTTTTGTCCATGGATTTAAGTGGTGACAAGGTATAACCAATATTTTTTATTTATTTAATTTTATTGATATTGAATGCTGGTAGCATTTTTCGTTGTATATGTCCCATGAAATCATGCACGAATTGAAACTAATTTGTCAATGACTGAAGATGAGAATTCTCACCGTAAAAGAGTTTCACATGTATTGAAATACTACATAAAAAAGAATGATGGATATTATTGATGAAAGCTTTACAAGGTGAAGGAGTTTATTGTGAAAAAGATAAGACATGCAACACAATGAGGTTATGGACACACTTGTAAAATTTTCATGACGTAGTTCATAGGCAACTTAAGCCTTCATCTAGTTTGAAACCTGTATCAGAATATTTTCACAGGACAGCAGAATTTACAGGTAGAACACTGGAGCAAACAAAATCAGAGCTATTAGATCTCATCACCAGTACTGATATGCCATTCTCGATAATTGAACATCCAAAATTCAAAAAAAAAAGTGCGAGAAATTTGCACAATGTAATGTGAAGCTACCAAGAGCCAAGACAATACGACGTGCAGCGGATGAAAGATTTGAATAAGAGAAATCACAGTATAAAGAGGAGCTTAGCCGGGTTGAAAAAGTCTCAACCGTGTGGCTATTTTTAAGATGACAGTTCATTGGATCGATGCGGAATGGAAGCTCCGTGAATGAGTTCTCAGTGTAAACAAACTATTTAAATCACATGAGGGTTCATACCTAGCAGAGATATTGTACTTCATTTTGAAAGATTACAATTTGACTCACAAGGTAATTGATTTTTTTTAGTTTTTTCCTCTTAATAACTAAATAATTAAAAATATTTTCCTCCTTTTATAGGTATTTGCCATCACAACTGATAACACTAGTAATAATACTACAATAGTCGCAACCTTAGAAAGGCTGTTGAAGGATATTATCTCCAAGTTCAACAAGCAACACCGTGCTGATAACTTACAATTTATTATATAAAATTGATGAATATCACATACATATATGTGTTCTATTAGCCATATTTTAATGTTATCATAATTAAATGGACATAAATAGCTTGCACTATAGTTTCATGATTGTTTTTTAATTTTTAGTATTTTTTACATGACATTTTGACCTTCGTGCACTAAAGATTTATTTTTTTCAGGGCATAAAATACTTGGCTAGAGGTTGTTGAGGCCTTTACTAATTTTTCTGGAATTTTTACATATTTTTTTTATAATTGTTTGATTAGTATTGAGCCAAGAAATGATAAGAAATAACTTTTCGAGTTAAAAAATGTATTTTATGATTTATTTTGCATTTAAAATTTATTTTATGGAATTTTAGTGGATTCCACCTCATCCCACCAGAAAAAATCAGGCAAATGATTGGCTGCACCAATCATTCACCATGACATAAACATGGCATCGCAATTCGCGATGTCATGTTTATCCAATCATCCCATTCATTTCTCATCTGGCGTGGGTGGCTCGAAGAGAAAGATACCTCTTTCTCTTTCTCTCTGTCTGTTTTTTTTCATGCATTAAATGCTCACGTGAATCAGAAATCACATGCATTTTTTTAAATCACAGTCACCCTCTTTTTTTATTTTTAAAAAACCAAGGGAGCTGACGCGGGGTGATGTGGCGCGATCCCAACCATGCAAAAGGTTCTTTTTCGCTCTCTCTTAATGGCAGTGATCGAGTAATTTTTGTAGCACGCAAAGATGTGGCAGGGGGTGATCCAAAGCCAGAGAAAACAAGGGAACAATGTCTACAAATCCGGAAGCGCCATTTTTACCTGGTAGGCGCATGCGTAGAGGAGAGATAAATGATCCAAGGGTTGAGATGAATTGCCAGTAAAATGGCAATATCTTGAGATCTAGCCATCCGATTATGCCCAAGCTTTGAGGGCAGGTTTGTCTTTTCACCCTCTACAATGCATACTGTTGGATTATAAAATAGAGGACAGGAAGTTGGGGAAAACTACCGAGGAAGCTCTACCCAACTAGTTTGGCCAGGAAGGACACAGGATTGACTTCTGAAGTCCACAGATCTTGCTCCAAGAATCAAAGTTGTAAGTTTCTTCTTCACTATTTGAACATCTTCTTGAATGTTTTCAAAATGCCAAGTCATGGGGGAAATCTACATGCCCTTGGAGGTGAATTGAATGGTGTTTAACATTGCATTTTGGTTTAGATTCAAGATATGACTTTAAATTCCTAGTTCTACATTGTTTCTCATCTAGCCTAGCATCTTAGATCAATAGATAAGAGTCGAATTTCACCTATAACTGGTTTTCTCCAAATTTTTCCTGCTTTCCCTCTCTATGTTAGCTCGTCTACTTTCTCTCTATAGATCTTGAAATTTATTGTTGGAAAATTTAATTCCACATCTACCATACCTAAATCCAAAATTTCACTCAAAAGTTCTTTCATTAATTCAAAATTTAAACACATAAAAATCGTCTTGATAAATCACCTTTCCTTGCATCTTAGTAATTCGAATTACTTTGACATAGGAATTAAAATCACCATCTCTAAAGTGTTCAAGACGAAAAAATAAACATCAATATAAATATTTTAAGTAATTTTTTAGTAATTACAAACAAAATTAAACATAATAGTGCTCATTAATTAAAAAATCAATTCTTTCTTGAATGAATTCATAAAAAAAGAGGATAAAAATTCTTGATAAGGGCCTCCTTTTGGTTCGACCTCTTTCTCATCCTATATTTCATTAGTTTGATTCTAAACAACATTGTAACTGAATTTTCATACCCAAATTTAGGCTTGTCACATGCACCGTATGGCCCATGTTTTAAACTCATCTGTACAGCGAGGCTTGAAGGAACTAGGTATTTAATTATACTCAAACTTTTATTTCATTAATTTTTGCAAGTTATTCTTTTAAAATGTATAATAGTAATTTTTTAATTGATTTGTAGGGGCCAAAAATCTCATTAAAAAGGGTACTGAGCAACATGAAAGTACAATTGAAGAAAATATTCCAAGATCATTCAAATATATATTCTCTATAAACTTTGAAAACTAATCATTGCAGTTGGAACTTCACCACAACGAACTCACCACTATCAAAATATATGTTAGAAATTGGGCATGGAAAACTGTAATTTACTCTTGAAGATGTCCCTACAAGGTGGAACTTAACATATGATATGATTGAAGCAGCTTGGGAGAAAAGAAGAGTATTAGAGAAGATGGCGAGTGACTAACTCAATACTAAGAAAGTGAACTTTTCCATCATTGATGAAGAGTGGGATCTCCTAAAGCTTTTTTCAAGTGAATTTAAAGCTTTTCATGACATAAATGAGGTAATTTTGAAGTCCAAGTCTGTTACAACATCAACAGTTTTGAGAGCTTATGAATTTCTATCAGGAAAATTGCAAGCATCAATTGAGAGTGTAGACAACCCTCTTCAAAGTGAAGTAAGGGTACCCCTAAGCTTTGAACAATCAAGGTCACTTAAAAGTGCATATGTTGCCATGAAGGATAAATTATTAGGTTCTCTCAAAGACTAAGCCTATGATGTATATTGCTACAATGCTCGACCCAAAAATAAAGTTTGCGTTTATTCCAATAAGTGAGCTGAATTCTATCATTCAGTCTGTACTTAGGTAGCTGGAAAGTACTTTGTTGACTTCAAATCCACATTCAGTTATTTAAGATAGACCTGTTACAAGGGCCAAATGATCAAAGGTAATTATTTCATTGATGGAGCCAGAGCAAACACACACTACAATGGTACCAATATCTACTAGAGATGAAGTGGATGGTTATCTAAGTGAACCTCCCATTGGTGTTGAGGATGATTCACTAGAATGGTGGCATCATATTGGGTATAAAAAATACCCACATCTTGTTATCCTTGCAAAAAAATTCTTATCAATATGTGCATCAAGTGCTCCATCGGAGCGTCTTTTTTCTACAGGGCGAAGAATTATGACATTTAAAAGAGGAAGGTTATCAGTAGAAATAATATCAATTCTGAGGACTTTGAAATGTTGGGCTCTTGATGACCGTGTGGATGACGAGGTAATAGAATCTGAAGCAGATGATGATGTAGAGGAACCCAAATGAGTCCTATTTTTATTTGTTTCAGGTGGCATTCTCATCCTTTAAAAAAATATTATTTTGCTTTGTGTCCTCTTGCTCATATATTATGACGCTTTTGTAGGATTTTTGAAGGTTGAAAAGATAGATCATGATGCATGGTTTGAAGCGATGTAATATCACATTGGAGTCCAAGTAAGAAAGGTAGGAACAAGCAAAGAGAAGGAGCCATGTGTTGTGGGATATCTTAGAACAAAAACTTAACATATTTAACAACTCAATAACTTATCTTTCTTTAGTACTTTTTTCCTCGTGAAGTTTTGAAATAGAAAACTCTTACATGAATTTTATTTGATTGTGTTGAATCAATAGTGAAAATGTTTTAATTTCAATTTTTAAATTAATCATTTTACCTAAATTTTGATTTTAATTTTCTAACTTTGATCTTGCTTTTTAATTGGTATTCATGACCGAACTATAGGTTTTACCAAAATGAACCCGGTATTTGACCAAACTGAGATTGTAACGAACTTTAGTTATAGGTTTAGGTTTTTGCAAAAAAACCGAGACCGAAACCATCAATCCCTAGTCGTAGGAGGTTAGCAAGAGAGCAAAGCTAAAACGCCACTGAAACTCAGATTGATGTAGCCTCAGTGGGGGCAAGAAAAAGGTCATCCTACAGGCATAATGTGTTCCAATGGGGACCAGACCAGCCCTGATTGGAGCCATTGGCCAGGCCATTTGGAAAGTTCTTGCAAGTCCTTTCAGTGGGGAACTCAAAGCGGTGTTAGTGGAAATAGAGGGGCTTTGGGAAGACACACCACCATCTTTGATCTGATTTTGGGGCCTATAAGGAACTTTCGGGGTTCAGCTCTCCGCATGGTGGTGCGACCACCAGCTTTGTTGAAAACGGGAGTGGTAAAATAAGATCATGAGAACGGAACAATAGTAAGGACTCATGATCAGCAGTGGAGGAGGCAATCCAACCAACTGACCGGTAACACAGACTGACCATACCCCAACCCGACCCAACTACAAAGGGGGTGGAAAGCATGGCGAGCAGACATGCAGCGGGATCTGGAGGGAGACATTAGAGATTCAAATGCAGTGAGGAGGACATGATCCAAAGGCATCAATAGAGTTGTAGATCGTCGTCTGCAACAAATCACAAAGGGGGCCACTCGAGGGGAAGGGCTTGTAAACAAAATAAAGAAATTGGGAATGAAACATTAGGTAGTCAAAGCGTGGTGAAGGTAGGGAAAAGTGGACAGGTACCGTTAGCAGCCGAGAGCTGGATAAAAGCACTAAGATAGACCATGGACAAAGGGCGGAAACTGGTCTTCATGAAGCGAGCACATAGATCATCAACATGGAGGGCTCAGAGCAGGTTGGAGGATTGAATGAGAGGGAGGAGGACAGCTTTTGAATGGTCGAACAAAGGAGACTGCTACCAGTGGGACTGAAGTTGGTTCATTGCAGGGAGGGGAAAAATTGGTTCAGCCATGAAATGTGTCGCATGGATCATTCACAGCCTTTGGATGAGTGCAGGCACACAATAGTGGGAAGCCACAATGGCATGTTTATATGAAATTATGTGGGAAAGGTGCGAGACACAAGAATAGAACATGGTCAAAAGTAGTTTTCTCGACTGATTTCCTGTGGTTAACGCGATCAAATGTTTTAGGGAAGTGGAGAGAGCTTGGATAAGGCAGTGTTCTAAAAAGTGGATACTTAAAGTGTATTTGCTGTATAGGCCAAATTGAAAAACAAGAGTGACGAGCTTAAAATGGTCCTTCTCTTAGTCTATGGTCATAATGTCACATGGAGGATTGACCCATGGAGGGAGTTGGCTGACATGGTATCCATGTTCCAAGGGTGTCTGGCGCTGCTAGGGGAGATTTCAACTTGACTTTAGAGGTGAGGACCGATCCAACGACATGGGGGGGGGGCAGGATCCAGATTTGAAGGACTTTTGGTCGTTCAGATCAGATGCAACCCTACCACAAATGGGCCGTGATCTAGACTGGACAGGTTTCTATGTTCAGTAGAGTTGGCCGAGCGGTTCCCACTGGCAAATGTGTGATCAGCTTCCCAGCCACTATCAGATCACACCCCGATTCTGTAGTGCCTCATGTTTCTCACTTTATTTGTTTACCAGTGACTGTCTTGGCATGTACCTTGGTCGATGAGTCATCAATTGTTCGTACATGTGATGACTTGCCCTCTTCTTGATTCCTCTTTGCCTAAACATACTCAGGATTTCCCTTGTTGCTATCATGGGCCTGCCTATTGTCACTTCTTCGTCTTCATCTCCAGCACATAAGTACTCACCAACTAGTCCTAAGCCAATTCCCTAAAATGTCATAAGAGGACCATATATGTGAGTGGTATTTGTACCAGACTCACTTGTTAATGCGTGATTTTCCTTTCTCTCAACCCTAACCTTCACAACCGTCATCCTGGGAGGACTGCCTTTCAGAGTTAAACATAATATTAAAGCTACTATAGGAGAGATTAAGGTGAAGGATCTCTGCCATTTTGTAGCTGTGCGGCGTGCCTGTCTGCTGGTGCAGCACATGTTTCCACATGATACATATATGCTTCTACGTCAACTTACCAATGCACAGCTTCTGCACCGTTATTACCCGCATACAATGTACACTTGCCAGCATAAACAACCCATTTACACATGCTAAGTTCTACACGTCTGCACCCTGTCCCTGCCGCAAGTCTGATCAAGGCCCAGCTTAAAAGGGGCGTGCCTGCCAATCACATGTTTGATGAAAGGCTGTCGTAATCTTGTGCCAACTGTTGCACAATCCATGAGCCCATGGTCCCATGTGCCTGCCACCGCACATCCACACACTAAACCATGCGGCCACACTTGCAGGCGTTGCCATGCCCATCATGCCTGCTGCACTCACTGCTCCCACATACCTGTGTTCCTACCCTAACACCTGTGTCCACAAGCTTGATGTCGAGAGCCAGCACAGTGCCTGCAGTTCTCATGCCCCTCCCAAGAACCCATTGAGCACCTGGGCCCGAGGGATGATCCTTGAGATTGATTTGTCCTCAGGTGATAATATTGTGGAGTAGGCGGTCTCCGAGAAGATACTTTGCCACTTCTACCTTCACTTGAGACAAACAAATTCAATGGTACCAACCTCTATCAATGGTACCCTCAAAGCTAATCATCTCCTGAGCAGGCATCAGGTTGACGATCCTATGGATGAGAAGGATCCATGTTTTGAGGCATGGAACACTCAGGAAGCCATTGTCCATGAATGGCTCTTCGGCACCTGACGTGATTCCCTCTCGCATCTTTCAAGGATACCATCTTCTAAGAAGCTACAACTTTATGTGATTACTGATCGATTTTTCCCATCAATGATAAGATACATCTCATGGTGTTCACGTCTGAATGGACCAAACTACCCCTGATAAAATATCTAAATAAAATCAGACTAATGTGATTTTTCCCCAGGATAGTTTCAACATTACAAAACGTTGTACGTCGACGAAATGACCAAAATACCCTTCATAGTCGTTCGAATTAAACCCGAGCTTACAAGAGATTTCGTGGAGCTTCGTACCAGACCTCCCATGGCGGAAAAGATCAAGAGATTCAATCTTCTGCCTTCAATCGTGATCATCTCCGGGGCGGAACGTCCACTCGAGCGTGCTGATGAGATCTCGATCGTTCAAACGCCCCATCACCGTGACCGCCTCCTTGGCAGCCTTCCCAGACGCGATCTCCCTCCACGAAAACCCCACATCAGCGATCCTCTTCAGCGATTCATCCCCTCCCACAACAACAGTCCTCAACCCTCCCTCCCTCGCCTCCCTCACCACCCCGGCGAGATCTCCATCGTCCGATGCCACCAGCAAGCATCCAACGGCCCTCCGCCGCACCGCCGCCGCCACGTCATCCCCGATCGCCCCCCCGATCGAGAACCCCGCCCGTCGGATCTCCTCCGCGACGACTCCGCGGGCCTCGGCGGCGCGGCGGAACTTCTCCATCTTGGCCGTCAGTTCCCCGGCGAGCCTGATCCGACGGCGGCCGGTGGCGGAGTCGAGCTTGGCGATGCGCTTGGCCTGCTCCCGCTCGTGGACCTGCTTGAAGTGGTTCAGAAGCTTGGCTCGGTGGAAGAATCGACGGCCGCAGACGTTGCAGACTTGATCGAGAAGGGGATCGGACGGCTGGCGGGAGAGGGAGAGGTGGTCGCCGTAGGCGGCGGCGGATCGGACGGGGCCGAACTTGGAGGCGGCGAGTTTGAGGCGGGCGGCGGCGTCGTAGGGCTTCATCTGCCATGGCGGATTGGTCTTGAGATCCCAGAACACGGCCACCGAGGGAAGAATCGTCTTCTTCCTCGCCGCGGCCATTTGAACGCTTGGGTCTTCGGCTTTTGAAGTACTACTTGTTGGTAGATATGGGTGTTCTGTTCTGTTCTGTTCGTTTAAAACTCAATAACAAAATTCTCACAAAAGAACCACACAGGGCCCTGTTCGTTGTTCTGTTCTTTTTTTGTGTGAAAAAAAACAATCCGAACAAGTAGTAAAATTCGCACAAATTTGCACAATTATTAAGATATGTACAAACTGCTACAAAATTGCACTGAATTTGTACAAACAACAAAGAAAACGAGAAGAATTCTTCAACGGATCACAAAAACAAGCCAGATCGATGATCAAACCATCACCAACTCACCTACAAGCTCAAAAATATGCAAGAAAAGAGTAAATTATCACCGAAACGAGCGGAAAAAGGAAAGAACATAGTTGATTCAAACAACCATCGCTGATAGACAGTGACAACAAAGAAAACGAGAAGAATTTCTCGACGGTTCGCAAAAACAAGCCAAATCGATGATCAAACCATCACCAATTCACAAACAAGTTCAAGAACACGCAATAAAAGTGTAAAGAACCACAGAAACGCGCAGAAAAAAGAAAGAGCAACGTACATACAATCAACGCAGAAAAAAGAAAGACAATCAACTGCGATGGACAGTGACGACAAGGAAAATGAGAAAATTCCTCAACGGATGACAAAAAGGAGCCAAATCGATGATCAAACCATCCCCAATTCACATACAAGCTCAAGAACACGCAATAAAAGAGCAAAGAATCACTGAAACCTGCGGAAAAAGAAAAGATCATATGGGATTCAAACAAAAACAAGCCAAATCGATGATCGAACCATCGCCAATTCACAAACAAGCTCAATAACACGAAAGAAAATAATAAACAATCACAGAAAAGGCGCGTACCACGCAGAAGATCTGCAGAAGACTGCAATTAAACAACCAACCACGAGCAGATAAATAGTCCGATGTCCACCGCCAACCTGCTCAATTCGCTTCGCGTATGGTATGAATCGCGTATGGTATGAATCTGTGTATGGTATGAACACGAACTGAAAAAAAAAGTAACAAAAACCTAAGAAATCCGATAAACTTCCGCTTCCTATTTCTGTCTCTACTATGCTCCTCATCCGATCTGATGGCCGGAGCAGTGAGACTGACTGTCGGACACAGTAGAGACAAGAGAGATGAGACTGGGAGAGCAACAAGGGAGAGGAAAAAAATCGACTGGTTTTTTAAAAAGGTATTAAAAATTCGCACAATTCAAACCGCACACAGGTCTGTGCGATGTTCTGTGCAAATTCATTTTTGTTCTGTTCGGATAACCGAACAGAACTCACAATCTGCACAAAACCGCACAAAGAGAACCGAACACACGTCTACTTGTAGGGATATCTGGATATCGGATAATGATAACGGATATCAGTTGCTACAGTATCGATATCTGATCTCGGTATCTGTCTCGATGTCGTCATCCGCCTCCGTCCGGGGAGGATGATATCAGATTTCGATATCCAACATAGAACGGTTGTAAAAATATAATCTAATCATCATAGTCTTCATCGTGCATATATTAAATGATATCAGATATCGGATACCGGAGGCCCCCCCACCCCCCCAATCACCCCGCCTGCACCACCCCTCTCTCCTGGTTCGCACTGGCCGCACACCCCCCACTCTCTCGGTTCGCACCACCTGCACCCCTCTTCCCGTTCTCACAGACGCCCCCCTCCTCTTCTTCTTCTTTTTCTTTTTCTTATTCTCCTTCTATTTTATTCGCTTTTTTTCTTCTTTCACTTTGACTCTTCCTTTCTTCTTCTATTCTTATTCGTTTGTTGATCTTTTTATCTTCTACTCTTTTTATTTTCTTCCTCTTCCTTTTTTCTTCTTCCTTGTTATTAATATTTTCATCTTCCTATTTTTGTATTTTTCATATTCGTCTCTTCTTGTTTTGTTTTCCTTTTTCTTGTCTTTTTATTATTTGCTTATTTTTCCATATTTTCTTCTTCTGGTATTCTTCCTCTCTTACTCTACTATTATTTTTATCCTTCTTTTACTCATCCTTTCTTCTTATTTCCTTCTTTTTTCATTTTCTTTTACTCTTATTTTCTCTTCCTTTTCCAAGCCATTTTTTACTTTTATTCTTTGACGTTGATATTGAGTAGTCAACATGACTGGACTGGGACCGGATCAGACTGGACCAGGATTGGACCAAAGTTTAGATAAGGTTCAGATCGTTGCTAGAAACCCGGACCGAACCAGGACCGTCAAACCCTACATATAGTGCATGGACGCAGACGGCACGGTTATTTCGTCTGTGGATGGACAATCGTCCTGTCTAGGAGTTTGTACAAATAACATGATGTAGAATCGTCTGCCGGGTCCCTAGACAGGATATTTTTTCGTCCATGGATGAAATAACCGTCCCTTCTGTGGCCTTGGACGGTGGACGAGATGGCTTCTGCGCATGAGTCAAGTAGGAGCCTGAGAGTTCCAGCTGGTTGATGCACGTGCAGTGGTACATGTCGAATTCTGAGTGGCCTAATGCTAACGCAAGGTCAGCAGGCACACTATTTCGTCCCAGACATAAGACATGACAAGAATGGCTTGGACAGGACTATTTTCGGACAGGAAGGGACAATTTGGACGAACCTCTAAAAATGGGATGATTTGTCCAGTCCCATCCTTCATCCCATCCTGAACGATGGGGCACTGTAGTACTAGAAGCTTAGGCTTGTTCTACTGGGCTTGTTAAACTAGGCGGAACTTCTGAGTCTGTGGTACAGATTTTAAAGTCTTGTAAACCTATGTAGATGGAGAGAGGGAGAACCATCAAGGGCACTGATGGGGTTCTTGTTCACCTTCCTTGGCATCCTAGAACCTCTGATTGTTGATTCACAGCTGTTGACATGAATTTTTAAAAATATGTGCACCATCTCTATGTATCTCTCTCTCATTATCTTTATCTCTCTCTATACCTATCTTAGCTATCTCTCTCATTATCTTCATCTTATCCCTCCACATCTCATTATACCTATCTAGCTGTCTCTCTCACCTTATCTTTATCTTATCCCTCTCTACCTCATTATACTTATCTAGATATCTCTCTCACCTTATCTTTATCTTATCCCTCTCCACCTCATTATGCTTATCTAGATATCTCTCTCACATATCTTTATCTTATCCCTCTACATCTCATTATATCTATCTAGCTGTCTTTCTCACCTTATCTTTATCTTATCCCTCTACACCTCATTATACTTATCTACATATCTTTCTCACATTATCTTTATCTTATCCCTCTGCATCTCATTATACTTATCTACATATCTCTCTCACATTATCTTTATCTTATCCCTCTACATCTACCCATTTATCAAGCTATCTCTATTTCAATGTCGTTACTCTCTAATTACTTTTATCACATCCAACTCTATCTATCTAGTTTTCTCTTTCTCATTATCGTTATCTCTCTATCTATTTATCTATCTCATAATCTTGATCACTCTTATATGTCCTTCTATATCTGTATACTATCTTGTACATCTAACCTATCAATCTAATCTTATTTAATCTAGCTATCTCTATCTCTTGCTGATTATCTTAATCAATCTCTTTCACTACTCTCTCATTTATCTAACCTATCAATCTAATCTTATTTAATCTAGCTATTTCTATCTCATTACTCTTATTATCTCTACCTATCTCTTACTCTACTCTCTCTATCATCCAACTTATCTCTCTATAAAATCTAATCTTATCTAATCAATATCTAATATATCTCTAGTTATCTCTCTGATGGGTCAATCTATGGCTCAATTGATCCATCTATCTATTTGTCTATCTATCTATCTATCTATATATATATACAATCTTATCCATCTAACTTAGCTATCTCCATCTCCCTCTCTCTGACTACACTATCTCTCTTATCCATCTTATCCCTCTATTAATCTATTTTAATCTTAATTTATCTCTCTAATAGATGTATCTATCTCAAAATTCATGTATTACTCTCCATCTCTCGGTTTAGAGTTTCAAGAAACATGTGGCAGATTTGACCTCAAGAATGGAGCAAGGTCGCCATGCCCATTTGCGTGGCCGAGAGGGTTGACAAGTTCTTCATAACCATCCCCTGATAGAAATGAAGAGGCCAAGATTAACGGATACAAACATTGAAAAACCAAAATGAATCAACCATTTGTGCTCATATCAGCCTTCCCATGTCAGTGTCATTAATCTCCATTTGTTCATCTCCAAAATCAATTCATTATCATCTTCCTCTGTAAAACAAGAAAAAGGTGAAAATAGAGATTAAGAGAAATTTCTTGATGGTCTAGCATTAATTAATTTGGAACTAATAACAAAAGAATATAGGTAGAGCATCACCAAGCTTGATTTGGATCAGGGTTTAGCTCAGCGCCCTCACAGAACATGTCAACAAGAGCATTGACTGTCGTGAGAAATGTTAAGGATTCAATCTAAAAATAGCAGTCGGTATTATATATTCTAAATTTTTTCGTTATCCAGATGAAAGCCTCCACATTTTAGGATGATCATTTTCTTAAGAAACTTCATCTGAATCATTATCAGGCAAAAAACCATTATCTTGATTATTAAAGGAATAACTATTTCCTCTAATTTCATTTCTTCTTGCAAATTAATACATATATTTGTGTGTGCGGGCTTCTAAATTCAAATAAAATTTATCTCGATTAAGTTAACAAGGCCATTTTTGTCAATAACTTATGTTATTTTATTAAAAATTGTATAAGCTCTTGATGTTTCTGAATATCCTATGTAGGCCCCTTCGTTATGTAGAATAGTAATTTTCTAATTATTTTCTCATTGATCAAAATAATGAATGACGTCCAAAGGTTCAAAAATAACTTACATGAGATTTTCTGCCTTTAAGTATCTCATATGGTGTTTTATTCAATGAAGATCTAACTAAATTGATATTGGATACATGAAAAGAAGTATTAACTGGGCCTAAAAAAAACTACTCAGGAAGATAATTTTTGTCCAGCAAAATTCGTGAGATTTCAATTAATTACTGATCACCTCTTTCAGTGACTTCATTTCACTGAGGATTAATAGGTACTTAAAACCGATAACTAATAAAATATTTATCAAAAAAAATATTAAAGGTATATGGTAAAAATCTTTACGATGATGACTTTGTGCATTTTTAACTATATTGTCTGGATTATTATGTACTTTCTTAGATTTTTTTCATAAAAGGCAATCAAGGTGACATTTTCTTAAGCAAGAAAATGCACCCAACTAAATATTGAAAAATCATCAACAATTATTAAACATAACTTTCGACATATGCTACTTATTAGGTTTGGAAAATATAAGTCCATATGCAATAATTCTAATGGACAGGATGCAGAATTTTCTGTATTATTTTTTGAGCTAGTTCAACTTGTTTTAATCTATTTTTGTGAATTAAATTTGAAGGTAGAAATTTTACAGGGCTATGCCCCAGCAAAGTCCACAAAAATTTTAAGCTCAAATGACCTAGTTTGTGCCACAATTCACTATCGTTATTAATGAAATTACACATTAAATACTCAAATGTCTGCAAGATCAATTACAGATATGTTCTTATCTCTCCTCCCCATAACATTCAATGATTGTAACACTAGATTATTATCTACTTTCTTATCTTATCATATGTCTTGCATCATGTGCAGTTGGATTCAGAAACCAACTGATTATCACACAGTTCACTGATACTAGTCTCATTTTACAAGTGCTTTGACCATCCACTACCAAGGTGCCATATTTTATTGCCTTTTTTTTTCCTGCTGTAGTTAATATATATTTATAGGATCCCATTTATGAAAATCATATTCATTGGTACATTCGTGATTCAATTCCTTATTTCAAGATTGATAGTTCATGTTTTGGAGATAAACATTTCCAAAAGTATTCTGAAATCATAGATATGATATTATGATCTGAAATTATTCTATGAATATCATCTTAAATGATGATGATCCTTGCAATCTTTTTTGGCAAAAGGAGGATTCGCCATCACAGTCTTATTAATGAAAGTGAAATATTCAACAGGTTTATAAATGTGTGACTATCTAAACCAGTTTATCATTGATGATTTTCTCAATAAACTCATTTATCGGATTTGGTTTATTAACTTTTTTCTATTTCAGGTATACCACCTAGTTATTTTTTCTCCGTTGATGATCCCTGAGCGTTGATCAACATATTACAAGTCTCTTTACTACATAGAAATTTCTCATAATTTTTATTCAGGAAGCTATTATCTTTAATAAAATCTATTTTGTATTTTTTAAAAATATTTCCATTTTCATAATTTAGAATTGTCTCCTAAGATGCATTTGCTAGTAATTTATTTTTACAATTATGACATGGAGTACAGTCATCTGAAGGTCTCACGGGGATCTACTTTTTTTAGGCATTATTGCATTTTTATCGTGCTGAACAATCCGGTGTGATCCAATATTATAGACAATTAATATTATCTCTGGTCATCGGTGTGGGATTTACTTCAGACATATTGCATTGTTTCTTTCCATCGCGAGATTTTCTCTTGATTGATTGACACCATTTACTTTTCCACTCTCGTTCTACCTTTTCCTCTTTATCAGCAACACTTTCCCCAGTCTATCTTGATCACTAACTGATTATATACCTCAATAATCTACGTGTGCAACTCCAGAATCTCTCTTAATTTACATCACACTGTTAATCTTTCCTACACATGGACAACTTTTTCCAGCTGGTCAGCCCCAAAAAGCTTCAAGCACATTCTCTCAAAAATAAGCCAAGTTAACTTACATGCCTCTGCTGAGATTTCAGTTCTTTCTACCAAATCATCAAGCCCAAGATAAACATGATAGAGAAAATGAGAACTTTGACTTTGCCTGTTGACTACACTAAACCAGCCATTTTCTCCCCATCTGATGTAGCCGCCGCGTCCACGATACGATAGAGAGCACCAACATGGGTTCCCAGTGAGATCATGGAGAGGAGAGGGACCGCAGATGACGTGTTGACCTTGGGGTTGACTTTGACCAGAGCTGACTTCACTTCATGCAGAGAAGGTACTCCAAACCACTTAAGGTACCAAGCAAGAAGAATGGCACTGCTTTTGTCTCCTCGCTTATGCCGCCATCCACTTTGAAGATAAGCACCAAGATCGACTCTGATCTCGTCCGAAGAGTTCAGCATTTCCTCAACTCGCCATCGGAGAGAGTCAATGAAAGTTGGCTGCATGATTGGGGCCAATGGGCTGGTCAACCTGCCTTGAATGATTGCCTCGTTATATGCAATTGCTATCTGCAAGCAAAAGAGAGATATTGATTTTTAGAAAATATTGATTTTTAGGGGGGCCTGAATTTAAAAAAAGAAAGAAACAATGAATTTTATTGAAATATCGACTCTTAGATATCTCTAAAAAGACACTTAAAGTCATCACATACTTTGAGGCTAGACAGAAATATTGAATCTTGGAAGTGGAGGTGGCCACTCTTCGCTTGCTCCCACATTGACCCAATGTTGATGTAGAATGACAAGTAAACCTACAAATTAAATATTCGGGATTGAAGTTTAGGGTGAAGTAAAGCAAAGTACTGTCGTGAATATAGGGAGAATGGAAAAATTTTAACTGACTTGTAATAAAGCTGCTCTGTCCTTGCTCACACATTCCAACAGAACTTGAGAGCAAAATTCAGCAAAATCGGCATTAGATCTGGAACGTGAATCTTATATTTATCAGTTTATAAAAATTGAGCGCAAGCATTAAATATATACACACTGAAAAAAAATTCTTGCCTTGCATTCCAGGAAGAGTTGCAGCAGAGTTGCGCAAACGCAATCAGGCTTGGATCAGCAGAAAATGTACTGACCAACTGATCAACCTTAACTTCTGAAGATTTATCCCCATCCCGCACAGCCAAGCCCTGGGCGAAATATTATACTCAAGTTTTTGGTGGTCGAACGAAAGTTTAAAGAAGATAATATATCAAAAAAATTCAAGAAAAAAAAAACCTTGTGTACCGCCCGAGATAACAAAGACTGACAGCCAGAGGGATCGTCCACGTATGAGCAGACTCCAACCTTACGTTTTATGTAGAGGACCCCACCATTGAAAGGGTTGTTGCCCTCACCCGGTCTCCACCATGGCTTGTCTATTTAAAAGAAAATGTGACCAAATTTTTAAGTAATTTGATAGAAAAATGATACATACAAGTGACAGACATAATGAGAACCTTCAGGATGCAGATGTATCACTTGAGGCCAATACCTAGGGCCACAGACCCGCACTCTTTTCAGCTACAAAAATAAAGACAGTTTAAGTGTTAGAAAAAGTCTTTTTATTACTCTTTCCTATTTTTGGTTCATTTTTGCGTTTATGTCCTCCTTTCCTGATGTAGCATTTCATTAAGCGTCTCTGCTATCAAATTTGTTACAACACCCTCAAGAAGATCCGATCGATTAATCGCTCATCTTAAGTATTGGAAAGGCAAGCCTACTTCCCTGTAACCTCATTTATACAGGTCTATCAAGGACTAATGAGACAGATTGATTTTCAGAGAAAACCATCATCAAGAGAACTTACAAGAGAACGTTCAGGAAGGAGGCAAGGTGTCACTTCATATAAGCAAGTCTCTGCAAAATTCTGGGTCTCGACCACGGTCATTTCAAGAGGAGCATAAACGGGGAGACCAGTGTCGACATCGACAGTTTGGACCCAGCGAGATTCTGCAGCTATGGCGTATAAATGTCGGAATGCCTGCAATGCAATTAAAGAATAATAAAAGATAAATAAATAATGTTGGGTTGAAATGGATGACACAGCAACAGACCTGGAGATGGCAACGGTTGTCATTTGGACCCGAGGGGAGTCGAGGATACATAGAGATCAGCAGAGCCGCAATTGCACTGTTTGAAGTGCAAAATGTTTGCATGCCTCCTCCGAGAAACAGAAATCCAATGGATAAACTTACCTGTAAAGAAAACTTCGATTATGAGCCTCACAAGTAAAAAAGAACATTCTAAACCACATGGAAGCCAATAAAATAACAAAAAAAGAGATGTTTCTTAAAATTTGTGAAAGTGCACAAAATAGTTTAAAATATCGCTGTAGAGTTCAACATCGCCGCTATTTATCCATCCTACTAGACCTTCTCGCGAACTGTTTGGGACTACATATTAATCACGCCAAATCAGCCTTCGTTGGTTTTGGATTATCGCAAGAGGAGGAAGCCCTATGTTTCAGAGCCTTGGGGACACCTAGTGGTATGCTTTCCATAAAATATTTGGGTGTGCCATTGACAAGATGTCGCATCAAATCCTAAAATTGGCACCCAGTAGTGGAGAAGGTAGAGCGGAAGTTGGAGGGACGGCAAATCAGATTGCGGTCGAGGGGAGGACGATTGGTGCTGCTGCGACATGTGTTATCAGCGATACCCATTTTCTACTTCTCGGTGTTGAAACTACCTGTGGAGGTCAAGAAACGTTTTGAAGGTATGATGAGAAGATTTTTATGGGAAAGTTCATGATTGGAGGAAGGGAGAGGTAAGGCTCTCGTTTTGTGGGATATAGTGTGCAGACCAGTTCGCTTGGGAGGCTAAGAAAATTACAAGATCTCAACCTAGCATTACTGGCCAAGCGAGTGTGCACACTTATGGGACAGGATACAGCTATGGCTATACGGGTTTTGAAAGACATTACGGGTTTTGAAAGACATTGATGGCTTGAACTAAGACTAGGAGGTTAATGGAAATCCAGTCCAAGCAGCTTCCGCATTCTGGCAAGGGCTGAGGCATGTATTTCCTCAAGTGCAAGATTTCTTTGAAGCCAAGCCAGGGGATGGCACATCACTCCGGTTTTGGCTAGACCCATGGCCCCCCAAGGCACATTCAAGACTGAATTCCGTGCCTGATTGCCCTTGCACGAAACCCCCCCATGCCACTGTTAGAGAGTGCTGGGATGGCACATGGACTCCATGCCTTGGAGACACCCTATTAGACCAAAGAGTGGAAGAGTATATGAGGATGCGACAAACCCTAATACACCAACACCCGCTAGGAGGGACACATTACGAGTGGGACTAGATAGGCGCATCCTTCTCTGTTTGGGATGCTTATGTGAAGCTCAGCCACATATATATAGAAGAGGAACCAAGGTTCCCCCATGCGTGTCACATCATATGGTGACAAAAACTCACCCTTACGGTGAGATGTTTCTGTTGGCTGCTCCTCTGACGAAGACTAGAGACGAAGGTTGTACAGAGAGATGACTCTTAGAAGCTTTGACGAGACTATGTTTTGTGCGCAAATGGTGATGAGGATTGTGCTCACCTCTTCTTTGACTGCTCCTTTGTCCAAGTGGTGTGGACCTGTCAACCAATCATGGGGGTGGATGTCTACTTAGAGGAGACCTTTTGGGACTTTATACAGAGTGGAGCACTCAGGGGACGAGAGGGGCAGGTTCGTCCCTTCGCAATGCTATGGGTGCTATGGCTGGGCTATAATGAAATCATCTTCAACAATCGGGAAGCATCAACAGATGCTGTGGTACTAACAGCTGCGGGTTTTACCGCTGCATGGTGTTAAAACCAGGGGCCAAGGCCCTGGCCAGCCTTTTAGGCCCTACATGTAATTAACGATAATATATTTTTATCTAATCGGGAGGGTCACTGACTTTGTGTGATCCCCCTTATCTTTCTTTCGAAAAAGACCAACATTGCAGTGACTGCAGTGACCATAAAGATTGCAGTGGTTGCCAGCTAGCAGTTTCCTGCTAGTGGTCCACATGAACATACATGCCCCTCTTGCCACAGACATGGCACCAAATCAGTACGAGACCACTGATGTTTCAAAAATGCAAGTACATCTCTGTAAGGTTCCTTATCCCTGTCAGTGTTTCATGCTCAGTCAGGCGCCGTCATCTGGACCAATATTTTACAGCCTGAGGCATGCATATAACTGTCATATGAAGTATCTTAATTTGATAAGAACCTGGGAGTTCTTCTCAAGGAGAGGATGGGGAGGGAGGAGAAGACATAGGAATGATCATCGGTGGAGGGAGGGAATGCTGCGATGGATGATGGGGAGAAGAGAGGAGAGGGATTGCCAGTTATGTACGTCACTCAGAAAAGGAATACCGGCAAAACAGACGTTGCACCAAAAGAGAGAGAGAGGAAACAACTTGAGATTACTTCGTGGCTACCTTCCTAAAGGGAGAGCTGCCCTATTTAAAGGGAATTATACAAGGAAAATGACCAAATTCACCTGGTTGGCCACATGGCTAAAGTGCCACTAGATAATATCAGGGATCATATTAAAAGCCTACAAAGATCATTTGGTAAAGAAGATTGGGGGTGGGCCCTGGAGATTATGAAGTGATATCCTTAATTTGTTCTATCTTTCTGTCTTGCTAGAGTTCTTTCTTTTCTTATTGTCTTTTTCTGACTCTCACCATGGTCACCCCTTCTGAAATCTAGGATAGTAACACGATCTCAAGGAAATAGATCATTTGGCAAACGCAATCAAGCTCCAATTAAATAGGTATAGAAACTTACTGCCATCTGGAATCCATAGTTAATGTGATTGTCTGCAGATCCTCTGCTACGAAGAAACCGCAATAGCTTAAGTGTTTGAAGATGACCTGAACCAGCCATGACCTGACATCATGTGGGTAACACGGAAAACATAAACAGATAATTTGATAATGACTTCAGTGGCAGAATAATTCCATGAAAATACGTTGTTAATTATGATAATAGCAGGGCAAACTATTTCTGACTAACGCTCTGAGTTCCTTTTGGCATGAACTCTGACATACCACAGATAATGAGAGAACAATAAGATGAAGGCAATTTTCCAGTGTCCCACGACTCAGAAATTCTGATAACCCTTTAGGAAAAGAGTTGACCATTTTTCCGGAAATTGGTTTTATCTGCAAAAATGTGAATGTCAGCATGATGTAGTTGTTTAATTATGCATCTGCTAAAAACAAGTGAAAAACTGACAAATAATCGTACTTCATTGAGGAAATATACTGCATATCCGTACAATAACTCCTGTGCATCTCCATTCCTAGAACCAGCAAACTTTAAACCTGAAAGAAAAGGCAAATCAAGTTCAAAAGGTGAAAACCTTATATTGTCAGATTGAGGAACTGGATGACATATGTCACCAGAAAGAAAACAAACCAAGCGAAATGCAGGCTCCTGAAATAACGTTCACATAGGCCTGAGCCAGCGCTTCCCCATCGTATCCTCTTTCGGTAATCTCATCGCTGAGATTTGTCATCCCTACTTTCACAATCTCCGGGACTTGAGATTCAACCCAGTCTACTGAAGGTTGAATGCTACAAAAGTGAAAACCATCCAAAAAAACCAATTACAAACAGAAAGCCATACATTTGAAACTTATATTACCAATGTGACAACCAGGAGAGGATATGGATTAGGGCCATTACCTATTCCACATTATCGAGCTATGTGCCATAACACGGAGCATCACAAAATCAGGTCTCACATATTGTAAATCAAAGTGGGTAACAGGAATAGAGAGACGCATTGCGGTTGTTTCACATTCCGTCTGAAACGAGAAAACACAAAAGATGTACTTCTTAATCTGGGGTTTCATCATGAGTCACGTGAATCATTGACGTGAGAAAAAATCAGAGCACTGCATTTACCTTGAGAAAAATGAGAGCTAGGGCAATAGTAGCTCCAGGGGACGTCACATCAAAATTGATCTGACTTCCGTCTACAACCTGACAGCAGAATAATGAAACACCATTTACAAAAAATATGTAACATCAAAAGTTATTTCTGAAATTCTTGAATTTTACACTGGAAAACGTCGAAGGCATGGATTCAGTAAAGCAGCAATCAATGATAAAAAAGATTCAAGGCCAAGTAGAAATACATAGAAATTAAAACGGCGAGAAGGATGAAAAGTTTCTCTTAATTCCCCAAAAAAGATAATGTAAAATGCATAAGAAGCAAACATTATCATCTCGTCTGCAACCGATGTACTGAAAAAGACGATCGACGACGCTTTCCATGAATCCTGGAGCATCCTTCCCCCTCCCTTAAGCCAAAAGAGTAAATAGTGAATTATTGCAGCAATGAAGTTGAGTTAAGTTTGAATAAAAGTCTGCACAAACCAAGCGCAACAAGCCCCAATGCAGATCCTGCAGCAACTGAATAACCTTCTCTTTCAAGGACGTTGTCACCACCACTTCTACGCCCTATTTCCCCCTGAAATAGAGAATAAGGAAATAGGGAGCCATAAATGGAACTTTACGATGAACAGTGAGTAAGTTTGGCATACAAATGCAAGAAATCTTAAGGAAAAAAATTAATAGAGTTTCAAGCGAAAACAGAGTATTCTTAATGAGGAATATTCGTAATCTTCCCTCAGGCAAGGGTAATGGCTTTAAGATGAAAGTAACATAAAATAGAATTGAATACCACAACGAAGCACTCAGGGTGTAATGACATGATACATCAAAAACTGTACCTCATACAACCAATATAATTTTCAACAATGGAACAAATCTCAGGTAAAAAGTTTTTTTAAATCCTAATCAGGATCAAGGCAATCTTGCTCCTATAGATCCTGGGACTACCAATCAACTAGCTGACTCGTCCACATAATTACTGATGCATGACCACTTAAGGAAAAGAAGGGCAAGGCCAATTACTGAATAAAAATATGACAAATACCCATAATCTCGGCTGGCCCATCCTATTATCCTCTCTTTCTCTCCCCTCTTGGTAGCAACAATAAATTCCTTTATCATTATTCTTATTTCATATAGGCCGTGTAGTCCTGAATTTCCATCATCCTCCAAACGACTACATCACTGCTCCAAACAACTGTTCCAAACGACTGAATTTCCATCAGCAGGCTTCCCTGGAGCTGTAAAGACCAGTTGCCTTATGCCACACGGACCAGGGTAAGGAGGGGTCACCAATGGTCTGTCACATTTAACTTTACACTTTGGACAGTCCGTATATCAAATGGGTCTATTTTGCAGGCTCATGGGTAAAAGGTTATGATGGAGCGTGCCAGCCCACACCATCGGAGACATCTTCGGAGCCGCCATCATCATCATTGACAGCCCCGCCGGTTCATGTCCAGGCCGACCGGCACGCCATGGCGAAGGTGAAGACACCCGCACTCAAATACCCCAGGTGAATGCATGACCACGCGTTTGAATGTTTTGATTTTCGTCGGCCCGTGCTCGTTCAGTTCGGTGTTTATCATGTTTGTGTGCTCGTTGTGTCATGTCTGTATCGTCGTGTGTGTGTCGTTTCATGTCGTCTAATATGTGTCAGACATGGGGGGTCCCAAAGTATAAGAAACCCCCCCCCCCTGGCAAGGGCACTTGAGCCCTTACCAAGGGCTCATGTGTCTCTAGTAAGGGCCATCATGCCCCTATATAAGGGAGCTCGATGGAGCCCTAAAATTTCAGACCAGTTTATCTTTTTTTTTAGTAAGAGGTTTGTTTGTCGCTGGTCTCACCAAGAAGAAGGGAGTAGGAGAGGAGAGGAGAGGGAATAAAGGAAGGAGAAGAGAAGGAGATTGGGGAGGGAGATGCCGCTGCCGTCAGCCAGACTCTTCCATCCCGCGCAGGGTTCATTGAACCTTTGTCGGACAACCATTTGACCGCGGACTACCGCCCGATCATTCCCGCTCCCCCATGTGCACGTCCAAAATGTTACTGGCGCCAGAGGATGTTGCCTCTGCCAGTCCGGTGTCACGCCCCACCGTCCAGCTTCCGTAGCTCCAACACCCAGTAGCCTGTTTACAGTGAACTGCCCGTGACCACCTCCAAGGCACTGCCCTGACCAGATGTTTGCCGCTGCCCAATCAATGCGACCGGTGTGCTGCCGCGGATATCATCCATGGTCGGTGTTCGCACTACATCTGCGAACTAACTGTCCGTAGCTTGCACAAGCTGTGCCCCGCCGAGGCGCTTCGCCCACCAACTGCTTGCGCATGCGTCGGCCTTGCTTCGATCACCATCGTCGCGCCCCTCACCCTCTGCCATTGCACCGCTGTGACTGCCTGTGCTGCTCGCAAATCGCCCGACCAGCTTTGACGACTGGTTGCGCACGAAGCTGCTCTGTCAACGGTTGGTCAGTCTCACGGTGTGGCCAGGTCATCAACAATATCCCTGGTCACCACGTTGACGCTGCCGACACTGTTGCAAGCCACCCGCGCGCTGCAACCACGTTGCATCGAGCCAAGTTGTACCACAGCCGACCGTGTTGGTCCTAATGCAAAACCCCTCGTCCGTGCCTCTGCTCTCCTGCGTCCCCCACTGTATTGCGCTCCAGCCCCACACCTTCGCCAGCTGCTGAGTGACGCCGGGCCAACCCAGCCCATCTCTGCCGTACTCGCCTGCACCGGTCACTGCCCATATGACTTATTGACGACGGATGACACCACTGATGTTGTTCCCCTTTGGTCTTCAGTTATATTATCTCTTTCAGTATATTTTCAGCTGCACTCTACCGCGCTTGGGTTAGATTTGGTGAGAGACTATTTTGTGAAAATAACAGTTAGATTTCCAAGGTATGGGTTGAGCCCGTCCATTACGAGCGAGCGCCAACGGAATCATTCCGTTCGACGCCGTAGTCACCGTCATTGCTCCGACGAGGCTCAGAAGGTCACAGTCACCGTCACCAGTCGCCCGCCTCGGAGCTTGGAGTTTGGGGCCTGCACGTACATCCGCATAGGTTCATCGCATCATGTAGTTACACTTCCTTAGGGATTTGCCCGTTGGACAACGTCACCAACGACATCTGGCATCAGGTTAGGAGAGGGCTTGTCAGCCCATCAAAGTAAGAGGCCTGTCTAGCCCCGATTTGCACGGCCATAGCAGGATTTCCTGGTACCTGGCAAAAAAGTTTCCCACCCTGCTGCTCTCTTGCAGATGATACCTTAGCCGGTTTAAGCCCAATAGAGGCAGCACCCAACGCAAAGGTGGTCAAGGCAGAGCCTATTTACAGTGACCTACAATGCACATGAAAGCAGGTATGACACCACTGTCAGGTCAGGCATGAGGACATCTACATGACTGGATGGCTCTAGCTGTGCCACCACGGGCGAAATAGTCCATACATTTAAGATGCGCTAAGGTCATGGTAGTGATACCTGATGACCCTGTGAGGATGAAGGATCACATTTTTACTCAAATTAATTGCTTATTATGTCACGGGATATCATCACATGTTCAATTTTAGAAGGTTCCACTCAAACTGAAGATATTTGGATGGTTACGTTTCAGGAAGCAAGTTATGACTCAGCCCCTTGATATGATCCCGGGCCACGTTTATGAACGCCGCCGGCTCAGGAAGCTGAACCAGCCCAACGGCCCACCAGAAGACCTAACTTAAGGTGGAGAAGTCGAAGGAGAATACATGCAATCTGAACAAAAGTGATTCCTCTCTCTTCTCTTGCCCTCTACCTCCATCTTCTCCTCTTGACCGTGCTCGCCTCCCCATCGTGCAGAAGTCTTTCCCTGCGGCGAAGTCGGTGTCTTACCTCTAGAGCGGTGATCTTTGCTCTCCTTGTTTCCCCTCTACTTTCCTTTCCCCTTTCTAGACTGAACCTCTGGGTTCCTTCCCCTGAACGTTGAATGCAGCCCTTGTCTCAAAGGCATTGATGAAGCCCTAGAGAGCAGGACTTTCTTCTAGCTGATCATTATTAGAGTTGGGGTGTTTATCATCCCTTTGGAAGCGTATGCACCCAGAGGAATCTGTAGAGAGTTCCCCGTGTGCGCACAAGGGGGGGAAAGTTGCTCTCATATGTTCTTCGAGTGTTCATTCACTCAGGCAATTTGGAGCTCGCAGAAGCTCACTGGAGTGGACATAATGTCCAAGGAAGCATACTGGGGATCAATCAGGGGAGGAGCTTGCAGGGGACACTTGGAAAGGAGCAGGCTTCTCGCGGTCCTGTGGGTGATGAACTTATGTTGTGTTCAAAGGAAGGCTTGCCGCCCAGGACACTGTCTTACATGATGTAGAGGGTCTTCTCTCTTACTGCTTTTGGAGGGAGTGAAGGGTGGGAAGAGGACCAGTGTGGTCAGCAACCTATTTATTTCTTATCTAATAATAACATCAGGTTGATCACTGTTTGTGGGTGATTTTCCCCTCTTTTTTCAAAAAAAAAAATCACCTATTCAATTCCAGACTTGAACTTGACTCACCCATAGTCCCAGTGGCCCCTCAATCGAGCACCCATAATTTTATAAATTAACACACGAGATATAAAAGCACAAAATATGTGATGACATAGCCAAGTTGAAAATTTGGAGATTAAAATGCATACATTTTTTTGAAGTTTAGACTCACAGATTCTTTGCCCATATCATAATTGCTCGTCAGAGACTGAGCTCTCACTCAAAAGAGATGCTTTTAGCTACCATATTGATAAGTCTCCTCATGGACTTATCAAATGAAGAGATCCAGATGCACCAGGAAGAACATTTGAATGGGGCACGTGCCAACCAGGATATACATAAGGCAAAGGGTGGAACCCCAAAATCAAGATTCAGTTGCAGGAAGTTCCCGATCAGCTAGTTGTGCGCGACTGTGTGGATTGGACACAGGGTGGGCAACTGCAACCAGAGGAGGAGAAAGTACACCAAGCTTCTTCAGTTCCTATATTCTATTACTTTTTCGCCTTCTCCTTCCATAATAGTCATTCTACAATTCCAAACAGTTTGGTTTATCTGCTCATATTGTATCGTTCTCGTACAAATCTTAACTACAATATATCCATGAATCAATCGCTCGGTGAGAGGATTCTCTTGCGCAGATTCGACATGGTAGAACATATCACATATGATGGACAAGCACAACAAAGATTTGTTGTGCAATTTTCATCTTATTTCTCACGTTTCTAAGTCATGCAGCATGAATACCAAGGAAGCTCTGAGGGATGAACGTTTTGAGATTGGCCTTGGAGTATGATTCATCCATCATCATACCATTGACAGTTATCTGACCAGATGAATAAGGATGTTGATAGTGTGATTAACTGTACCCGGCCATTCCTAAAGTTCGATATTGGTGTCTGCTACCAGATAACTACACCGTTGCTAATTGGTGACATTACCAATGTCCGATAAGGTAAGCCTTTTGGGGATGAATAGAAATAACAAATGGTGATACAGATAACAATACTTGTTATCTGATATCAATACCATCCTATGTCCCATGACCCTTCCCCCAGCGCTGACATGGCACCCACCCCCCTTCCCTGGTTTCTGCCCCCTGCTCCTCTGAAGCCCCCCCCCCAACAATAATCCATGCACCCTGCTGCAGTGTTGGCCCCACTGCCCTGGCCTTGTGCCCCCCTCTCTCATCCTGCACCAACCCCCATGCTGTGAGGAAAGGGGTGGCGGGGTCAGGGTCATGAGGCAGCAGTGACAGTAGATGAAGGGGCCGAATGAGTGTACAACATTACTGATAATAACAACATGATCAGTATTGTTATGATTAATGGTATCCGCCTATCATTATCAGCATATAGATGTAGTCCAAAGACAATGGATATCATCTGAGGTAATGATATTCCCATATTGTTATTAGTCTCCTAATCAGTAGCGCTACCATTTTTTGGATATTGGATAACGGAACAAATACCAATGGGCAACCCCAACCTTGAAGTGCAGCATTCCTTGGGATATTATACCTGATGTCTGAATAAACATATCATGGCTCTGGCCGGGTACTTTGAGGGGATTAAATCTAGCTCTTCTTGAAAAGACGTGTTGAGAGTCTTCATACTATCTTAAACAATTTCACTTGACTCTCCATATTTGATGTGTTTTCGAATTATGAACGTATCTCTCATTTCTGCTGAAAACCTTAGGCTTAATGGTTCAATTATTTAACCCTTGGAACACCTTAGTTTCCCATGGCTATTTTGAGTCAATTATTGACCAGAACTAACGCTGCTCCAGTACTAACTCCATCAAGATCACATTGCAACAGCCTTCTCGTTGATTGAAATAAGGGTTACACTAGATTATTTATTTTATTAATTTTTTGATTGAAATAAGGGTTACACTAGATAATGAATCAATCCACAGCATCCACCAACTACATTCATTATACTCATTTTGTTCTACAAGAGGTTATGCTAACAAAGAGAACGTTAACAGAGGCAAAAGGGAAATAAATAAAATAAATAATCCTTGAAATACTGAGATATGAGAACGTCATATTTAGTACAGCGAGAAAGAAAATAAATCATGTAAGCTCAAACAAATGGCTTAGATTCTCCTTAACACAAAATCTTACTGTTTGTCATTAATTTTTTTTGAAAAAAAGCGTATTATCCTAGTTGTCACATTGGTGTTATTAATTTACAAATGGGGAGCCAAACCTGCAGTCTTTCCATCAGAAAACATTTTTTGTCTAACTATCCTGTGACCAATAAGGATATTGAAAAGGATGCGCATAATGATGATTTACATCCAACAGACTACATCTAAAATTTTTAAATTTTTTAAATAATTGACTAAATCAAAGAATGACAAGCAAGAAATGGTCAAAACAAAAGAACTGAGATGGAGAGAATTACGAGGAGAATCTTCATATTTAATGGATGGGCAGAACCTTCATACAGAAGACCAACAGCAAGAAGGGCAGCTGACTGCAATGGAAGAAAGAGACAGATGCTTCAGACTGAGAAAGCAACAAGAGAAAGCTTCAGACTGAGAAAGCAGCTCTGAATAAGATAGCCTCAAGTATAACAAAATCCGTTGGCATTAAAAAATTGTAGGAGCGGACTTCTCAACATTTTCATTATTTGATCTTTCGAGTATACAGATATACATATCAAACCTTATAAAAAATTTCAGGTGAAAAACATAAAGCTTGCACAGCACAGTGTCTGCTATTCCTACATTCGCGAGTACCAGGCCCTCACAAACCTAGCAGCAGTCTCACAGCTTTGGCAAACGTGAGTTCTATGTCTCCATTGTCACCAACACTGCTTCCAATCATGCCATTACAGCGCCGTCCTTTCAGCTCTTTGTTGACCCATTTTCTTGTGGCAAGGTAAGCAGCCTCCACCATTAGACTCGCAACGTGCCAGCCTCAACACAACTATAGCACCAAGAATCTTTCTTATAGACAAAGCTGAAGTCTTGGAAACTTGCAGAGTGGGGGGCCTTACGAAAAGGGCATGTTTATACTGAGAAGTACAATGGATGGATATGCCTAGGCAACAAACCAAGCATGTAATAATATAGGGTCAAGCTCCATACAAAGCAAATTTTAGAATCAGCATCTTGCACACCTGGCATGGCAGGTGGTCCCCTACAACCCAAGACAGAGCAGGCCACTCTCGCTCCATAGGACACCAACATGCCATTCATCTTCTGAACTGCCACACCTCCGGACTGACAGCCCTGGCACAAGAAGCACTTTGTGGCCATCTGGTCTGCACCCATTGCCCCGAATCCATTGTGACCTGGTGCAGGCAGTGTGCCTCCTAGGGCAATGCAACTGTTGAACCTGGCCGAATTATTGCTGCACTGTCTGCCGCACAATGTGTTAGGAACCCCGACAATGCTACAATCACGGAATATAATCCACTGAGTATTCCACGGCTGAAATCAGTGATACGACAGTAACCGTAGATTCAACAGGAAAACTCGCCGTAGGCGAGGTTTTATCAAGAAGGGTCACAGAAAATCCAGTATGAGAAAGGAATACAAGATGAGACTAGAGATTGAGGATATTATCTCAGAGAGATATATTTGAGATCGAGGACTTGGACGGCCGGATCGACTGTCCTGGCGCGGGAGAATCTCCTGAAGCGACCGAGAGTTTCCGCAATATGATCGATGCCCCCCTCTTGCCAACCTCTTCTCTTTTTATATCCCTTTCCCGCCATTTGGAGACCCGCCTTTATTCAAATTCTTGCACGTGCGGCTTACTCCACAAGTGTAAGGCAGTTTGCTTTTCTCTTTCTTGACATATAAGTGCGCAAGGGGCCCTTATCACAATGCATGCATCAGTCCATGCATATTAGGGAAGGTCCTCAGTTCAAATCTATAGAGCATCATATAATGATTCCATTTATTGATGGTTGTAACAATTGGCTTCAAATCATGTTCATAACCCAAGTTTTGCTCTCACAGTCTGGAGCAGTGCTATGCTCAAATAGGCTATGAGTCTCCCTCTTTGCATTCTTACAGCTCTGACTCCTGTTCAACAACAAAGTATTCCTAGAAACTAGTTAAGGCAAATACTGATGCCGTTGATAGAGCCCTCGTAAGAATCTCAAAGTATTCCTATTCCAACTCCTTATTCCATGTAGACTTGCCTTCCATGAGTTAAGTCGTTCAAACGAAAAGCAATGGCAGCATACAAGTGGGAAAACCATCTGTTTTAGCATGTCAGACCAAGTAACAATTGTTATTCTTTAATATTTTGGTAAGTGATACTCGTTCTGCAGATATCCTACTGCCCACGTATTCAATATGTGATTGGCCAATCCGATAATGCATTCCCTCTATTCCTATGAGTCATTGCAAGTGCGGGCCATGTGTTATAAGTGGCCCACGGACTCTCTTTACTTCGTATCTTTATATCTTTTAATCCAATAAGAGCCACATGTTACAAGGGGCCAACATCAGATAGCTTATGTTACTTATTCTCACGTGAGATGGGTAAAATAAGTGGACCAATGACCCACATCGGTTGACTTCTGTTATTTATTCCACGTGAAAATATATAACATCAGTTAAGTCGCTCATTGGCACTAGATGTAAGATACTATTAAACCAGACATACATGAATCAAATGGGGCTTTTATCTTAAACTTCACTTCAAGAGAGCAGGTCCGCGGTGCTGGAAGAGAGCACAAATTTGCCTTGAGGTCATGATGGGTCCGAGTGGAAAAAACTTGTCGCAGATGCCTAAATGCTCCACTCAGTCAACACTGTAGACTTAGTATGGCATCACAGAAAATAATAAACAATCAAAGGTAAATGGTTTAATTATATGGTTCAACGGAGACTGAAAAGTTCTCCACACACTAAATACATGTATGACATTATCATAAACTACTAGAACCTGTAAATTCTTGAGAGAGATGAGGAAATGATGAGAAGAAGAGGAGAGGAACACCAGAAAATAGGGCACAAAAAGGTTGGAATCTCCATTACTAATCCTTTGCCCTTTTTATACAAATATGCACTGAGGAGAGAGAGAAAAACAGTCCCTCCAATGGTCATATTTTTGAAAAATATGACCGTTGGGACCTATCACATCCAGCTGCCCTTTTTTGCAACTGGATGTCCAACGACTAGTTTTCCAGCCGTTGGAGTCTGGGCCTGATGTAAATCAGGCCCAGTATATATTAGGTCCTTAGTGGACCTAATATATGGCCCTAATGGGCCCCTCACTATTGGGCCCTTAATGGGCCCTTAGTGGGCTCTTAATGGGCCCTTAACGGGCCCTTATTTAGATTGATTTTAGTTAGGTTTTTTATTCATTTTCCTAGGGTTATTCTATTACATGTACATGGCCTTTGGCCCATAAGTCAGTCCAATCTGCCCTAAATGGGCCGTGATGATCTAACACCCCTCCTCAAGTTGGGTATAGATGTTGATCATGCCCAACTTGGACACCAATGCCTGAAACTGTGGGCCTGGGATGCCCTTCGTGAAGATGTCCGCAGCTTGCTCCAAAGTGGGGACGTATTGCGGAATGATGAATCCTTCATCGATGCTCTGCTTGATGTAATGTCTCGCCACCCGTGCATGCTTTGTACGTTCATGTTGAACTGGATTCTTGGCCATTGCAATGGCCGACTTGCTGTCTGAATGCAAGATCATCCCTTTGCCGTTATATAGATGAAGATCCTTTAAAATACCTTTAAGCCACATGCCTTCACAGACTCCCTTCTTCAAGGCACGGAGCTCAGCTTCAGCACTTGAGAGGGAGACTTCCTTCTGCTTCTTACTGCGCCAAGTGACGAGATTACCGCCAAGGAAGCTACAGTATCCAGACGTCGATCGACTGTCCTCAAAGGAACCTGCATAATCAGAGTCAGTATAAAGAATTACACTAGGCTCACCTCCTGTCCTGAAAAACAGCCCTTGTCCGATGGAACCCTTCAGATATGCAAGAACTCGATCAGCTGCTCCTTGATGAGACTCTCGTGGGTCGTTCATGAATTGGCTTAGAGAGTTCACAGCAAACGCTATGTCTGGTCTTGTATGGTTGAGATAGAGGAGCTTGCCTATGAGTCTCTGAAATGAGGTCTTGTCCACTGGGGCATCCTTTTCGTGTTGTTCTGCCTTCAATTTCACATTTGTGTCTACTGGAGTAGCGGCTGGACGGCAGTCCAGTTTCCCGGTTTCCTTCAATAAATCGAGAATGTACTTATGCTGAGAAAGTACAATTCCAGATCTTGAATATGCAACTTCAATCCCTAGAAAGTAGGTTAGAAGACCAAGAGCTTTGATATCAAATGATGAAGAAAGATGTCTTTCAAGATTCTGAATTTCTTCATTGTCGTTTCCAGTGATGATGATGTCATCTACGTATACTATTAGGATTGCCACCTTACCTTCCTTACCATGCTTTATAAAAAGGGTATGATCACCCTCACTTTGAAAGTATCCGGCTGCCAACATTGCTTTAGAAAACTTGCCGAACCAGGCCCTGGGGGACTGTTTGAGTCCATACAAGGACTTTCTGAGGTGACATACATCACCCAAATTTTTACTCAAACAATATCCAGGGGGTGGAGCCATATATACCTCCTCTTCTAGCTCTCCATGTAGAAAAGCATTCTTCACATCATATTGGTACAACTTCCATTCAAATATCGCTGCAAGAGCAATCAGAATTCTGACTGTATTCAGCTTCGCTACTGGGGCAAATGTCTCATTGTAGTCAATTCCATATGACTGCGTATATCCTTGGGCCACCAATCTGGCTTTATGTCTGGCGATTGATCCATCTGAATGGTATTTGATGGTGAACACCCATCTGCTGCCGACTACCTTCTTTCCAACTGGGAGTGGGCCCACTTCCCAAGTACCATTTCTTTCTAGCGCTTCCATTTCTTCATCCATTGCTCTCTTCCACTCAGTAGATGACATAGCTTCTCTGACATTCTTTGGGACAGATACAGTCATCACAGCCTGGACAACTTGTTTATATTCTGGAGATATCCGGGTATATGAGACGTAATTACTTACTGGGTAGAGCTTGGTCTTCGTACACTTCCGAGCTCCTTTACTGATAGCAATTGACCATCCATTGTTACTTGGATTACTTTCTCCTGCTGGTAGTAGTTCTTCATTTGGAGCTTCTTCTAGTGCATGAGGCTCCTCCTCCTCAACAGGACTCGGAGCAGCACTAACCTCAGGTTCCTGTTCACTGTCTCTAAGTTCAGAAGGTCTGCTGAGTTCTCCACCATCGGCTTCCACCTCACTGGACTCCAAATAGATATCTGATCGATCTGTCTCGTCATGGAACATTCTGATTTCATCAAATTTCACGTCTGCAGCAACAAAGAACTTCCTTGATTCGGGATGATAACACCTGTATCCCTTCTGCGTGGTGGAATAACCTAGGAACACACACTTCACTGCCCTATGGTCCAATTTTCCTGCATTATGAACATGAACATATACTACACAGCCAAATACTTTGGCCGGCAGGTTAGTCCTTAACGATATATGTGGAAATTCAGAGGATAAAAGATCAATCGGGGCCTTAAGATCTAATGTTTCGATGCTGTTCTATTAATGAGATGTGTGGCTGTTGCCACTGCTTCAGTCCAATAATGCTTGGGGCAGTTTCCTTGGAATAGGAGTGCCCTGGCAGGCGCCATAAGATGGCCAATTTTCCGCTCAGCAAGACCATTTTGCTGGGGGGTATTGACACATGATGATTGATGGATTATCCCCTTTTCTTCCATATACTTGTTTACTTCTCCACAGAAATATTCTTTAGCATTATCAGATCTGAAGCGTTTGATCAGTCTACTGAATTGGTTATGGATCATTTCACAGAACAATATGATAACAGATGGGATTTCTGCTTTTGATTTCAATAGATACACCCATGTATATCTAGAGAAGTCATCTACGAATAAGATGAACCATCTCTGATGTGCCAAGCCAGATATGGAGCAGGGGCCCCATACATCACTATGAACACATTCGAATGCCAAGGAGGCCCTATGATTCGTACTTGGATATGATGACCTCTTATGTTTAGCAAATTGGCAGCTTTCACAATTAAGATGTTCAAAAATAATCCCCTTAAATAACTGTGGGTGTAATTGTTTCAAAACATGAAATGAGGGGTGTCCTAGTCTCCTATGGAGAAGCGTGACCCGTTCTTCACTCTGGGCAGCGTAGATCACTTTCTGCTCCCCATCTTCCCTTAGTACATCCAGCAAGAGAAGTCCCCCTCTCCTGCTAACAGACGAAATCTTCTGCCCGGTGTTCTTTATACAGAGAAAGCAGGAGTCAGAATCCAAGATAAATTGCCACCCAGTCTCATCTACCAGCTGAATTAAGGACAAAAGATTTGCCTTTAATTCAGGTACATGAAGTACCCCTTTCAACATATTTCCTTTAATCATAATTGTCCCTCTTCCTTCTACTTTTAAGATCCCTCCATTAGCAGTGAAAACTCTGAGGTTGTTTGTTTCAAGCTCATAGGTTTGAAACAATGATCTGTGGGGTGACATATGGTCTGTCGCCCCTGAATCTAAGACCCAAGATACCGAAATCGGTGTAATATTCTTAAAGGTGGTAAATGCAAAGTGCTTACCTGACTGTGCGAAAGATGTGGAGTTGATTTTCTGAAGGATCTTGTTCATCTCAGATTGTATAATCTTCTGAATGTCGCTTCCTGCATCGTCCTTCTCGGTGGCGGGTGGTTTTCCCCCTTCACTGGCCACGTAGGCCTTCTTCTGCTGACCTGGATTCCAGGTCCCCTTTCGGATTTGTTCTTCTTTCCATGCCAATCTCCTACAGTCCCTTTTAATGTGTCCGGGCTTCCTGCAATATCCACAGATTAGTTCTGAGGTACTGCCTTCTTTCGGTGTGGCCTTGGAATGTTGAGGAACTGAAGATGGTGCCACTGAGGAGGTCTGATTGCTCTGAGGTTCCTTCTTGGCCAAGTGAGCTGCTGCAGTAGGAGTGGAGGCTTCGCCTCCTTTGGTGCCAATTTTCTTTCGGCTCTCTGCCCCCTGAAGTTCTGAAATCGCTTCTGCTAAGGTGGGAAATTTTTCCCTGTGCAGCAGCTGGCTTCGGAGGGTCTCATACTCAGAGTTGAGCCCCATCAAAAATTGAAGAGTCCTGAACTTGATCTCACGAATGTAAGAGGGAGAATTTTTGTCACCAGTGGGCCAAAGGAGATCCAGCTCTCTCCAAATTGCTTTGATTCGTGCAGAGTAAGAGGATATTGACATACTTCCCTGCTTCAACGTTCGCTCTTGCTCTCGGAGATCGTAAACTCGGAAGTCACTGTGCATTTCTGCACAGGACTTGTTAATTTCTTGCCACAGATCTCGAACACAGCCGATCAGAATGTAGTCATCCTTCTGTTCTTCTTCCATGTTCTTGATCATCCAGTTCATGATGAGAGCTTCTTCAGACTCCCAGACTTCAATCCCAGCTCTGTCTTCTGACGGAGCTTCCTCAGTTAGATGCCTCCCAAGGTATGCCGCCTTGAGAGTCCTTTGAGCCATGGTGATCCACTTCTGGCCGTTGAGGCCGTTGTACTTCATGTCCAGGTCAGGCAGGACAGGCCTGGTCTGGACTGATGCAGTGACGAGGGCAGTGGCTGGGGCAGCTGGAGTGGCTGGAGCAGCAACTGGTGTTGCAGCAGCCAGAGAAGACAATTCCTCAGATTCTTTTTCTGCCTTTGCAGCCATCCTGGTTCTGGATTTACCCATAATCTTAAGGAATAAATCCTTACCAGAAACTGACGCTTTGCTGCAGCTGATGCACACACCCCAGGGATGCAGAGAACTGCTGAGGTAGCCACCGACAAATAGGACTTCACAGAGTTTGAGGAGAACCCCCAAATTCAGGACTTCAAATATCCTGCTTCTTGACAGAAGACAGGAAACTAATCACTGCTGCAGAAGGAGGATTCAACTCAGAGAGATACAGAATCTTCTGAGGAGAAAACTCCAAAAAATCAATGCTTCAAATGGGTACTGGTCGAGCCTGCTCTGATACCATGTAAATTCTTGAGAGAGATGAGGAAATGATGAGAAGAAGAGGAGAGGAACACCAGAAAATAGGGCACAAAAAGGTTGGAATCTCCATTACTAATCCTTTGCCCTTTTTATACAAATATGCACTGAGGAGAGAGAGAAAAACAGTCCCTCCAATGGTCATATTTTTGAAAAATATGACCGTTGGGACCTATCACATCCAGCTGCCCTTTTTTGCAACTGGATGTCCAACGACTAGTTTTCCAGCCGTTGGAGTCTGGGCCTGATGTAAATCAGGCCCAGTATATATTAGGTCCTTAGTGGACCTAATATATGGCCCTAATGGGCCCCTCACTATTGGGCCCTTAATGGGCCCTTAGTGGGCTCTTAATGGGCCCTTAACGGGCCATTATTTAGATTGATTTTAGTTAGGTTTTTTATTCATTTTCCTAGGGTTATTCTATTACATGTACATGGCCTTTGGCCCATAAGTCAGTCCAATCTGCCCTAAATGGGCCGTGATGATCTAACAGAACCCTTGATGAGTTTTTAATGCTCTCTTTTGTGGGCTGTTGCCTTCCACTGCATATGATGATACCTGATGTTAAATCCAGAGTAGAGAAACTGACCTTGCGTTTAGCTCTCCAATCACAGGTATCGGATCTCCAACCCTTGAAATTAATGGGCTACTTTGTTGAGGGACCGGTAATCGATGTGATGGACCAAGGGACGGACCCTCGTCAGGTGAGTTGGGTTGAAGGAGAGGAAGGGGTGTAAAATTCTGTCTGCCTTGTGTAATGGTATTTCTGATTTACACATTTTTCATTTGACCAGAAGTGTGAAAGAAGAATCCCAAACCTTTATCACCAGGAGTCATAGTGATAAGAACCAATGAAATGCACATATCCATTGGATGCCAAGAATGGCGGTTGTGCTACATAGTGGCATTGCCAGGAAATCTTGCTGAAACATCAAACCTTGGATATCAATAATAACATCTCTGTAGATAGTAGAGCTGGTCGTGGTGTGTCTCTCTGAGTGTGATTTGATAATGTTTCCCCTACTCAACAGAAATGTATATGAATTTCGCCACTTCTGCTCGGAGGATGTTTTGAGTTGAAACCCACACACAGCGCTTGTAATTGGATTTCCTTTGAAAAGGCTCTGGAACTTCAATGACCCCTAGGTAGTGAGACCCACTGCCGATGACAAGGCAAGAAGTGCATCCCACCATTACCTCCTAAGCATCAAAAAGGAACATCCACATCATGAAAATTTTTGATGTACAACCAGTCATGAGGCTCATCTACCTGTGCATGTTCCTCTTCATATTCTGCCATTATCATGATGTTGAATCCTTCCTCTGTATTAACCATATACCTTCCTTCTCTTGATAGCTATCATTCTTCCCTTATTGAGATTGAGAATCATAAGAGAACCTTGACAACTTAGGATTATAAAAGATGATGATGAGAGACCGAAGCTAGATGACAAATCTACAATCGAAATTGTATACAAGCATGAAAAACATAACTGAAGGAAGAACATAGTGTCAATGGCCAATGGCGCCCTTAGCAGACAGTTAGGGTTGAAACAGAAAACAACAACCTACTTGAAACGATAGTTCCACCCCATACTTGTGGGGTTTACAAGTGGGCCCGAACATTATTGGGCCCATAACATAATGACTAATCTGAAAAGGGCAAGAAGGGAAAAACAAAGAAAAAGAGAATAAACATAAGTAAAGACAGCTCTCCGACTGACACAGAAGTGGACAAGCAATTCATCAAGAAAAATAATGACAGGAAGCTCAAGAAAACATCATATGTGCTCTTTTGTCAGAGACGTTTCCTGCTAGATTCAGAAATATTCTGTCAATGGCCATCTTCCGAAAGATGATCTGCAAGTCCAGTCTGAAAATCAGTGTGCTCCACTATGCGGGGGAGTGTCAAAAGATCATTTATATTATCGGTTTGGCAGTCACCTATCTAGCCTCCGTATTTTTGTCCTCCAAATGACAAACCGGATTAATTTTGTTGATGAAAAATACAACAATGTAAGAAATGGACCTCTATCATTAGGGTAAAATAAAGGGTCGCTGAATACTTGTACCTGTAAAATTGTCGGTAGCTCTAGTTCAGGAAAGGATGATGGATGCCGAGATGGAATGTGGAGATACAGCATCTAATAAAATTATAGAATACCCATAAGCCAACCAACAACATGAAATCATAGTAATCAATTTCTTCAAAAAAAAATCATAGTAATCAAATGTCACAATAATAGAAAGAATGTCCAGCCACATTTCACACATGAAACAATTTGGTCAAAGAAACCATCCGCACATTATGAGCATGCAAATTGGTTAATAATAAAGATTGCTAATTTTCCATTTACAATGGAAACGAACAATTGCCAATTTACACAACAGATTGTATGATGGGTAACAAATTGGAAGAAACCACGTCGCTCAGGGCAGGAGAAGTGATGGATCTACAGCAGTGAGCAAAATTTTTCAGCAGTGCAAGAACACAAATAAAGGTTGCAAAGCACAATCACCCTTCACTAGTTCAAACATAATTACTCCTCAGCCGAAAATTACAACTATAAAGGATCCCACTATGATATGATCCTTCCAAAGACCTACCATAGGAGAGCATAGGGGCGTCAGAAATAAAAGAAACGGAATTGGTAGACAATTAATAAGAGGAAGATTCCTCAAAGAAAAGCACCTGCTATTTCTGTATCGAGTGCGAATAGCAGAGGCAATGCTTCTTACAGGGGGCCATGCGACGACCAGGGGTCTATCTAAAATTTAAAGAGAGAGCCATCGCCTATTGGGATGGAATAAAACTCCCAAACCTTGGGGAAGATTTGTCTAAGGGCTTGCCAGAATGCTAAAGCTCCCTTGATTGGGACTATTTTCTTATTCCAGTTCAATCCCCGACCATACTTGTCTCTCAAGATCTGTATGGGGAGGTCATCACTTGGTTGCATGATCCTTGTCACCCACTTTGCTAGTAATACTGTATTCATGCTTTGAATATGCCATACTCCTGGTCCGCCATGTTTGGTGGGCCTGCAAACGGTATCTCATGCAACTAGTGCGAGCCCTCGACTATGGTCGGTACCAGTGCCTCTCCAGAGGAAGCATCTCATCAAGCCTTCGAGTGTTTGGTCGATTCCAGCAGGCATCTTGAATGCAGAGATATAGAATGTAGGGATTGCTGACAAGACCGCCCTCAGTAGCACCAACCTACTGCCACTAGACAACACTTTGGCTAACCATCCTTCTCTATTACCGGCAGCCAATCCACCTTAGTCATCCGTCCTTTAGTTAACAGCAGACCCAGATATCTCATAGGGAGGCTACAGATCAGTGTTCCCAGCGCCTCTGCACATTGAGCCTCCTCCAAGGCCACAGCTCACAAATGCAGACTTAGCCTGATTGATGCGTAGGTCCGAGAAGTCCACGAATAGGTCGAGTAACGTGGACAGGTTTTTTGCCTCCTCTACAGAGCCTTCTACAAATATAGTACTGTCGTCCACGTACTGTAGTAACGTGATACCCCCAGGGACACTAGCGGTTTGATTACCCTTCAGAAGACTGTGTGTACATGCTAGATGAGTGCATGTGGCGAGTGCGTTTGCCGCTAGCAGAAAAAAGTAGGGGTGCGAGCTGGCTCCTTGCCTCGCCCCCTTTTGCAGTTGTATACGCCCGCCTTCCGGCCTTCCATTCACCAACACTGAGAAGGAATGTGTTGTGATGCATTTTTTCATCCATGTGACCCATTCTTTCGGGAAGTCCCTCATTTTCATTGACACCCACAGGAATCCTCAGTCAAGCATGTCATATTGTTAGTTTGGGAGAAATAGAGAGATGTTGAGGAGAGGAGAAGCTCCAGCCAAGGGCGGCGCCTGAGACACAGTCTTGTAGACTAAAAAGAACAAAAACAAAGAAGTGTTTTTGACGGCTAGGGCTTGGGGCCTTTTAAGAGGCCCCATTACAAGGTCCCACGTGTGAGTCACTTAAAGGCTCACACGTGGGATTTTACTTAAGTGAAATTCGAATAAAAGGAAAGAACTCCCACGTGGGCCACTTATAGAACGTGGCCCACTCACAATGGAGAAAGAAATAAAGTGAAAAAAGAGAAAGAGAGAGAGAGAGAGAGAGAGAGAGGGAGAGAGAGGGAGAGAGAGAGACTCGATTCAACACCCCCCCGCAAGCTAGGTGTGGATGTTGACCATGCCTAGCTTGGACACTAACTGTTGAAATCTCGGACCAGGCAGAGGCTTGGTGAAGATGTCGGCTTTTTGGTTGACGGATGGAATGTACTCTGGTCGAATGATTCCCCGATCAATGTTCTCCGAAAGATAATGCCGATTAATGGCCATATGCTTGGTCCTGTCATGTTGAACAGGATTTCTGGCAATTGCAAGGGCAGACTGATTGTCACAGTAGAGTTTGATTCCTTCACCATCATATAATCCAATATCCTCCAACAAATGCTTCAACCAGCGAAATTCTGAGACACCCGGCAAGTGCTCGGGTTCAGCTTCCGCACTAGACAGAGAGACTTCCTTCTGCTTCTTACTCCTCCAAGTGACCAAACTACCACCCAAGAGTGTACAGTAACCGGATGTAGAGCGACGATCAATCACCAACCCGGCCCAATCAGAGTCAGTATAGGCTTCTAACGTCAGACCTCCTTCACGAGTGAATAGAAGTCCTTGTCCAACAGTGAATTTCAAATATGCCAGAATCCTGTAAGCTGCTCGCAAATGAATTTCATATGGCTCACTCATGAACTGACTCAATAGGCTGACAGCATACGAGATATCTGGTCTTGTATGGTTGAGGTAAATCAGTTTCCCAATCAACCTTTGATAAAGATGTTTGTCTACCGCCGCTCCATCATCTCCTTTTCCAATCTTTACATTAATATCAAGGGGGGTTGTCGCTGGCTTACACCCCAATTGCCCAGTTTCCTGCAGTAGATCCAACGTATACTTATGTTGGCTGAGAGAAATACCTTCGTTGGAGTATGCAACCTCAATACCCAAAAAATACTTCAATGGTCCAAGTTCCTTCATATCAAATTGTTTGGACAGTGCCTTGGTCAACCGATCAATTTCTTCTATATCTCCACCAGTAACAAGTATATCGTCCACATAGACTAGTAGAACAGTAACTGCTACACCTGCTCCCTTCTTGATAAAGAGAGCATGATCTCCTCTAGCTTGGTAGTAATTCAATTCTACCATGGCCTTGGTGAAGCGTCCAAACCATGCCCTCGGTGATTGTTTCAACCCATACAGAGCCTTCTTCAGTCGACATACTTGATTTGGTTTTTCTGTCAATCGATATCCCGGGGGAAGCTGCATATAGACTTCTTCTTCCAACTCTCCATGGAGAAATGCGTTCTTCACATCAAACTGAAAAATTTCCCAATCACACTTAGCTGCAAGTGCAATCAAGACTCGGACGGTGTTAAACTTTGCTACTGGCGCGAATGTCTCACCATAATCAATTCCCTCTGTTTGTGTGTAACCCTTTGCCACTAGTCTGGCCTTGAGCCTTTCCAACGTTCTATCTGCCAGAAATTTGGGTGTGAACACCCATCGACATCCCACTGCCTTCTTTCCCTTGGGCAGGGAAGTAATCTCCCAAGTGTCATTCTTCATGAGAGCATACATTTCATCATCCATAGCTGCTTTCCAACCCGGATCTCGGAGGGCATCCTCGACTCTGTCTGGAACAACAATTTCACCCAGCAGAGTGAGAAAACTCCGATACTGACTGCTCAGTCTTTCATATTTCACGTAATGGCTGATCGGGTACTTCGCCTTAGCTCGGCACGACCTTACTCCCTTCCTCAATGCTATAGGCCAACCTGAGTCATCATCCGGTGCTTCTACATTCGTATCTGCAACTGCATCTTCTAGTGAGTGTTCCGGAACTTCTTGGGTCAATTCTTCCTCAGGATTAATTTGATTGTCCATAGCTCCCGCTGGTTCACCCTGCTCATCCGAAGGCTGAATCAATTCATCTTCGGCATCATCAACTATCTGCCCGCTTGTGTTGACCTCGATCTCCCCAGCTGGAGTGTCAGTAGAACAATGGGTTTGATCAGGAGTCAAATGACGTAGAAATTCAAATACGTGTGAGCCTTGTTCAGTCTGGGTTGTCGCAGACACATTGTCAGCAGTGGAGTACAGTTCTGTCTCGTTAAACACCACATCTGCCGACACAAAGAATCTTCTTGAAGGAGGGTGAAAGCACCTATATCCCTTTTGAGTCCCAGAGTATCCAACAAATATGCAACAGATTGCTCGTGGGTCAAGTTTGCCTAAATTCTGATGCACATACACCACACATCCGAATACTCGAGCAGGAAGTCCAGAGAACAGACGAACTTTCGGAAAAGATTCTCGTAGTCGATCCAGGGGACTGTTAAGATCAATGACTTTCATAGGAATTCTGTTTATCAGATAGGCTGCTGTCTGTACCGCCTCTCCCCAGTATTTCTTGGACAACTTTGCTTGAAATAATAGTGACCTGGCAGTGGCCAATGTGTAACCCAAACGCCTCTCAGCTAGCCCATTTTGCTGAGGGGTGTTGACACATGACGTCTCATGTATAATCCCCTGGCTCATAAAGTACGACTTAACTTCGGCATTGAGGAACTCAGTTCCATTATCAGATCGAAAACGTTTGATCTTCTTCCCAAACTGATTCTGAATTAAACTGCAGAATTCGATAATTACTGTTGGCACTTCTGCTTTAGATTTCAGCAAGTATAGCCACATCGCCCGACTGCAGTCGTCAACAAACACAATGAAATAACGGCTGCCCGTTAAACTCTCCACTGGGCAGGGCCCCCAAACATCACTGTGTATACAATCAAACGGGGAAGAGCAGCGATCATCCATAAATTTAAAAGTAGTTCTTCGAAGTTTGGCCATACAACAGGCCTCACAAAACAATTTTTCAGCTAAAATCCCATTAAACATAGAGGATAACAAGTCTTAAGTAAGTCAAAAGGAGGGTGTCCCATCCGTTGATGTAGACGGATCACCCTTTCCTCCTTGGTGATCGTATGTTGTGACACCATGCACTGTCGAGGCAAGCCATCAAGGATGAGTAAGCCACCTTCCCTCCTAAAGGACGAAATCTTCCTCCCGGAGACCTTGTCATACAAAAAACAGTCATCACTGTCCAGAATAAATTGGCAACCCAAATCATCAACTACTTTTTGTATAGATATCAAGTTTGTCCTTAGGCCCTCTACATGTAAGACTTCTTTGAGGAGCCCAAGGGGAACCGAATCTTTCCAACTCCCTTTACTGACAGATAACCATCTCCAGCGGTTTGGACGCTATGTGGCACTTCAGCAGGGCTATACTCGGTGAATTGCGACGCATCTGGGGACATGTGATCTGTTGCCCCAGTATCGGCAATCCAATCATGGGGAGAGGAATTACCTGACTTTGCCAATGAGGTAGAGCTGAGTTTTTCTTGCACTTCTTCAACTGCTTGACTCCCGGCTGCTCCAGAGTTTTGTGGTTGGGAAGTAGATACATAAGCCTTCTTCCCTGCGTTCTGATTCTTCCATGCTAGCTTCCAACAATTCTCTTTAGTATGTCGACGCCTTTTGCAGTAGGCGCAGAACAGTGCATCACGACTGTCTTCCCTTCTGGTGAAGCAGTCGAGTTAGGTGGCGTGGGACGAGTGGGCCAGCTCGTATTTGGAGCCGCTTTAGCCTCTGGCTTCCTTGATAAAAATGCAGCGGAATTTTGAGTCTGAGGATCAGAGGCAACACGCAGTCGACTCTCTGCCTGTCTGATTGCTCCAATAGCTTCTTCCAGACTAGGCAATTTTTCTCTGTGCAGGAGCTGGCTCCTCACAGATTCATACGTGGGATTGAGACCCATCAGAAAAGTAAATAATCTCTGCTTCAAAATATACTGCCGCTCCACTGACTGTGGGTTGTGAGTGGGCCACAAGTAGTCAATTTCTCTCCAGACTGCTTTCAGTTTTGAGGAGTACTGAAGTACATTGTCCGTCCCTTGACGTGCTTGAGTCGCCTGGACATTTAACTCGTAAATCCTCCAGTCATGACTCTGTTCTTCACTGTATTTCTGAATATCATCCCACATTTCTTTTACTGTATCACAGTAGAGGAAATCTCGCCGCATCTCTGGTGTCATCGATCTGAGCATCCAGCTGAGGATCAGAGATTCCTCAGCCCTCCATTTTTTGTACTCTGGATCCGATGCAGCTCTTGGATCATCTGTCAAGTGGTCTCCCAGCTGGCATCCATACAGAGTGAGAGTGACCATCTTGGACCACTCAAACATATTTCCCCCATCAAACTTGACTTCTGGTGGGGGAAAAATAAAGTTAGGACGACCAGCATCTTGAACTTGAGGAGAGTCAGACTCTCCTTGTCTAACTCCACTCAGTCCTTCATCAACAGTAGCCAAAATTTCATCGCCATTGTTTGGCATTGCAGACAGAGCTTGAGGAAATCTGAGACGAGCTAACAGCAACAGGGAACACCTCCAACAACGACTTGATCTGCTCCAGTTGATGAGCCCTTCGAGGATCAGAGATGCTCTGATACCATGTTAGTTTGGGAGAAATAGAGAGATGTTGAGGAGAGGAGAAGCTCCAGCCAAGGGCGGCGCCTGAGACACAGTCTTGTAGACTAAAAAGAACAAAAACAAAGAAGTGTTTTTGACGGCTAGGGCTTGGGGCCTTTTAAGAGGCCCCATTACAAGGTCCCACGTGTGAGTCACTTAAAGGCTCACACGTGGGATTTTACTTAAGTGAAATTCGAATAATAGGAAACAACTCCCACGTGGGCCACTAATAGAACGTGGCCCACTCACAATGGAGAAAGAAATAAAGTGAAAAAAGAGAAAGAGAGAGAGAGAGAGAGAGAGAGAGGGAGAGAGAGGGAGAGAGAGAGAGACTCGATTCAACACATATTCCTTAGCATAATCAACCTTCCACGTGACACCTTTAGTTCTGTCAAGGAATCCCCAGTCAAGCGTGTTCACCCCTTCTATATTTCAAAGAAAAAAAAATTGTACTGTGGATACTGTCACTCAATGGCATTTTTGGTTCTTGGAAAGTGATATCGCCTATATGTTCTCCTTGGTTTCATTCAAGCGGTATCATTCTATTTGAGTTTTCTTTTATTGGATCTCCACCGAGTCTGTATCACATTACCACTCAATCTAGCAAATGAAGTATTTCATCGCAGGTTTAAAGTAGAATAAAGTAACATGAGGTTGAGAGTTACAAATTTGCCTTTTCCATTTAAATAGAGCACATGGGAGGAAGAAACAAAAATAAAATGCTCTTAAACTTTTTTAAGTAGGGGAATGCCACCCGAGATTGGTGGTCTTATAAATTTATAAATAGAAAATTATAAATACAGCCTAGACCCAGGCAGTCCCCCACACCCTTCGTTCATCTCCCTCTACACCTAAACAAGGCTAAGCTCTCCACATTGCCCAGTGAGGTCTCATATCCTTTGAAGATGACCTTGTTCCGGTGCAGCCACATGGCCCAGAGTGCAGCAAACAGGCGTCTCCATTTATCTTGCCCATTAAGTACCCCATCCCTTAGTGTTGTTAAATTGCGAGGCTGCATATACGTGACTTTTTTAATGGATAATTCGAACTCGCAGCACTCAACCTCATCTTACCATTACTCAGCTATCCCAGCACAACCCTGTAAGTCTAGATACCCTTTCGGAGTACAGACTTTCCTAATGTACTTCCCAGCCATCAAAGCCACAACCAGACCAGAGAATTTTGTTTTAAGCTACACGTTTGCATGATTCGGCACCACCTGTATGTGACACTTTGACTGGTAGAAAATTCTCTTCCCATTTTCACCATCAAAGAAGAAAAGGATTGTTGCACACACATTGTGCTAGTTAATGGTGCTGCAAATCATCATGCTGATAGCATCTCTTCCTCACTTATGTAGGTAGAACACTACAATGCCAATGTGTCCAAATTCTTTGCACAACAAAGATAACACAAACTATTTTAGTGCTCTTCACAAGCTTTGCCACAGGATGAAGCTGGAGCCAATCTAGAGAAACCCATTCAGAAAAGGTAAAATGCCACTTCAACTAACAACCCCAGTTCAACAAATAGTCTCGTCAAAGCTTCTAAGAGTCATCTCTCTGTACAACCTTCGTCTCTAGTCTTCGTCAGAGGAGCAGCCAACAGAAACATCTCACCGTAAGGGTGAGTTTTTGTCACCATATGATGTGACACGCATGGGGGAACCTTGGTTCCTCTTCTATATATATGTGGCTGAGCTTCACATAAGCATCCCAAACAGAGAAGGATGCGCCTATCTAGTCCCACTCGTAATGTGTCCCTCCTAGCGGGTGTTGGTGTATTAGGGTTTGTCGCATCCTCATATACTCTTCCACTCTTTGGTCTAATAGGGTGTCTCCAAGGCATGGAGTCCATGTGCCATCCCAGCACTCTCTAACAGTGGCATGGGGGGGTTTCGTGCAAGGGCAATCAGGCACGGAATTCAGTCTTGAATGTGCCTTGGGGGGCCATGGGTCTAGCCAAAACCGGAGTGATGTGCCATCCCCTGGCTTGGCTTCAAAGAAATCTTGCACTTGAGGAAATACATGCCTCAGCCCTTGCCAGAATGCGGAAGCTGCTTGGACTGGATTTCCATTAACCTCCTAGTCTTAGTTCAAGCCATCAATGTCTTTCAAAACCCGTAATGTCTTTCAAAACCCGTATAGCCATAGCTGTATCCTGTCCCATAAGTGTGCACACTCGCTTGGCCAGTAATGCTAGGTTGAGATCTTGTAATTTTCTTAGCCTCCCAAGCGAACTGGTCTGCACACTATATCCCACAAAACGAGAGCCTTACCTCTCCCTTCCTCCAATCATGAACTTTCCCATAAAAATCTTCTCATCATACCTTCAAAACGTTTCTTGACCTCCACAGGTAGTTTCAACACCGAGAAGTAGAAAATGGGTATCGCTGATAACACATGTCGCAGCAGCACCAATCGTCCTCCCCTCGACCGCAATCTGATTTGCCGTCCCTCCAACTTCCGCTCTACCTTCTCCACTACTGGGTGCCAATTTTAGGATTTGATGCGACATCTTGTCAATGGCACACCCAAATATTTTATGGAAAGCATACCACTAGGTGTCCCCAAGGCTCTGAAACATAGGGCTTCCTCCTCTTGCGATAATCCAAAACCAACGAAGGCTGATTTGGCGTGATTAATATGTAGTCCCAAACAGTTCGCGAAAAGGTCTAGCAGGATGGATAGGTTTTTCACTTCCTTCTCAGCCCCTCTATAAAAGAGGTATCATCCGCATATTGCAGAAGAGGGATACCTGCCGGGAAACTGGGGGTTTGAAAACCTTTCAGCAACCTTTCAGCCAAGACAATCAGCAGCGGATCTAGAGGGCATCCTTGTCAAACCATGTTTTCACAACCAGCACGAACATTAGTGTGGTTTTCTGATTCAAACAATAGCTTCTGACTGTAGCTAAGATACCAAAAAAAAGGGCAAATATAAGCTCACAAAACCAAGTTTAGTGCAATAAATTTATAATAGAGATCATCTCACATATTTTGGACTCCATCGTTCCTGATTGTGGAACTACGTAAAAAGGAACGACAAATGAAATGACAGCCATATTAATATCTACAACTTTGTGTTCAGTAACTTGTACTTTCGTCTCTTTCTACATTTAAAAAGAGACCTAAAACAACAAAAAGGAAAGAACAAAGTTGGTCAAGTATGGTCGTTAAATGGTCAAGTATAGTTGTTCTGAAGTGTAATATGTAATTATGTGTTTCACATTGTTGTTTTGAGTGAATTTTTTTGACATTGCTAGATTAAGAAATCATTTTGATGAATCAAATTGATAGCAAAATTAACCTGACCTCCAGATAATTGGGTCATGCAGGGTATGCAGGATAAGATTCAATGCCACAGGCATTCATAACTGTTACATTTGTGTAACTTCATCATTTCTGTTGGATTCAGAGCCAAGATAATTTCAACCAACGGTGCTCATAGCTAGCACTTGTTTTTGGCATGCTTTTGCAATCCAAAGTGTGACGAACTAGTCTAAATTTTTTGACAAAGTCTGAGATCTCATGTAGACCAGAAAAGTCATGTAAGCATTGGGAGGTCGCTCGCCTAAATAAGGTGGGTCAACTTTTTGACCAAGGAAACAAAAAGAATAAATAACCCTAGATGCACAACCAAAGGAAGTAAACATCATGTCAATTGATTAGATCACAATCAGGACATATCATCTCCAATCTAATATGACGATAAAGAGATTTTTCGGGCTGAAGAGGACAAAAATGGTCGAGGGGAAGCGGAGAGGATAGAGATCGACGGAGGACGAGCGGTCTGAGGAGAAGATGAAGAGGTGAACAACCATGAGAGCTGGGTTTGGCAGGGGGAAGGATGGGTTTCAGGCATAGAGGGAAGTAAAGATGAGTACATCCAATTACAAACACTTCTCTGATTGCCCTCCTTTTTAGGAGGGCACCATATTTAAAAAGAAATGTGCTCAAGGAAAAAGACACAGCTACCCCTTTGTGGGGATTAGGGATCATATCATCAATCAAATATGCTCTATGAACTGAAGGTTCATGGACATGTCAGCACAGTATTATGATCAAGAGGGTAAGGAAAAAAATTGACAAGAAACAAAATAACAGTCCTATAACGGAAGGCTAAACCAAGATTTAAGAGTGAATGCTCTATATTATGGATTGCATTTCTCATAAAACGCCTACAGAAGGACCATATCCGCAAGCTATTGGAACCTAGAGTTCAGTGGCCAACAGAAAGCAAACGAGGAGCTGAAGGAGCATAGGATGGCGTGCATTTTTTTTTTTGAAAAGTGATTTAAGGTGGTCATCCAACAAAGCGGTAACTACCCGGAGTTACATGTGGAGATAGTTAAAACTCTCCTCACCACCTGGCCAACCTCTCTCTTAACTGTTTACCCCTCTAGCAAACCAGGATGCCATGAGACCCTCGACCTCGTGGGCTAGCCCGTCCTTGGACACCTTGCGCCCACTAAATACTACCTCATTTCGGTGTAGCTATATCGCCCAGAGCACTGTCAATGCTCGACCTCCCTCTTCCCTCCTCCTAGAGCCCTCTTGCCTTATGAACAACCAAAACATCTCCTCTAACATTACATTCGGCGCCAAGTGCACTTGGGTAGCCCAGATCGAACGGGCAATTGGGCACTCAAAGAATAAATGATTGCAGTCTTCGTCACCATTTGTGCATAGAGTGCATGTCGCAGAGGTATTAGGATACGTGTGTCATTAGCCTCTTGCGTAGTAAGAGCCAACCAAAGATCTTAACCTTTAATGGAATCTTGAGGCGCCCAATGGCCTGACATGCCTGGATTGTTGATTGATCCTCCGTTCCCTAGCATAGCATCATGTAGGCCTTCCGAACAGAAAAGGGAATGTCTGTCCAAGTCCATCCGTCTTGTTCGCCATGTCTTGGCCGGCACTGAGACAAAGCTTGTTGCATGCCTAAGAAGTCTGCCACCCTTTGATCTGAGACAGCACCTTCTACCGTTGGATTCCATATATTGTCCCAACATTCTGCCATTGTGGCATCGGGGCATCTGGCCAGCGCATAGAGCCGAGGAAAAGCCTCCTTGAATGGGCCGTCTGAAGACCATGGGTCTCTCCAGAAGCGAAATAGGGAGCCGTCGCCAAGTCGGGTAGTGAAAAAGTCTTTAACTTAGTAGAAAATCCGTCTAAGGCCCTGCCAGAAAGGCGACATTCCTCTGCCTGGGGTTGCTTTCTCATCCAAGTTTAAACTCCGACCATAGCTGTCGCCCAAAATTTGGATGGCTAGGTCTTCCCAAGGGTGCATAATCCGTGCTATCCACTTTGTTAGTAGTGCTGTGTTCATGCATTTTAGATGGAGAACCCCAGGCCTCCTTGTTTGGTAGATCTGTAGACTATATCCCATGCCACCAGCGCCAGCCCTCGACCCTCCTTAAGCCCAGCGCCTTTCCATAGGAAACGACGCATCAGGCCTTCGAGCCTCTGAGTGATTCCTACTGGCATCTTGAACACCGAGAGGTGGAAGATGGGAATTGATGACAGGACCCGCCTCACTAGCACTAGTCGACCTCCTCCAGGCAGCACCCTGACTTACCAGCCTTCTAGTCGTCTCTCAACCTTCTCTACCACCGGCTGCCAATCTACCTTAGTCATTCTTCCTGCGGTCAGTGGCAGGCCCAAGTATCTCATAGGTAGGCTTCCAAGTGGTGTACCAAGCGCCTCTGCGCATTGCGATGCCTCCTCCTGAGAGAGGCCCCTACCCACAAAAGCTGATTTAGCCTGATTGATCTGTAGGCCAGAGAAGTCTGCAAATAGATCTAGTAAGGTGGACAAGTTTTTCGCCTCCTCCACCGAGCCTTCAATAGGAAAAATGGTGTCATCTGCGTATTGCAGTAGCGGAATACCCTCGGGGTGGCTTGCTGTCTGATATCCCTTTAAGAGACCGTGGGAGCTTGCTAGGTTGGTGCAAGAGACGAGTGCATCTGCCGCAAGGACAAAAAGTAAGGGGTCACGCAGGCAACCTTGCCTTACACCCCCTTTGCGGTTGTATACGCTCTCCTTCTGGCCTCCCATTCACCAACACTGAGAATAAGTGTGAAGTTATGCATCTTTTTACCCATGTAATCCATTCCTTCGGGAAGCCTTGTCTCTTCATTGATGCCCAAAGAAAATGCCAATCTGTGTGTCGTATGCTTTGGCGAAGTCAACTTTCCACATGAACCCCTTGGTCCCGTGCCTTTTCCATGAAGCGACTATCTCTCCTGCTGCGACTGCGCTATCCAATAGTAAGCGGCCCGGTATGAATGCTGATTGAGAGGGCCCGACAAGCTCTCCGATCACTACTCTCAGCCTGTTCGCCAAACCCTTTGCAATAATTAGGTAGATAGAGTTGGACAGCGAGATTGGTCTGTAATCCTCGATTTTATCTGTGCCGTGTGTCTTTGGAAGGAGAAAACGGTATGCCTGATTGATTCTCTCCATACTGCCCGTCCCTTGGCCAAAAAGCTTTGTAAAGAATACCGGCAAACCATCTGGGCCTTGCGCCCCTTCGCCATTGAGTTCTTTAATTGCCTCGATCTCCTCCTCTGAGAAAGGGCGGATCAACTCTACCTTGCTAGCCGGGTTCAACATTCGTGCACCCTTACCACACCACACCCAACTGTTACGCCGTCCCTTTTTGTAGAACGAGCAGAAGTGTTCGGCAGCGGCACAACCCACCAGTTCTGGTCCGACATGTTCCTGGCCTCCCACCATCAGCTTTTGAATGTTGTTTATCTTTCTCCTCTCATTAACAGCTAGATGGAAGAATCTTGTGTTCACATCCCCTGCCTTAAGCCACAGTTGTCTAGACCTTCGCCTCCAGTCCATCTCCAGCTTCTTGTCTTCTTCGGCGACCACACCCCTCCATTTGCTTCGCTCATGGGCTTCATCTTCTTCCAGAAATCGAGTATCCCCCAGGTCATCCAAAACTTTGATCCTATGCGAGGCTTCTTTTCTGGATTGCCTTCTGTTCTCGTGGATGCGCTTACCTCCACAAGATGGTGCGTCAGCCCATGAATTCTTGCTGCAAGTGTTTCCATTTCGGATCTGAGTTGGGTCCGTGCTGACCACTTTCTCGCTATCTTGTCTTTGAAGCCAGCCTCTTGTAGCTTGAAATAGGTGGGCCTTCAGTTTGCTTCGTTTCCAGCCCACAAAATGGGAGTGTGATCTGATAGTGGCCTTGGGAGAGATCTTAGGTCTGCTAGTGGGAAACGTTCTGCCAGCTCCACTTAGCATAAAAATCGGTCTACTCTCGACAACCTGTTATGGCCCATTCTGCTTCTCCATGTATATGTGCAATCGGTCGGTCCCATTTCGTGGAGTAAATACTCTGAAATGAAAGCCCAAAAGCCTCTGAATTGACGTCTCTCCTCCCGCTTTGTTTGGTCGGTCCTGCGCCAATGTCACATTAAAGTCACCTCCTATCAGTAAAGGGTACTCGTGGAAGGTGCCCACTAGATCTGCCAACTCTCTCCATAGGTCGTTTCTCCGTGAACCACTGGTTGGACCGTAGACCGAAGCTACGACCATTTCAAAATTGTCATTCCTACGTTTTAACTTGACTGCCGCAGCAAACTGACCCGTCCACCCCCTGACCTCCCTATGGCATTGACCACCAAAAAACCTTCAAGAAAGCCCCTCCCCAATGTATTCCATTCCACTCACGCTTTTCAAACATGGTTGCCTGTTGCCTGTAGGCATGCCACAGTGGCCCCCCATTCTCTCAGATACCTACCCATTACTCCACGCCTATTTTTGTCGCGGAGTCCATGAACGTTCCATGAGATACACTTCATGGAGAACAATCCTCACCACCCTCACTGCCCTGTGCCAGCTTTAGTTCGATCTTCAGTGCGAGCTCTTTAGCCCTGTGGTTTGTCACAGGGTCCTCCACTGTTTGTTCTCCGACAGGCTCTGTGGAGTCACAATTGGGAGGGTCCTCTGTGATTGTTTGATTGCCCACTGACTCGGCTGCAGCACAGTTGGGAAGGGCCTCCGTGGTCTCTTGGTCCACCGCCGACTCTAAAGCGGCGTGGTTGGGTGAGTTCTTCTCGGTTATTGATTCGTCAGCTGACTCTGCTGCGTGCATATTTTGTTCTGTTAAAGAAACTAGCCGTTAGGACTTCGTCCTGGGCCACTTGTGTTTAGGCCCATTATTATGTATATAAACAATGTGTGCCCTAAACGGAGGAAGTATGCGTCTATTTTTTCACTCTCGATTTCTATCTTCTTGTCTCAACTTCTCCACCATCTGGTTCTCGACCTAGGGTTCTCTCCCCTTGACATGGTATCAGAGCTACGGTGAAGATGAGCAAGACTACCACGCTGAGCTGGACGGCTCCACAGCACACCTCGGTTCAGGACATTGAACGACTCAAAGAGGAACTACATCAACTTCAGAGCAAGCTCAAGGCAACTGAAATTCTTGGGTCCACTTCAATGGCTTCTTCAGGTAACTCCCTATGCCTCTCAACTGTAAGTAACGTACCTCGAAATTCTCCTATCTGGATTTTAGACTCCGGCACAACTGATCATATGACTCACTTGAGTTCAGTTTTTAAAACCTATAATGTGTGTCATTCCTCTAAGAAGCTACAAACAGCAGATGGCATGCTTCTTACAGTTGCTGGAATAGGTAGTATAGACCTAGACCCACTAAGTACCCTCACTAATGTCCTGCATGTACCACAACTTTGTGTTAATTTAATCTCTGTTCAACGATTAGCCCAAAACTCCTCTTATAAGCTGATTTTTGACGGAGTTGATGCATTTTTGTGTGATAAGGTCAAGGGCCTGAAGCATGGGCAAGCTAGAATCACGAACGGTTTATACCACTTGCACTCCTCCAAACAGGACAACACATGCTTGGAACCTGCTGCAGGGGAGGCTCCTACATCCAACACTGTATCGTTATCTTCTAAAGAAGACCAAGTCTGGTTGCTACATCGACAGTTGGGTCACCCATCATTTCATCTCCTACAAACTTTCTTTCCAGAGCTTTGTCACGGATTATGCATGGATCATTTTGTGTGTGATGTATGTCAACTTGCTAAACACAAAAGAACCACTTATCCTTTAACTGACTCTTCTGCTACTACAGTTTTTGAATTAATACATTGTGATGTTTGGGGACCAAACCCTTTTACTGACCTTCATGGATTTCGATGTTTTATTGTTCTAACGGATGATATTAGTCATTTCTCCTGGATTCACTTAATGAAACAAAAATCAGATGTCTTCCTTATCATCAAAGGATTTGTTGCTATTATACAACGCCAATATGGTACTCTGATTAAGCGATTCCGAACAGACAATGGCCAAGAATTCATGAACGCTGAGATTTCTACCTTGTTTAAAACCAAGGCATTATTCATGAAACATCATGTCCACATACGCCTCAACAGAACGGAAGGGCAGAGCGCAAATTGGGACATATCCTGGAGAAAACTCGGGCTCTACTTATTCAGAGTAGTAGTCCTCACTCACTCAGGGGAGAAGCAGCTATGTTATCCACTTATAAATCGTCTTCCCACTCCTTCCTTAAAAGGAAAAACCCATCTTGACATAGTCACAATTTCCTATCCAACAGCTAAGCTACATAACGATTTGGAACTTTGAATATTTGGATGTGAATGTTATGGACATTTACATCCCCATCAAACACATAAGTTGACCCCACGTGCTCTCTTGTGTGTATTTGTTGGATATTCTAACACCCAAAAGGGTTATAAGGTTTTTCATTCCTCTACCCGACGCATTTTAATTCCTAAAGATTTTACCTTTAATGAACATAAATTTTATTATTCCAAGGATTCTCCAAGGGATATCAGAAATGTCACCAGCCCATCTATATCGTTACTTATGCCTCACAACACTCCTTCCTCGCCAGGTTCATCTTCAGATCAAAGGTCATCCTCGGATGTCCCCACCTATGGCGACAATGATTCCAGGGACAGCCCTGAGAACACTCAAACTGGACCTTCATCTCGTCTTCTCTCTCCTTATCCTCTACACTTTGTTAGAACCCGTCTTCGTGTTCCAACCTTGGCTCCATCATCTGATGTTGAGCCAGTGCATCAATCCATGGTTGAAAAGGTACCTTCCCCTGAACAACCCCAGACTCATAACTCTATGGACTCAGAACCCGACATTTGTAAAACTTTGTTTCCGTTAAGTAACATTTTAAAATATCATAATGCATCCCTTACACAACAACTTCTTAATACATCTTCAACAAATTAATATACCCAGGTCTGTTCAGGAGGCACTTGCACAACCCCAGTGGAGAGCAGCAATAGATTCTGAAATGGAGGCATTGTCTAAGAACCATACATGGGAGTTGACATCTCTCCCACCATGTAAGAGTCCAATTGGTAGTAGATGGGTCTATACTCTGAATTACAGAGCCGATGGCCAAATTGACCGCTACAAAGCACGTCTTGTTGCTCAAGGTTACACCCGAAAATACGGGGTGGATTACATGAAAACCTTTGCTCCTGTAGCAAAAATGAACAAAATAAGAATTCTAATATCTCTGGCTGCACTTCATCAGTGGCCCCTTTTGCAATTTGATGTAAAAAATGCCTTTCTTCATGGACACCTCAATGAAGAGATGTACATGAAACCACCTCCTGGTTACAATCTATCTCCTGGAAAAGTGTGTCGTCTCAAGAAAGCTCTATACGGCCTAAAACAATCCCCTCGGGCTTGGTTTGAACGTTTCACTCAAGCTATGAAGCATCTTGACTACAAACAAACTAATGGGGATCACACTTTATTCTATCATCGCTCCACTCCTAGCACTGTTGTTATACGTATCGTATATGTTGACGATATAATTATAACTGGAAATGATACCCCTGGTATTACACATTTAAGTCATCAACTAAGCTCACAATTTGATATTAAGAGTTTGGGAGAACTTACCTATTTCTTAGGCATTGAAGTCGCTCGGTCCTCCAGTGGTATTACTCTCTCCCAACTAAGCTCACAATCATATATGCATTGAAGCTCACAATCTATTGGATGAAACTGGGTATCTTCAATGTCAACCTGTGTTTACTCCCATGGAATTAAATCTCAAACTTAAAGTGGATGACAATGAACCTGATACAGAGCCGTTGGGTTATCAACGTTTAGTTGGTAAGCTTATATATCTATCCCATACACGTCCTGACATATCCTATTCTGTGAATGTCTTGAGCCAGTTTATGCATCACCCAAAGCTTTCTCACTTGCAGGCTGCCTACCATGTACTACGGTACCTAAAGGGGACCATTGGCCTCAGCCTCACTTTTTCTCAAGGTAAGTCATTTTCTCTTGAAATTTATACTGACTCTGACTATGCTGGTTCGCAGGTTGACCGCAAGTCTACAAGTGGTTACTGCTCCTTCCTTGGTGGGAATCTGATTACCTTGCGTAGTAAGAAGCAACAAGTTGTGTCCCTCTCTAGCACTGAAGCTGAATTTCGGGCCTTCACTAAGGGTATTTGCGAAGGGTTATGGATTCAAGGCATTCTCAGCGAATCGGGCTTTCCCACAACCCAACCCACTGACTTATTATGTGACAACAAATCTGCCAGCAGTCTTGCTCACAACCCGCTTCAACATGACCGGACAAAACATGTGGAGATCGACCGTCACTTCATCAAAGACAAATTGGAATCAAAGACTATTGTAATCAACCACGTCTCCACCAACCAACAACTGGCTGATCTCCTGACGAAGGGTCTCTCCCGAGCCCATCATGATTATTTGGTCTCCAAGCTGGGAATGCAGGACATTCATTCCTCAGCTTGAGGGGAGGTGTTAAAGAAACTAGCCGTTAGATTAGCCGTTAGGGCTTCGTCCTGGGCCACTTGTGTTTAGGCCCATTATTATGTGTACAAACATTGTGTGCCCTAAACGGAGGAAGTATGCGTCTATTTTTTCACTCTCGATTTCTATCTTCTTGTCTCAACTTCTCCACCATCTGGTTCTCCACCTAAAACATACTAAAGGATGAGGAGATGAGTACACACCACGGCATATAAAAAACCCTCATACAAGGGCTTGAATGTAGGAAAAACATTCATTATCTGGGCATTAATATGACATACGAGGCAGCTACAAACACTACAAAGAATGTTTTACTTTGAACAATTACTATTAAAAAAATTATCCTTTGTTTTCTGAATAAGTTGGATCAAGCACCCATTGACTGTAGAGGAAAAGCAACGAAGTATTGGGACAAATTATCGAAGAATAATCAATCAAATATTAGAAACAAGATGATGACTTGAAGACTGTCAATCTGAGATCGACCAGGACTCTGAAACCATGAACTACAAATTAAACAACCATCAATAACAATAGCATTAACTAGTACGACATGTATTGGGAGCAATGGGTGGTCTTACCTTGGATATTCCAGGATGCATTGAACCACGGTGTGATGCAGCCATACCAAGCAAGATTCCAACAGTGGTATGATCATGTTCCTGGGATTTGCGCAATAAAAGAAGAGTCAAAAACATTCCACAGCACAAAATACATGGTATTTCAACCCCACCCACAAATTGAAAAAACACTATTTCTAATATACAAATTTTGGACTGATGTCTAAAAATTAAAAGTTCCCCTGGTTCTAGATAATATCAAGTAGGAAATATGATACGTACCCACCCCCCTTCCCAGATGGCAATAGTCTTCGATAGAGAAAGGGAGAAACAATAACTCCTTCTACTAAAGTGATAATCAGTTCAAACACTCCAACGAGTGGACGACGGAAATAAGAAAAAGGAAGATGCTTAGGAAGGAATGAAGATGGTTCACAAATGGCTGGATCAGCTGGTTCGTCGAGTCGAGGAAGGCAGCATCGGTACCCCTTCTCTTCAGTCGAGGAGAATCTCCTTGGCTGCCTGCTACTCCAATACTTCTTCAAAACTGCCGTTCTAGAGGATGTTCCCTTCTTATTTATAGTGCCACAAACTCTAATTTTAGCAAGGATTCTCAATGGGCCTTGCCGATTGCCTCTTTCGTTTATATTTCCAAATTTGGCTCATATCAGTACCCCCCTCAGGAAGAACCAAATTGTCCCCAATTTGGAATGAAGGGAACTGACGTTCCAAAGCTGAAGTGTCTTCCCAAGTGGCTTCAAAATTGGGTAGAGTGGAAAGATTTTTAAGATCTTTCCACTTTACGAGCACCTGCATTCCTTCTCGATTAAATCGATAAGAAAGTATTGCTTCTGGGTAAACCTGCCATTCCTGTTAGTGAGATAGTCAGCCTTATGGGCTAATGGGCCCTATTCTATAAGCCCATTAGCCCTCTTATCATTCTCTCTCTCCTAGGGTATATGTATACCCAGCCATGTACTCTATTGAGTTATGTCATTATCTTCTTCCTTCCTCTCTTGACATGGTATCAGAGCTCCAGAGCTCTTCCATCTAGGGTTTGACATCACCCTCTCACTGTCTAGCGAATCCGGAGCGTGACCGACGGATCAGCCACAGCGCGAGCTGTAGCCAGCCCGCGGAGCTTCCGGAGAACCAGCCGCAGCCGCAGCCCTAGCCGGAACCGCAGCCGCAGCCGAGTGCCAGCCACAGCCGCGCACAGCCGCAGCCGCAGCGCAGCCGCAGCGCGCAGCCACAGCAGCGCGCACAGCCGCAGCCGCACAGCCACAGCCGCGCACAGCCGCAGCCGCGCACAGCCGCAGCCGCGCACAGCAGCAGCCGCGCACAGCCGCAGCCGCAGCCGCGCGCCAGCCACAGCCGCGCACAGCCGCAGCCAGCGGCCTCAGCAGCCGCCAAAGCAGCAGCAGAAGCCGCAGTAGCCGCCGAAGCAGCCGCCGCCGCCGAAGCAGCAGCAGAAGCCGCAGCAGCCGCCGCCGCAGCCGCAGCACGGGCCGCAACCTTAGTCACAACAGCCGTCTCCGTAGAGACCACGGCTCTGAGGTCGGAGGAACTTTACTCCACGGGCCAGACGCGTCAACCGGCCGTCCCAGATGATGGCTTCACCGATGCAGACTTTCAACGAGAACCCTTGTCACACAAGGTTACTCATTCTCTGCCGGCGGTTCCCGACACGACGTGTCTCCAGGGCCCGAATTTGTTACAGTGGCGTCACTTTGTCGAGACTACTCTCAAGGCGCGCCAACTGTTCAAGCATTGCACACAAGCCCCGCTTCCATCGACTCATCCACACTATGCGGCGTGGGAAGCCGAGGAACACTTCGTCCTTGGATGGCTCTACACGACCTCCCTGGCACCCTCGTTCCGTGAAAGGTTCCCTCGCTGCGCCACCGTGAAGGGTTTTTGGGACCAGGCCAACAAATTCTGCGGCCGCGAAGGGGACAACTGGCGCCTCTTTATGCTCGTTGCTAAAGCCAGCAACTTTCGCCAAGGCGCACTGTCCATCTCGGACTATGCGCTGGAACACAAGAAGCTGTGGGACGAGGTGGACTACTACTTGCCGACGGATGATCCGTCGTGCAAGTCATTCCAGAACACTCTTCGCCTACGCCTCTTGGGGTTTTTTTATGGCCTAAACAAGGAGTATGACGACACTCGGCGCCGTGCCCTCCATCGCAAGGAAGGCCTTCCTTCCATTGATGACTTGGTGAAGGAACTCCAGGAAGAGGAGAGTCATTTTCATGTCATTGGCACTCTCTCCTTGGAGGCAGCTCGTGACTCGACTGCCCTCCTCGCCCGGCCTCCCTCGCCCGCTCTTGCTCCCTCCGCGGAGGCGGCCCCCTCCGGGCTGATTTGCTCCTACTGCAGCAAGCCTGGACATTTCCGCAAGTGGTGCAAGAAGCGTCAGTACGACAACCGGAAAAAGAAGGAGGCTACCGAAGGGAAAGCTATGGTTGCCTCCTCCTCTACCTCTTCTACCAGCCCGGCGACTCTTGAGCAGCTCCAAGCCGACTTGGCCCGTCTCCGTGACCAAGTGGCTACTATGCAGACTCCGACTCAGTCGACGGCACATTTTGGTGGATTTGGTGCGTTCTCTCTCCCTCAGTCTGAACAGTGGTATTGTGGTACGGCTTCTTACTCGCCTCTCGTATCGGATACGAGCTGGGTTCTTGATTCGGGGGCAACCGAACACATGACCCCGTTCAATGACCGGTTTGTATCCTACGAAAGGCATAGTGGGGAACGTACAGTTATTACAGCCGGTGGTGGACGGTTGCCTGTTGCTGGAATTGGGGCAGTGTTTGTAGACGGCCTCGGAGTGGTCAGCAATGTTCTTCATGTCCCCGCCCTGCGAGCTATACTTATGTCTCCTCAGCGTTTGGTTGACAGTTTGTCCTGTTCTTCTCACCTCCAGCCTGACGGGATGTTGCTATCTGACAAGGTGGGTCGGACTACACCGATTAGGCGGGAGAACGGGTTGCTGTTGTTGGACGATGGGGGACGCTCTCGGTGCTTCCTGCTTCACCGCCAACTCCGACCGGCGGATGTGCAGCGTATGGGACGTCTCCAGTTGGCTCACCAGCGGCTGGGTCACCCGCCATTTTCAGTTTTACAGCGTCTCTTTCCTTCGATGTGTATTGGATTGGACCTTCAGACTATCGTGTGTGATGCCTGTCAACTGGCGAAGCACCGTCGTTCATCTTTCTCTCCGTCCACCTCGCACTCCTCCACTCCATTATTTCGCATCCATAGTGATGTTTGGGGACCCGCCCCGCAGGCTAGCCTAAAGGGCCACCGATACTTTCAGATCTTTGTTGACGAGGCCACCCGCTACACATGGGTCTACTTGTTGACCGCCAAATCTGAGGTTGCTCCGACGGTCCGTCACTTCTGCACTATGGTTCGTACTCAGTTTGGCCGAGGTATTCAGCGCTTCCGCTCCGATAACGCGCGGGACTTCGTCAACACCGAGCTGGCCACGTACTTTGCTGACCATGGGATTCTCCACAAGTCCTCTTGTGTGGCCACCCCGGAACAGAACGGTAGGGCAGAACGTCGGATCGGGTATGTCACGTCGACCGCCGGTACCCTTCTGCTGAACTATTCTGTTCCGTGGGCGTATTGGGGTGAGGCGGTCTTAACGAGTACCCATCTCGTAAACCGTCTCCCCTCCCAGCCCCTCGGGTTTGTCAGCCCACTGGATCGTCTCTCCACGGCGTTCCCCCATCTCTCACTGCGGACTGGACTCCTCCCTCGCATCTTGGTGCACGGCGACGTCCACGATACGGCTCCCACTCGCACGGCTCGATGCTCGAGCTCTCCGGTGCGTCTTCGTCGGGTACGCTTCTCTCCAGAAAGGTTACCGTTGCTACCACCCTCCGTCTCAGAGATTTTTCATCTCGGCAAACATCACCTTTGCCGAGCATGAGTCTTACTTCGGTGATTCTACCTCGCCACGCCTTCCGCTGGTTGAGGCGTCTTCGACTCCTTCCTTGGAACCCTTTCCGTTTGTGGGACCCATTCCTCCACCGTCGCCGTCCCCAGCCACCTTCTCTCCCTTGCCTCCTACCGTCTCACCTCCCGGTGCACCGTATCCTCCCCCTAGTGCACCTCCTAACCCCGGGCAGTCCACCTCTCACCCCGGGGAGCTACCTCCTACTCTTGGTGCACCGTATCCTTCTCCTAGTGCACCATCTTCCCTCGAGGAGCCTCCCCCTACCCCCGGGGAGCTATCTTCTTCTCCCTCTTTTGCTTCCGCTCCTCCGTCGGACGATGCGTCACCCTCGTCTACTGATGATGATGCTCAGTTGGGATGGCCTATCGCCCTTCGGAAAGGGGTTCGTCAGTGCGCTCGCACACCTCTCTACCCCTTATCTCACTATCTCTCTTTTGATCGGCTAAGCCCTTCCTACCGGTCCTTTCTTTCTCACATCGAGTCGCATCCCCTCCCTCGTCGCCTATCCGATGCTCTTGCTTCTCCTCATTGGAAAGCGGCGATGGATGAGGAGATGCAGTCCTTGCTCAAGAACCACACTTGGGAAGTCGTCCCACTTCCTCCTGGCAAGAGGGCGGTGGATTGCAAGTGGATTCATGCCAAGAAGCATCATGCTGATGGTACTCTCGAGCGCCTCAAGTCTCGACTTGGGGCTCGGGGGTTTACTCAGTCGTATGGCGTGAACTACTTCGAGACCTTCTCTCCTGTGGCGAAGATGGAAACAGTCCGTCTCCTCTTGGCGCTTGCGGCTCATTCCGACTGGCCGATACGACAGTTCGATGTGAAGAATGCTTTTCTCCACGGTGACTTGACGGAGGAGGTGTACATGCAGCCACCTCCCGGGTATACCCTGGGCCCCCCGGGCACCGTTTGCCGGCTGCGGAAGTCTCTCTATGGACTGAAACAGTCACCGCGGATGTGGTTCGGTCGGTTCTCTTCGGTCATGAAGACCGAGGGCTACACTCAGAGCAATGGGGATGCCTCCCTATTCTTCCGTCACAGTTCCGCGGGTGTCTCCATCTTGGCCGTGTACGTCGACGACATCCTCATCACGGGGTCCGATTCTGCAGAGGCCGGCTGCCTCAGCTCTGCGTTGGCCAAGGAGTTCGAAATCAAGGCCCTCGGGCCTCTTCGCTACTTCCTCGGCCTTGAGGTGGCCTACTCCCCCCAGGGGATCTTTGTGTCACAGCAGAAGTATGCCGTTGACCTACTGGCCTTGACCGGAATGACTGAGTGTGCACCGGTTACTACTCCCATCGACCCTAACGTCAAGTTGGGTAAGGGGGAGGACTCAGCACCGGTGAACGCATATCAGTACCAGCAGGTGGTGGGGAAACTCCTGTACTTGACCCACACCCGCCCCGACATCAGTTACGCCGTCAACCTCCTCAGTCAGTTCATGCACTCTCCGCGGGAGATCCATCGTCAGGCGGCCAACCGGGTACTTGCGTACCTAAAGGGCTGCCCCGGGAAGGGCTTGTTCTTTCCTCTTTTGCTTCAGCACTGGAGCGGGAAGGGCTGGGAGAATGATAAGAGGGCTAATGGGTACGGTGCACCAAGAGTAGGAGAAGATGGTGCACTAGGAGAAGATGGTGCACTAGGAGAAGGATACGGTGCACCAAGAGTAGGAGGTAGCTCCCCGGGGTGAGAGGTGGACTGCCCGGGGTTAGGAGGTGCACTAGGGGGAGGATACGGTGCACCGGGAGGTGAGACGGTAGGAGGCAAGGGAGAGAAGGTGGCTGGGGACGGCGACGGTGGAGGAATGGGTCCCACAAACGGAAAGGGTTCCAAGGAAGGAGTCGAAGACGCCTCAACCAGCGGAAGGCGTGGCGAGGTAGAATCACCGAAGTAAGACTCATGCTCGGCAAAGGTGATGTTTGCCGAGATGAAAAATCTCTGAGACGGAGGGTGGTAGCAACGGTAACCTTTCTGGAGAGAAGCGTACCCGACGAAGACGCACCGGAGAGCTCGAGCATCGAGCTTCGTGCGAGTGGGAGCCGTATCGTGGACGTACGCCGTGCACCCGAAGATGCGAGGGAGGAGTCCAGTCCGCAGTGAGAGATGGGGGAACGCCGTGGAGAGACGATCCAGTGGGCTGACAAACCCGAGGGGCTGGGAGGGGAGACGGTTTACGAGATGGGTACTCGTTAAGACCGCCTCACCCCAATACGCCCACGGAACAGAATAGTTCAGCAGAAGGGTACCGGCGGTCGACGTGACATACCCGATCCGACGTTCTGCCATACCGTTCTGTTCCGGGGTGGCCACACAAGAGGACTCGTGGAGAATCCCATGGTCAGCAAAGTACGTGTAAGGAGAGATGTTAGTCGTAACAGGAAAAACCGATTGACTTTCTCCTACTGCCATGCGTAATTGAGACACATGAAAAACAGGATGTAATTGTGATGAGTCTGATAGTTGCAATTTGTATGCTACCGGTCCCAATTATTCCAGAATGGGATAGGGCCCAAAATATTTCGGTGACAATTTTTCGGATGTTCTTCTAGCCAAAGTCTTTGTGCGGTATGGTTTAATTTTTACACAGACCTTATTCCCTACTTCGAATTGGCAATCTCTCCTGTGGCGATCTGCCTTCTGTTTCATAATGTTCTGAGCCTTAGCCTGATGCATTTTTAACCTCTGTAACATAGCATCTCGTTCAGATAACAGTTGATTTTTTTTTGAAGAAATGAATCTATCGGAGATGAAGGTGATCCATAGCGTAATAGTTGGGGGGATCCCTTCCGTATAGAGCCTTAAAAGGGGTCATCCCAATAGACAAATGGTATGAACTATTGTAGCTGTACTCCGCCCAGGGAATCCACCTTACCCACTGTTTTGGACATTCCGATACAAAGCATCTGAGGTAGCATTCTAAACCTCGATTGGTGACTTCTGTCTGCCCATCTGTCTCTGGATGATAGGTTGAACTCAGCCTAAATGTAGTACCTTGTAACTTGTGTAACTCCTTCGAAAATTTACTGGTGAAAATACTCCCACGATCGGATATGATAACACGGGGAATACCATGCAATTGTAAAATTTCCTTCATGAAAGTCTCCGCCATGCTCTGTGCAGTGAAAGGGTGCTTAAGTGGCACATAATGTCCATACTTGGTTAATCTGTCCACCACCACCATGATTGAATTGAATCCTTGAGAATGTGGAAATCCCTCGATGAAGTCCATCGTGATATCCTCCCATACTTGATCAGGAACAGGAAGGGGTTGCAATAGTCCTGCCGGGCTAAGGTTCGAAGCTTTATGGCGTTGGCAAATCTGACAGCTCGACACATATGTCTTGATCTGCCTTTTCATTCCAGGCCATTGAAACTGTTGTGTTACCCGTCGTTATGTCTTTTGAAATCCACCATGACCTCCCAATTTCGTGTCATGGAATTCCTTGAGTAGCATGGGAGTGAGGGAAGAGTCCTTAGGAATAACAATTTTCTTTTTGTAGAGAAGGATTCCCTGTTGCAGAGAATAAGGGGGCCTTGTTGTCGAGTTTTTCACTAATTCTGCCTTGATCACTGATAATTTTGGATCCATCACAATTTCCTTCTCTAATAACGGTTTGTCTAACCAGTGTGTTACTGTGGCCGCCTGGCAGTGATACTATTATCCGCCAGTCTGGACAGAGAGTCGGCCACTGCATTGTTCTTCCCTGCCTTGCACTTGATGTCGAAATCAAACCCTTGTAACTTAACCAACCACTTGTGGTATTGTGGAGGTATCTCCTTCTGATCATTTAAGTACTTCAGGCTGAATTGATCCGTGAATATAGTAAATTTTTGAAATAGCAGATAATGTTTCCATTTGTGGATCGACCATACTTATCCTTACGAGTATACACCATACAAAGCGATCAAGACCTTCTGCCTCCTGGGGTATCAATGCATCCTACCGCTCAAGAAACTATAAGAAACAAGCGTCAATTCCGGGAGTTACATAAGGCCCTGCGACCCACACCAACTCACAGTACTTAACTTGCAACTAAGTTTTCCTTTTTCTCAGTTTCATGACATCTATCAGACAGTTTTTCAACCAAAGTTCCATCTACCTCCTAAGAGAAGTGTTGACGACCAAATTCAAATTTTACCGAATTCCAAGCCCGTCAACATTAGACCCTATAGATATTCTCATTGGCATAAAAATTAATTGGAAAAATTAGTCCAAGAGTTACTTGAATCAGCTTATATTCGGCATTCTAGGAGTCCCTTTGCAAGCCCAGCACTGATGATTAAAAAGGACGGACCATGGAGAATGTGTGAAGATTATCGAGCCTTAAACCGGATAACGATCTCGAATCGCTATCCGATACCCCTTATTGAAGAATTGTTTGAGGAGTTGCAGGGATTGTCCATTTTCACCAAATTGGATCTAAAATTGGGATACACAAACATAGTCCCTTATCCTTATGTTGCTGGAACTCAGTTTCAGTGAGGCGGATGTTGCGTCTCTTGTTCATTCCCTCCATCAGATGCTGACGTTGTTGTCGCATGGGTGGTCCTGAGACGGTGGTAAAGCCCTTGGTTATATTCAGTGTCAGGCTTGAAGAGTTCGTGTTTTGAAACGTAGACGTATTCGGTAGGTTCCTTTTCCCTTGGGGTTGAGTCGCGTGTATATTCGGATAGGAAGGAGTGGTTTGCCAAGCTGAACATAACAATCCCAGGTTGATCTCTGCTTGTAAGGAGTGATCCATAATTTCTCTAAGACCAAATGGCTTCGATTTGAGGACTTCTCGTCGAATTTCTGCCTTTAAGCCACGTAAATAAGCATTTTCCTTGACTTTGCGGGCAACATTCGGCATTTGCGCAATCAGTTTTTCAAATTCGGCTCGGAATATGGCGACAAAACCTGTTTGCTTGATCTCGAACAATGCTTGATATAATCCTGTTGTAGAAATGCTGTATCGTCCACAAAATTGCTCCTTAAAGTCCTCCCAACCTCTAAATCCCTCCTCTTGCTCTGAGTAGTGAAACCAGTCCAGCGCGGAGTCTTCGAGATGCAGGGACACCAAATGCAGTTTTTCGTGATCTGGTAATGGGTGCAGTCGGAAGAACCTCTCGGCTCGCTTTATCCAGCCTTCTGCATTATCACCCAAGAATAGAGGCAGATCTCCTCTCTTAAAACGAGAATCATGGACTAGTTTTCCCTCTGGTGGTCTTTCTTGCGGATTTTCTCGCTGAGGACGTGCGTTGGGAACTCCAACGGGCGCTCACGGGTTCACGGGTCGAATCTCGTTGAGCTGCACAGATAAAGAATAGAGGCAGATCTGCTTCATGACATTCGTTGCGTGTCTTTGGAATTCCAATTGAGATATCTCTTCCCTTTGATCTGGCTCCATTACTTAGCTTAACCGAGGAATTTCGGTGGCTCTGATACCACTGATACATTACCACGCGACTTCCCACATGGCAATAGTCTTCGATAGAGAAAGGGAGAAACAATAACTCCTTCTACTAAAGTGATAATCAGTTCAAACACTCCAACGCGTGGACATCGGAAATAAGAAAAAGGAAGATGCTTAGGAAGGAACGAAGATGGTTCACAAACGGCTGGATCAGCTGGTTCGTTGAGTCGAGGAAGGCCGCATCGGTACCCCTTCACTTCAGTCGAGGAGAATCTCCTTAGCTGCCTGCTACTCCAAACCGTTCTAGAGGATGTCCCCCTCTTATTTATAGTACTGCAAACTCTAATTTTAGCAAGGATTCTCAACGGGCCTTGCCGCTAGCCTCTTTCATTTATATTTCCGAATTTAGCTCATATCAAAATATCACCATCTCAGTATCAATGACAAAGCTTTCTTTTCAAAAAAAATCAATGACAAAGATTTACAGGCAAGAATTCTCTGAACAACGTAAGAGCTCTGGCACACATTATAAATTTTTTTTTGAAAGCAACACACAAACTTGGAAAATTGAAAACATCTCACTACAGGTTCTGACAAGTGAAAGGTATCGATAAACATCTGAAATTGTCAAAACGCGGAGATGTCCATGCAATCCCAGAGCTAGAAGAACTCCGGCATGTATCACACTTGGTTCTTCTGGTTTGTTATACTGTATCCACGTTCTTGACATTTTTCCCTGCGTGAAGAAGAAAATAATTTAAGCATTACTCAAAGTCGCCACATTAATCCTGACCAGAAACTAAGCCAATTATTAAAGAGGAAAATAAGATAATCAATAAAATCTTTAAAATGAGAAACCAAACCTGAAAAGGAGCCAACCTCAAGCCTGCAGCAACACCATTGTGAAATTCTGGCCAAGATCCAAGTTCTGATATATTTCTAACATTCGGATCAAAGTTTACCTGATTTGAAGATGGTTAGAAAGAAGGTAGAGATTACAATAAAAAAATGAAATTTTCTAGAAGAAAAAGTGAATATGTAGATGGTTCTAACAGTTGCGTTTTGATGGGCCGGCAATCTACCAGAGAAAACAAGCTGGGGGACAGGTAGAGCCTAATAAGGCCATGAGATATGTTAATATGGGACCATAACATGGGGCTCATCCAGAAAACACAAAAGGAAATATGTAACAAGATTTACCTCGGTCAACAAAGTATGAGTAGTGGCCAATGTAAATGCACCTCGCCCAAAAGGAAGTGCAGAAGTCCTCTGGGCAAGATTCCACAGCTGATGCTACACAGAAAAAAAGATATTTGAGTCAAAAAAAAAGTGATGGGTATTACTGGATTAACATGGCACAACCATGTACCAGTTCAAATAAAACGTTTGAAAACAATTAAAAAACCAGTTTAATAAAAAGGCCAACCAGAATATTATTGACACCAAAGGAAAGACAGATGCCTAGGCATGGCAAGCCCAAAACTCATCAAATCCCAAACGAGGTAAAACAGGAAGATGATAAAAAATCATATTTATTTTAGCGGGACCAACATAAAGATATAATCCCTGTCACATCAAGGGTTAGTTCGTAAAGTTCGCCCTTAAAGGGCACTTTAGTAATTTCGGTTTAAGGTTGTTCTTCCCTTTAAATAGTTGTCTCCCTCTCTTGGGGAGAGAAGTCAAGAAAGTGATATGATCCGTCAATGCATCTATATTCGGTAGAAGCCACGGCAGCAGCCCAGTTCAGAAGTCCAGGCCCAGCCGGTTCAATTTAAGCCCTCTTCCTTGGGAGAAGAGGGTAGGAAGTATCATTGTGAGTTTCTCCCTCTCTCTCTTCTCTTCTCCCACAGGTCGTGACCCTCCCTCTCCATGCTTGCAGGTTGATGTCATCATCCCTGCTAAGCGACGACCCCCCTTCATCGGCAATCCTTTGCTATTCCTCCTCATTCCCGTTCTTCCCTTTTACCCCGGGAATCTCTCTCTCCACCTCACTCCTCCTACCTCAGACACTCTCTTCTCACCTGGGGTCGTAGACATCATTTACAGTTCCAAGGCTACTACAGAGTCGATCGATCTGGTCTCGACACGGGGTCATATCAGAAAGTGATTGAAATTATTTTGGTTCTTATCTCTATCTGATGTGTGATGCCCATTCTACCGGTATGTCGTTTTCCCTCTGCCGATGACCTTCAAAGACCTCTCTCTCCTCCTCCAAGTTCATCGTAACAATCATACGGTCCGTCTGCCTCTCGATCCCTAGCTTCCTACATTAGAACTCCCAAGTTCTTATCACATAAATAGCCCATTAAGCAAATCCGGTTCAATAGTAAAAGTTACATGGAATACAGTAAAAGTTATAAGTTGCATAGAAATATATAATCATCTGCATAAACTGAGATTGGATTTTGTAAGTGAAAGGTGCAACTTAACGTCTCTCATATAAATAAATAAAAAAGAAGCGCATAACATTCTCATCGTGCATGAGGATTGGAGACAGAAGAGGGAGGAATGGAACAAGAGAAATACAGAGAGATAGGATATAAACCTGTTGCATCTCTTGATCAGAGGCACTGGGATTGGCAGGTGTTTGGATCGCCACAGCCCTGGCAGAGCACATGAGGCGTCTGACCTAATAATTGTAATACTGTATTAGATTTATCTCAGAAAATTAAATGTGGCTTTTCAATTAATTAAACAGGGTTTAGCATCAAAATAAATCAAGAGAAACACTGTGATTGTATTAAAGGTCTCAGATCAAGAAAGATATCAAATAGACAAGCAAAGCAACCAAATGGATTGAAAGTGTTACACGTCATCGTGCTTTTTCATGGGGAAATTGGAAGGTCAGTGAAGCAGGGCATGAAAACGAAAGTTCATGTACTTTTTTTCTGAAGATATGGGAAGGAAATTTTCATCTATCTCCTATGTTGAAGGCCATATGAATATGATCACATAAACTTCTCTCATGGAGATAAAATTCTCATTCCATGTCTCGGGAAGAGAAGGTACATAAATTTTCCTTCCCATACCATGCTATGAGTGGTCTGCTAGAGAACAGGATAAAGATATAATATCCACGAAACCACCTAATAGAAAAACAGAGGCTCCACTGTTACATTCCTCTGCTGACAGTCCTCATCTACAGTATGGCCCACTGCAAGGGTTATTTGGGGATCGAACTTGATAGCCGAACTTACGGCTGTCTTAAGGAACTACACAAAATTCAACGTAAAAACATTTTTATCCTTCGACAGAGTGCACCCAACCTTTAACATTTTCTCTTAATTAGTCCATACAACAAAACTGTTGTCATTGATTCAATAATCAGGAAAAATATGGTTACCCCAAATCATGTCAAAACAATTTCTGCACGACCAGCCTATCTGAGCCTATATAACCGGAGACAGTTTCAAAGCAAATATCAAAAAAATCATTTGCTTTAATCTTCACACAAAAGGTGGGCAGAGAGGTTTATTTTTCCAAATAAAAAAGGGCTAATGAGATGTTACAAAATAAAACTTATTCCCTTATAAATACTGCGGAAAAAATTAATGAGAGTACCCATAAATATTGATCAGCACAATAAGAGTTGAGAGACAAGATCAGACCTCATATAGTCTCAGATCACGACCATACCGCAATTTTGTGCTTGAATTAACTATATGTTCCATACCATCTTCAAACGAATCTTCGACAGATCCTACTTCTTCAATATTTGAACTGTCAGATTGCATGAGATCCGATACCGAGGAAGGAACCACCACTGGCCTCAGAGGAAGCGTGTATGGTGTACATACTGATGTCTGGTTCGAACAAGTTTGAGATTTGAGTTCATTACAATTTCCTGAGAAATGCAAGCAGCCCATAGCCAAATCTTCACGACCAACGAGTACATAGGCAGCAGCAGGCCAGTCTGTTGGAGGAGATTCTCGGCACTTGTCTAAGGCCTAAAAAGTGATTATACATCCTTTATTATAGAACATCATTACAAAAATATAAAAAGGGAGTACCAGTTCATCTGTCAAAAAGGGGTAATAAGTGAGTATTAAGAAGAAGACCATTGAAACAAACAATGAATAGCAGTATTATATATATCTTGTTAATATTTCTCAAGTTTATCATTAATTTTCAATTTTCCCCATAGCCCCCCACCCCGATCCCCTGACGGCCATCCTCCCAATCACCCCCCAGCCATCCGATGGCAACCCCCCGGTGGCCATCTCGATCCACCCATTGCAGCCATCTTCTTCATCCCCCTTCACCCCCTGGGTCATCCCATGGACACACAAGCAGCAGACCACTCTAGTGTTGCCATTCTGTGGATGAGGGAGATCCACAGGTTAAATGGAGAAGGGGAGCCAGCTCCAAACAGATTTCCAGTATTCTTCTTCAGTGAATTGTGGGAGCCATTTGGGACAGAGGTCATGGATACGTTGGAAAAGTTCCAGAGTGGCAACTATGGACTAAAATGTAAGAACCTCTTCCTCCTGCTGAATTAGATATTTTCAGCTTATATCACCATCGAATTATATGTATCTCATCATCGTAGCGTGATTGGAAATCTAAAAAGGCCTTTACATTCATCCTTCATTCCTGGCAGTAACTCGTGGACGACACAGTAGTGGCAGGCGAAATACTATCAGCATGGAAGAGAAACAGGACAACGAATTTCATGCATAAAGTCAACTCTGCAAAGGCAAGTGATTCCCTCGATTATAAAAGGCTTCATCTACAATTGAGACAAGTCTGCATTTCAGGGGTACGGGTTATCGCCAGCAGAAGAGGCACAGAGCTCTAGAGCCTTAAGGACGCCCATCGGGTCAGTGCCTCTGCATTCTCTAGGCCTACCATTGATTGGAGGAGGCTCTCAAACGCAAATTGACAGTCAGTGATAGAAAATGGTGGAAAGGAGACTGGAGGGATGGCAGGACAGAGTACTATCAAAGGGGGTCTACTCGGTGCTGCTGCCTTTGGTTCTTTCAGCACCTAATTTCTACCTCTTTGTCTTTGAGATGCCTATGGGAGAGATCTGGATCCAGGGATAACCGGGGGATGCCTTTCATCTCCTGGGATGTAATGTGCAGACCTTGAATCAGGGGGTTGGGGGTTTTCCATCTCCAGTCCGTAAATTTGGCAGAAAATTGGGGAGGACGTCTCTTCTGACGAGGCCTTTTTGGACCGTCAGGGAAGGTAAATCTACGAGAAAAATGAAATGGGGAATTGGGCTGCACCACAATGAGATGATATTGGAGGAGAGGATGGCCTCAACAGACAAAGTTCTTCATGACATAGCGTCTCTTGTGACATACTGGTTAAGAAGGGGATGAAGGGGAGACATTTTGGTCATTGTGCATATTGAACGTTCATTTACTTTAATTGCATCATGTTGATCACAGCTTGCAGGAGATCTTCCTTATTTTTTTCAAACAAAATATAGATGTATATATATATTTCTCAAGCTTATGATACTGAGGAAGTATTTATGAAGAAAACTATGAATGATAATAATCCATAAACATACGTCAGATATGCTTTAAATTAATCACCCACTTGGTTACATCCCTTCGAGGATTCATAATCACTGCAATGGAGAACTATGAGAGAAAAAGACAAGGACACTAAGTGTTGCATTGAAGTACATCTTCTGTCCTTATGCAGAATCAGCATAAAGTAAACATTATAACTCATCGACTAAATTTATGGCCACAACAAGAATGGATTAAATACCATAAAAACATTGTATCTCGCATGAACTAAATGAATGCTTCTGAAGGAAGTGATCACAGTTTATAGCTGACTATACGTAGTTTAATTTATTTTTTTCTTCAAAGAAAAAAATTATGGTGAACCAATGACAAGCCTGTTATTACAAAAAATAGAGCTATTATACACTTTGTGGGGAACAAATGTATCACGCGATTCTACCACAATTATTATCTACAGATTGAAAAGATCACCAAATAATTAGAACTGAATGAATTCAAAAAGAAAAGTAGAGCTTACATGTCTCAGTTGATTTTACCACAACTATTAAAAAAAGAAATCAAACCATAGGAGCCCAAAGGATTCAAAAAAAAGTTAACGCTTACATGTCTCAGAGGAAGGGAAACACCCGCTGGAAGCAAATCCATGTTCATAAGACCAAAACACTCACCCACCATTGCCAAAACAGTGAGCTCCTCTGGTGTGCTGGCTGTTCCAGGGGCAATGTCACAATAAACTCCTGATGAAAGCTTCTTTTCATTGCACTTTGCACCTACTAATATGCTAAAGAATGCCACAATCTTTCGACCCAGAGAAATTACAGATCTTTTGTCCTTGCAAACCATTAGAGGAAGGTCACTTCTTTGTTCAAAAGACGTGAATCCATAGAGAAGACACATTTCAAGCCACCTGAAGAGACTAGGAGGGTTTCTAGGAGAAGAAGAAAAAGTGGTAGCCACAATTTCTGGTGTAATAAATGGGAAATCACGAACGTAGTAGTCCACATAACTTGTCTCGCACAATGATCCAGCAATGTTATGTAAAATTTCAACAAGGAGGATCAAGTCCCTGTAAGAAAGGAAATGTTCTCAGTGTTCTGTGGATAGAATGAAGGACAACATAACATTCAACAACAGAAGAATGCTAAGGAAATTTAAAGGAAAATAATGAGCACTTACGACAAAAAATAATGGAAAAGTAGCATTTCTCTTTAATATAAAGATTTTGGAAGACATCTCAATTCACCTAAAAAAATTATAGTCTAGAGCTGTGTATTTTAATGAGAAGTACCATAAAATTCTACCGGATAAGTTGATCATCTGTAGGACCCATGCTATAAGTCCTATTAATAGATAACTTCTTAGAGACATTTTCTTCAACGATTAATTATTGAGTTGGAAGGCTAAAGAACGTCACAGCAGAATAACTGAACAGATGATTTACCTGAGAAATACAACATTCGTCATCAGCCTATTAGTGATAGGATTTTATGCTCTTGGACCTGACATTTTTTTTGAAGAAAGTCTGGAGAGATCACACAAAATCAGTGACCCTCCCGCTCTTGGACCTGATAATGGTGGGTTAAAGGGGGGAGATTGGTTCCGATGCGTGAAACACGGATAGGATCTCTGGCCTTCGTTGGGGGCAGTATCATCTTTTGACCCTTAAGGGCACCTAGGCCCCTTTCCCTCCCATGTTTCCTTAAATAGCTCAGCCCTCCCATGTTTCTTTTGACCCTTAAGGGGGCAGACGGGAAGTATCTTACTTTGGCTACTAGTGCCCGTCCTCTCCTCTCTTCTTATGCCCAAGCTCTGTCTCCCCCCTCGATCCTGGTCCTCGTGATCGTCTCGACCTCACCATGTCTTCAGGCGGCTCGTCCCCCGCCGATCCCTCTGCTCGGCCTCTCCCCGACTATTCCCATTCTTCCCTTCCGTCCCGGGAACCTGTTAGGACCCATTTTCCCGCGTACGTATGAGTGGAAACCTCAGGACGAAATCAACAAAAACAGTACATTGCCAATCCGTACGGTTCTGTACACTGGGAAGAAATAGAGAAATTCAGCATGGGGGGAGAGTGCCAAGGAGGGATGCCGAGCCTCAGGGAGAGTCCTTCCGCGCAGCAAGCCCTTCAGTTGTTCCTTCGTCTGGAGGAGGGAAGAGAGACAGCGAAGGAAGAAGAATGGGTTAGGGTTCAAAGGATCTGTCGAGAGAGGAAGGAAGGGAAAATCGTACCATTCTTTGCCTGCCCTTCTTCTCCTTCGCTCCCCCCTTTTTCCGCCGTGCTCGTTGTTCCCGTGACCACTGCCCTACTGGTCTCGGTTGTAGGTCGTGGGCCCAACGGTAGCCCACAGCGCTTCCTCTGGTAGACTCGTAGTGGAGTCCTAACAGAACCTCACTGCATCTCTCCCTCTCACCACTTTCACGGACACTCATCTATCTGTGATCGTTACGACATAGTCAATCAATCGAGAGCATCAATTTCTACTCCGTAGATCAAATTACAGCATGGGTAGAGACAATCTCTACCCAAGATCGTATCATACAGACACTGGGCCCAGGAATGCCGAGGCTTGCTGGTATGCCACACGTGCAGGGGAATGGCCCATCGTCACTGGAACTTTCTGAGAGGAGGACGAAGGAAGGACTGATGGTTCCCAAGCCTGAGATACCCCAGGGGAAAGGGGACACACGAATGGAGAGGGGAGAGATGAAGAGACACCACGGCTTCTCATGGGTGTCTAATAGGAGACATTATGAGAGGAGCCCCAAGGATGGAAGGGGAGAAACAAGGTCCCAGGAAGAAACTTACACTCCTCTCTAAAATAGAATTGGGACCTCCCGAGAATGTGGATTTCTTCATTCGTAGAGCCTCTATGGCAGCATTTACTGCAGTCATTTGCTGGTTGCAGGAAGTTTGCAGGAGAGCAGACCTAAAATAACGCTGGGTCTTTCCGATAGATGCAGCCTCAGTGGAGGCGCGAAGCAAAGTCATCCTAGAGGCATAAGGTGTTCCAATGGGAATCAGACCAGGCCTGCTTGGAGCCTTCGGTCAGGCCATTTGGAAAGTTCCTGCAAGTCCTTTCCTTGGGGAACCCCAACATGGTGTTAGGGGAAATACAGGGGCTCAGGGAAGCCACACCATCTTTGATCCGATTATGGGGCCTACAAGGAACTTCTGGGGGTCGGCTCTCCGCATGGTGACTGCCGCCACCAGCTCTGTTGAAAATGGGAGTGGTAGAAGAAGACCATGAGAAAGGAACAGCAGTAAAGGGGGACTCATCATCAGCAGCGGAGGCAATCCAACCAACTGGTCGGCAACACAGACGGACCATAACCCCACACGACCAAACATCAAAGGGGGTGAAAAGCACAGCGAGCAGGCATGCGAAGGGATCCAGAGGAAGACATCATAATAAGGCCTTACAAGGGAGCTGGCTTTGATCAGGCACACCAATTGTTGAAGAAGCTCAAAAAGAAAAACCCAGTTGGCCCTCAATTTGTGCATCAATTGGGAGATTTAAATGCAGTGCGGACAGGATCCGAAGGCAGCAGCAGAGTTGTAGACCGGCGTCCCCAACAAATCACATAGGGGACACTCAACGGGAGGGGTTTGTATACAAAAGTTGACAGGTGAAGTTAGCAGCAAGGAACCGGATAAGAAGTAGCAATAAGACAGACCATGGACAGATGGGGCAGCTGGTCTTCAGGAAACGAGCACAGAGATCATCAACATGGAGGTCGCAGAGCAGGTTAAAGGATGAATGAGAGAGAAGAGGACCCCTTTTAAATGGTCGAGCAAAGGAGATTGCTCCAAGTGGGACTGCTGCCAGTTCAGCAAGTGGAGGGGGAATATTTGTTCAACCATGAAATGTGCCTCATGGATCGTTCGCAGCCATCGGGATGAGCACAGGCACAGAAAAGTGGGAAGCCAAGGTGGCATGTTTATATGAAACTATGTTGGAAAGGTGCGAGACACAAGAATGGAACATGGTTGGAAGCGGTTTCCTCTATGGATTTCTTGCGATTAACGCGGTCAAAACGTTTTGGGGAAGTGGTGATAGCTTGGAATAAGGCAGTGTTCTCAAAAATGGACACTTAAAGTCAATTTTCTCCAGCGGCCAAACTGAAAAGAAAGAGTGATGAATTTGAATGGTCCTTGTCTTGGTCTATGGTCTGATGAATGCCACAAGGAGGATTGACCTATGGAGGGAGTTGGCTGACCTGGTGTCCACGTTCCAAGGGTGTCTGTTGCTGCTAGAGGAGATTTCAATGCGACTTTAAGGGTGAGCGACCAACCCAACCACACAGGGAGCAGGATCCAGATTTGGAGGACTTTTGGCCGTTCATATCAGAGGCAGCCCTACAATAAATGTGGCCGTGGACTGCATGTATATGTGAAGGAGCATGACAAGAAGCAATATGCGATCTACATTGGACAGGTTCCTAAGTTCAGTAGAATTGGCCGATCAGTTCCCACTGGCAAACGTGTGATCAGCTTCCCAGCCACTATCAGATCATAAGCCAATCCTGTGGTGCCACCTGTTACTCACTTTATTTCTTTATCAGTCACTGTCTTGGCATGTGCCTTGGTCGATGAGTCATCAATTGTTTGTACATGCGATGACTCGCCCTCTTCGTGATTCCTCTTTGCCGCAACATACTTAGAATTACCCTTGATGTCATCCTCGACCCCTGATACGACCCCGACGTATCTAGGTTTCTTTCTTCATTTAGCCCAATAGGGGCATTTAGGTCATTTGGACCTTTTGTAATCTCTTTAAATAGAACAGCCCTCCCTTGAGGACGGCAGCCAAGAACTATCATCAAGAATGTGTCTGGCTCCCTCCGGCGACGTCCATTCCGCCGGACCCCTCACGTAGGCAACGTCCACTCCGCCTGCCCCTACTTGCCGTAGTCCATTCCGGCACGCTGACGACCATCCCGGCGCCTTCTTCCTCTCTTCCCATCTTCTCCCAATACGAAGCAACCGGGTTCGAATCAACCCCATCAATTGTCACATCTCAATCTTCATGTCCAGTATATAAGTTCTCACCGGCCAAGTCCCAAGCCAATTTCCTAAAATGTCATTAGAGGACCATTTATGTGAGTGGTATTTATACCAGACTCACTTGTCGATGTGTGATTTTCCATTCTCTCAACCCTAACCTTCACGGCTGTCATCCTGGGAGGACTGCCAACCAAAGTTTAACATGATATTAGAGCTACTCTAGGAGAGATTAGGGTGAAGGATCTCTGTCATTTTGTAGCAGTGCCGCATGTCTGTTTGCTGGTGCAGCACATGTCTCTACAGGATACTTATATGCTACTGCGTCAATTCACAAATGTGCAGCTTCTGGGCTGCTACGACCAGCATCGGTTGCACGCTTGCCTACAAAAATGACACATTTATACATCCTAAGTTCCATACGTCCACACCCTGCCTGCCACATGTTTGATCAAAGTCCAGCTTCCAAGGAATGTGCCTGGCCATCATATGTTTGATGAAAGGCTGTCGTAATCCTGTGCGAACTGTTGCGCACCTCCATGAGCCCATGGTCCCATGTGCCTGCCATCGCGCATACACACACAAAATCGCACGGCCACACCTGTGGGCATTCTCATGCCCATAATGCCCGCTGCACTCACTGCCCCGCATTCCTGTGCTCCTAACCCAGCCCCTGTCTCCACAAGCTTGATGCTGAGAGCCAGCACACTGCCTGCAGTTCTCATGCCCCTCCCATGAACCCACTGGGCACATGCGCCCGAGGGATGGCCATTGAGATTGATTTTTCCTCAAGTGATAATATTGTGGAGTAGGCGGTCCCCGAGAAGATTCCTTACCACTTCTATCTGCACTTGAGAAGAACAAATTCAGTTGTACCAACTTCTATCTATGGAGACAGTTTGTTACTTTGACCCTCAAAGCTCATCATCTCCTGAGCACACATCAGGTCGACAATCCTACAGATGAGAAGTATCCCTGCTCTAATGCATGGAACAGTGAAGAAGCCATTGTCCATGGATGGCTCTTCTGCGCCTGATGTGATTACCTCTCGGATCTGCGAACAATACCGTCTCAATAACTGCCTTGAATGGAATGTTTGTACCCAACTGATGCCTACCTTGGGGTGGGGATTGGGTTTGTATCACTCACACAGGATGCTCTAGCCAAAGTCAATTGGAGCATTAACGTTTTCAATCAATTGGTAAAAGCCACAATCAAATAATCAAAGTTAGCTGATTTTAGAAAAAAAGTCAAATTTTGTGAAAAAATCAGAAAATTAAGAACAATTATTTGGCTGTTATTTGAGGCAGTAGATTCATGGGATTACCAATTGTGCTAAAAGCTATAGCTGGTAGCAAGGACGCTACTTTTCATCTTTAAACATAATGTTATACTTCAACATTCCCCCACAACACCAGACAATGGCCTATTTATGGCCCAAGCATGCTGCGCATTGCTTCTGGGATTTGAACCTGCAACTTGGCTCTGATACCATGTAAATTCAAGCTCTTACCAACTGTGTTAAAAACTATAAATGATAGCAAGGGCGCTACTTTTCATCATAAAACAGGATGTTATCCTTCCACAGGAGCTATTAGGCCATCTTCTTGGCCACTTTGTCTTTGTAGGCCATCTTCTGGAGCTATAGGACAATCACTTTGAGCTGGTTTTTTTTATTTTATGTTATTTCCTTCAACATTTCCCTCTGATCCAACGCCTTCTTCTGGCAATCCCCAAGTGGGATCCACTTTTCAGCAGCAACACTCCATTAGTTATTGGAGAGTTTATTTTATGTTATTTCCTTCCTCATAAATCGTACCACCTCCAGGGATAGTCATTCATCAGCCAAGGTGGAAGTATTTAAGGTTGGGGTATTGGTGAGCTTCTGTCTTTAGGGTACATATCCCTATATAATGAGAACAGAACCTTTCATCCAAATTGAATTTGGTTATTTCCTTCCACCATCTGCCCAACTCCCAGGGCTGCAGTATTACTCTGGCTGTCATCTTCTCTCATTCCTATCTCATAGCTCTACTCTTTCTTCTATAAAAAAGAAGAAAGAAATGTCAACATAGCTTAAGCCAAAACACGGGAGTATCTCAGAAAATGTTAGGGCTTCTTCCAAAGCCCAAGAATGAAGATGGAACTAATATATTTGGGTTATCATCAATAACCTTCATCGAGGGAATTAACATATTCTTCCACAAATCCACTTAAAGGAAAGAGATCGAAAAGCACTTAATTCATCAAAGTCTTGGCAGATACTAAATCTTGATGTCCTAGAGAAGAAAGCAATCAATACTCAAACATCAGCTACGAGTGAAAATCAATCAAAGAAAAAAAGACGTTTAAATTTTTTAAAGGAAATCACAGCTAATGTTAGCTAAAAGGATCAATGAAACGAGACAATTGTAATCTTAACGCCCAGAAAAACTTACTGCTTTCTAAGGTTATCAAGTTTCAAACATTCATAAAGTGTATGAAGAGAATCCAATACTTCAACAAGAAACTGCATGTAAAAGGATGAATCGTGATCGCCATCAGTTCTAGTACGCCCAGCAGAGTACACAGATACCCCAACATTATGGATGGGAGAATAAGGGACTCCAATAAATGACGAGAGCTGATGATAGTTTTTGTGAAATGTGCTGCTGATTAGGAAATCCCATGATGTATCACCGATTTCACGGGGGACATCTGGGAAGCTGGACCCATGCTTCTCACAAATTCTCATCAAGACATTCTTCAAAGACTCCCATTCACTATCAGAGTCTCTTGCGGTCCATAGAGAAACAATAAAATGGTTGTAAAAAGAAGAATGAACACCCTCTGCCAGAGCTGTGATGCAATCATCAACCAAGGACGATGATGAACTTCTACTAAGACTGCACCTCAACATCTGAAGAAAAGAAAAGGAAAATATTAGAACCATATAAACTATCTGGGCCTATTCCAAACCTCATATGGTTAGTCGTTTAAAACTAACTATACACAATAGAGAACATTTTTTATGAGCGACTTTCTACTATTGGAAATCTCCATAAAAGCTATGAACTTTTATGGTATGAAGTGAAAAAAAAGGTCCTTACCAGGACTTATCACTCCAAAAGGGCGAGGTGAAGCAGCCAAGCACATGTGTCCTAGTCCCACACTGTTCGTTCAAATAAACGCGGAACAGGTCACTATCAGACCTGTAAATAAGATGGAGTACAACTAAGCCGGGAACATTTGAACATCCAAGAAACGGTTAATCGTCATCTGCTGGAGCTGAGAGATCCTCTTATCCAGAAGAGGAATCACTGATCCCGTGTATCCCATTGTTTCTTCTCCTCTTGCCCCTCAGCCTCTCTCATTTCCCATTCTTCCCCATCCCATCATTGTACTGCCACCCGGTCCTTGATTTCTTTCCCGGAATTGGAACTGACTGGGATTCATTCTTATTGTTGATATCCCGAACCATCTTTACCGAATATAGGCTCAATAGAGCCAGCTTATTCAGAGTTGTTACAGTATGGCTAGCAACTTAAGGTTTTCCAGACATGGAATTCACAGAGAGACTGTAGGGGATTCTTTTTTTTTTGAAATATAAAAAGGGTGAACACCAGATGAATCGGTGAACCCCCCATCAGGACCTTACAGTTCCTTCACCATCAATCTGATCATATTCAGATCCTCCCCTCTCAGTCATTTGCCCGCTGGAGCCATGTTGCTTTAAAACCCTTCACTTTGTGTATGGTTCCATCTGTAGAAGCCATTCTTCCCCTGAACAGCACCTCGTTTTGATGCAACCAGATGGCCCACAACACTGCCAATGCTTGGTCAACAATTCTGCCTCAACAATTCTGGACTGAGTCCCAGGAAATCTCTTCAGATGTCACCTTCAATCTTGATAATACCTAGCTGGCCCAAATCATGCGAGCTAATGAGCACTCAAAGAAGAGATGATTGCAGTCCTCTTCACCATTAGAACATAGCAGGCATTGTGACGTTGTGTCCGGATATAGCCTTTTGCAAAAGGCTCTTGTCATTAGTCTTCTTTGTGCTAGCAGCCAGCTGAAGATCCTCACCTTCAGCGGAACTCTTTGTCACCATATGAATCTGCATGCTTGGATTAGCGACCTATCTTCCTCTCACCCCTCCTGGATCCTTGCGTAGGCCTTCTGGACTGAGAAGGGGCCATTTGTCCATACCCATTCATCTTGCTCTCCATCATTTAGCCTTAATTAGATTAGGGATTGTTGCATGTCCATGAGTTCAGACACCCGTTGGTAGGATAAGGCACCCTGAATGATCGGTGTCCACGCTCCATCCCAACAGTCCCCAACATGGGCATTTTGATTCTAGGAGAGCACGTACAAATGAGGGAATGTCTCACTCAAGATGCCTCGTGTCGACCATGCATCCCCTCCAATATTGAAACGTCGTCCCGTCGCCTTACTTGGCAGAAAAGAAGCCTTGTTCTTGTGGAAAGATCTGTCTAAGCCCTTGCCAAAATAGCAATGCCCCATGCTACAGAGCTAACTTTCTTTCCCAATTCAGTCCCCTGCCATGGATGTCTCACTGTAATTTGATGACAAGATCATCACGTGGGTTCATAATTCTCTCCACCCATTTGGATAATAATGTCATATTCATACTCTGCATGTGCCGGACACCCAGACCTCCCAATTTGGTGGGACGACATACCTTGTCCCAAGCCGCCATCGCAAGTCCCTTACTTTGTTCCGGCCCAGATCCGCTCCATAGAAAACGTCTCATCATACCTTCTACTCTCTTCCCGAATCCTGCAGGAATCTTGAATACTGAGAGGTAGAATATTGGAATAGATGGGAGCACCAATTGCAGCAAACCAATCGAACCCCTCTCGACAGCACCTTAGCTCGCCACCCCTGTTGTCATTTTTCCAGCTTCTCAATAACTGGTTGCCAATCTGCTCTTGTCATCCACCCCTTTGTTAGTGGTAGGCCAAAATACCTTAGAGGGAGTTTCCCAATCAGTGTTTTTATTATCTCTGTGCACTGTGTCTCCTCTTCTGGAGATAGGTCATTGCACAAAAAGACTGATTTGCTCCGGTTAATTTGTAATCCCGAGACTGTAGGGGATTCTGAGCCATGATGGATCAGACATAAGTATGGGTAGCATTCAAGTACATAAAAATGCCATGAAAGGCATTTGAATCGGAAAGAAAGGTGATCTATCAGACTGAAAATGATGAATTCATGAATAGCAGCCATCATAATTGACTAGACAGTGAGATCATGTGCGCTCCACACCACTGAAACAAAGGATTTGTTACAGACTATTATGGTAGAAAAGGAATATGAAACCCATCCCAAAGACTTGCCCAACTTGACTGTATCAACTAACTGACGGGCTGATCTTTTTATGTTTTTTTATATATTTTTGCTAGATATATTTATGTTTAAAAATATAGGCATCCATGTCCTGTTGTTACCTATTTCGTTGTTACAAGACTAACCGTTATGGATCCCATCGTTTATGAAGAATCTAATACCTATGCACCATAATTAAGGGTTGATCTGCACCAAAATCAATGAGGTTTTTCGCATTTTACTCATTCGTCAATACTCCCTCTACAGGCTTGCCTCTTCCTTCTCCGCCCTCAGTGCCATTCTCACAATCATGTATGAGCGCTGCTGAGCTCTATCAGCTCTGACACTGCCTTCAGTAATTGCTGCTGCCCTATGCTTTACGAGCTCCAAAATGGTATCAGAACCCTGACATCCAGGTGTGGCCATTCTAAACCTGTGAGCTGTTTGCAGGATAAGAGTCTTCTTGCTCTTATATTGCTGTGATTCTTGGTGGCACAGAGAGCTCCACGTTTGCCCTGCAAGACACGAGAGAAGTCTTTGCTTCTCTCTTCTCTAATCCCCAGGAGATCTTCTCGCTTTCCCAGGGTGACATGAGATAATACACACCTTCGCACTCCTCTGCAATCCGAGGGAGACCTTTTTCGTCGCACTGGGTGGCACAAGAGCAGCCATCGCCCCATACTTTCTTACCAAAGCATCTCAAGAGAGCTATTAGATGGCCATGGGTGGCACAAGAGAAGCAGCAGCCCATCTCTATCCTATTTTCAGAGCTTGCAGTCAAATGGCACTTGCCAATTCTTATTCAATTTTCTAGAAGATCTCTTCCCTCATGAACATGGACTATTCAATGATGTTATCCCCCGTCCCAGTGTTGTCCTGTCCTGAGTAAACAAAAAAATGTTTTTGACCTTCCAGAAGTCCCGAAGGCTTATAAGATGCAGGGCCCAAAATTCTAGGAATGGACTATGTCAAAGTGATCTTGTTTGGTCGTCAAAAGTTGAAATATATCACAGATTTTCCCCCTAGAGCTGAGAATCTCTTGCTGGATAAATCGTGTGAAGCAGATATTCTGAATAAAACTTGATTATTGGACATAATGGAGCCATCCATCTGTCGCCAACTCATGCAATGCCCAAACAATAAGGGCCTGGTCACTAATAGCCCAGTACAGGTTACACAAGAACAAAGTAAAATAAAACAGGAAAGACGTTCCCGCTCAACAAATGGTGATATCCAGAGTCCCTCTCATACTATGCAAGTGGTGAGAAAAATGGTAAAACACCTCAAAGATGATTGTGAACGAATGACATGGATCTATTTGATAACTCAGATGCTGGACTCAATTCAGATTATTGACTTTTCTGTAATAATACACCAGCAGTTTAGTCTTCTGATAACATGTTTTTGGTCAGACAATGCAGGAGAATACATATATTTGAACTTCGAAAGACCTTTGAGGGTAAAGAAGTTGGACATGAGACTTCATGGGCTAACACACCCCAATAGAATGGGGTGGCTAAATGGCAACAGAATGGGGAGACTTCATAAACTCACCCACGCATAACTTTTAAACAGCAATGTCTCAGACTGTCTCTGGGAAGATGCAGTATTTACTGGCACCAATCTAATTGACCATCAGCCGTCTATCGCCTTGGAGGGGAGACATCCCACTGAGTAGATAGAGAAACAAATTCCTCATATCCAAGTGAGATCAGAGATACCATTATGAGTTTTCGTGTTTACTGCATATGTATATCTTTATCCTTCCCAGAAATCTTCACCCAGATAATTAAAATGCATTTTCATGGGATATTTAATGACTCAAAAGGCATATAGATGTTATGATCCAGCAGGAAAGAAACGTTGCACTACTAAAGATGTAACATTTTATGAGAATACAATATTTTATAGTTCAAGACAAGGAGCTAATATGGAGAGGGCTTCTAATGTAGAGTTGCAGACCAATCAGGACAAGGAGCTAAGGGTACAATCAGGTTTGTGAGGCAGAGAGCCTCTAGCATAAAGAAGCTCAAGCCGATCAAGAAAGGGGGCTAAGAGCACACAGCACAAAAGCATCGGTACACTATTAACATCTACCAGGCTGAGAAAAGACTTGGAAAGAAGCATCACAGAAAATGGAATGTAGTATGATAGATTATTCTCACTGAACTGGTACGTACTGAGGAACGAACAAGTTAACAAATTGAGAATTATGAGTTATCGACAAATTTATCTCAATCATGTTCGAGGGAGATACGGAAACCTAGTATGATACGTATGCATGCTAATACTGGAGTAACATTAATACGGATAATAACAGCAAAACAAAACAAAGGGGGTAGGATAGGAATATAGCATTAAAAGGCGAACCTGGCCACCATTAATTATCACATTAACTCTACACCGTACCGGATCTGCAACTCCCATGATCTTCAGATCTTTAGTGATTACATTGGACTGTGAGGGTAAACTCTTGTGTAACTCAAGACCAACAGGGAACACATATCTGCACAGGCACTGCTTTCCAGACTGCAGTTTTGGTGTACATAAAAAACGAAAAAGTAAATCAGCTTGCCAAACAAAAAAGGCCATAAAATGGAAAGACGGGGAACCGCAAACAGAATCTCAAAGTTCAACGGATAGCGCAACTCACATAAAGCAGAAGTTTATTATCAGATGTTAGAACAATGATATCATAGTGGGGCAGCTGACAAATTTGAACCCTGTCATAGAGAAAAAGATTATCGGTTATTAGTAAAAGATAATCTCGATACAATCAGGTGAAGCATTCATAGATACCTCGAGCGACTCACAACCACAGGTACAGCGGCAATTGCATGAATGGTCCAGCTGGTGTGGGGCCTAAATTCAACTGGGAAATCACCCATCATCTCATCTATCAAAAGCCTCACAGCAAGCAGCATTTTTTGTTCTTGTAACAGGAAACAAATGATGGGCACACCATCTATATCTGTCGCCCAAAAGACCTAAGTGGATGGGAAATTCACTAAGAAAGAGGGGAAAATAACATTGATTGAGCTTTTCAACACAACGGAAATAGCAAAAGAGCACCAGAAAACTTGACAAAACAGAGAAAGTTCTTTTAAGGCGACAGCATAACTTTTCCATCCAGGTATCCTGTGTTCTGTAGGAGTAACAATACTAATCGGAGGATATTAGGCTTGCAGAACGTAAGAAACGTCATGGTCCATTTTCAAAAAAAAAAAATTGGAAGAAGATAGGGATGACCACCCGATGGTCCCTTTCCAATTATTTTGTACTCTGATCTTTCTCAGATTATACCCATTTTTCTCTTGGAAGCCATCGGGGATAACTGTAGGGGAAAAGCCATACAATGAGGCTCATATTAAATGACGTGATACCACACAATAATGTTAAATGCTTTTGAACTGCATACAAGGAAATGTTTTATTGTTCAAAAAAAAGGAAATGTTTCCGAAATTCGCAAGTAACAGGAGATCAGAATGTGATTTTCTTCTGTCGATATAATGACATTTTATCATAAAGCAAATGAAAAAGGCCACCTTCTTGGCTGCACAATGGGAGCACGTTCCCTGCCATATCCGTCTAAATGAAAATAGCTGAGAATATGGAGTATCCAACACTTCTTCAACAGTGTGGCTAAAAGCAACCGTTTCACTTCCAGGATTCCCAACTTCCAACAGCCAGATAGAGTGTTTCATGTTGCCTGCAACAGAAATCATCGAACAAAACATTTAAAACTAAATATGGGGGAAATGAATAATTTTTTTAGCCACTTTCACCAAATCAATAATGTGACCTTCGTTATAAGACGAAAACAAAGGGATAATGTCACTGGTCCAAAGAATTCTTTCGTCAAAGTCTTTCATGATGGTCAATTTTCCCCTCTCTTCAACATAAGTTGACTGCATAGATAATGAAACATAAAACGTCATCATTAAACTTATTTTGCCTCTGAGAAAAAAAATAAAAAAGAAAGTAGACTAGGCCACCAAACAAGATTTTTTTCATTTACTTTGACGTCAACCAAAAATATAGTCTAATATGTGGATTAACGTTAAATAGAAAGTAAAATTGAAAGATCCGCCTTCACTGAACCAGCATCAACATATTTCTCACGAAAAGCATACCTGAAAATCCCCGCAAAGTCAAAGAACTCAAGCTCTATGTCACACAGAAAACGGGTTCAAAAAGTATATTTTTGCAACCAACTTTAGTTCAGGAAGTTTTCTTTCATAAATCAGAAGAAACCAAGAATGAAAAAGCAGCTCAACCCTCATTGTGTGTTTCAGGGTTCGTTAAATGCTATTTTAGGGAGGTGAGAGAATCCGAAATGGGCCCTTGGGAATGGGTCATTACATATAGATATAAGAGAAATAGAGAAAGAAGCCCTTTCAACAAAAAATCTCCAAGCAATTTGGCAATTGGAAACAATAAATAAATCTCCATGCAGGCAGGCTTGTGGGAAACTGCCAGCATCCTTTTGGGATCCATAGACTTCCAGAAACAATAAATGAAATGCTATCATCATTCATAGGATACTCGGCTGCTCAACAAATAATTTTGATAAATTTTGGTGAGAAAGAGAAAAAATGGAAATTACACAACTAATGATAAATAAAAAGGAGAGAGCATACTTGAGGTTCTTGGAACGGATGTTTCAGGATCAAATGTGAGGATGTAAGAGTCGCATCACCCGTTATTTGATCAAATGGAGAGTGAAAGTCAGGTGAAATTTGATCAGAAAGCTCTTTCTTTAGAAAAGATAACTTTTGATTGCTTGGAAGACCCCCAACACTCTCTTTTTGGATTAACAGCCCATGCGGAACAGACCAGATGGACCTTACGGCATAAGACAATGGAATGTAACTCAATTCACCTGCAACAGAGACAGAGAACAATGAATGATTAAATTTCATTGAACACAACCGAAATATGAGCTGATAAGGTTCTCCTTAGAACCTCTCACAAAAAGAAGAGAAGGAGGCGCTACTCAAAGCTTGTGACAGTCCAGGCAAATGCTGATTCTCACTATCCTATTCCACCTAGAATATCACTTTTGGATTTTCTTGGACGACACTGCCATATGCAGCAGTTTCTTGAAATTTTCAAACTCCAATAATCGTTCGATCCGGATACTATGCCAGGATCGAAACATGAAGCATACCAGAGAACAGTACTATCAAGTATCAAAAGTTCACGAGGTATATTATGCAGAAAACAAGATAAAAAGTATCCAATAATAATGTCGGTAAAATATCAAAAAATTCGAAAGTGCTCTTACCAGTTGAAGTATAGATTGATAGATTATCAATTTGCAATACACAGAGAAGCGCATCCGGAATACTGTCCATGCGGCACCAACATGCCTGGTATAGAAAATCTCAGAAAAGGAAAGACATAGTATGCATTCTCGAAACCAACAATTGCGCTTGAGATTATTTTATGCTTCGTCGGTTAAAACCAGTGCACGACCAAAAGAAATAGCCTTCTGGGCATGAATGAAGGTATATTGCGCTTAGATAAGGAAAAGGTTGCAACTTAAAAATTAACAACATTCCCACATCACCTAATGTTATGAGAAACGATATACTTAACTACCATGATTCGTACAAGTACTCATTTTTCCCACCTTAGGCGCCAACAAAGTAATCATGTTATTAAGGATAAAATTCCATGATTAGTTTACTTAGATTTGGTAGATAATGTGAGTAAAAGGCCAACAAAGATAGAGGAGAGGAGAATGTAACTTCAAAGTAGGACGGCTCGGCATTTCCATTTAAGTCAAGTGACATATAGAGTCATATACGCTCTCTCCTCTTCCTCCTCTTCGATCCTTTCAACACTAACCTAAGTCTAAGTTGAGAGATTCATTACAACCTCAAAGATTCACATGACGTATCTAAAAAGTGAAGATTTATCAATCATACCAGATGTTGCCAAAAAATATTAGAATATTAGCAGCCATAGATTTTAGGAATCGTCAAAATTGGAAAAGTGGAGTCAACACAAGCCAGTCTAAACTAGAATGAAACTCATGAATACCAATGTGTGACGAATTGCATCAATCATTCTTGATGGCCCGTCAAGTATGGTCCATAATCAACAAGGCTAACGTCTCTTAAAGCACTTTTCTTCTGGATACTAAGGTGGTCCAGAATACCAAAGAGCAGAAAATGTACAAGTTAGTCCAAGAACCCACAACAATATTGCCAGGCTAAGTCGGCACTGATGAACGTCATGAATTGACCCCCCACCCTAACGCACTAGATCATATTCGACCAGAAATAACAAATTCCAGGGCAATGGCCACTGCCAACAGAGGGAAAATCTTTTAATCTAATTTCTAATCCCCTACTACAATCATAATCCGCACTTCACTACAATTATACTTCTAGGTTATATATATAATCTGCACGGGCCTTGAACTGTGTTTACATAACCCTAATTGCAAGTGACAGAAAATGCAACCGACGGTCATGCCCAACACTAGGCCCTCCACTCAGAGGATTTAGGTCATCCGTAACGAATTAACAGTAGTAAATAAACAAATTCAAAATAAATGTGCTGTCGAGAAATGACTCCTACACACCATTACAACAGACGACGGAGACGTGTATCTTTTTTCTATCCTCGAACCAACGCTCCATACAACACTGCAAAAAACACAAAAGCAGATATATAAGTCATGGAATGAGTGAGGATGCGAGTAGAAGCAAAAGTACCTATTTCCCCGAATAAAAATCTCGTGATCGCTCTGATTGAATACAGAGGAAGACGTCGGAAAATCGTCGTTCCCGAAAGGATGAGCGTTCCGTTCGGCGATGACATCGGGATCAAAGAGGTAGTAGTTGAACGTGCCTTCCGTTTCTGGATCCTCCTCGAGCTCAGGCTTCCATTCAGGAGCTTCTACAACAAGGCCGTGGGGTTTGAACTCCCCCAGCACCGATAGCTCCCGGACGCTGCTCGACATCGCCGATTGCTTGGCAGAGTGAAGAGAGACTGGCAAGAAGGTGTATAAGACGGGTATTTGTTGAATTTCCCGCCCAGATTAGTAGGAAATGACTGGCATGCCCACGCGGTCGACGGTAAGTGGTACCTGGGACGGACGACAGAAACGGAATCGGACGGACGATACTGGACGGAACGGTGCCTTGGCTACGATTCCGGTCCAGTCATGTTGACTAGTCAAAGACAAAAAGGCAAGATAAAAAAAGATGGTATGGACTTCTCATAAAATGGGAACTTTATTGCAAAGTCACTTGTAGAGCCCATTTTGAAAAATGAAAAGAAGAATAAAATAAAAAGAGGAAAAGAAAAGCAGATTTGAAGAAGAATAATGGAACAATAAAAGAAGTTTTAAAGAAGAAGAAAGGAAGATGAAACGGAAGAAGGTAAAGAAACAAAATGAGAAATAAGAAAATCAGGAGAAAGAGGAAGAAGTAAGAAGGTAACTAAGAAGGAAAAGTAAAGGAAGACTAGCAAAGGAGAAGACTCACAGAGTGGGAGAGAGAGAGAGAGAGCATGAGAGAGAAAGAGACCCTGAGAGAGAGAGAGAACATGAGAGAGAGAAGAGAGAGTGTGAGAGATAGAGAACGGGAGGGAGAGAGAGAAGAGAGCGTGGGAGAGTGAAAGAATGGGAGAGAGAGAGAGAGGAGAGAGAAATAACAAGAGAGAGAGAAGAGAGCATGAGAGAGAGAGAGAACGTGAGAGAGAGAGAGACAAGAGCGTGAGAGAGAGAGAGTGGGAGAGAGACAGGAGAGTGTGCGGGAGTGAGAGAGAGTGTGTTGGACAATTCATCTTGACTTAGTTAATTTAGGAGTTGGTGTTTTTGAATAAGTCAACAAAGAACAAGTCAGCACGGTACAGTGTGATGTGGAGGCAGGAGCTAAGTTCAAGGAGAGCAGAAGACTGGGTTTCTTGGAAGACCAAGTACAGGGATAGGTGTGTGGCCATGATGAGTTTAAATCCATAGGCCAAAATGGGGGAGTGCATATAAATATGTACGTGTTCCATTGTTGTTGTATGATGTGTGCATCAATTGGTTCCTTCCTCTCTCAGAGTGTTATTTCTTCTTGTTTCTCTGTGTGATATCAAGAGAGTGAGAGCACAATCTTTTTTTCTCTATGTGAGATTAAGAAAGTAAAAAAATAATATTTTTCATCTGTGTGAGATCAAAAGAGTGAGGGCATGTGCTTCCCTTCTCTATGTGAGTTGCTAAAGTGAGAGAGCTAGTTTCCAACATAGAGAACGGGGAGAGAGAGCGTGTAAGAGTGAAAAGTAAGAGAGAGAGAGGGAACAAGAAAGAGAGCACGAGAGAGAGAGAGCATGAGAGAGAAAGCGAGAGAGGGAGGGAGAGAGAAAGCGAGGGAGCCAAAGGGAGAGGAGGGGGAAGTCGCCAACTCAGCAACTAAAAAATATAATTTTTTATTAGTTATTCAATACGGTCCCCGTCAGGTCTGACCATCGAACCGGATCTGGGCCGACCAACCAATCCACTCTAAAATGGTGGACCGGCGATCCCGGTTCGGTCTGATCCCACCGGGTCCTGATCCAAAATGTCAAAGCCTAGCATCAGCTACTCTTCTGTCAGGTTAAGCCTTGGTAACCATCATCTGTCAAGTTAAGCCTCGGTAACTGTCACCCATCATATTTGACGGCCCATCTTGGAAGACTTGACATGTGATATTGGTTGGAAGTTTGATGCCAAATGAATGATGTTGGTCAACAAACAAACGGCCAGAAATAGATGTTCTTGTTCATGTTTGGTTTGTTTGCGTTTGTTCTCTAATGTTCGACCAATGAATTGTGGTTTGCAATAAATTTGTCAGAATACCCTAAAAAATTTTCGTAAGACTCGTATCTTTTTAGTCTGGGTCAATTTCATCAGGATACAGATATTAATATCCAATTTCCCAATATTGGATAAAACGGACAGGCATTTGTGCATCTTCCTAGGTGATTCCTTGTCCATTCTTCACAACGCCCCTTTTGCAGTTTTTCTCTCTAGGCTCCACAGTTTTTGATGCGGGACGTCATCGAGACGTCGTCCGGTCGTCACCGAGGATATGGACTCAATGTCAAAAGAGAACTCTATCGGACGGCAGTAAGAACGTCGTCCGATAATGCTAGCAGACAGATACGTTATATGATGGAATGCGACGTGTCTACATGTGGTACGTGCAAGCGCCAACGAGTAGTGAGGGCCATTCCCAGGACTCAATGGGGTCGCCCAGGGCTGGATAGTCCCGGCTTCCCAAACCTCGTCCGAGGGGGTTGAGAACGACTACGCGGTTGAATGGGAAATTCCCACAGGAGATGCTCACACAGGACGGGCGAACCCGACTTGCACCGAATGGGTAAGACTCTCGATTGTTCCTACGTCATTTTCTCTATCTGTCCCTCTCACCTACGTCTAACCCAAGCGTGGTGGAGGCAATAGAAAGCGTACTGAAAAAGATAAAAGACAAAAAGAGCAGGATGGGATACCTTTCGTCGCGTCCGGCGACAACTATCTCGGTATGGCCCTTTGCAGTTTTGTCAACAACGGGGATGGTCTACGAGCGGCAGTTGCGGTCACAGTTGGCGGCTCAAGTAATCCGTGGGGGGGGGGGGGTCAAGTGCAGAAGGGCAACAATGGAGGCGGGTGGCAGCATAGACGTCTAGACTGGAGTCGATGAGGAGTCGCTAGCGCGGTCGGTTGCAGACGCAGTGGTGGCTGGGTGCGTGGCCGGTCGCGCGCTGAGTGTGCGGTTGATCATAGGCAGCATGCGGGTACTAGGGCCATGAGCAGCGCGGCAGCAGTTTATGCGCGCGGCGCTATTGGCGACAAGCGCGGTTCGGCAGCAGGGGCGGCGTGGCTCAACCCGTAGGCGAGGATGGCGCGGGGGGTCGCGACGGCTGTTTGGGCGTGCAGCGCTATCAGCGCAAGGCGCGCCTCAGCAGCAGGAATGGCGCGACGCTCCTCGCTGGCGGGGTTGGCGCAGCAGAGCTCTGCGGCTTGCGATGTGGCGAAGGCGACGGCGATAGCGCGAGCTTGGCGGCAGCGGCCTATCGGCGGCGCCGACGGCAAAGTGCCCTGATCTTCCTCCTTCCTCTCCCTCTTCTTATTCCTTCTTCTTCTTCCTTCCTCCCTTCACGAGTGACTCTTCAACTTCTGACATTATTTCTTTTCAACAAAAATTCAAGAGTGTCTTTGGGAGGGCGCCACCCATTCCCTTTATAGATGAGAGGTGCATGGGCCCCCTTAAAACAACAAAATGAAAATGCAAAGAGAGGTTTGGACCCAATAACAGGAGGGAAAAATATCCTCATACGGGAATTTCCCCTTGCTACAACGCTGTTACAAAGAAGGGAAATACGAGAGAAAATACAAATGTAGAAAATGAGAATGGTAAACGGGACCTAAGATGGTGCGTCATTACCCAGGATATTTGAATCCGGGTGCGCGCATCGTCGCATTGGCTTGCCGTGCTGGCTGGACGCGAGTCGGTGGCAGAGTCGATGACGATGCCGACTCCTCGAGCGATGATCCTATGGTCTCGGACTGTGTCGCACCATCAGTTTTTCATCGCTTGAACTCAATTTCTGCCTCATCAGTTATTCACTTGTCGCACATGACCTGAAACAAGGGAAAGATATGGTACCCATTCATTACATTCCTCTGCTCCACATTGGAGGAGATTGCTGGATCAGCCCTGGTGTCCCCCCAATACACAAAAAGATATGTTTTGTTTTTGTTCGTATTTGTTTGTGAACATTCATAAGTTGGTGAACCAACAAATTTTTCTTTGAATCCTACATAATGATGGAAAACTTGACGTGACTTGACAAGTAACAAGGGGTCCGGACGGTTGATGTGATAGGACATTTGGTAACAAAAGTAAAAAGAAGGTGTGTAGCGCTAGAATAACCTAAGCCCATGGGATTAGAAGAGTACGTTCAGGTTTTGAGGTCACGTTACAAATTCAATTCACAATATGTGAATGAAAAAATGAAGAACATTTTGAGGCATGAGTGTATGAGAGTTTAGGAGCGAAGTCCATGAAGATTCATCAACGATGAATCAACGTTCAGCGACACTTGGTGCTTAGGAGTGGAGGAATGAATCAACGATGAATGAGGCATGAGTTTACGATCATTTACGAGCGATGAAGGTTCCAATGACACGATTTTATGAGAGGCGCGCCTTCAAGAGCAATAGGGAGCGAAGCAACCGTGCAAAAGGCGCGACTTCACCACCTTAAGCTATTACATTCTTCTTCTCTCCCAAAGTCGCGCCTTTTGCTCATAAATTCGCTCCTGAAGTCACTTGTAAACTTGGACTGTCTTAGAATTCTGTTTTTATTTTTGTCAAAATGTGTTTATTTCTTCAATCATGTTAGTTGCTCCTAAAGTTACGCCATTGCTTCTTCGTTCCACTCCCGCTCATTCGCACCTTCTTTTTTAAAACTCGATCTTGCACGCATTTTTGTTCCAATTCGTACCTCTAGGATGAATCTTTATGGACCCACTAACCACCTTGGTGTACTATTGAGAACTAGGCACACTTTCAGGAAGAACATAGATTAGTAAAGGATCCATCATACAGGACACAACGATCATCAGAAATTCACAATTTAGAGATGTTGTAATATACTCTTTCGCATAAATTATCATAATAGACCAACCTGCTGAAATGTTAGCATATTGTGAATATTGTGAATACTTAGGATTTTGGTAATGAAGTTAATGTAAATGGGCAACTTAAGAAGCGGGTTCTGATTTCTCTGAAAATGAAAAGAAAAGTGGTTTCGGCTACTCTTTCAAGATGTTATTTCTCATATCCTAGAGTCAAGAAAGGTTCAGAATGAAAGACTATAACATGGGAATATTCCACCACTTCTGAATGGCAAGAACTGGACTAATAATATTGTCAATGAAAGTGGTGATGATGTTTTAAGAAAAAATAAAATCACTGACTCCCTCTCTCCCTCTACCTCTCCCTATCTTTCCCTCTCTCCCTCTCTCTCCATCCCTCCCCCTCTCTCCCTCTCTCCCTCTCTCTCCCTCTCTCCCTCTCTCTCCCTCCCTATCCCTCTCTCTCCCTTTCTCTCTCTCCCTCCCTCTCTATCTTTCTTCTTTGCTCTCTCCCTCTCACACACACACAATCTCCCTCCCCTCCCTCTCTCTCCCTCTCCTGACCTTCTATTCATATGTTCACAAGAGGAAGCGGCAGCTCTATCTGCATATACCAGCAGAGCATCTCCTCGATACCCCATTGGACGATAGAAAGTAAGAGTCTAGAGGTATTGAGGCAGATAGAAATACTAACTGAGATAGAGAAAAAGACTGAGACAAAATGAGTAACAAAGTGAGTGAGAGAGAGACGGTGGATCAAGGAGCATCTTAATGTGGCATAACATTGTAAACTTGTCACCGTGCTCATTGGATCGACTCCAAAAAGACATTACGCTCTTTCTCCAACATGGCTCAATGCCACGAGCTTAGGGGGAGAACCATATAATGATAAACATAATTTTACGGTGAAGTCATTAATAATCCCCGTCATATTTAGACAGGGTAAGTAAGGTTATTGCCATAGCCTTAACATAGGAAGAGTGCAATAATATTAATTGAAAACATGTACCTTATTCTACTTGAAGCAACTACGTCTTGAATCCACACAACTAGCTTCCTCAACCATTGAGTCCACAATTGGGTTGTGCTTGAGTACACGAGCAACATAACATTCTCTAACAAATAAAACACTCGAAAGGGAGAAAAAAAATTTCAACAATCGGAGGTTGTGTTTTGATAATGGCCTATGAGTCTTTAGTCAAGGAATTCCATGTTGGGTTCTGGTACCATGGTTGAATGATAGAAAAATGTTTTTTCTATGCAACAAAAGCTATAATTGATTCCAAATCAATCATTAAAATGAATACATCATATATACCTTGTGGGGAACTTATTCCACCCTTGACTTGATCACTTTGAGATTGTTTCAATGCCGTTCACATGCCCAAAGTCTAGAAGTATCCACATGATCAAGTTGTTCTTGGATCTCCACTTCTTCTTTTTCAACTCTTCTTGTAAATCTTGAAGATCTTATGTGTGTGACCCTCTAAACACATGTATTGTTATAGTTAATCAATTTAATGGCCCAATAACAATTATTAGCTGACCTTATTAATTAATAATATCAACATATAAATTAAACTAAATACTGAATTTAACCCAATCAATATGTTAAGCAACCAGCTCGTGGGGTGCCAACTTACAATTCGTGCTCCAGAAGATATCGAGTAGTGGTCGAATTCTCTCATGGAACCAATATAGTCATCGATTACCGCTTATGTATAATACTTCATCCACATGAGACCTCCAAATGACTTATAGTATGCTTGATCGTCAAACCCCAATTTGACATTCGATTAGTGTTGATGCATAATAGGGATCATTGGAGAACGCCTTCTCCAATATCCTCACTAACCTGGCCAAGGTTTTTATCTGCATCATCTTCCTTGAGTGAATCTCCTGTAATACCGAGGGCAGATGATCCTGTCTTGACCACTCGATCGTATCTTTGGACTTCTTCCAACATGGGGAGATATGACTTGTTTGAATCTTGTGGTTAGAGACTCACAAGTCATAGTCAAAATATAGTTGTCCATCCACGAGATGTCATTGGTGTCTAAAGTCAATGGATCATTTTTATAATGGTAACATGAATTGACTTGGTTGATGTATAGGCATAATACCATTCTGTGATTATTTGGATTAATTCAGTGAGCTTTTTCTCCAAAGAACACCCAATATCTGTCCTTAGTGTCACCAAGCTAACAACCACAGGATCAACCATACTTATATTATAAGTAGGATAAGATCATGATATTCTATCATGATAATTTGATATCCATCTCGACTACCCATCAGATATGAATATTTAGAATACATGTTTAAATAGTAGCGATCATTGTATTATGATCTCATTATAATGTTTTATGTCATAGCACATATTCGTAGACTTCATTATAAACATCACGTTGGAATAATGATAAACTACTACTTTATTCAAGGAACTTAAATAAAATATGGTGATGTGATTTGACTTGATGGCCAAATAATATCCATCATTCCAAACCATCCTAGCTCAAATGTAGTAGCAAGTTAATGAAGGTGGTTGTATTTTAAATATGGGATCAACCCCCTCTATATTTTAGGAGAGTGACTGAATGAATATGATGCAATTAATTGTGTGGTTAGGGTAGTAAAAATATGGGAAAGGTTGTACCATGATGATTTCATCATACATTAGTATCAACTCAAATGATTGAGCAGACTTAGACCATAAACTATAATGTAATCTTTCAATAGTTTTGCACAAATGAGGGATTATACATACAGTGAAAACATTAATGTTAAATTTTTTATAAGTGATTTGACTTAATCCTTTATATCCACTAAGGCATTGTGGACATCATCTTAACCAATGTTGAAAATATGAATAATCCCTAACCATGAATTAATTTTAAATAATTAAATCAATCATTAATTACCTAAAATATGTATAGTATATTTAATCAATAATGTTGTCACAGGAAAGGTTTGTAGTCATTGAAGTTGTTAACTAGACAAATGCACGGGCCTATAGGGTCATATGCATAGATTGTTTGGATGTTACCACATATACTCAAAGTTTGGGAACTTATATTAATTGTTCCTAGTGATTGAGACTTTTATGAAAACTTTCCATTAGCTTTTAATAAATTCCTTGGAAAACATAAAAAGTGAGGGGCACACTCATTTGATGTACATGCGAGTCAGATTGAGTGCCCCCCTCCCTCATTCTTTTCTTTGTCTTTCCTAGTTGATTTTAGAGGAGACTGTATTGAGAGGAAAACAGATTTCTGACAACCCAATTCACATAAATAAGATTATATCCAATGTTCTAAAGATCATTAGGATATGTATGGAGGTTAGACATTTGAAGGACTTGGAGAGGTTCACTGAAGGAACCAATAAATTATGGACTCAATCCATGAAAAGACGTTTTTTATAGTTTTACTTTCCATATCCACCATATCCTTGTTATTCTACTTGATATTCCTCTATGCAATGAAGTTTGTATTGCGCTGATCGAAGCCTTGAATTCCCAACTACCATTATATATTACATAGCTACGTACATACATGGTCGCGATGTCGCCAGGAAGCATATGGAGACAGGGACAACATTTCTCTCTTGAATCCATCGATTTGGTCTGCTTCTTTCTGAAATCTTCCAACACAAATCATTTATTCTATGAACAATGATTCATTAGTGAATGTTTGTGAACTAATCAAATATAAACTAGTCGCATGGTTTGTTCCTTCTTCGATGAGAAACATTCATTTGATACCGAAACATAAACTTCCCATCTCTGGGTAGATATATATGGTGAGAGAGGAAAGCGATGTGGGAATGCCGAATAGATAAAAGGTGGATACATATTTTCTATATTAAATATGAATATGCAAATTTATGATGGGCTTGTAGATAACGACAAAGCGGTTGGATGAATGATCATGTTACGGGAGGGGCGAGGAACATATGATGTGATTAGAAAAATTGTTTAGGTGGGTGGAATGGATAGACAAAACTAATGGGTTTTGAGAGGATGATGATAATGTACACACAAAAAAACATCTCACATTTTATTGCTCTGATATGTACTCCTTCACCTCTTTGTCTTTGTCAACCCTCAATCAACTAAGGCAACGAGAAATTTTGATGGATCTTAAAAAAAACCTTTTTCACTTTCCTAAAAATTAGAATATCTTAATATGACAGTATTTACATTTTATTTGAATTAAAGTAACTATATATGCATGACTTCAAGATTAAAATGATTAAATTTATTTTTTAAATAATGTTATGAATTTTTTTGCATTTTAATGTATTTTTGGGGATTTTGTTGATAGAAACTTCTAAAAAAGAATATAATTTGTTGAGTCAGAGTATAATTTTTTTTAGAATTTTGGACAGAAATTCAGAGGGATGTGATTTTCTAAATCGAAATATATATATTTATTTGTAATTGTTGGGTTTTATTTTATTAAATATGAATTTTATAACTTATTTTGAATATTGAATTTTGCAACGCCTCGTGTCGTTGTTCGATTTTTTGGATGACAACGTCTCAGAGAATTGATAATGATTGGCAACAACCAATCATTACACAACCTAATGATTTGTGTTAACCTAACATTCACCTAAGGACTTATGGCATCGCGATTAACGATGCCATAATTGTATTTAATGCTAACATAATCACTTTTTTTACTTTTCACTGGCACAGGTGACTTGGACCAATAAAAAAAATAACAGCTTTTTGCAATAAATGCATGCGTGGACCGAGGGGAAAAAAGATTAAAAAATTCTAAAAATATTATTATTTAGAACCTCTTTCTATCTCTCTCTCCTTGGAATGGTCAAACTTGATGGCTCCACTGAGTTGTCATTTGACACGTGACGCACATGTGTCCATGTGACGCCTATTTGGGGTGTTCTCATTGGAGAATACAGGTGGGGCCAATGACGTGGTGTGCGCTGACGCACTGCCGTGTCAGTTGTAAACTATATAAGAAATTGAAAAGTCTTGAAGGTCCATCAAGTGTCTCTAGTGATTTGAGAGGTTCAACTGAGAAGGGCGGAGGTTGATATGCAGTAGGAAGATGCCTTGACCCTAGCGTAATATAGGGGTCTAGGGTTAGCCTCTTGCCTTACATTGAGTTTTCTCCAACACATTTAGTTAGTTTAACTATCTTCTTCATCCACCACCTTCACCCATCATTTTCATCCATTACCATCATTCATCCACCTCTGTCAGCATCCATTATCATTCAATCTCATCCATTTCACATCCCCTCCTACACCATCACTATCTTATCACCCATTCATTTCAACTACATCACTCTCTCTCCCATATTAATCATCATTTTATCTTATTCTCAATACCTCCATCACTATATCCACTACCGACCATGTCGCTATCACCACTGCTGTCATGATCCCATCTTATCTCTTTAACCTTATCCATCATAGAACCTTATTTCTAAAACCCTAATTAGACTCCTAACTCTATCGTAACCACTATCTCTCCCCATTCACTAACTTGTACGCTCTACATTATTCTCTTAATCTCTTCGACTTCACCCAATCAAAAGAATTTCCTTCCCTAATATTTTTTCCCTCTGGAGATGACCCTTACTCCTCACTATCTAATTAAATTATTTACAAGTGTAGGATTATAATTTGTATTGATTAAACTAAAATTCCCAGCGACGTAATTTCACCCATAATTTTGAGTTTATATAGTTTATTTACATATTTTTGGGTCAGAAGATATAAAGGATCTATTTAAAAAGCAGCCCTTGAAGTTAAGCAAGAAACTCCTTCCAAAAAATCACACATCATGTGATGGAGTTACATTACAAGGAAATGTGGGATTTTTCTCTCCTTCCTCACTACATGTCATATATTTCCATTATACCATTGTTATATTCATTCCATGTATCTGTTTAAGATTTTATTTTGAGTTCCACATTTAGACTGGATGTATGACCCATTAATTGAGATCCGATGCATCTGACATCACATTTATTACAAGTTTAATCTTCATATTGTTTCACTCAGACACATGTGAAATGCATTAGATTGCATTTATTCCGATCTGAATCATCTAATTTTATAATACGTCGTGTAGCATGTCCATCAAGGAGAGAAAAAGTTTGTGCATAATTGGTGCATTATGACTTCATGAGTAGTGTCATCATAATGACACCATTTTGCATTGTTTAGTGCATCCAGATATTGGTTGTGATCGATGATTGGATGCAATCCAAATCAATTAGATTATTGCACATGGAAGAATGAACATCATGGATATTATCCCTCTTAAATTAGTAAAAACTTCCAAATAAATCCTATCATATTTTCCAACTTATAGATTTAGTTTCTATATGAATTTAATGTTTGCATAATTTTAAAAAAATCCAACAAACCTGAAATATCAGAGTAACATTCTAAAGTTGTTTTTCATCATTTTAAGCCTGATAACATGTTTTTTTATCATGTTAATCCAAATACAATGTAGAATTATTGATATAACTCAAATAAACAACATGTTATCAAAGCAACAACATAGCTTTTTAATGAGCAATTGAGCCATTAGAATTTACTTGAGAAAAAATCATTTTTTCACAACGTTGGTATTAAATGTGTGTGGTATAGTATTTGATAACATGTTATCAAATACTATACTTTGTGTTTATTATATCCTTAAATAAAGTAACGACAAGGTTTCAAGATACATATTATGGATAAGTAATGGGAGGACAAAAATGGGGGAACGGGCAAAAGGCAGGATGGAGATGATCATAAGAACCAATGTTAAAAATAGGTTTAAGAGTAAGAGAGCGCTTTACCTAACGTAACGAAATTGGACCGCAGATAATGTAAGGGGCAAATGGCGGTGATAGTGATGGATCCGTCAACATTGGGGAGTTTGTGGGGTTGTGTCAAATTTTGATGGTGTTGGTGTTAATGATGCTAGTGGTGTATAACAGGTAGTCATGGTGGGGAAGACATGATACTCATGGAAAGCCAAGTGTTGGGGAGAAATGTGTGCGACATGGCAAATCTAGTTGAAAAGAGAAGCATGATATCCCTTCCATATTCAAGGGTATCCAACAGAAATACCTTTGTGAGCATGTGGTCAAAGTTTGTACAGAGATGGTGTTTGTGTTGGGTTCTATAGGCCGTGACATGGATGAAGACAAGGATTCCACGCAGCAGAAGACACGTAACGGAATCATAATGACATCGATAAAAACCATGAAACGATGTACCTTTGCACAGATCGCATTCGTGATTTCTTGGATCCTAGAGTGAGACGAGTCGAGCTTCTCAAGTGTGCAGCCTCTAGGCGTATCCATGCAATCCTCTGCACGTCGAATCTCCTCCTTGTTGACGAGCCCCGTTCTAACTCTACCGTCGTCGTTATGCCGATCCAATCACATAGGGCACGGAGAGAGGGGTTGGGAGAGGGGAGAAGAAGGGGAAGGCCCTTGAACAATTCTGGCCTGGGTTAATTTCATTCAGGGCCTTCCCCTATTTATACTAAGTGGATATTTTTCATAAAAACCGCCAAAACTTAAGTATATCTTTCGACGTCTAAAAGACCATTTGCGTGTGACCCTCTAGGCGCATGTATCAGTCTAATTAGTGACTCTAGTTGCCCAATAACCTTTATTGGCATTCCAAATTAATTAACTATATCATCATATAGATTAATTAATGTCGAATCGATTTAACCCAATTGTTAGGTCGAGTCTCCAACACGTGGGGTTCCAAGGTACACCTCGTGTTCTAGAAGATACAAATGAGTGGGTATTAGCACACTCATGGAACTTCTTCGTCATCAGTTACCGTGTATGTATAGTCCCTCATCCACGTGATGCTCCTTGGATGACTTAGGGTATGGTCAACTATCAAACCCTAATCGTCATCTGAATTACTACTGATGCATTTGGAAATCATCGGAGAACTCTTCTCCGATATTTCACTGCCTTGGTCAAATACTTAATCGCATTGTCTTCCCTGAGCTGTCACCTCTTATACCGAGGGTGGACAATCCCACCTTGATCACTCAATCGTCTTCGTAAGCTTCTTGATGTACCCAAACTAAGACCGTTTAGAATCCCATGATTAGAGACTCCTTGGCTATAGTCAAAGTACAACCGTCCATCCACAAGACGTCGTTGGTGTCTCAGGTCTAAGGACCACTAACACAACTATGACGTGAATCGACCTAGTTGACAATTCAATATAATACCATTCAGGGATTCGTACGAATCAATTCAGTGAACTCTTTCTACTAAAGAACACCCACTATCTATCCGTGGTGTCTCCACACTAATGGCTACGGGACCTGTCATACTCATCATATGAGTGAGGCTAGATAGTGTTATTGTATCCGTATACTTTGATGTCATTCTCAAGTATCCTTTGAATAGGAATGTTTAGAACACATGCTTAAAGAATAGTGATCTCCTTATTATGATCTCATCATAATTCACTAAGTCCGATCATGTATATGTAGACTTCATTATAAGCATCACACGTGCACTATAATGAATATGTTGTATTAATGAACATAAAACGAGATGTGAAATGTGTGATTGGCTTGCCGACCACATATATTTCCATTAGTATGGTCGTGAGCACTCGAATGTTACCAGAAAAGGGACAACTTGTTTAGAGATCACAAGTGTTATGTTCTTTTTCAAGGCCCAAAAGACCAAAAATAGATCTTAAAAGACATATTCAGAGGGAAAGATGAAACATGATTGTCAAGGTGTGGGTGATTGCGCTATTTGATAGGAGATTTGACCTTTGGAGAATCAAAAGAGAAGCGTGAACACAATTATGAATGTTACCAAGTAAAAGAACTTTGATATTATCTTCAATCAGATAGAGGATTTCAGGATGTAGATAACAATACACAGAAATAAGGATATTATGAGTGGTTTCTCCCTATCCTTTAACAAGATAGGGCAACCATTTGTAATGGATACCAAAAGATGGGATGTAATTGGAGTGAGGTAGGAAAAACTTGGGGTGCTTGTCAAAATATATGTGATTTGTTATTATAAGAAATTAGAACACATGAGCATGAAGTTGAAAAATGTGTGTTGCACGTGTGGTGGAAGGTATTGCCACCATATATTACTCCCAAACTTCATACTCTATGAGGTGAGGGAGATATGACCATCAATCAAATCAATGAGGGGATTGGTCATTGTTGGTGGCACTGTGCATGAGGCCACACATTTGGGTGAGCCATGGATGTCAAAAGATATACTTGATGCTCCTATATGTAGCTGACAAGCTAATTACACAAATGGTCTTTTGGATGTCAAAAGATATACATAAAGTCTAGGGGTTTTTATGAAAAAGTCCTACTCAGCATAAATAGGGGAATACCTTGGACAAAATTCATTATGACTTGAATTTTTTAGGGCTCTTTCCCTTCGTCTATCTTCTCCCTGGTGCTCCTCCCCATTCTTGATGTGATTGAGACTACATAACGATGACATAGCATGCACAGAGCTTGTCAAGGAGGAGGAGATTCAAAGTTCCAAGAACTGTGTAGATACATCTAGAGACTACACATTTGAGCAGTTCGACATGTCTCACTAGATGATTTAGGAAACCATAGATGAGATATGTACCTCGATTATTCAATATATTATATTATCAATGTCGCTTCAATTCCATTTCAATTTTTCATTGCATGAATAACTTTTTTTGTCCACATCAAGGCCTTAACACCCAAAAATACTAATGGGCATGTAGTTCACTTGAAATAAATTGCATTGCATTATGCGTCAATGGGCATTCAAACATTGGTCCTCGTATTGGTAGGTGTGATTGTGGGCACATGATCTCATAGGCATGCAAACATATATGGTAACAAAGCACTACATTGACAAGGATAATGATGCAGGATGACTAGGACTGATGCGGGTAGGATAGGTAACTCAAATAGGGATGGATGAAACAGATCACAAATCAACACGATCGACTTGGAACATTTAAATATGGTGAAAATATTGATGGTGTAGCCCCTTGGTCAAGGGCAAGAGGATTGTCTTAAACCACTGCAGTGAAAACAAAGCTCTAAATCCAATATCTCGAACGGTCGATCATGAGAAGATTCGAACCTATTCAACTAAGTCCGACAACGATGGAAAAACACACAAGAAACACTAGACAAGTAATACCGACACCAGAGAGGGAAGAATGAACCTTTGACACAAGAGTAGCGCGAAGAGGCGATGTAGGAACATGTCGACACATCGTTGGCATGAGCGAATGACGTGCGCTTAGTCAGGGTGTCCCGGATCGGTGGGCGTGGGTGGGCGTGTGCACGGTGGCCGCACATGTGGGCATTGTGCGCTGTGGCGGTTACGGCGATGGTGGACAACATATGCGATGGTGGCAACTACGGGTGGAAGATCTCCTCTCGACGACGACAACGGTGGCAAGCGGCGATTGCAGCGTCGGTGGAGAGGAGATTAGGTCAAATTTCTCTTAGAAAAAAAACTTCAATTCCAAAATAAAATCACCAAGTACGTCGTTGGCCTATGTATAGGCCTTAGAGGAAAGAGAAAATTTGAAATAACTGTCAAATTTAAATCTAACTTAAATGATGCTCGGATCCCCGGTCCAAAATTGACATTGGCAATGTGTCATGGCACGGAGCGTCTCCTGTGATAGTGGTGTTACATCCGTGATGGTGTGTGGTCGTGTGCACCACCAAATAAATATAAAAAAAATATTTTTTATTGCGTAATTTGTGGGGGTCTCAAGCTTGAATCATGACTGACAATATTATGGAATGTCATGGAAAGAGGTGGTAGGTAATTGATAATGTGGCGATGTGAGATGTCATGGTACATGATGACATGGGAATATGAAATAATGTGGGAAGATATAGTTCGTAAAGACACACTAAGAAGACATGACATGATGAGTACTAGGAGTAGATACCACTGATGGAGACAAGCATGATGTGCAGCAAATGTGGTAGAGGAGGATGAGGTGGTAGATAAAATCATGTCAAAGGTGGCATGGCGAACGAATGATGCGGTAGGTGATGGCATGTTAAAGGATGATGTGTTGGAGGATTTTTCATTATTGACTATATTGGCCTAAAAGAAGTAGATATGTGGTTAACCATAGGGGTCCCAAAGTGCGGATCAACAATTGTGCAGGCAAGCCTCCAAGAAGCTAACCAGGCTGCTCTAGTGATGTGACATGGGCCCATAAGGAGTGGATTGGGACTTGGTGCCTTGCGATGGTGGGGCAAGGGGAAACAACAGCGGGACATGCATGGTAGTGGCTGGCCGGGCACAACACAGTGAAGCAACACGGCATGTCATGTAGCGACGTGGCACATCATAGTGATGGCTTGGCAAAAGTACAACCATCGGGTACGATTGGCCTTAATGGTGATGGCTCAATGTTTGGTAGTAATGATGGTCCTGGCGGCGGAGTAACATGTAGGGGAGCAACTAGGGCAGGATACAAACTTTGCTCTGATACCATGTGAATCAAAATGAACATACTTGATCAAACCACAAATGAGAGATTACTTAGTCTAATATAGACGAGAGAGAGATATATAGAGAGAGAGATAGAGGGAGAGGGAGAGAGAGGGAGGGAGAGAGAGGGAGAGAGGGAGAGAGAGAGGGAGAGAGAGAGAGAGAGAGAGAGAGAGAGAGAGAGAGAGAGAGAGAGAGAGAGAGAGAGAGAGAGAGAGAGAGAGAGAGAGAGAGGGAGAGAGAGAGAGAGAGAGAGAGAGAGAGAGAGAGAGAGAGAGAGAGAGAGAGAGAGAGAGAGAGAGAGAGAGAGAGAGAGATAGGGAGAGAGAGAGAGAGAGAGAGAGAGAGAGAGAGGGAGAGAGAGAGAGAGAGAGAGAGAGAGAGAGAGAGAGAGAGAGAGAGAGATTGAAAGAGAGATAGAGAGAGAGAGAGAGAGAGAGAGAGAGAGAGAGAGAGAGAGAGAGAGAGAGAGAGAGAGAGAGAGAGAGAGAGAGAGAGAGAGAGAGAGAGAGAGAGAGAGAGAGAGAGAGAGAGAGAGAGAGAGAGAGAGAGAGAGAGAGAGAGAGAGAGAGAGAGAGAGAGAGAGAGAGAGAGAGAGAGAGAGAGAGAGAGAGAGAGAGAGAGAGAGAGAGAGAGAGAGAGAGAGAGAGAGAGAGAGAGAGAGAGAGAGAGAGAGAGAGAGAGAGAGAGAGAGAGAGAGAGAGAGAGAGAGAGAGAGAGAGAGAGAGAGAGAGAGAGAGAGAGAGAGAGAGAGAGAGAGAGAGAGAGAGAGAGAGAGAGAGAGAGAGAGAGAGAGAGAGAGAGAGAGAGAGAGAGAGAGAGAGAGAGAGAGAGAGAGAGAGAGAGAGAGAGAGAGAGAGAGAGAGAGAGAGAGAGAGAGAGAGAGAGAGAGAGAGAGAGAGAGAGAGAGAGAGAGAGAGAGAGAGAGAGAGAGAGAGAGAGAGAGAGAGAGATCCCAAAGGTCAAATCTAACACAAACACAAATAATACACTCTCATTCCAATATACTTCCCAAAAAGGAGTCGTCGTGGCAGCGCCACGCGGCGCGCGACAAAAAACATGTCCCCGCCGTACGAATCTTTCACCTGCAACGCTGCCACACCTCAAATTACATAATCCCTAGAAAAATGCGGATATTCCCATAAATACAATCGGACGAAGGTTACGCACGTTATTTCAAAATATAATACAGGAAAGCTTGAAAAATTCACCCCCACCCCCCACAGGCCATCTCCTTGAACCCTTCCCTGCGTGTCCCTATTGTAGCGGCGGGGTTTAAGCGGCTGCGCCGACGAGAGGAAGGGAGAAGCCGCGGGTATGGACGACTACGTTCTCCATATGGCCATGGCGGCGCTGGTCGGCGCCTCCATCGTCGCCATCTCTGCCTACTCTATGCATCGAAAGACCCTTGAACAAGTCCTCGAGTACGCCCGACGGGAACGCAGCAGGCGCAAAGTGAGAAACCGCGGCCCCGACGAGGATAACTTCGAGGAGGACGAGAATTCGGAGTTGGATTGCCCATCTCCACCTGCCAAATTCGACAAGAGAGAACACCGCTCTCAGCGCTCTTCAGCCCTCGCCGATGTCAACCTCGTGAATGGTTCATTCAATGGCGATGTGGACAAGGTTGAAGATTCCAAGAGCTTGTCTTTCCCTCCGCAGTTACCTCGCCTCCAGATACATCCCGAAGGTTGTGCGCAGCTTTCCTCTGCTCTCAAATTAAAAAAAAAATAGAAATGTGAGATTTTGAAGATTGACGGGCGTCGTAGAATTGGAAAGAAATTAAGACGGCCCGTGATTCGTTTATAAACTAATAATTTTTCATTTTTCTTGGTGATTCCCCCTTGGATTTATGGTGACTTGAACTGATCTTCTGCTTCTTGGTGGCCTGATCCCATTGCCACCTCCGCCTATTTGTTTACCATAAATTATTAAGGTTAAGGAAAGGTTTACTCTTGAAGAATTCCGAGATGTTTTTTCTGGGATTGATCTGTACTTGGGAACATTCCGAAAACTTGGAGACCCAACTACAATGAGACATTCAGTATAGTACATAATTTCTTTCGTAATTTTCAACTACATTTACATTTTATTTTCAAATCGAATAAGTCTCGCTTACATCCCTTCTTAGAATGTAAAATGTGCTATTTAATCATACCACTTAACGGGTCCTGGGTGTGTCATGTCTTATTATTTAGTCGAATGATGTGTTATTGGACTCATCAGGGAACCGGCAATCACGTAGCGCGAGTGTGAGCAAGAGAGCTGAGCATGGTATCAGGTCAATATCTCCCCGGCCACCAATTTCCAGTTCCTTGGAAAGTATACAGGGTTCTGCAGATGACAACTCGCCCTCTGATTTCAAAACGGAAGAAATATATATTGATCCTATTCAAGACTCTGTAAGTGTTGTTCGGTCTCTTGATTATTGACAAGACGAGTGTAGTCTTCAACTTCCAATTAACTATAGCTTGCATAGGGATGCTGACTGCTTGCAGTTTATAATGATGGACGGGGTCTATTCTTCTGCTTTGTATTTAACTGAACTTTCGATCATTCTAAAATAAGCAGTTTTGAGCGTGCGATTAATCATGGGCTATTCTGGATGATTGCATAACTTACGAAAAAATGTTTTTACATTTGTACCCCAAAATCCAATTAACTATCATTCTTTACACATCGGAGTACCGCATATTGTTTTTTGGTTTTCAATTTTTATTTCTATTCTAAGGTTAACCTGATGAACAGACGTCACAAGCTGATGCGTTTCTTCAAGATTTGCCGGACGAAGCTGAAACAGAGGCAAACTCAAATACTTTATCTGGTGCTAATGTAATTAGAAGTCACACTGTTTCCGGAGACCTTCATAGTGTCCAACCTGATCCTGTTACTGCCGATATACTTCGAAAGGAACCTGAACATGAGAATTACATAAAATTGAAGATAACTCCTACTGGTACAGTGTTTAATTTGCTGCCTATTTCTCTCAGATGAAACTTACGTCTATTAAATGATTGAAGCTAAAAAATACTTAATCTGTGTTTATAATTGGGTAAAATTTCTATTCATTAATATGCAGAGACGCCCAGTGCGGATGAGACAGAGGTTTTTATGGTTCTTCAAGAGTGTTTGAAACTACGAAAAGCTTATGTATTCACAGAGCAAGTGACCCCCTGGGAGAAAGAAGTCATCACAGACCCCAGTACCCCAAAGCCAAATCCAAATCCCTTTGTATATACTTCAGAGAAAAAAACAGATGTATGTGACAATTTGTTGAGTAAGCGATACCTTTCTTGTGCATGTTTGGTAACTCTTTACGATTTTGCTCTGTATCATATCTTTCAGCATCATTTTCAAATGGAAGATGGCGTGGTTCATGTTTATGCAAATAAAAATAGTAAGTTGTGTTGGTATGCTATTTAAGTAATTCGTGTTCATCTAAGCAAAGTCTGATATGGACATTAATACAATTGCCTCTTTTTCTCCTGTTCCAGGCAAAAAAAAACTTTTTCATGTTCCCGATGCGACAGAGTTTTTTACCGATTTGCATCGCCTTCTGCGAATCATTGCGGCAGGTAATATAAGGACAGTGTGCCATCGTCGATTGGTACTTTTGGAACAGGTGATGTTTTCTCCTGATGCGTTCTGATGCATGTTCTTCCTAACACTTTAGACTGATAAGGTTGTGAAATTTCCAGAAATTCAACATGCATCACATGTTAAACTCTGATGCTGAGTTCCTTGCCCAAAAAAGTGCACCCCATCGTGATTTTTATAACGTGAGGAAGGTTGATACTCACGTTCACCATTCGGCTTGTATGAACCAAAAACATCTATTGAGGTTCATTAAATCTAAGCTAAGGAAAGAACCTGATGAGGTACGTATATTTATACTCATTACATGATCCGATTCTAGTGGCATGCTAATTTGAGTTTGATTTGATTTCTTAAACAAGATGGTTATTCTGGAAAAAATGGGCTTGATTTCGCAAACAAGATATTGGGTACAAAAAGAACGGATAAAAAGATTTTCCGATTTTACATTTAACGGTAGATTATATATACCATTTTATTTTATTTTAATTTTCTTTCTGTGGTGAGACTTGAATTGAAGCTCCAATTATATTTTCAGTTTTGTCTTTGTATGATTTATAGTAAGGGCAAGACATTTCGACTTGTCCCTGAAATCTCAGGAAAATTGTCTCTGCTCATAAATAGCTTTTGCAGAGGTTGTACTTCATTTGTATAGAAAGTTGCCCATAGTATCTCCATTCTGCTGGAAATCCTTGGTGCCGCAAAGATGCCAATGGGAACTCCTAGTCAAGGCAGTCTTAAACCTTTGTCAAATTCACCTTCCACATAAGCCCTTTGACCTTCATTCTTTTTCCACTATTAAGATTTCTGTTGCTACAACTGTGCCATCAACCAGTTGTCATCTTGTAATAAATATAAACTGGGATGGCCCCACCAAGTTGTTGATCACCTCCCTGGGCCAGTTGGCCAAGACCTTGGCTATGATAAGATCAAGTTGGATGGTGCAATAGGCTGAAAATCTCCACTCTGGTGACTCCTTGACATTTTGAGAGTTAAACCAAATAAGCATGGTTAATTCTTTCCAATCCAAAATTACCTTGCTGAAACTCCTGCGTCGTGGCCTCCACCATTTAGAAGGGGCGCACCAGCTCTCCCTGTTGCGCTAGCCTCAACCGAGTTGTTCCTCTTCTGCTGGAAAGCATGGTTTATTCTTCTCCTCCGCTCGTCATGGAGGCCACATTCATTCCATGAAATGCACTTTATGGGTGGAATGGATGACCCCATTCTTGCCTCTGCTCATGCAGGAATCCTGATTTCTCCACGACTGTTTGGACCCGAGCAATGGAGTCAATATCTTCTCGACCTGGCATCCTATCCATGACATCCGGTGCTATACTACCAGCCTCCTCTATGTTATCCACTTACATGGGCATCTTTCCCTTCCGACCTGTGTATCCATGGCATTAACTTGGCTCCTCTTTATGCCCCACCTCTTTCCTTTCTGTTTCCATCCCATTCTTCTCCTTTGTGTTTCTCTCAGGTAGAGTGGGCTGCTCCTTTCGGTTTGCACCCTGCTCCAAATTTTGACCTGTCCTACCCAACTCTGCTAAGCGTAGGTTTCCTCCTTTCCGGGTGACCTGCCACACCTTTACACCTGTCATCCGTTGGGTTCTCCATACAGTGCCTACACCATAACAGGAGACTCTGGTAGTCCCGGGGCATTGGCAGGGCCCACTAACACTCCGACACTCTTATTCTGCAATTTTGTCAATACTGCTTCCATTCCCTTGCATCTCTCTGTCTCTGTCCTTCGTTTCTCTGGTGGCGGCGCAGATGGAGGTTGACGTCCTGACACGCTCACCCTAATGGCATGTCAGTGAGAGGCCCCGGCCACCTCAAACTCTAGCTTTACAACATGAGCCACGGTGGTGGTGAGAGGTCCTTTGGGTATAATCCCGTTGATATAATATGCTGTAGCTTCCATGATGACTGTCTATGGTTCACTATACGATATCCCGTCAGCAGGGAGAACCTGCCACCATCTTATTTGTTCATTTCTGCTAATTCGTTGTGACCATCTGCACATCATAACATATGCTGCCTTTGACAGCCCATGTAAGAAGAGATCTCCTGTGTCCAGTCTCCAAAGTTCTGCCCCTCCCAATGTTGAGAATTTCATACATAGCCTTCTCTTGACCTCCTCGAAATTCCAGGTTCTGCCCACCACTCTGCTGACCAGACAGTCTTGGAGATAATACCCAATGCTCACGTATGTCTGCCCTCCCCTCTGTCTGGATCTCTTCGAGAGGTGTCGTTTTGCCCGATCCTTGTGGGACTACCCTGGGAGTCTCTTCTCCTGGGTCATATAGGTCAGCCCCTGGGCAGGAGAACTTTCACTGTCCAACTCCTCTGCAACTCCTACATGTCGGTGGATCTCTACAGTCCCAGGCATAGTGCCCCCAAGCGAGGCAGAGGAAACATTTTGGTTCCCAGCCTTTGTTTTTGCTTGAGCAGGTCCCTTGGTCTGGCCTTAGTGATGTTTTCCTATGGGGCCCGACCATCACCCAGCCTGCTACAGTACTGTCATTTGTCACCTCCCCAGATCACGGGCGTATGAGTTAATGTTGTTCGTCTCTCTCATCATTATTGGCCTGTCCCCCCATTCCATGGGATTCTATCTCCTCTTTGCTGGTGCATTATCTTTCTCGCTTTTCGTCTTTCTCATATCTCTATTCTCTGTCATCTCTTATCTCTCTCTAGTTGCTCATCTCACTCTCTCTGTGGTTCCTCATCTCTCTCTCATTCATCGTCTCTGTCTCTGTCTTGTTGCTCATCTCTCTCTCTTCCCTCATCTCTCTTATCTCTCACTGTGTCTTGTTTGTCTTCTCTCTATCTCTCTCTCGTTGCTCATCTCTCTCTCTCTTCCCTCATCTCTCTAATCTCTCTCTCTGTCTTGCTCGTTGTCTCTCTGTCTCTCTCTCATTGGTCATCTCTCTCTCTTCCCTCATCTATGCATGGTTTACTTGTTCCTTCCAACGCTAATTCTGTATCACGTTCTCTTATAATACCGCAAATGAATTGGTTCGTGTTTACCTCTGACGATGATATTTTTGAGAATTAGGGGCTTGAAGGGGAATCATACTCACGTAATGTATAATCAGACGTGATGAATCTGCAAGAAATTTCTAAGGCCTCTACTGCAAGAGATACAATTGTTTATCTCACACATTATAGAAAAATTTTCATTACTGACGTATTTATTAATTGTCACACTTATGCCCAACAAAGTGTATTTCACAGGAAGTATGTAATTTTCGGTGTCAATTACTGTTAGGTTTGTAATTAATCTCATGTATTCTACTAGCAAAGGTGATGGCTTTGACTGTGAACGGCCATTATTTGATTATCAATCATTAATGGGTCCCTTTTTTCCGTAGGTGGTCATTTTCCGAGATGGAACCTACCTAACGCTGAGAGAAGTCTTCGAGAGTTTGGATTTAACTGGGTAATAAAGAAAAACTTGTTTCCTCCGTTTGATTTTATCAACATTAGACACATTCTCTTTTATGTGGAAAACGATATCCTTTTTCTGTTTTTAGGTATGACCTGAATGTGGACTTACTGGATGTACACGCGGATAAAAGCACGTTCCATCGCTTTGATAAATTTAACCTCAAGTACAATCCCTGCGGACAAAGTCGGCTAAGGGAAATTTTTCTAAAGCAAGAAAATCTCATCCAAGGTAAAACTGTCATTCAATTTTGAGTGTCCTCTCCATTTCCTCTGGTTTCCGTCTTCAAAATATTATCCTCAGAGTATTCAAAAAGTGTTTTGCTTCGTATAAACATATTCTTAGTGTAAGTGATGGGAGAGAGGATGGGAGAGGAGAGAGATAGAGAGAAAGATGCACAGAAGATTGGGCAGAAAAAATGGATCATCTATTTACTTCACCAGTGCCCCCTTTTATACTTTAAACAAGAGAGAGAACAGCCTTTCCAACGGTCATATTTTTGAAAAAATATGTCCGTTGGAAAGGTTACATCCAACTGCTTTTCGCAGCTGGATGTCCAACGGTCAGTTTCCTGACCGTTGGAGACTGGGCCTGATGTTCATCAGGCCCAGTAAATGTTAGGTCCTTATTGGACCTAATATTTAGCCCTAATGGGCTCCCCACTATTGGACCCTTAATGGGCCCTTAGTGGGCTCTTATTGGGCCTCTATTGGGCCCTCTCAGTCAGCTGCTCTCAGTTAGGTTTTCCATTATCCCCCTAGGGTTATTCTATTACATATACATGGCCTCTGGCCCATAAGTTAGTACTGCGTGATCTAACACTTAGACTTGGAGTCATAGCGCCGGTTGTTTTACCATCACCATCATAAACTCGGCCTTTGACAAACCTGCTCTGACAACTATGCACAATTGAGTGCACGGATCAATCCGTCACTCAAAGAGTTCAGGGCACCAGATCGACTGAATATGAACGTGATAGTGGCACTGCTGCAACATCCCTCCTACTTCCACATCTGGGCTCCCTTTGCTGGCGTTTCCTCCTCTTCTTACTCCGTACTGACTCCACATCAGTGGCTTTGGACGCTCCGACCTTTCTTCTCTTGCAAGAAGGTCCCGGCTGCTCGGCTACAGACAAGGAAAGACATAATAATCTCTGCGTATGGCAAACCCAGAGATCTCTGGGTGTACGCGAAGATACTGGACCAGGAGTTGCAACTCATAGCTTATTTCCTTGAGAAGCGGAAGAAGCGGAAGGACGCGAAGATCAACACAGACAGATACAAATCATGGGCCCCCAGCAATAGCAGTGCCCATATTGAAAGGCGAACAGCCTCAGGGAACAACCAAATGCTTATCAAGTTACTGGACGGAAGGACACAATGTATCCAAATCCCCCGAGCCTCTATTTCTGGCAAGACCTTGAAGCAACATCTCTACAACATAACCCGAATTCCCCCACACTTCTTTTGACTGGTCTCTGAGTCCAGAGAAATCTACGAGGAGACCATCATCTGCTCGTCAAATGATGGTCTCTGCCCATCCTGCAGTCTTCTACTCCGCCTTCGTGGCGGTTCTGGCTTCAGTAGAATGCAACAGCGCAACAGGGTGACGATGGCATGCACACAACGATCCCGCAAGGAGGTAATTGCGGAGGATGCTTCAAAGCAGGGTCCGGGACAAGAAGGGGGAAGCCGGGACGACACTCACTGGGCGAGAGTGACTTGAGACAACATTATTGGACACATGATCAGGAGAGCTACACAAGGACAGAGGGGCTGCAGAGGCCAGGGTATCAGGTGGGAAGGCACCCAGGCCAGACAACAGAAAAGGTTGGGTGGACCGGTAGTCAAAAGGAGACCCTAGGCTGGCATGAGTCTTGGGTCGCTCAGCCCATACCCAGTGGCCTGGTGGGGTGCGAAGACCATCAAGTGGCAAACTCTACAATGGTGGGTATAGCCACATGTAGAGAGAGGGGTCAGTGGTACGAGAGGACCAGGAGGAAGCCCCCGAAGGCATGGAGGGGGATTGCGGAGCAACACGCTATGCTGGCTCTTTGCACCGCCCCCTTGGCAACCTGCAGAACAAGTCGAGCAGACCTACAGGAGACGATCCGCATGGGGGAGTGGGAGAAACAACACGATGGAGTCGGAGTTTCCCTCACCAAGCCAGGACGAGGCTTAGACAACACTCTGCGTCACGGGGGGAAGAGAGTCATAACAGAACAAGACGGTCAGAACCTCTCCCTGTGTCTAGCAGAATATGCACTGCTGATCAAGTGCCAGAGGTAAAAGAAGTGGAGGGGTGGGTGAGAGTCGGTCCACGAAGACAACGAGTTATCCGCCGGCCAGTGTCAACGGAGGACCTTTTGTTTAAATTCTCTTGTATTTGTCTATCTATGTAATGGGGCCCACTGTAGGCCCATAAGCCCAATGTATGTTGCCTTCCCGTGGACCCATGTTATAAAGGGTACACAGGAAAAAACCCTAGAAAAAAAGGTGAATCTCGTTTTTCATTCTCTTCTCCTTTCTCTCTTTTCCCTCTTCCTCGACCTAGGGTTTGGTCAAAGGAAGTTCCACATGGTATCAGAGCAAAGGTTGTGAGATTGAGCAGGCAGCGTCTGGGCTCGAGCTCGGGTCGTGAGGTCGTGGGATCGAGAAGAACGAGGACCTGGGGTCGTGGTGCTTCCGTGGCCGTTCGGTGTGAGAGAAGCGTCTTGGTGTGGCCTCTTCACATTCAGAAGTGCACAGTAGGCGTGGAGCATTCCTCTGGTGTGGTGTGAGCATTCTTCTGGAGCAGTGAACAGCAGGCGTGGTGTGGTGTGGTTCTAGTGAGTGTGAACGGGAATCTTCTCGTTCAGAAGTGCTGTGCATTGCTGTGAAGTGTTGGCTAGGCAGTTGTGGACTGCATTGCTGTGGAGTTCTCCTTGGCTTGCTTGTGAAGTGCGGTGGTGACCTATTGGTCAGTTGAAGATGACTAGTGACGCGGTGTCTACAGCAGCAAGTGGAGCTCATGGCGATTTGAGGGATTCTCACAGTCTTTTGCCCTCTGTAATTCCTCCTGTAGCAGAGCCGCTGAGAGATAATGGGAGGAATTTTGCACAGTGGGGCCAGTTGGTGGAGCTCACCCTGATTGGCCGAGAGTTGAATGATCATCTAAGTGAAGAAATAGATCCATCAAATCCTTCGTATAAGTCCTGGAAGCGAGATGATGCTATCGTCCATGTGCTCCTGCTCAGCAGTATGACCAAAGATCAACTCCCCAGGATGGCTTTCTTGAAGACCGCCAAGCAAATTTGGGAGTATGTTGAGAAGAATGCTCTTAAGAAGAGTAATCTTTGGAGGACGTATGAACTTGTGATTAGAGCTTGGAATCTGCGGCAGTGAGATAGAAGTGTAACTGACTATGTTAATGAGCTGCAGACCATTTGGTTGGAGTTGGATCCAATTCGTAATCCAGATGAATGGGAATATACTCTTCGAGATAGAATGTTCAAGTTTCTGATGGGTCTCAACCCTGAGTATGAGTCGGTACGAAGCCAAATTCTGAATCGAGAAAAGATTCCTGATCTGGAACAGGCTATCTACCTTATATTGGAAGAAGAAAGTCGTCTGCAAGTTGCTAGCAATACCCTTAAGGAGGAGGCAAGTTTGGGAATGATAGCCAAGGCGAAGAACCAGAGGACTGGAGAAGCAGATCTTCGAAGTGCAGATAAGGTTACTGGGCAAGAAACACATGAGACATATGAAAATCGTAAAAGTCAAGGAGGTAGAGACCATAAAAGCTCCATTGTGTGTCATTATTGTAAGCGTAGAGGCCACACCAAGGACAAGTGCTGGGATTTGCATGGGCGACCTCCCAGAGCTCAAGCTCACTCTGCACATACTGGAGTAAGTGATCCAGAAGAAGCTGAACCTTTTGAACAAGGGAATGTAAAATGCATGGGGAAGTCCAACACGGAGGAGGTTATTCATCTCAGAGAGGAGCTGGAGAAGCTGAAGGCTCTAGTCAGCTCCTCGGCCATGACCAGTACTCTCACCAGGTCAGGTAATTCATTTTCTCCAGAAAATTTAATTTACAGAGATTGGATCCTTGATTCTGGAGCAACGGACCATATGACTCCGTACAAGGCCAAATTCTGCACATACTCCCCTTGTGACAGAGGAAAGAAGGTATTCACTGCAGGAGGAGCAGCGCTACCCGTCATCGGTGTTGGTAATGTGAAAGTTGATCAGTGTGGGAATTATTCTAAATGTGCTTCATGTGCCTGATTTAAGGGCTCAATTAATTTCACCCCGGCGTTTAGCTCACGATACTGGATGCACACTATTTTTTGATAATACTGGGTGTTTTGTTTATGATAAGGCAAGGAACCGGAGGATTTCACCCTTTGAAAAACGAAATGGATTCATCTACATCAAGGGCGGGTGGAAGGCAGCGATGACGGTGGATGCTCAGATACTTGAAGAGAAGCGAAGCAAACAACTTGGAGAATCTAAATTGTTGCACTTTCGATTGGGACATCCAACTTTTGTATTGATGGAAAAAATGTTTCCTTACTTTGCTAAAGACCTTGAAATATCTACAATTGTGTGTGACTCTTGTCAATGTGCTAAGCACAAGCGATCATCTTATAACAGAACCAGTGAAAGAAGTGAAGTGGCTTTCTCTCTTATTCATTGTGATGTGTGGGGGCCATCACCTGTTGTATCTTTGACAGGAGCAAGATGGTTTCTTATCCTGGTCGATGACTGTACCAGGTTGACTTGGGTGCATCTCCTTAAACAGAAGTCAGAGGTGACTAAAGTTGTTAAAGACTTCTGCATGCGCATTCAAACTCAGTTCGGTGTGTGTGCAAAAATTCAGGACAGATAATGCGACAGATTTCTTCAACACTACTTTGTCGTCTTTCTTTTCAGAACGTAGAATTGTACATGAGTCATGGTGTGTATATACACCACAGCAAAATGGAGTTGCAGAGAGAAAGATTGGCCATGTGGTGAATACAGCTCGCACACTCCTCCTCCATCAAAATATGCCCAAACACTACTGGGGTGAAGCTATACTGACTGCAGTACACTTAATTAATCGGCTACCATCGAGGATACTGAACTATGATAGTCCGGTGGAGATTCTTTCTAAACATGTCCCACATGTTGATTTAAAGACAAAACTAAAGTCCAGAGTATTTGGCTGCACAGCCTTCGTTCATGTACACAATCCGGTGGATAAGCTCAGTCCATGGGCAGTTAGGTGTGTATTTGTTGGATACTCTCAAGAAAAGAAGGGGTATAAATGCTACGATCCTAAGTCAAGGAGGTTTTATATATCAGCAGATGTTACATTTGATGAGAAGCATGCATTTTTTCTTGGTGAAACACCAGAAAATATTCAAGCTGTGTTTCCTGCAGATGTGCCTGCTACAATCGCCAGCACTGAGTCCCAGCATTATGAAGTACTGGAGCCTAGATGTCCATCGAATGATACGAATTTGAATGACGCTGTTGATGACAATATAGCATCTGGGGAAGAGACAAGGCCAAGTGAAGATGAAGAAGCTTACCAAGGTGCACAAGGAGTAATCTCACAGAACGAAGAAGCAACTCATGATGATGAGCGCCATATAACTGAAGAAGTGATTTCACCAATCCAAGATGATGAGTTTGGGTGGCCTATTGCACTCAGGAAAGGGAAGCGGTCATGTACTCAGGGGGTGAAATATCCCATGTCCAACTTTGTGACATATGACCATACCTCTACTGAGTATCAAACTTTCCTAACTAAGATTGACTCTATCACTATTCCAAAGAATGTTAGAGAAGCCCTTGCAGATGACAGATGGGTGGAAGCAATGAACATTGAAATGGAAGCTCTTAGGAAGAATTGTACGTGGGACATTGTTGATCTACCAAAAGGTAAAAAACCAGTTGGATGCCGATGGGTGTACACTGTGAAGTTTAAAGCTGATGGATCTGTTGAAAGATATAAAGCAAGGTTAGTGGCCAAGGGGTATACACAATGCTATGGAATTGATTATGAAGAAACATTTGCACCGGTGGCCAAGTTGACCACGGTACGTATACTGATTGCAGTATCGGCAAGTTTGGGATGGAAATTACATCAGTATGATGTTAAAAATGCATTTCTACACGGGGAGTTGGAGGAGGAAATTTACATGCAGCTACCTCCTGGATACTATTCTAATGTATCTTGTGACAAAGTCTGCAGGTTGAAGAAAACATTGTATGGTCTTAAGCAGTCTCCACGGGCGTGGTTTGGCAAATTTTCACAAAGCTTGAAGCACATGGGCTATTTGCAAAGTCACGGAGACCACACTCTATTTGTGAAGCAATCATCTTCTGGGCAGGTAGCAATTTTACTGGTGTATGTGGACGATATCATTATTACAGGTGATGATGTTGAAGAAATTAAGTCACTGGGTATGCGTTTGGCTGAGGTGTTTGAAATTAAGGCTTTAGGGCAGCTAAGGTATTTCCTGGGCATTGAAGTGGCTTACTCGAAGGAGGGAATATTTATCTCACAACGCAAGTATATTATGGATCTTCTACATGAAACAGGAATGAGCAATTGTAAGCCGGCTGCAACACCTCTTGAACCTAATATTAAATTGGGTTTGTGTGAAGAGTCTGCCCCAGTCAGTAAAGAGAGATATCAGCGCTTGATTGGAAGACTTATATACCTCAACCATACCAGGCCAGATGTTGCTTTTGCAGTCGGTCTCCTCAGTCAGTTTATGCATAGTCCTCGTGAGCCGCACATGCAAGCTGCTTACAGAGTGCTGTCATATTTGAAAGGCACAGCAGGCCATGGCTTATTGTACACAAGGGGTAGTGACCTTAATCTGTCTATTTATATAGACTCAGACTATGGCGGATCACTTTCTGATCGTCGGTCAACAACAGCGTATTGTACATTCCTTGGAGGAAATCTAGTCACATGGAAGAGTAAGAAACAACATGTGATTGCACTATCCAGTGCAGAAGCCGAATTCAGGGCCCTTGCTAAAGGTATCTGTGAAGGTATATGGCTCCAGATTATCCTTGAGGACCTTCGGGTACGAAAACGCCCAGCAGATCCTCCAATTCTACTCTACCGTGACAGTCAATCAGCGATTAATATTGCTCACAATCCAGTTCAACATGATAGAACGAAGCATGTCGAGATTAATCGTCACTTTATCAGAGAGAAGATTGACCAGAAGCTAATCAAGCTGGAGTACGAGCCAACAGCCGATCAAGTGGCGGACCTCCTCACAAAAAGTGTCCCAGGAAGAATTTTTCAAAAGCTCCTATCCAAGCTGGGTGTTAGAAGTATCTACCTACCAGCTTGAGGGGGGGTGTCAACGGGAGGACCTTTTGTTTAAATTCTCTTGTATCTGTCTATCTATGTAATGGGGCCCACTGTGGGCCCATAAGCCCAATGTATGTTGCCTTCCCGTGGACCTATGTTATAAAGGGTACACAGGAAAAAACCCTAGAAAAAAAGGTGAATCTCGTTTTTCATTCTGTTCTCCTTTCCCTTTTCCCTCTTTTCCCTCTTCCTCGACCTAGGGTTTGGTCAAAGGAAGTTCCACAGCCAGAGATATATTGAGCGGGAGGGACGGAAGAGCACTGTTATCGATGCTTGAAGAGTGGCCATCGGGCAAGGGAATGTCGGGGCAAGCTGGTCTGCCTTTGATGCCGGATGACAGGCCATCATCAAATGGAACGCCCAAGAGATGGTAGAGATATGGTCAGACAGACATACCTCAACCGGAAAACTCACGGCTCCATGGGCCCTCAACCTCAACCAAAGGACGACAACATTTGGCAAAATGGAGCACCGGCAGACCACCAGGGAACCCTGATGGGCTGCCTAACCAGAGAGGTCCTGAGAGGCTCCCCAACAACAGACAAGGTTCAGAAGGGTCTCCATACAAAAGTTATAGCCCTCACCAAGGCAGAGGTATGGACCCTCGAAAGCGGTAATTTCTTTCTTCGGGGAGCATCAATGGCAGCTTACACATCACTGATCGGCTGGGAGCAAGTAGTCAGCAGGGGTGCACTAGTGAGATGGCGTAGGTTCTCCCAAGCGATGGTTCAACGAGGGGATCCAGTGTCTCACACATTATAGAAGCTCGAGGCGTCCCAATGGGATATCGGACCAGACCGGCGCTGGAGGCTTTGGTCAGACCTTTAGGCACTCTCAAACGTGTCCTTTCTTATGGATTGGAGTCGGAGCGGATCCAAGCAACCACGCCTCCGCCCATCCTGAACTTTTGTGGCCTAGAAGGAATCTATGAGGTTCGCCTCACCACAAAATTGCCACCGCCACCACCACAGCAACTGGCTAATAGACAGTGGGCCACGAGAGACAAAGGCAACGCAATAGCAACTCCCTCCGGGGGGACGTCAGTTTCCAGAATGAAGACGGTCGCTGTAGAGCTGAGGAGACAGCAAACAAAAGTCATTTCAGGGGTGGAGGATGACCCTAAAGGGATCTCACACAACAAAGAGGACACAATGCAGGTACGACAGGAAAACCAGATGCCACAAGCATCTGCCGCAAATGAGACACGTGACAGACATAGGGAAGGGGGGAGAACCCAAGAGTCAAGAGATTGTGCAGGAGCTAGGAAGCACACCACGTAGAAGGGCAATTGTTAGTGAAGGAAAGAACAAAACTGTAAGTCAGCGCCCGCGGCTTGCAAAAAGGGTCGCCAAGGTAGTGAAAGGCTTGTTTACAAACTTAAGAAGTTTGGCATCCATCATGAACGAAGAATAGTTGCATGAGCAAAGGCCGGGAAAAGTGGCCGCCTGCTGCTAGCAGCCGAATACAAGGCCTGAGGTAGTAATTGAGAGGACCAAGGATTGAAAGAGGCAGCCGAACCCCAGGCTAAATGCAAAGAGATCCTCTGCCATCCCTGTAGTGCACGCAGCAGAGTCAGCTGACGAATCAATAACCGAGAAGAACTCACCCAACCACGCCGCTTTAGAGTCGGCGGTGGACCAAGAGACCACGGAGGCCCTTCCCAACTGTGCTGCAGCCGAGTCAGTGGGCAATCAAACAATCACAGAGGACCCTCCCAATTGTGACTCCACAGAGCCTGTCGGAGAACAAACAGTGGAGGACCCTGTGACAAACCACAGGGCTAAAGAGCTCGCACTGAAGATCGAACTAAAGCTGGCACAGGGCAGTGAGGGTGGTGAGGATTGTTCTCCATGAAGTGTATCTCATGGAACGTTCATGGACTCCGCGACGAAAATAGGCGTGGAGTAATGGGTAGGTATCTGAGAGAATGGGGGGCCACTGTGGCATGCCTACAGGCAACAGGCAACCATGTTTGAAAAGTGTGAGTGGAATGGAATACATTGGGGAGGGGCTTTCTTGAAGGTTTTTTGGTGGTCAATGCCATAGGGAGGTCAGGGGGTGGACGGGTCAGTTTGCTGCGGCAGTCAAGTTAAAACGTATGAATGACAATTTTGAAATGGTCGTAGCTTCGGTCTACGGTCCAACCAGTGGTTCACGGAGAAACGACCTATGGAGAGAGTTGGCAGATCTAGTGGGCACCTTCCACGAGTACCCTTTACTGATAGGAGGTGACTTTAATGTGACATTGGAAGCGCAGGACCGACCAAACAAAGCGGGAGGGAGAGACGTCAATTCAGAGGCTTTTTGGGCTTTCATTTCAGAGTATTTACTCCACGAAATGGGACCGACCGATTGCACATATACATGGAGAAGCAGAATGGGCCATAACAGGTTGTCGAGAGTAGACCGATTTTTATGCTCAGTGGAGCTGGCAGAACGTTTCCCACTAGCAGACCTAAGATCTCTCCCAAGGCCACTATCAGATCACACTCCCATTTTGTGGGCTGGAAACGAAGCAAACTGAAGGCCCACCTATTTCAAGCTACAAGAGGCTGGCTTCAAAGACAAGATAGCGAGAAAGTGGTCAGCACGGACCCAACTCAGATCCGAAATGGAAACACTTGCAGCAAGAATTCATGGGCTGACGCACCATCTTGTGGAGGTAAGCGCATCCACGAGAACAGAAGGCAATCCAGAAAAGAAGCCTCGCATAGGATCAAAGTTTTGGATGACCTGGGGGATACTCGATTTCTGGAAGAAGATGAAGCCCATGAGCGAAGCAAATGGAGGGGTGTGGTCGCCGAAGAAGACAAGAAGCTGGAGATGGACTGGAGGCGAAGGTCTAGACAACTGTGGCTTAAGGCAGGGGATGTGAACACAAGATTCTTCCATCTAGCTGTTAATGAGAGGAGAAAGATAAACAACATTCAAAAGCTGATGGTGGGAGGCCAGGAACATGTCGGACCAGAACTGGTGGGTTGTGCCGCTGCCGAACACTTCTGCTCGTTCTACAAAAAGGGACGGCGTAACAGTTGGGTGTGGTGTGGTAAGGGTGCACGAATGTTGAACCCGGCTAGCAAGGTAGAGTTGATCCGCCCTTTCTCAGAGGAGGAGATCGAGGCAATTAAAGAACTCAATGGCGAAGGGGCGCAAGGCCCAGATGGTTTGCCGGTATTCTTTTACAAAGCTTTTTGGCCAAGGGACGGGCAGTATGGAGAGAATCAATCAGGCATACCGTTTTCTCCTTCCAAAGACACACGGCACAGATAAAATCGAGGATTACAGACCAATCTCGCTGTCCAACTCTATCTACCTAATTATTGCAAAGGGTTTGGCGAACAGGCTGAGAGTAGTGATCGGAGAGCTTGTCGGGCCCTCTCAATCAGCATTCATACCGGGCCGCTTACTATTGGATAGCGCAGTCGCAGCAGGAGAGATAGTCGCTTCATGGAAAAGGCACGGGACCAAGGGGTTCATGTGGAAAGTTGACTTCGCCAAAGCATACGACACACAGATTGGCATTTTCTTTGGGCATCAATGAAGAGACAAGGCTTCCCGAAGGAATGGATTACATGGGTAAAAAGATGCATAACTTCACACTTATTCTCAGTGTTGGTGAATGGGAGGCCAGAAGGAGAGCGTATACAACCGCAAAGGGGGTGTAAGGCAAGGTTGCCTGCGTGACCCCTTACTTTTTGTCCTTGCGGCAGATGCACTCGTCTCTTGCACCAACCTAGCAAGCTCCCACGGTCTCTTAAAGGGATATCAGACAGCAAGCCACCCCGAGGGTATTCCGCTACTGCAATACGCAGATGACACCATTTTTCCTATTGAAGGCTCGGTGGAGGAGGCGAAAAACTTGTCCACCTTACTAGATCTATTTGCAGACTTCTCTGGCCTACAGATCAATCAGGCTAAATCAGCTTTTGTGGGTAGTGGCCTCTCTCAGGAGGAGGCATCGCAATGCGCAGAGGCGCTTGGTACACCACTTGGAAGCCTACCTATGAGATACTTGGGCCTGCCACTGACCGCAGGAAGAATGACTAAGGTAGATTGGCAGCCGGTGGTAGAGAAGGTTGAGAGACGACTAGAAGGCTGGTAAGTCAGGGTGCTGCCTGGAGGAGGTCGACTAGTGCTAGTGAGGCGGGTCCTGTCATCAATTCCCATCTTCCACCTCTCGGTGTTCAAGATGCCAGTAGGAATCAATCAGAGGCTCGAAGGCCTGATGCGTCGTTTCCTATGGAAAGGCGCTGGGCTTAAGGAGGGTCGAGGGCTGGCGCTGGTGGCATGGGATATAGTCTACAGATCTACCAAACAAGGAGGCCTGGGGTTCTCCATCTAAAATGCATGAACACAGCACTACTAACAAAGTGGATAGCACGGATTATGCACCCTTGGGAAGACCTAGCCATCCAAATTTTGGGCGACAGCTATGGTCGGAGTTTAAACTTGGATGAGAAAGCAACCCCAGGCAGAGGAATGTCGCCTTTCTGGCAGGGCCTTAGACGGATTTTCTACTAAGTTAAAGACTTTTTCACTACCCGACTTGGCGACGGCTCCCTATTTCGCTTCTGGAGAGACCCATGGTCTTCAGACGGCCCATTCAAGGAGGCTTTTCCTCGGCTCTATGCGCTGGCCAGATGCCCCGATGCCACAATGGCAGAATGTTGGGACAATATATGGAATCCAACGGTAGAAGGTGCTGTCTCAGATCAAAGGGTGGCAGACTTCTTAGGCATGCAACAAGCTTTGTCTCAGTGCCGGCCAAGACATGGCGAACAAGACGGATGGACTTGGACAGACATTCCCTTTTCTGTTCGGAAGGCCTACATGATGCTATGCTAGGGAACGGAGGATCAATCAACAATCCAGGCATGTCAGGCCATTGGGCGCCTCAAGATTCCATTAAAGGTTAAGATCTTTGGTTGGCTCTTACTACGCAAGAGGCTGGTGACACATGTTTTCCGTCGGAGGATGTATCCTGATACCTCTGTGACGTGCTCTCTATGCACAAATGGTGACGAAGACTGCAACCATTTATTCTTCGAGTGCCCAGTCGCCGGTTCAATCTGAGCTACCGAAGTGCACTTGGCGTCGAATGTGACGTCAGAGGAGGTTTTTTGGGAGTTCATAAGGCAAGGGGGCCCTAGGAGGAGGGAAGAGGGAGGTCGAGCGTTGACAGTGCTTTGGGCGATATGGCTCCACCGAAATGAGGCAGTATTTGGGGGCGGGGGGGGCATGGTGTCCAAGGACGGGTTAGCCCATGAGGTTGAGGCCTCATGGCATCCTGGTTCGCTAGAGGGGTAATCAGTTAAGAGAGAGGTTGGCCAGGCGGTCAGGAGAGTTTAAATATCTCCGCATGTAACTCCGGTGGTTACCGCTTTGTCGGGTGACCACCTTAAATCACTTTTCAAAAAAAAAAACTAGAGTCACCTCCAACGGTTAATTGATCAGTTGATCCCTCAAACTGAAGGACAAAGCAGGTCTATCTATTACAGCTTCCATAGTGCATAGAAAAGGTCGGACATATGAAACCCTGGCTCGTTTTCAGTGAGAAATTGTCTCGTTTTGTTCAATGTGAGCGCGCTCTGAACTTTATGACTTCGATCTATATTCAGTAAACCTTGGTCCCAAGATCCAGGGTCAATTCCAGGTATTAATGCTAGTTAACTCTTATGTTTGGTGTTAAATTAGACTAAGAAAGTGTAAATGATACAGATGTGTATGCTGTCGGTCAGCTGTACATTTGTGTAAGCTTCAACCCGCGTACTGTTGTTTCGATTTGTCTATCACAAGGGATTCAGCTATCTCAAAAAGTTTTTGAACCTTTGTTTTTGATTTCTAACACAAACCACTTAAGTAGGCACTCTTACACATGTACTTCTATCAACCCAGATTTGGTATTTGGTTTTCTCTGCCCTTACATGTGACATTTGTTGATGGATACCAGGTCGATTTCTTGCTGAAGTGACAAAAGAAGTCTTCTCTGATTTAGCTGCGAGTAAATACCAGGTACTTCCACAATAGTCTACTGTACTGACCATTTGTCGGGTACATGACTTATGTGCTCTTTGAGTTTCTAGCACATCAGTAGTCGTCTCTAAAAGATTATTTCTAGAGTATTAATTTCAACACCGCAAGGAAATCTTGTTTAGATTTTTTCAGGAAAAAGAAATCTTGTTTAGATACCTTTTTTCTGTTATTTTTTGCTCTTGTCTTTGCTCATGGCTATTTCTAATTCTATATTTCTTCGTGGGTTTCATGTCATTTAATGGGATTTTAACTCTGCAGTAGCGATTAACACAGTTTTTCTCGTTTGTTCTGTATGCAGATGGCAGAGTACAGACTGTCGATATATGGCAGGAAACAGAGCGAGTGGGATCAACTTGCCAGCTGGATAGTAAATAATGACTTATACAGTCCAAATGTGGTTTGGTTGATCCAGGTTGGGGATCTTTCCCTCAGAACGTGATAATAAATCATTCCCTTAAGCGAAACAGGTTCATGCCTTATTCTAACACTCTTCTGCAGCTCCCAAGATTATACAATGTTTACAAGGGAATGGGGATTGTGACGTCATTCCAAAACATTCTCGACAACGTTTTTCTTCCCCTTTTCGAGGTGACGGTTAATCCAGATTCGCATCCCCAATTGCACGTTTTCTTGAAGCAGGTAAGTTCTTGGTGTTGAGTATTTTTCACTTGTTATTTAATTTTGAGAGTGCAATTAATTTGTGGCGGAAAACTTCTAGGTCGTTGGTTTCGACTTAGTTGACGATGAAAGTAAGCCGGAGAGACGACCAACAAAACACATGCCAACACCAGCTCAATGGACTAACATCTTCAATCCTGCATTCTCGTACTATGCCTACTACTGTTATGCAAATTTATACACTCTAAATAAGGTATTACTAATCATCCAAGAACTCCAGTTGATCTATCATAACTAGGGCTGTAGTGCTGAGTGTTTGATAATCTTTGTTGGCCCAAGCTCCGGGAATCGAAGGGCATGACTATAATCAAGTTTCGCCCACACGCCGGCGAGGTACTAACTAAACCCAATATTATTAGCCAAAAAAAGAATAATTAGTCATCATCTTTTTCCATTTTACTATGGTTGAATGAATTAATTTTTTCCCTCAGGCTGGCGACATCGACCATCTTGCCGCTACGTTTCTCGCAGCCCACAGCATCGCCCATGGCATCGGTCTGAGGAAATCCCCTGTGTTACAGTACCTGTACTATCTCGCTCAGGTAAGCAAAGACATGCCCATTACTCGATCTCCACTAATTTTAAAGCTTCTAGGAAGCAGAAACCTCCAAAATTCTTTATCCGTGGGTTTTAAATTTTTAATTTTTTGTGGGTGTGTTTCAGATTGGTCTGGCGATGTCTCCTCTCAGCAATAACTCTCTGTTTCTCGACTATCATCGAAACCCCTTCCCTGTGTTCTTCATGCGGGGCCTTAATGTTTCTCTCTCCACAGACGATCCTCTCCAGATACATCTCACAAAAGAACCCTTGGTTGAAGAGTACAGCATAGCGGCATCGGTGTGGAAGCTGAGCTCCACTGATATCTGCGAGATTGCTCGAAATTCAGTCTACCAATCCGGATTCTCTCATGCCCTTAAGGTTTTCTCCAAATTCATGATCTCGATCATCTTTTTTTCTCACCCCTAACAAAAAAAATTAAATCTTTTATCAGTCCCACTGGATCGGGAGGGCCTACTACAAGCGCGGGCCTGATGGGAACGACACGCATAAGACCAACGTTCCTCACATTCGCGTCGAATTCCGCGACATGGTTTGTCGTCGAGTTCCTTATTCCGAGTTTTTTGCGATGCTTTTAACAGATTCTCTAACTTACAATTACTTTCAACGTACAGATTTGGAAAGAGGAGATGCAACTGGTGTTCTTGGGTAAAGCCGAGATCCCCGAGGAGATAGAATAAGAAATGTAACTTGTTTTCGGCGTTTAGTTTCCGAACGAACCATGGCCGGGTTCCCGTCCTCGTTCATCCTTATAAACTTCACGGGAATTCAAAGTTCTGACAACCTTGGAATGACAGAAGCTGGCTTGGCTGTTCATGGCTATGAATCTTGCCCAGAGTTCAGTCTTTATCGATCCGACACGCGGAACTCGTTTCACCTGATGAACCTCATCTCTGCAACACGTCTCCATTCATCTTCAAGAAATCCATTGCCTCTTTCCATCCATCTTCTACGTCTATCACCTCATCCTCTCTCTCTCTCTCTATATATATATATCTATCTCTTGCTCAGTTTCAGGATGGGATAAGAGAAAACAGAAGTAAAAACTCGAGGTAGACGTCATAAGCCATGAAGGGAAGAAGAAAAAATGGCCTTCCTAGTGGAAAACGATAAGTTTAGGTCAGCCATCCCCATCGCCGGATGGGGACGTTCTTGGGCTCTTCTCCATCTTTACTACTTTAGCTCGTCTCCAATCGTTTGAAGAAGATTCTACCTCTTCCGTAGTAATTATGGAATTCCTTGGAAAATATCGTTCGAGGAACGAAGATGACGATTGCATGGTACTGACCTAAGCGGCGGAGGTGCGAATATCTGAGCTTGGGCTTGATTCCAAACGCATCTTCGTTGCCAGAAATGGAATCAAGCAAGTGGATGGTTCAGTGGGATAAGATCCTGAGCTGGATCCTCCTCTGAGCTTAGTCTCGTAGGGAATCTGGCGAGTTCGATTCCCACTTGCATGGCTAATACGGTTTTCTTAAGTCTGAACTTAACCGCTTCTCTTTTGTTTTAATAAATCTCGCGCGTGGCTTTCAGAAGTTTTGGCGTGCAAAGTCTGCTCTCCCTCTCTATCTCGCTACTTTTCTCTGATCTTCACCGTCGGATATCCTGCCGATTCGCCGCGCCGAGGAGTTCCAATCCGCATACTTAGTATAGATTACTCTTTGCCCATGCGCCGCGCTCACTCGGTCTTGATAAACAAATCGCCCGCCGATATGATAAACAAATCAAAGAAAAAAACAATGGGTTTTGTACCTTCTCCGCGTTCAGACAAACGAAGGTTGGATGCACACGGAACTGGCAAAAAAGAACTATTGACTGACGTAGAAGACGGTAATCACGATAAGAAAAAGAAAAGGAAGATTAAAAATAATCAGAGAAACTAGATCCTGGCATAGGAATCACGAGAATCGGAAGTGGTGAAAATATCAAAATAATCAAATGGATGCGAGTACGCGAATTTCGTCTCGAATATTCCTCCTGCGTTTTTCTCCTTCGCAGCCATCGTTACACCGGGCCTCCCCATGGCGACGATTATCGAAAAGGACGGTGGACAGCAGACGAGACCCACGGCTTATAATCACGTCATCGGCATATGGATAACCCTGGCGAAGGCCAGAGCCAACCGAAGGAAGCATCGCCACGTGGTAGAGTACGCCTCGACGCGATGGAGCGGCGCCGCTGGGGGGTCTCCCTCCTTTGCCTATAAATACGGGGATCCCTCTCATGGATATGTCATCTCCAAGCAGCGAGCTTTCTTCTATATATCCTTCTCCTTCGTCTTCGTCTTCCTCCTCGTGCAGTCGCCATGTGTGGGATTCTGGCAGTGTTGGGCTGCTCCGATGACTCTCAGGCGAAGAGAGTCAGAGTTCTCGAGCTCTCCCGCAGGCAATGGCCTTTCCTCTTCTCTATCCTCTCGCTCTTTCTTCTCCTCGTCCGTGAGCATGAGCTTCTCTCGCTCTTCGCGCTTCTTTCACGGATTCTCTTCCCCTCTCATAATCAGATAACACAAACAAGAGCCAATATAATTACTACGATTCACGCAGGCAACGGTGACAAAATCGTCCCAATAGTGACGATGATTTCATAAAAGGATTATTCCCCCGCAGTGATGGGTCGTAAAGTATATCACTCGACGTTCATGCACATGAGCTCATGGCGGTCGTTTTTGCAAACAGGCTGAGGCACAGGGGCCCCGACTGGAGCGGGCTGGCGCAGCACGGTAACTGCTTCTTGTCGCACCAGCGCCTCGCCATCATCGACCCCGCCTCCGGCGACCAGCCCCTCTACAACGCCGACGGCTCCGTCATCGTCACGGTAACTAACCCTACTTGGCCTATCCCAGAGTAAAAATATAGAGGATGACGACTGGAGAAGAAGGGACAGGACGACGACGACGACCGTATGATATAGGCTTTTATTCATGAAAACGTGTTTTCGCCTCTTGAGCAGGTCAACGGAGAGATCTACAACCACGAGGAGCTGAGGAAGAGCTTGCCCAACCACAGCTTCAGGACCGGCAGCGACTGTGACGTCATCGCCCACCTGGTATGCCTCGTCTCTCTTCTACTCTTCCGCTAGTCTTCTTCTTCTTCTTCTTCTTCTTCTTTCTCGTTTCTTGTTTTTTCTTCTTTCTTGTTCCTCCCTTGTCTCACCGCACTGACCGTCACGGGCGATGAACGAGAGCAGTACGAGGAGCATGGAGAGGACTTCATCGACATGCTGGACGGGGTCTTCTCCTTCGTGCTGCTGGACACCCGCAGCAACACCTTTCTCGTCGCCCGGGACGCCATCGGAGTCACTTCCCTGTACATCGGCTATGGAATCGACGGTCAGCTTCAACCCTGCACCTCCTCCCTCTTTCCACCGCCTTTTGGTCTCGTTATTAATGTCTGTGCTACCTCCGACGCGGCAAATCTCGCGCGTGATCAGGATCCATTTGGGTATCGTCGGAGATGAAGGGGCTCAACGACGACTGCGAGCACTTTGAGCCGTTCCCGCCGGGGCACCTCTACTCGAGCAAGGAACACGGGTTCAGGCGCTGGTACAACCCGCCGTGGTTCGCCGAGACCGTCCCCTCCGTTCCCTACGACCCTCTGGTTCTGAGGAAGGCCTTCGAAGATGTACTACTTCTCTTGCGCCTCCACTGTCCCGCGTTTACTCAAAACGAACGAAATAACCGGTGCGACCGAATTCGCAGGCCGTCGTCAAGAGGCTCATGACGGACGTCCCCTTTGGCGTTCTTCTCTCCGGCGGGCTCGACTCGTCGCTGGTGGCCGCCGTCACCGCTCGCCATCTGGCGGGTTCCAAGGCTGCCGACCAGTGGGGCACGCATCTGCATTCCTTTTGCGTCGGCATGAAGGTGATCCCAAAGAGTTCCTCTTCTTCCTCGCCATACGCTCTTTCTTGCTCCTCTTAAAGCCATTGAAAAACCGCGCTTCTTATCCTCCTTCTTCGATTCTCCCCAGGGGTCGCCGGACTTGAAGGCGGCCAAGGAGGTGGCGGACTACCTCGGCACGGTGCACCACGAGTTCTACTTCACCGTGCAGGATGGGATCGACGCCATTGAGGACGTCATCTACCACATCGAGACCTACGACGTGACCACCATCAGGGCCAGCACGCCCATGTTCCTCATGTCCCGGAAGATCAAGTCTCTCGGCGTGAAGATGGTCATCTCCGGGGAGGGCTCCGACGAGATCTTCGGCGGTTACCTCTATTTCCACAAGGCCCCCAACAAGGAAGAATTCCACCGCGAGACGTGCCGCAAGGTACCGCACTATGGTCTCATCTCCCCTGGCACGAGGACGAGTGCTGTGGAATTTTACCCATCCCTCTGACTCTGCAGATCAAGGCGCTTCACCAGTACGACTGCCTGAGGGCCAACAAGGCCACCTCGGCCTGGGGGCTCGAGGCTCGCGTGCCGTTCTTGGACAAGGAGTTCATCAACACTGCCATGAGCATCGACCCCGCCTGGAAGATGGTGAGCCTCCTCTTCAATCCCGAATCCCGCCTCCTTTTTTTTCCCCAAAACCTGTTCTTCTTCTGTGTCCGTTCCGTCCTCACAGAATTTTGCTCCCTGGTCTCAGATCCAGCCCGACATCGGTCGCATGGAGAAGTGGATCCTGAGGAAGGCGTTCGACGACGAGGAGGAACCCTTTCTCCCCAAGGTGCTGGCCCTTGAGAATCAAATTCAATCTCCTGAATTTCTGCTTTCTCACGATCTAAAAACACTTCTTCGCTCCATCTTATTTTCTTCCTTCTTCAGCACATCCTGTACCGACAGAAGGAGCAGTTCAGCGACGGCGTCGGCTACAGCTGGATCGACGGGCTAAAGGCCCACGCCGCGAAACACGTCGGTCACTTCTTCTGTCATCCGCGAACACGAACATCCCTATTCTCTCTTATTCGCTCCGGTCATCAACTCATAACTTCCTCCAATCTCTTAACTCACCAGGTAACCGATAAGATGCTGTTGAATGCCAAGAAGATCTACCCGCACAACACCCCGACGACCAAAGAGGGCTACTATTATCGGATGATCTTCGAAAGGTTCTTCCCACAGGTACGGAATAACCCTTCCCGGAGGTAAAACAGAGAAGAAAAGCGGCCATCTTGACGCTCCCTCTCCCTTGTAGAATTCGGCGAGGCTGACGGTCCCCGGCGGCCCCAGCGTGGCGTGCAGCACCGCCGCGGCGCTGGAGTGGGATGCGAAGTGGTCGAGCAACCCCGACCCGTCGGGAAGGGCTGCTCTGGGCGTCCATGTCGCCGCCTTCGACGAGAAGAATGCCCTCCCGCTCGCCAACGGCTCAGCACCTCTGGAGATTATCGACAAGAAGGAACGGATGATAGACATCTCTGCGGGGCCTGCCGTCGCCATCTCTACCTAACCATGGATGGAGCGGCGACGCTGTCGGCAGCCCCCTCCCATCGGTTCGTCCTGCTCGGAGAGCTACGTTTGCCAGGAGCTCGTAACTAGTTTTTGTATCCACTCCTCTCTTTGTCCGTGAGGCAGCGCTGTTCTGCTTATCTCGTAACTCGTAAGTGTTTCTTGTACGTTGATAAATCGAAGGACCAGCTTCAAGCTACAGTTCCTCTCTTTCTTTCTGTCTTTTTTGTCTTTCTATCACTCTCTCTACACTGGAAGGATTTGAGTGTCTAAATTTAGCTTCTAGGTTGTTAAAATAATTGCATTCATGGAGTTAAATCTATCTGGGGTGGCACCCTTTTTCAGGATGTTGGTAATGTGGTTTGGTAAACTAACGTGTTTTAGGCATATGATTCCAGTGTCAAGATTCTTTTTTATGAAATGGGGATCCATCTCTAGATGCGACCATGTTGGATGGGATTGCTGGCAAAATTGCCGAGAGCTTTATTGTTGCAATATAAATCACATGGAGATGAAATTTAGAATGTTTTAAAATCCAAAAAAGAATTCTGAAGTCGTATGGATTTTTGGGTATTTTGTTGAAATTTTGGATATATTTTCTTAGCCAAAATATATTTTATACAATTTTATATTGTTATATTCTGCCAAGTGTCCCGATCCAATTTATTTGATAACAACATTCCTAACCATTACATAAGGTTTCATTATGACATCACCAGTCACGATGCTATGATGGCAAATCATGAGCTAATTTTTCTGTATTTTCTTAATGAATAGGGATACATGGCCCAATAAAAAAGTGCCCATATAGAATCATAATAAATGTGATTTGAAAGGAAGGACAAGTGATGATGTAAAATAATTCACTAATTTTACACAAATTTCAGTAAGTATAAAAGTGCATGGGACATGTGGCCTTATCTCATTGGTGGAAAAGGAATAAACCATATCCCAAGTTGTGCTCCCATGTATAGCATTAAAACACATTATTTTATTTGTTGTTACAAGGACACTGTCACGTCTTTAGGCAGAATAAGAATGAAACAGAATTCGGAGTCAAATGTAAAACAAAAACATCAGAGATTTTAAGAACGTGAAACCCTAAAACAAGGCGATGGCATCACTCATGAAGAAAAAAGAGATGGAAAATATGAACTGCCCACATTGCATGAAATTCAAACCTTGATATCCGACGATCTAGCGAGTGATTGAGATGAAATTTTGAGGGTAGCTTTGTATTTTTCCTCTATATCTATTTGCGTGCCCTGATATATAAGCAGAGGCGTTAATCACTGTAGATTATTTTCAATACTTCCTACTTACTGAAAGAAAGTAAATCAGGAGATACATCAAGGTTTTCTTGGTCTCTTAGGTGATTAAAGGGAGAAAACTAGAAGATAAGGAGCTCTCCTGCACCTTCAAACCACCAAGGTCTTGGAAGAATATAAGGACCTCAGGTTTGTTTCCTTACCTTACTTTGTTATATTCTTTATCATCACCAATCTATCTTATATCCATACATTTCTTTTATCCAAACCACAAATAAAAATCTATCCACTTCCTGAACTCTTTAAAATATTCATTCCTCACCATTCCACATTATCCAAATTAATATTTATATTTTATATCCGCTTAGATAGATATACCTTTCCATATCACTCTATCCTCATCCCTACATCATTTCTTCACTCCATTCTTATCTTTCGTAATCACTGTCTACAATTGTTACAATCTATCTTTCCTATGAATAATTCTATAAATATTAACTCTCACCATCTCAATTAACTGTTTCCGTCATCTCTCTATATCTCATGCTATCACTTCCACCACCTTAACCACCACTTAAAGAATATTAAATTATTATTCACTATCCCTTGTGGAGATGATATTTGTTCTTCCATAACTAGCCAAAGTCCAATGCATACTGGTTTAAAAATATTATTGAATAAACTCAAATACCATTCACATAAATTAACACTAAATATAAGTTTACCAAATGCCTTTTAAGATCTTCCAGCACCTTCCATAAAAAATGTTCATGGGCCATGACCAATTGACTTCTTGCGCAGCTGTTAATGATTCAGCCTCATAACCACCAGCCATGTGCATTCCATATTCTTTGAATCTAGATTGAATCTGTCATAACTGAGTCCAAAAACCAAATTTTCAGCGATAATATCATTCTGACTTTCTAGCGGACTAATCTGTTAACCTTGTACATTAACTCATCTGCTTGATCCATAATCTCGGAACCACCATATTTACTTCTTGGGTCCTGCCATCAATTCTATAAGGACACATCATATTGAAATAAATTAAATAATATGTACAAATATAAACTCTAAATTTTTGAGAAATAAATTCACAAATACTAGAAATTATTTAAGAAAAATCAATAAACAAGGGAAAAGTCCAAAATGATTTGAGAATTTATTTAATGCATAATATTTATTTTTTTTAATCTCAAGTCATAAAATATGTTTATGCATGAATAATGGATATTTGCATAAAATATATGATAGTATATTATATTATTTAAATCAGTCACTAGAACGAAATGGTGATACATGATCCATACATGCACATTATGAATGTGTGTTATATTAATCACCTGCTTGAGTCATTGCTATCTCTTGAAAAAATATGAATCATCACTTTCAAAACTGGGTTTAAGAAAGAGAGACACTGATCAGTTCCTTGAGTATGCCACATTAACAAACTGTATGCGTAATGATTTTTCTCCATAGTTATGTCGACTCTCTAGTTTACTTCCATTTGTGATGTCAATATCTTTGTTTTGAATGTAAATATAGAATACACATCCACTCGTATCAAAATTTGATCTATGTATTTTGTCTACCTTGTAAGGAGGAAGATGATGTCTGTGACTGACCTTTATCTAGAAACTTAAATTTTAAGTTACATTGTATAATGGCTTAATCATCTTTCTTATGTTCCTTCACATTTGTCACTTATCATGGGAGGTGGTATCATGATAAATTTGTCTAAATTTCATGTTTTTATATTAATTTACCAATTTAAATACTAAATCGATCATGTTACTCGATATATTATTTTAGTAATTATTAATTCTATATTTAAATTGATTTGCTAACGGTTTGGGTAATTTTAGCAACCATATTTGATTTCTAATTCAACCAGCTTTAGTAATGACAAATACTTCCAAGTTCCATGTGCTCATAAATTTAAAGGACAATGCTATCTAGGATCCTGGTTGTTCAACCTGGTTAATATAATTTTTGTAAGTCTTACTAATTTTCTCATCCTTCTCTTGCAAAGAAAATTGCGTCGCCAAGAAAAATATTAGGGTCCATGTTTAAAAATAGGAATTGGGGGGTGTCTAAGACATAACTTTCTCATTCTATCTGCATACTGCGCACCAACTTATCACTCTATAATACAAAAAATTCTTCTCTAAGCTTTACATATTATCTCTATTTTCAACCTAAATTTTCATAAGAATTCATTCACATTCCCTTCCAATTTCTCACCCCAATTTTCTCCATTCAAATTCTGTTAAAATACTTCTATTTTTAGGTTGCATCCCACGACCTGAGCTGAATCCTTTATCCTTGGGTTTGTACTGGATCCTTTGTCTGTATCTCTTCCACCAACTACTAACACCAAAAATGTAGTTTTTGTATTTTCAGAATCTTAAAATGAAATAAAAAATAAAAATAAAATTACATTATTTATTCCTCGAAAAAACCTTAAAAGCTCTAAATTATAGGTTATTTTTATAGTTATTTTTATTTGAATTTAATTCGAGAAAAGTTATAAAAATAGCATATATATATAAATATATATCATGTTGAATATTAAAGGGCATGCTTTATAAAGTAATTGTTTTCTTACCTTTTTTTGGGAGAACAATTTTTATAGAATAAATTCCTAGAAATTGGAAATTAAATTTACTCCTCTTAGTGGATCAACCCCATAACCCATAATATTTTTATAATATAAAGTGGAAAGCCATTACAAATACCTTTTTTTAATTTCTAGCTTAAAACAGCAACATAACACCCTTAATTTAGACTCATAAACACGTGCCATTGTCAAGGATGACACGGTAAATTTTGTTTTCTGATTTTTAAAGGTTTGTAAATATTTTAAGTATTATATTTTTCATTTTTGGAGCTGACTATGGAAGTTTACGAAAATTACTAAATTTAAAAACTAATGACAAATTTGGTGATGTCCTTCTTTTCTTTTAAATACTTTTTGTTCATTATTTTTTTGAGGTGTATAAAATTATAATGGAGGTCTTTTTTTTGAACATCATATCATTATATGCTGATCTAGTTGGTGCAAATTTCCAAATTAGTATCATATCCTTTTATGTTCAGAGGGAGAGCATATTGTACGTAAATAAGTAATAGAGTACAATCATAACAGTCCTCAAAATCATCCTCAAATGTAGGGACTCATAAATATTAAGCTAAGGGAGTATTCTGACTCATCTGAGTGTGATATATCCTCTATAATGGCTGCATCTTTAGAAGGAGTACAATAGAGAATTGTCCCTTTTATGATTTGACTTCCACCAAAGTTTTATGTAGATTTGATAAATAACCTTCATAATTTCTTTGTGTTTTTACTGATACTTGTTCGACTTACAGCTACCCAGAAGTGTCCCAGGAAGAGCTAAATATGAAACTATTCCTATTTGCATTAAAGGTACAGCCAAAGATTGGTTCAATCACTCAGATAAATTTCCTTTTTCATCAATAATGTGACTTCAGGAGAGGGAGCATATGACAAGAAAAATGAGTGAAGCATTTCTCACATGTTCTCTTGGTAACTGAAGTTTTTTCAGATGCATACCTTGAAATTTCACGATTGGAGAAGTCCTGTAGGTTGGGGTTAATGTCTCAACATGGCTGGATTAAGGACATTTTTTACCTGAAACAAAGTGGTGACTAGAGGAGTATGTGATGACTGATTTGAATAATAAGATTCTTCTTCTTCTTCTTCATCATTCTGCACTAATTTACTTTGTAAAGATCATTTCGAATATGGTAAATGTCCCTCAACTATAATCAGTTTAAGGCCAACCTGCCTAACACTGAGCTACTGAGGAACTACCAGTGATTCAATCTCATAAACTTGAGCTCAATTCTCAACCCACAAACAATAGGACTATGTATTTATTATCTTTGTAACTCCAATTTTAGAATGAAAATCTGTCACGTCATGGGCTGTAAGTGCTTTAGTTGTGCACATAACCATAGCTATGTTCTTACTACCAATACTTGGGAGAAAAAATTCAGATCAGGAAGAAAATAGAGAAATCATTCCTAAATAAGTGCTTTCAGGAAAACCGTCAGGGATTTAAATCAAAGAAATAAATTCTTTAGTTAAAATAAGGAGATATTCATGCCACTCACTATAATATGTCCACATTATGGATATCCATCAAGGGCATTGGTACAAACCTTTTATGGTTGATTTAATGACCATGGGAGACACATGATGTACACAGCTAGCAGCGATGCTTTTGTCAATACATATGGAGTGGGACCCATAATGGTGTTGACTAGCACCCATCTTGCCAACAAGAAAAAAATTAAATAGACAAACCAACTCAAAAGTTAGGGGTTATGCATGCCTAACTAGCTTCTAGGTTGTTAAAAAATAATGGTATCGCTTCATTCATGTGCAGATGGACTTAAATCTATGTGGGGTCACAACTTTTCTCAGGATGTTGGTAATGTGGTTTGGTAAATGAATGTGTGTTAGCCATATGTTTCCAGTGTGGATCTAGCTCTACATGTGTGGGACAAACATGTTTGATGGGATTGTTGGGAACATTTGACAGCTTTAATGTCATAATATAACATACGTGGAGATGAGTGGGGAATGTTTAGAATCCAACAATGAATTAGGAACCATAATATATCACACATTCCATGAGCTTTTGATCTGCACTATGCGTAAACAGTGGATTACACTATCAAACTCTATTTTTTGTTTCTCCATGAAATCTTTAAAAAATCAACCGAGTGATGAAATGTAAACCTTAAGCAGAATTGAATTTTTATACAATTGATTCATTAAATGAGTCTCTTGAAGCCGCATAGATGTCTGTCCTCATTTTTTATTCACCTGGTTCTCAGTACACCAAGTCTACTTGTCTTCTTGAATAAGGCTATCAGAGTTACAAGATCTTCTGACCAATAAATTCTCTCAGAAATGGGGGTGGGCACTAAAGAAAAAACTATAAAGATGAGCATGTGACATAAGGAAAATATCCAAGAAGATGCTGTTGTGTTTGATACTAAATCAATTTTTTTGGTAAAAACTCACCCATATCATTCTATCCTCTTATGCTTAGTAAAATTTATGACTTAAAAACCTCTAGTCCCATTTACCAGTGTAGTGAATAATCTAAAAATTGAAATAACTATTTATTGGTTAACATAATTAATTCACTATATCCACTATAGAGAGTAGATAATGATGGATTAATTTAACCTATTTGATACCTCAAAGTGCAAAACTACACTATGTGATCTAAAAGGGACAAAAGAGTTTATCAACTCTTTCACAGAACCTTGCTGAAATTAATTGAGGTGTACATATAATCCTTCCTCCGAGCTTCCATCCTAGGATGAATTAGGGTATGTTCAGATGTCAAAGTCAAATACAATAATCCTATCATGTTTTTTTTTAAATAATTAAATAAATAATTATTTGATATTTCCTCTATCTCACCCAATGAACTAATTTCATTCTCTCTCTCAAATCTTTCTCTTCTATGCAATTTGTTTGATCCCATATTGACCAAATAATTATCTTTGTAGACTAGTTGATGCATCCAAGATAAGACATTTTAAAGTCATAATATTAAATACCTGTAGGTCATATTCAAAACACAATTTGAAATACACAAGGCATTGTTTGTATTTTCAGATAAAACAGAAACTAAAACAGTATTGACATGAATTGACCTGGTTGGGTACAATACCATCCAGGGACCCATACCGATCAGATAAATGGAATCTAACTTTAAGGACAACCCACTATCTCTCCTTAATGTCCACTCATGACTGGTTATAGATGAACCATATAGTGATATTCCATTTAAATATTTAATATCCTTTTCAAATAACTTATGAATATAAATATTAGAATTTATGTTTCAGCGTAAGTGATCACTAAATTATGATCTCATCAAAATACAGTAATTTAATGTGCATGTTCTATAGCTTCATTGTAAAAGTCAGATATGAATAATAATGAACATGATTTTTTTGATGAATTCAACGGAGATATGGTAATGTGATTAACCTATAGGCCATATAATTTCATTATAGATACATACATGAAAGCATCCAAATCAAATACATGATCTCAGAGTGTGCAAAATTTTCTATCAATACACACCACAAGAGATAACAGCACATGTATGTGACAAATAAGTTAGCTGCCTAATGGTTTGTACTGTAGCATGTCAGTCTTTGAACCATCATTAAATGCTAGCTGATGATGCTTTTCTGTAGGAATGCCTTACCGCCTAAAAGTTTTTTCTATGTGAAAAGGTCAAGTATACTCTTACATTGGATAAGAAAGATGCCTCCTTGTTAGCTTGGTGATTCAATCCCAAAGAATTATCTCAACGGTTTGAGATATATCACCTTCAAAATTTTATGAAAGTTTTTTTCTCCAACTTATAAAATTGTGTTTGATTAATATATCTTTTGATAATCTCATCATCATAAACAATAAGAATAACTTTTTTATTCCTATGAATTTGAAAAAAAAGTGTGTGAGAAGAACTACTTTGTTCTTCCATCCCAATAGAAACCTTAAAAAACATCTCAAATCATGTGCTCAGGTATTGTGTTAAGCACTATGATTATATATTAAAAAAAACATACTTTTCTATATATCTTTTATGTACCAAATAAGGGAAGAATTCCCAAAATACTTGTTCATAAACATCACCATGCAGAAATACAATTTTAACATCAAGTAGAATTAAATACAACATGCAAGTTTGTGTAGAACCCATATTTGAATTAGGTGTAAAAGTATCCTTACAGTCCACTGCATTATTTTAGCATATCAATGCATTATTATAATCCAACGCATTATTATAGTCCAGTGTATTTATCTACAAGTGTCTTTGGTGTTTGCATTACTAGAAAATTTGGATGATTTCTCATCTTTAGTAGTTTACCAAATCATTGATGCCATATAAATCAGGTCTTTTAGATAAAAAAAGTTTCAAATTAGCTTAGACAAATAAAAACTATGATTATGGCCTTCAAGTCCGCTAACATGGTAATTATTGGATTGATATCGTGAATTTTATAATACGATTTTCATCAAAATTATTAAAATAATATTCTTATCTGTATGGGTCTTTTGGGAAATTCTATTAAATTCCTGGATATTATATTAAGAAATATAATTTTATTTGACATAATATAAGTTTTTATATATTTATAACATTATGTTCCAAGAGGAATTGGTTTTTATGTTGGAATATAGTTTTCCAGATTTAATTATGGTTCTATTCAATTTTAAATAGTTTCTTCAAATTTATTTTTTTTCTGCCATGTGTCGCGGTCCAATTTATCTTATAGTAACCAATGATTGTGTTTTGCCAATGATTGGTGGTGCGAATAATTACAATAGGTACCATTATGAATCATACATCATGATGCAGTAATGGCTGATCCGAGCTGATGTTCCTGTAATTTTGAATGCATAGGTAAACAAGGCCTACTGAAAAAAGCATATTTAAAATCACAATTAGTGTGATTTGACAAATGGTGATGTGAAACAATTCACCAATTGAAATTTTCATAAAATGTCTTGAAACATGGAAGAGTGCATGGACACATGGCCTTATCTCATTGGGGGACAAGGAGTAAAACCATTTCTAAGTCACGTTGACACTTCAAGGATTAAATCACATTTTGAATGTAAACATATTATTTTGTTGTTATGTTAAAAGAACACATGTCACAACTTGAGACACAACATGTGCACTACCCAGTATTCAATACTAATCATAAAAAGGATTACTTTGGGAATTTAAGGACTTGAAACCCTAAATCCACGCGATATCACTGCTTATGGGAGAGAAAGAAGTATTAAACAAAATCAACAACCTAGACACAATCGATGAGAGTAATACTAGCGCATATTGAACTTCAAACATTGATGACATAATGATTCAGATGAGGTTTTGAGGGTAAATTTGTCTTTTTATACCTATCCATCATTACCATCTTATTTGTGATGTAACACGACATAATTGCAAGTGATGATGATGCAACGATGAAATCATTGAGAAGTACAAATCTGGCGTCAACGGACACCAACAACCAGTAGGCTATGGTAAGTACGACCTGGGAATGCAACTAGGCTCTCGATGATCCAGATGTCGAGTTGAAGGCCGACGATGCAAGCTCGGCTAATGTCACTTTTATGCACGCCTTCGACGGTCTCAACCAAGGACGTACTGAATGAAATCCTAATCCTCAAAACAGGAATCCTATCTATTACTAATCTAACCCAGCGGTGGGGAAAATGTTCGGAGGCACTGAAAGAAATAATATAATGCCGAGAGGGAATTGATGATCGTACCAGGAACGGTAGGCTCGAACGGCGTCTTATTCAGCAGTAGTGGAGGACGAGCAACATGTAGGCGTGATGACGATGCAGGTAGGTGCGGCGGCACAAGTAGGCGCGGCGGCTCAAGTAAGCGCGGAGGTGCAAGTAGGCGTGGCAGCGCAAGTAAGCAGCTATGCACGGAGACGGCATGCCGACGATGAGTTCAGTGGCAGTGGCCGCTGCTAGCGTAGATCCAGATGGCCAAGAAATCTACGGCCCGGTTGTCGGCCAGCGGCTACGATGGGCCACTACAGCGATCGCTAGGGTTGGTGCAGCCTCGACGGGCTGCGGTAGCTGTTAGGACTGCTGCGTGACCGAGCAATCTGCGGGGCTGCTAGGGTTGCGGTGACCGCAGCCTGTTGTGGCGGCCGCGGTTGCGATGGCTTTGGCAGCTCTGGCGACGCTGACGGCCGGGGGCGGCTGCGGTGGCCGTGGGCGACTGTGGTGGACGCTTGTTGCTATGGCGGTTGTGGGCGGCTGCAATGGACTCGGGTTGTCCTGGCGGCTCGGGGTGGTGGGTTGCGGGCGTGGCTTGCAGCGGCTGTGTCTGCGGCGGCGATGCGGTCGACTGCGGAGAAGGCGGTCGTGAGCAGGAAGGACGCTGGCAACGGCGACAGAGCTCCGGCGAAGACGGCGGCAGCGGCGGTTTCCGGCGAAGGTGACGGCGGTTCCCGATGAAGTCTAGGGTTTTTTTCCCCTCTTTCTCTCTCTCTCTCTATTATTGCAATGGCATTTTCATAAATAAGACAAAAACTAGAAAACACTAAAAAATAGGAGAAATCACTAAAAATTACATTTTCTTCAATCTTTGTTTTCTTCTCTTCCTATGGGAAGGCCCATCTTTTATAAGGGAAAATATGGGCCTTCCCCCTTAGAAATAAAGGGAAGAAGGCCCAATTAAAGTAATTAGGGCCCCCTAATAGGAGAGAGAGACACACTAACATGCCCACACATGCGCTAACACACACAAAAATTTGTAGGTCCGCACAACAGTCCAAACACATGCTAATAAATAAAAACAAACACATTCGCAGCCGACATACAAGGCCTACTAAACAAAGAAAATACAAGGAAAGATAACGTCAAACCTTTGTGGCCGTTGACGAGGCTGGGTACTCCGAAGGATGTTTCTCATGCATGGGCCATCGCTCAATGAAGTGTTTCATCGGGGCCTTCGAAGTAGGATGGTCCCCCATCAATTTGTAAGTGGAGGCGTTAAAAACGGTAAATATATTTTAACTTTATCCCTATTTTTGCAGGCTTACTTTAACTTTAAAGAGTGTAAGTTGGGATATTCATCATGGATTTTTTGGTGTCTTGGTTGATTGAAGGGAGGATAAATAAAACAGCAAGAGCTCTCTTACATCTTCAAATCACCAAGGTCTTGGTGGAACATAAGGACCTAAGGTTTGTTTTCTTACCTCACATTTTTGTCTTCCTTATCATTGATGGAAATATATGTGGCCAGCAAGCCAATCACACATTCCATATCTCGTTCTATGTTCATTAATAGAACATATTCTTTATAGCGCACGTGTGACACTTATAATGAAATCCATGAATACATGGTCAGACTTAGTGAATTATGATGATATCGTAATACGGAGATCACTAGTCTTTAAGTATATGTTCTAATTATTTCTATTCAAATGATACTCAAGGACATCAAATTATTCAGATTTAATAAGACTATCGAACCTCACTCATATGATGAATATGGTCAGTCTTATAGCCATTAGCGTGGATGCATTAATGATAGAAAATGGGTGCTCTTTAGTGGAAAGAGTTCGCTGAATTGATCTGTCTGAATACTTGAATGATATTATAACAAAATGCCGATCGTGTTGATTCAAATCAGTCTTATAGCCATTAGCGTGGATGCATTAATGATAGAAAATGGGTGCTCTTTAGTGGAAAGAGTTCGCTGAATTGATCTGTCTGAATACTTGAATGATATTATAACAAAATGCCGATCGTGTTGATTCAAATCAAAGTTGTGTAATTGGTCCCTGGAACTGAGACACCAACGACGTCTTGTGGAAGGAAAATTATACTTTGACTATGACATACGAGTCTCTAATCATGTGATTATAAATGGTCTTGGTATGGGTGCATCAAGAAGTTCATGAAGATGATTGAGTTGTCAAGATAGGATTGTGCACCCTCACGATAAGAGATGACAACTCAAGGAAAATGATGAATGAAGCCCTTCTCCAAAGCAATGAAATATTGCAAAAGAGTTCTCTGATGATTTTCAAATGCGTCAATACGAACTCAGATGATCGATTAGGGTTTGATCATTAACCATACCCTAAGTCATCCTTGGAGCATCATGTGGATGAGGGACTATTCGTACATGGTTACCACTGACAAACATGTTCCATGAGTGAGTTGATACACACTCCTTTGTATCTTCTAGAGCAGGAAGTGAAGCTCGATACCCCACGTGTTGGACACTCAACCTATTGATTGGGTTAAATTGATTGATCTATATGATTATATAGTTAATTAATTTGTTTGCATGAGTAAGTTGATACACAATCCTTTGTTTCTTCTAAAGCATGAGGTGTAGCTTCGCACCCCACTTGTTGGAGACTCAACCTATAGATTGGGTTAAATTGGTTCAACATTAATTGATCTATATGATGATTCAGTGAATTAATTTTGGAGGCCATTAAATCTTATTAGGTCTCTTGAATTGCTAATTAGACTGATGCATGGGCCTAAAGGGTCACACACAAATGGACTTTTGGACGTCAGAAGATATGCTTAAGTTTTGGGGGTTATATAAAAAATACCCTCTTAGTATAAATAGAGGAAGCCTGGAAAAAATTTGCCTAGGCCAGAATTGTTCAAGGGCATTCCTCTTATTCAACCTTCTTCCCACACCTCATCTCCACTCCCGATGCAATTGGGACAATGTAATGACGATGGCAGAGGGTGAATGGAGTTCGCAAGGTGCAGGAGGAGATTCAGCATGATGAGGATCGCGTGGATATGTCTAGAGGCTGCACACATGAGAAGATTAACTCGTCTTACTTGAGGATATGAGAAATCACTGATGTGATCCATGCATAGGTTCTTCATTTTATGATTTTAATGATGCCGTTACGATTCCATTTATGAGTATTCCGCTGCATGGAATCCTCATCTTCATCCAGATCAAAGCCTCTAGAACCCAACAATCACCACCAATCTACCTTATATCCATACATTTCTTTCTCCAAATCATATTCACAATATTGTCCACTTTCAAAACTATTTCAATTCCTCATTATTTCACCTTTCCCAAATTAATATATTACTCTATCCTCCTCCTCCCTTCATCATTTCATCACTCCATCCTTTTCTTTCTTAGTCCATCCTTATGAATTTGTACTCTAGAAATATTAATTTGGACCATCTCACTTCACCATGTCACTTGTCTTTCTATCTCTTACCTTATATCCCTTCTCACCAACTAAACCACCTTTTATTTTTAGTAAAAATCTTAATCACCATTCCCAAGGGAGACAATCTTTCCTCTTCACTAAATAAATATATTCCAGGGTAAAAAGGCTTAAAAATTTAATCAAATAAATTCGAATACCATCTAGATAGAATAATTCTCTAAATTAGAGTGTACCAAATAACTTCTAGAATCTTCTATCACCTTCCATACACAATTTTTTATGGACGTTGGTGAAGTGACTTCTTGAGCACCTGTTACTGGTTGGATCCCATAACCACCATCCGCATGCCTTCAATCTTCTTCGAATCTTGTTTGAATTTGTCATAACTGAGTCAAATGATCAATTTTTCAGCTAAAAATCATTCTTATTTCCTCTCCCACTAATCTGCTATCCATGTAACTTGGCTTGTCAGCTTGGTCATGTTACCATTTGTATAAGATATATAATAGATGTATTGTTGAAATCAGTCACTGGCATAAAATGTGTAAATACATGATAGGTAAATTATGAACACATTTGACACATTATAATAATCATATTATGGACACGTTATAATAATTACCTACAAGAGTATTGTTAGCTTTAGAAAAAAAACCGAATCATCAGTTTGGACACTTTGATGGAGAGAGACAGATAGACATAGAGAGAGAGACAGAGAGAGACATACAGAGAGGAATAGATAGAGAGATAGAGAGATATAGAGAGATACAGAGACAGAGAGAGACATACAAAGATGGAGAGACAGAGAGATACAAAGAGAGATAAAGACAGAGAGAGAAACACAGAGAGAGAGAGAGGGACAGAGAGAGACATACAGAGAGGAATAGATAGAGAGATAGAGAGATATAGAGAGATACAGAGACAGAGAGAGACATACAAAGATGGAGAGATAGAGAGATACAAAGAGAGAGGGACAGAGAGAGAGAGGGACAGAGAGAGAGAGAGAGAGAGAGAGAGAGAGAGAGAGAGAGAGAGAGAGAGAGAGAGAGAGAGAGAGAGAGAGAGAGAGAGAGAGAGAGAGAGAGAGAGAGAGAGAGAGAGAGAGAGAGAGAGAGAGAGAGAGAGAGAGAGAGAGAGAGAGAGATACAAAGAGAGAGAGACAGAGAGAGAGAGAGAGAGAGAGAGAGAGAGAGAGAGAGAGAGAGAGAGAGAGAGAGAGAGAGAGAGAGAGAGAGAGAGAGAGAGAGAGAGAGAGAGAGAGAGAGAGAGAGAGAGAGAGAGAGAGAGGAGTAGTTACTTTACTTTGAATATGCCACATTAACAAATTTTAAGCATAATATATTTTCTTCATAGTTATATCTACATTCTAGTTTTATTGCATTTGTGCTAACAATATCTTTCTCTCTAGTGCAAATATAGATTGCATATCCACTTGTATCAAAATATCTTCCATGTTGTAGTTTGTTCACCTTCTAAGGAGATAGATGTTGTCTGTGCTGTCTGTTATTTAGCAGCTTAGATGGCATGTTGCACCGTAGAATGACATACACATCTTTCTAATGTCCCTCGACATTTGTCCCACAACCTGGGAGGTGATAGCATGACTAATTTCTTCATAATTCTATGTATTTATATGAATTCAATAGTTTATAAACAAAATTTATCATGTTATTCAAAGCATTATTTGAGTAATTATGAATTTTCTATTCAAATTACTTTATACAATTTTGGGCATTTTATCTCTACCTATTTGACTTCTATGTCAAGAGGTTTTATATTGATGAATATTTTCAAATCCCATGTGTGGATAAATTTAGAGGAATTAAATGGGATGATGAACGATAGACTAGATCATTCAATGTGATTTTTATAGCTATTTCTTTAGGATATTGGGAAAATTAGAGATATTTTGGTTTTGAGCTTTTAAGGAAAAGTTAGAGGGATGTGGATAAAATCCTGGACACCTTCAGATTTCCCTCTTACTTCCAATTATAGGGATCTCAAAATGCAGATGAAGGATCTTGAGAAATTAAAATTCAATCAATGAGAAAAGTGGTAGGATTGGAAGGAGAGAAAAATGAAAGAAGAAAGGGCATTTTGGATCATGCCCCAGGTATAAATATTATCTACCCTCTCTTTTTGTCTGATTCTAGACATTCACTAACAATGGCATTCCAGAAGGAAAAAGCTCTCTTGGATCTTGGTTTTTTAATCTGATTAATGTAAAAGTTTTACTAGTGTTCATCATTGGGGGGTTACTTTTGATGCATAAAAATGCACGAGCCTAGAAAAATAAGACCCAATATATCACTTCTCTCTATCTTCAAATCATGTACCACTTTCTCACTTTTTAATCCAAAATTTTCCCTCTCTAAGCCTTGAACCCCATCTCTAGTTTATACACCTAAAATGTCATAAAACATTCATCAATTTACCCTTCCAATATTCATCACAATTTTCTGCATTCATATTATGTTAAAATAGATTTCTATTTAGGTTGCATGAAATGCCATTTTTTCTTTGGAGTTAGCTAATTTTTTTCTAATTGTAGGTGTGATAACACCCTAAATTCGGTCTTTATTTCATGCTATTAGCACAATTTTATGCATTTAAAGAGCTTAAAATGGGGTTGTTATCATATTTTTAAATAACTGTAATGTTTCCAAGTGATTTATGATTTTTTCCTAATTTTCTGTTAATGTTGTGAATTTATGAGATTTATTTGAGCTTGAAATAGTTATTTTTAAATGAAAATGGCAGGTTTAAAATTTAATTTCGAGCTTAATTATTATGGGGATGAAATACTGAATTTTCTATAATTCTATGGAATTTTCTAGAATTTATTTAGGATTGAATTGGATTTTTTGAGATTTATTTAAGTGAGAAATGAATTTTTAAAGAGGAAAAGGATATATTTATAATGAGAAAATGAGTTTTAAAGCAATTTCTACTCTTCTAGGGGCTTTTCGTAAATTTCAGTTGCAATTATGCCCTCAAAAACAGCTCTCGTGTCGTGTATGCAGGCATAAATCTGTTATTTAAACAGTTACAGGGTTTTATTGCAATTATTTACCATTTTTTAATGGTTTTTATGATAAATCAGAGGAGAGAGAATGCGCAAGGGGCATATACACAATTATTTTTGGGCGGCGTTTAGCAGCAATTCCAAGCTGTCTAAAGGACTTTTCCGCAAAAAGGAGAATTCAAAAAGTGCCCGCCAATGAGAGGACGACACGTCATGCCGTGTTAAAAAAGAAATGAATAAATAAATGAATTTAAATCCAATGGCTTAAATTGGTTTAAAATTCATTTATTAATAACTTTTGATCCTGAAGTCCGATTGAGATTATTTTTTTATGGATTTGCTCGTCTTGATCCCTCTTTCTATCTATATGTTGGATCATTCATATCAAGCCTACATTGATAGATAAAAATTAATTACTAAACAGGGGTAAAATGATGATTTTGACCATGTAACCTAAGTATAAAAGCTAAATTTTGAGAGGGGGAGCTCATTCTTGATGGTGCTCTATCACAGCTGCAAGACAGAGGAGCTCCAGATTGGATCAACCTATTTGGTACTTTTTCCTTCTTTGTATTTGAATTTTTGGTGTATTTTGGATGATGTTAGTTTAATTTCTTGATTGTTCTTCTTGATTCTGGTCTGAAATTCTAAATCGCTTGGGTTGAGCGGCATGTACAAGCCCGTACTAGGATTGAGAGGAGAAATTGAGAGATTTACCTAGCTATTCCAAGTGCACATTAAAAAAAACTATAAAAGACTTCAATTTCTAGGAGATTAAATTCCCCATTTTATTATCCAATAGAGTAGTTATTTTTGAATTATCAAGCCTAGAGAAACAACTAAAAAAAATCAAAATTTTCTCCTCTCAACCTCTCAAATTTACCCTTTTGACCCTTTTCTTTGGATCAAAGAAGCCAATTTAGAGCCCCATATTCTTCTATTCCTCTCATCTCTCCTACCTCCCTTTCTAAATTTCTCATTTAACTAGGGCGATTTGATCTTCATTTAAGATCAAATTAACTTTAATTAGTGTCACATTATTCAATTACATCATCAATTGAATTAAATTACTAGCTTCCCTTGGACGATACCCTTTACTTATCACTACACATCTTAAGCTGGGTTTTATAAATTTATTGTATAAGCTAAAAGTAACAACGACAAGGGGTTTAAATAATGCAAAATTTACCCCTATTTTTGGCTTATCAAGGTGTGTCTAGGGTGATATGAAACCTGCATGTGCTTGTCCTAGAGTCTATGCCAAGGAGCCAGCACTGAACCACCCTCTCCCCCACCCGCGAACTTCCCCCACTGATTACCAATGGTAAAAAGGTAATTTTCATAATTTTGGGATTTTAAATTGAAATACAAATTTTAGAATGTTTCAAGTCATGTATTTATCTCTAAGGAATGTAACCTTAAAATCGATTCTAAAAAGTCTGTAAAGAACATTTTAGTATTTCTATTAGTCTTTTCTTAAAATGAAATGTGGGAAACATTAGGAAAATACAATTTATTAATAAATCGTAATTATTTCCAATATTAACAAAACCACATTTATTAGAAAATATTTTAAAAATATTTTGTGAATATGTAAATTAAAAATCCCGATATATTTTTTGTTTTAATTGTATTTATTTCATATTCAAGCTTAGAAAAAAATCAGACTTTAAAATTCTACCTCGGTGTGGATTGACCTCTTATCATATATGGAGCAAATAGCACTTTATAGTCCCATTAATATGGTGAGTATGGCTGACCCCATAGCCATTAGTGTAGATTCATATAGATAGTTGGTGCTCTTTTGGGAAATAATCAATTAAATTTATTCCAAATAATCCCTGAATGCTAATATAATGGGCATCAACCAGAGGGATTCATGTCTCCAATATGTAGGTGGTGCTTAGACACCAAAGATGCCTTGTGAGCAGATAATTGTGTTTTGACTATGAAATATGTGTCTCTAATTGGAGAATTCCAAGATTTCCATGCTCAGATGTAACAAGTTTACAAATGTGTTTGTGTGGTCAAGATTGGATCATCTGCTTTCATTATTAGAGGGAATGGAATTTAGGAAGATGATGTGGTAAACCCCATGTCCATGATAGTATAAATATCAGAGAAGGTGTTCTCTGACGATTTTAACACACATTAGAACTATCGAGAATGAGTGGGTAGGCATTGATAATTAACCTGGTCTAAGTCATTCAAGAGCCTCGTGTGGATGAAGGATTACAAATACATGGAAAATGAAGATGACAAATGTTGCATGAGAGCATTGACATACTCCCTTGCATCTTTTAAGACGTGAGATGTAACTTGGCACCCCACACATTAATGACTTAACCAATCTACTAGGTTTAATAAATCCAGGATTAATTAATCTATATGTAATATACTTAATTAATAAGGTGTACCAAATAAAGGCTGTTGGGCCATATAAGTTATTTACATAATGATATATGGCCATTGAGGGTTGTAAGCATAACTTTGATAAATTTTATAAAATATTTCTAGAGACGCGGATTTTTATGAAAAAATCCCACTTATTTTTATGAAAATTTACAAAGTAATAAATAGAGGGGGCACCCTCATGTGATACCCATGAGTCAATTTGAGTGCCCAAGTTCCTCTCTTCCTTTTCCAAGGTGTTGCCTCTAGAGGAAATAGATGGAGGTAAATTGGATTCCAGTTGTAGAGTTTTAGGGAAAGAGGAGATCTAGCCCTTTAAAGATCGCATGGCTACGTCTATATGCTGAACATCGACACAGCTTGAAGATTCTATCTCAAGGAACCAATAAATGATAGATTCGATCCATACAAAGGTGATGTTTTTGGATCAGATCCATCTTCGATGCAATATTTGATTGCTCAGTCAAGTTTGGATCATGTTGATTGAGGGTCAAAGTCTCCATCATATTATTTTTAGATTATTAAGCAAAAACATTATTATAACTGTATGTATGTTTAAATTCAAACAGTAATATAAATCCAATAAATTTAGACTTCCCAACTAGTGGCATTTCTGGGATCAACACGGTCAATTTTTGATATTAGTTTTTTTAAGGTTGGAAATTTTTTTTATGGCATTTTGTATTTCTTGATTTGACTATGAAAGTGAAATGTAGAAGAGAATACACATTTCGTGATATCATTCATTTATTTCAAATAATGTTTGTGCATTATTTTTGTTGTGGTTTGGAAAATTCCAACAGTTTTTTTAGGATGAGTCTTATTAGAAACTGCAAGAGTTCTTTGTATCCTGATCTAGTTGGTCCAATTTGATAAGGAAATCTCACAATATAGGAGCATATCCTTTCAAGTAGAGAGGGGAGAACATTACGCTAGAAAAAGTAATAAAATAAAAGCTTAACTGACATCTAAAACAACCATCTGATAGTCAAGTTTACAACATAATTAAAAAGAAGCGACCCTATATGATTTTACTTTCACCTAAGTCATAGAGTAAATCTGAGGTTTTACTGATCTTTGCTCCACATACAGCTAACCAAGAATATATGGTAACATGCAATTTACAGTATTAATTGCACTTATATTTGATGGCGCGGCCCCGACAGCGACCCCAGAAACGTCTTCGGAGACGTCACCGTCGTCCCTGACGACACCAGCCGCAGCCCCGGATACGTCTTCGGAGACGTCACCGCCGCCCTCGACAGCACCGGCCGTTCGCATTCAGCCCGCTCGGCAAGCCAAGGCGTCGGTACGCACACCCGGATTCAAGTATTCCGGGTAATGGACACCATATCGCTACCTTTATGTCTTTGTTTTACCGTCGTCTTGATTTCAGTCTTCGTCACTCATTGTTTTCTTACGCGTCTTGATCATCTGTTTGTTGTTGTTCCCTTGGTTTCCCACTTCGTTTCATGTTCTAGGAGATAGGAATGTCTGAGCTCATTGTAGGGTCATTTTGGTCAAAGGGCCCCCACACCCCCTCTATATAAAGGGAGGTTGGGTGCCCTAAACACTCACGTTTGATGAATTTGAAAAAGTATGGGCAAATGCTACGAAACTCCGTTTTTAGTTCAAAAAGTAGCACAAACTTTTAGTTTTGTTCAAAATATAGCACGCGCCAATCAGAAGACGCCATTTGGCGTCTTCTTTTTTATGTTTTCCAGCGATGGTCCAGAAGCTGACGTGGAGTCCACCTGGTAGCCAGGTAGACTCCACGATGGCATCCACGCCAGGTGGACTCCACGTCAGCTTCTGGACTTCGCTGGCCGTTGCCGCCGCTGCCCGTCGCGGACCGCCACCGCGGGCTCCCCTCCCCGGCCGCCGCCGCCCGTCGCCGGCCGTTGCCGCCGCCGCCGTCCGTCTCCGGCCGCCTCAGCCGTCGCCGGCCGTCCGTCTTTTTCTCGCCCTCGCTCACCCTTCCCGTTTTCTCCTTCTCATCGTCTCTCCCTCTCTCCACTCGTTCTCTCTCTCTCGACCTCTCTCCCCCTCTCCTGCTCCTTCTCTTTCCCTCGTTCTCTCTCCTCTCCGTCTCACCCTCGCTCCCGCTAGTTCTCCGTTTCTCATCCCTCTCTCGTGCTCTCGTTCTCTCGTGCTCCCTCTCCTTCTCTTTCCCGTTCTCTTGGCCTCCCGCGGTCGTTCTCTCCCCCAAACTCTTTCTCGCCCTCTGTCTCTCATCCCCTCTCTCTTTCTCGTTCTCTCTGTCTCTCATCCCCAAGAGAACGAGAAAGAGAAGGGGGAGAGGGAGCACGAGAGAACGAGAGCACGAGAGAGGGATGAGAGACGGAGAACTAGCGGGAGCGAGGGTGAGACGGAGAGGAGAGAGAGCGAGGGAGAGAGAAGGAGCAGGAGAGGGGGAGAGAGGTCGAGAGAGAGAGAGAGAGGGCGGAAAGAGAGAGAGCGAGGGAGACAGAGGAGATGAGAGACAGAGAGAACGAGAAAGAGAGGGGGGGGGAAAGAGAGAGAACGAGAAAGAGAGTGGGGATGAGAGACAGAGAGAACGAGAAAGAGAGAGGGGATGAGAGACAGAGGGCGAGAAAGAGTTTGGGGGAGAGAACGACCGCGGGAGACCAAGAGAACGAGAAAGAGAAGGGGGAGAGGGAGCACGAGAGAACGAGAGCACGAGAGAGGGATGAGAAACGGAGAACTAGCGGGAGCGAGGGTGAGACGGAGAGGAGAGAGAACGAGGGAAAGAGAAGGAGCAGGAGAGGGGGAGAGAGGTCGAGAGAGAGAGAACGAGTGGAGAGAGGGAGAGACGATGAGAAGGAGAAAACGGGAAGGGTGAGCGAGGGCGAGAAAAAGACGGACGGCCGGCGACGGCTGAGGCGGCCGGAGACGGACGGCGGCGGCGGCAACGGCCGGCGACGGGCGGCGGCGGCCAGAGACGGGCGCCCGCGGTGGCCGTCCGCGACGGGCAGCGGCGGCAACGGCCAGCGAAGTCCAGAAGCTGACGTGGAGTCCACCTGGCGTGGATGCCATCGTGGAGTCTACCTGGCTACCAGGTGGACTCCACGTCAGCTTCTGGACCATCGCTGGAAAACATAAAAAAGAAGACGCCAAATGGCGTCTTCTGATTGGCGCGTGCTATATTTTGAACAAAACTAAAAGTTTGTGCTACTTTTTGAACGAAAAACGGAGTTCGTGACGTTTCGTAGTAAGCGCCCAAAAAGTATTGTTGTTTTGAGAAGAGATGATTTCTACCCGTTGAGTTAGGGTTACGACCAGCTGAAACAGAAGAAGAAGAAGAAGCAGAGGAAGAAGAAGGAGAAGAGGAGGGAGCAGCGGAGAAGGCCAGAGGAGGGGCAGGACGCAGCGCCTTGCGCCCCTCGCGCCGTTCGCGCACGTCCTCGGCGCGCCGCAACGCCGCTCTCGCCCGCTACCCGCGCGGATGCGCGGCAGCGCGCCGGCCACGCCGCAGGGTGCTGTCCGACCACCTCGGCTCTGTTGCACCACCGAGCGGCGCCTCCGCCCTCGTGCACGTCCGCACGAGCTCTGTCCCTGATCACTCGGCTTTCCCGCAGCTCCCACGACCTGCTCGTAGCTGCACCGCTAACCTCTGCTTACCACCACCGCCGCCGTCGGTGCACCTGCTCTCGCGCCACTCGGGTGGCCGGTCCCTCGACCCGCCCGGTTCCTCTCCACCGGTCGACCTGCTGGTGGGATTGTTCCGCCGGTACTCCACCTCCGACTTCGCGGTTGTCAGTAGAGGAACTCTACAGCGGACGCTCCCCAACAGTTCGCACCGCGACTCGTGACGTGAACGACTCTGCTGCTGGCGCTCGCGGCTCCTGATCTTGCCGTTGGCCTGAGGCGCAACCCGGGACCCCGGCCTAGGCTTTGCGCGCACTGCTGTGTCGCTCGGCCTACCGCCACGCACGCCCTCGGTGCGCTTGGGCCTCTCCACACTGCGCGCGCGTGCCGTGCCGCCCGCCCTGGGCTACGCCGCGCCAGCGCCTGAGCCGCGCCCTGTACACGCGCTGCGCCCGTTGCCTAGCGCTGCGCCTTTCAGCCGCACCGCGCGCCACAACGTGCTGCAGCCGACGATTCCCTTGCCGCTCCCGTATCGGTCGCGCCTTCCTGTAGTGGCGCCTGCCCGCCTCGTTTGCACATGCGACCACCGCTCCGTCACCGCCAAGCCTCCGAGGGTCGGCCGAGATTGCGCGGATTATCGTCGGGCGACTACAAGGTACGCCGTCCCCTATCATCTCGTCATTTATTCCTTTCAGTACGCTTTCGTTTGCCTATACCGCGCTCGGGTTAGACGTAGGTGAGTGTGAAAGGACGAGTGAAAGTCACGACATATTGAGTGTCTCTCCTGGTTCGGAACGAGTCGGTTTGCCCGCCTCGTGTGAGCAAACCCCGGCGGCAGTCCTCCCGTTCGGCGCCGTAGCAACCTCGTCCATCTGGACGAGGGTCAGAAGGTCCCCAACCCGTCTCTGGGCGACCCCGTCGCCCCCCCGGTCGTCGGCTTCTCTCTGTTCGTCGACAGCTGCACGTACGACATCCCTACCCGATCATTTCATTCTAGGTCATCCTCGTAGGAGACCCGTGCCCGACGAACCCCCTCGAGTGTCCGTCGCGCACCGACACAGTCTCGACACCGAGCGTCCTCCCCCCCTCTCGGTGACGGCCAGACCTCGTCTCGGACGTGGTCCTGCATCAATATTTGCTTTAAAATGATTATAATTGCAAGTTTTTCTTAATAAAAGAAAATGAATTTAACGTTAGTGTATTTTCCAGAATTTTCCAGAATTTTCCAGATTTTTATGGATTTTTCAAGAAACTATTTAGTGGAGAACATGAAGAAAAGGGTGTAAAACTGCTCTCAATAGTTTTTGCAGGTGCAAATCTCCTATTTTATTGAAGTTTTTGGTATTTTAACTTGTTTTGGAAGAACACAGGCATTTTTTGCAATTCTCTAGGTGAAATAGCAGTAGAGGGGCATATATCCATATAATTCTAGAGCGTCATCCAAATAAATTTTTGCAAAAGTGGCGGGGTTTTTCTGCAAATTTCATGGAGAGAAGACCAAATGCCTTAGACTGTTCCATATTGAAACATTAATATCTGAAAATCCAATCGTTGGATAGAGCTCAAATTTAGAGGGCTAGTTATTCATTGTATCCTCCTTCCATCTGTATGGATGAATTGACAAGAAGAGTCGCAAAAATAAAAAAAATTAAGGAATACTAAGGGGCAAAAGTGGAATTGTCTCACCCCTCTACCCCAAGTACAAATCCCTAAGTTTCTCTCTTTTTTCATTCTTGGATACTCGACCACAGTCTGCAGTCAGAGGGGAGATATCCTTGGATCATTTTTTATCGTGGTATTTTATTTGAGTTTTTGTTTCTTTCATCGTTGATCTTGATTTGCGTTCATCTAAATTGTTTTGTCTACGGCGAAATGTACAAGCCCTTGTCCTGATTATAGAAGGAATTGGCTACTGATCAGATTCTATTATCAGATATAAAAATACCCTAAAATTAGATATATTATCTGTCCCATACCTTCCTTTAAATCTACATTCTTCACCAACCATTATTGTTTTAAAAAATTTATATTAAGTATTCTTCTTCTCTCAATACACTTCTAATTCTGGATCTTCTTTTGAGGATCAGGTTGAATCAAGTGAGGAGCTATATTATGTTCATATTCTCTCATCTCTCCCACCTCCTTATCAATAATTTTCCCTTTTGATATCTAAAGATGTATCCTTTTACTTAGAAGGTAAATTAGTAGAGATCATCCCTGTTTAATCTTGGAGACCTAATCTTGATGTAACATGACTGCCGGGATCAGATGGCTTGTGTTACACCACAGGGGAGAGTAGTGGAAATGAATGCAACAAATAGAGATGAATGCAGAAGCTTTTAAAATTCAATGAGAAATAGATGTCAACCACTGATTAAGAGTTGATCTATTCATGTCACGAAGGGATCTAGGCAGCGATCAAGCTCCCATTGACCAACTAGACGACCTACGTGGAAGGGGACAAAAAAGTGTCCAAGGGAGTCCTCGAGCTTCAGTTATAATGATCCTAATTGATATATCAAAGAAGATCCTATCTCTCGACAAGGTGGTGGCTAATCCTATAAGTACGCAAGTCCCCGTCGTGTCTAAGTAGTGGAGGAAAGAAGAAGACGGCATTGAAAGTAGTAATAATACTATAAAATATGGGGAAGCGATAGAACCTGATGGGTCAAAACCTGATAGTCTGTGGCGAAAGGTTGATGCAGAACAATACATAGTGGTTGGTGCGGACAGACAACCAGAGTGCAGATAGATGGAGGTGTGAGGGCGGCTGGCGATGACGGGCGCAAAGACACAAGAGGAAGGGTAGACGAATGGATAGAGGTCGAATTGACGCACGGCTAGTGCGGTAATGTGCTGTGGATGGGCACATTAACGTCAAGGTGTGGCCGCGCGTTGGCCCACAATGGGTGATAGAGCAAATGACGAGCTGTCTCAAGATGGGAGTGGGGGGCACGGCTCACTGGTGAGCGCTAGAGTTCACACTTGGTGAGGGCGCACTAAGGGGCACGCTGGCGGGCAACAGGCATCGGCGTGCGACAGCGGGCAGTTTGGATGTGACATGCTGAGGGCGTGCTGGCGCGCAAGATCACGTGTGTGCAGATGATAGCAGTTGCTCATGGAGGGGCACCTGCATGCGGGGATGAGCGATCTGGATGTGGCACGGTGAGGGCGCATTGGTGCACAAGATTGCGCAAGTGTGGCTGGCAGCATATGCGCATGGAGGGTGCTGGCATGTGCGGAGAGCGGCCACACGCGGACGATGATGATTGATCAATGATCGGGCACTTTGCGGCACGGGCAGGTGACAGGCGGCGGGATCTTCCATGAATGGACGACAACCAGGTTCTTGAATGTAAACAAAGTTTTCAAGAAATATGATATTGAAGGCACTTCAAGAATCCCATGAAAATTCTAGGGGCATCAAGAAATGGGCATCGGCGACGATGACGTTCTTCCAATGGAGAAGTGGCTCGACGTGGTGAAACTAACGACAGAGCAACGGGCGGTTCCGCACAATCTAGTCTAGAAATGATAAATGGATAACTCCAAAGGGAAGGAGGGCAGGAGCCTAGATGAAGATGAAGACAACTTCAAATTTTCATTTTCAAAATGAACTCCAAATGGCTCCTTGGGATGCCTCCCTTTATATAGGGTAAGGAGGATGCCCAAGTGAGCCAAGTTATTCATTTATCGTTTCTAAAAGTCCAACACTACATGTAGAAATAAAATGGTAACGGACAAGGCTCGAAACACGATGGCCTATCCAACAATTCAGAAAAACAAAATACATAAAATAAAGACAATCATGGCGATCTGTTTCTAGGCCATATACTTGAAGCTCGGGTCTCTGGCATCTGCTCGAGCTTCGCACCGCAGTTGTTCATGAACAATCATCTTGCTAGTTGGATGGTCCCCCATCAGATCGTCTCTGGATATCATATCTAATTCAGTTTAATCTAAAAAAATCTATTCTAATTATCTTGAATTAAGTCCTTGAACTCTGCTTCATTGTGACAACCCGGCTACTCATCAATTACATCTTAATACACAGGGTTCATAATAAATATTATTGTGTAAGTTGATTACATACAACGATAGTAATTATCCAAGTTAATTACAATAAAATTCATCTTATCAATATCCCTGGAAATTATAAAGATGAAAATATTCCCTTTTCATTGAAAGAGAATTTGAAATATAGTTTCAATGTCACAGATAAAATAGGGGGATGAAAAACAAAAAAAAGTTTATTTGAATTTGGATTTTCCACGAAGACTTGACTTTAGAAGTAGGAGCATAAAGAAGAGCAAAGGAGTGAATTTTTTTCACATGTTTTCTAGGTAATAAAATATTAATTATTATACCTTAGAACCATATGAATCGAGAAGTCCTCTAGGTGGGATAACAAATGTTAAAATTTTTTGGCTCAGCAAGGAGGGTTTTTACCTAAAACAAAGGGGAAAATTCAGGAAAAAGTTATGATCTATTTTGATCTGTAGGTTCTTCTCTTTGATTTTTTTTACAATAAATTAGTTTGTAAATTTCATTTTGAAATTAGAAAATATCCACAAACCTACAGTTAGTTAAAAGCAACTACTCTAATACTGAGCTACATAGGAACTATAAACGATTCTAGTCATAAAGTGGAGACTCTGATTATTAACCCAGAATTTGAATTTATTTGCTTTGTATCATCCATTTTAGAGTGGAAATGGATCACATAGTGGACTTCAAGTCTTATCATTGAGCATGTAACCAAAGTGATGCCATGATTATGTATAGTGGGGGGATAATTTTCCATCTGGGGAAAGAATAGAGAAATTCTTCCATAGTACATTCTGTTAATTTAGGAGGACAACTAACTTGAGCAAAGCCATCTGGGATTTCACTTAAGGAAATGATCATTTATTGAAACTTGGGAGACATTCATGTCGCTAACCAGAAGATGTCTAGTTAATTGAAATCCATCAAGGAATTGGTCCTTGCCTTTAATTGACGACTTTATGAGAATGGCAGAAACATGATGGACATACCTTCTGGGGGTTTTTTTTGAGACATGCTGAAAATTGCCTGCAGTTCATAGATAGACTAGCAGACAATCGGACCTATCAGAAAAATTTTTCTAATGATGGAAGGAATCTAGGACCAAAACATGGAGGACTCTTTTATGTTAAGGCAATGAAACTAAAATTAAAGATAGAATTAATGGATGGATAAACTAATTGAGAATTTACAATCATTAATGCGGGCTCCTCAAGGGCAACCAAATACTTTGAGCCCATTCAAAATAAAAATTGTCTTTTCTTTGTGTTTTAATAATAATTTTTTGATAAATATTGTACAATGAGTGAATTTATAAATATCTTTGGAAGATTGGATGAAGCCCACAACCCCTAGAGACCAAAGGGTAACTATGAATGCCAAATCTGGAACACGGATGAAACAAAATCTTCCAAGTAAAACTACTTATTTCTCAACTTGAAAAAAATATAACTTACCAGTCTAAACATTTTATTCCTCATTCTTATTCTTCTAGTGATCAAACTAACAATATCTTGATGGAACTTGTTCGGACATATCATAAACATAAGAAACAGAATTCAAAGAGGATTGAGTAATGACAAAGCTGATGGAAGAAATGAGGATGTATATTAAAGTCTTGAAGGACTAAGGAGTACAATACCACCCACGTACATCAGAGTGAGATAAAAGGGGTGATTGATATAAAATTAGGAAATTAAAAATAAGTTTTCCTTGTATTTGAATCCTAATACTGAATCAAGTGAGCGTGTATTTGAATAACATGATTTTGATTTTTATCCACACATTGTATGATTTATTTACTCTTCATGATGATTAGTTGCTGAATGAACAGTTACATGAAACACCAAAAAGTTTACCATCCTCAGATCTTGAGTGAAAATGTTTCCTTCTACTCTTAAGTTTGCTTTTTATTTGTAAGATATTATATAAAGACAAAAAGAATCCAAATATTTAAAAAGGTATTATTCCACTAATATGCTAAACTTTGCTCACCACATATAGATTATCATGTAAACACTATTCAGAGATGATGAATTTTCTTAGAGAAGTATTTTATAAATTGATACAATTAAATACATGAATGATTTTAGATCTAAATTTTAATCTGGTTCATTCACGTCACAGTTGTGTAATTTTTTCTTAGGCCTGAAACTGAAAATACATATTGGGATAGGTGGTTGGTTTATCATGAACTATGAGTTCTGAATCATGAAATTTAAAAATTCTTAGGATTTGATGTAAGAAGTATGCAAAGGTGACACAATATAAGAGGGCATGATGCATTCAAGTCCTTGGCCAAAGTAGCCAAACGATATGAGAAATATTTCTACTTTGGTCTTCCAATTTACGAATTCTATAAATAATGATTGACTACGGTTTGGTAGTTGGGTTACAAATATATGTGGCATGGAAGAAAATTACAAATTCACATTTCTTTAAAAGATTTATTGACAAAATATATCCATTCTAAGGCATGTGTGGTGCTTATAATTGAAGTACATGAATACATCCAATGAAAAAAAAAAAGTGAGATTATAATACAGTGTTCATTATTTTTTATATATATTATTAAAAGTCATAATCAATGATTACTCAAGAAGGAAATTTTATATTAAAAAAGAATAACAACATACTGTTTGCTCATGTTATGAGTATGGCTGATATCATGGCCAATAGTGTGGAAACATGAGGGGTAGATAGTGGTACTGTTTGGGAAAATAATTAACTTAATCGACCTGTATGAATCATTTAATGAGATTGTACCTAATGTCAATTCATGTCATAGTTGTCTAAGTGATGCATAGACCTGAAACACCAAAGAAATATTGCGGTGACATCTTATATTTTGACTATGATATACCATATTCTAAAATGTCCTAACTTGGATGCAAATAAATCTTCAAAGGTAATTGTCTGTTTAAGATAAATATTTCTCACATTCATAATATTATTTTCACTATTTGTATATCATTTAAGTGTATTTAATTTTATACAATGAATACAATGACACTTTAAAAATTTAATTGTAGTCTATGTGAAGTTGACCCTTATTCACTTAGTGCATGTAAGTAAACTTATCAAGAGTTTTTCATTATTTAGAAACCTTAAACTTCATATTCAACCCTTATGTCTAATTTATGAATAGTCAAAAATTGAATGGCAAAATTATAGATAAAATAATGTTAACAAATGAGTGGAAGACTTCAGAAATAGGCAAATCTTGCGTTGGAACAGATCGAGAACAGATCAGCTTTCAAAAATGAATCAAGAAAAATATAAATCAATGAAGATAAAATTTCATCTTACAATTTTAGTTGATTCAAGTAAATTTAGCTAGTTATGAGTGTGGTTTGTTTCTACAGGAAATCATAATTAACAATTTAATAATCTATAAGTAGTGCTTAATGAGATGAGAAACATATGAAATATTAGACTGAGAGACAAGACAGTGTATGGTTATAAGGGGGTAATTATTCATAATATTAATAATATTATAGTAGGGAGTGACGATAACAAGACAAGCAAGTACATAAATGGGAGTGATGTGATAAAACGATTAAGTCATGGAAGATGGATGATGCATGAGATGATGAAGACATAGTGATGTGAAAGACATGAGACATCATCAAAATTTGCAAAGGCATGAAATTAGGGATGAAAAAGGGACCTAACCTAATGCTGTTCATGAGAAGAAACAATGTGAGGCAATGATGTTTGCTGTAGTTTCTTATGTTTTGCCAAGGTCTCCATGATTTGTGAGTATAGGTGACCTTCCTCTCGTCTTTTTTGCCTCGTATCACACACTCCAGACAAGGACAAGCTTGATGGATCTCAGAAACACACTAGCTTTCAATCATGCCCACAAACTTATGATGCAACTTTAATGATGCATTTTAAAAAGTTCCACATTTCAATTTATATTTCAAAAATAATGGATGGAAAGAGGGGTTGAAGACAAAGTGAACCTCAAAATTTCAGCCCAACTTACCTTCTAAATTGTTAGATATCAATCTTTGAATGTGGGAAAAGCTTGGCCCTACAATTTTCTCTCTCCTTATCATCAGCGATTTTGCTTCCTACTTTTTGTTGATGGTTAGAATCTTAAATATTCTTTTATTTAATGATTGGTATGAATCTTTTGTCTTCCATGAACACCAACTCTAAGATTTCCATGTGTACCTGCAAAGAGGAAAAATACAAAAGAAACATTTTTTTATTCTTAAATGACACGATGACTAATTTTTGTTATTTTTGCCACATTTGGCCCTACAATTGCCACATTATTCTTGATAGAAAGAGAAAAAGTCTTTCAATCATTGTGTGAAATGGGGATCCACTGCTGTATTCCATGTCAAAATTTTTTATCTTTTGTAAAATCTATGAATAAATAAGGAAGAAAATGATAAATGTCTAAAAAAAGGGTAAGGGTAGGTAATAAATAACGATGTCCAAGATATACTAATATATTTTACTCCTAATAATAGATAAATGAGCATAATGCACCAGAAGGTTGTGGAGAAAATAGGAATGTAAAATATTTTCAAAATGGTGGACTATATAGATGTGCTTCCACCTAACCAAGGGATGATAATTGCATTGATCAAAAAACTTTTTTTTCGTTTTTTGTTTTCTCTTCTCCTAACACGGAGTTTATTAAACGTGGAAGAGGTATTGATAAAATAAATATTTTCCCTGTAAAGAAGTCATATCATGCTTGGACAAAAATGATGAAATAGAATGAGAATGATGTTGGATGAAAGCAAGCAAAATATATCATGAAAGCATGATATCACAAAGAGAAAGATGATAAAAACATGGGAGTAAAGTGTATCATAAGTAATTAGGGGTAATGAGGTATAGATCGGTTTCTATAGGGATAAAAAATAATGGGTCAAATGGTGTATGTTTCAAAAATAGCTTTAGGTGGCTCAAGGAAAAGTGATTTCATGCTTAAGATTTGAAGAAATGAACACCCTAGCTAAGTAAGATTCCAGTTAATGGATATACATAACAACCAAATGGAGTTAACTTGTGGAAGGTGGCATGATTAGTAGTTCACTCAATGCTCACCGTAGGAAAATAGTACTTCAAACCTTTGATTTTAATGTCTATTACTCAGCCTTCCAGATATCCTAACAACTGAAGATGAGACCAAAAGGTTGAGATCACGACTCGTACCATTAAATGGTGCACTTGAACAACTAAAAGAACCTATGTTCAGTAGCTATGCATCTAGCTCTTAAAAGAAATTAACATTCCAAAATGGGGTTTGAAGATCTATATTTTATGAACCTAACTTCAGTTCATGAAAATCTATATTTTTAAATCCATTATTTTTACAAAACTACCCACTGATTTGAATTGAAGCATGGATACAAAAAATAAAAAACACAAAGATTTTTATCACCCCCAAACTAAAACCTGCGTTGTCCCCAATGAACAAAAAATTAGGCGACAAGAAATGCAAACATGATTTTTCATGCTCATTTAATAAATGTTTAGTGCTCCTGCCTTGAGTCCACATTAAGCCCACTTTGTGCTTATTAACATGCTGGTAAAAGTTAAATATCGAGAAAGAGAATTTTAGAGATCATATCAGTGATATAAAGTAGCCATTTTTTTGTTTGAATACATTATTATAATTAGAATCAACTTACTGATGGAAGATAATATTCCTAGCTCATCATGAAGGTACACCGCAGCATTTATCAGTTGAGATTTTGGTCCCAAGTATGGCTTCAATATTTGTCCATTTACCTTTAACTGTCGCCATGTCTTTGGATAATAAATAGTCTATCCCAGTTTTTCTAAGCTTCCTTGGAAACAATTATAAGAGAGAAATAGAAAGCCATAATTTTTTTCGTAGACATAACTGAGCATAATTATAAGAGATAAATAAATAGTCTATCCCAGATTTTTTTCGTCGGTGACATCATCCGGTTGGGTATCGAGATGATGCTCAGTTGTCTAGATGATGTTGGATGTCGTCGGTGACATCATCCGATGGATAGTTCCCTAACGGGATGTAACTACGTGATGACGTAAACCCTAGGCGGATGTACGTGCTGACCCCAACTCGTGGGGATTCGCCAAGCTCCGAGCTCTAGGTGGGTGACCGGTGATGGTGACAGTGACGTTGTCCTTCTGACCCTCGTCGGAGTGACGACAACGACTACGACGTCAAATGAAATAATTTTGTTGACGCTCGCACGTAACGGACGGGCTCAACCCATTCATGGGAATTCAATCGTGACGTAGCTTTCTTGATAGATATTACTCTCACCTAATTCTAACCCGAGCACGGTGGAGTGCAGCCAAATATATACTGAAAGATGTAATATAACTGACGAGCAAGGGGAACAACATACCTCATCAGTGGTGGCGTCCATTGTCGGGGTCTTCAACGGTGCATGGGCCAGTATGGGCAGGTAGGCGATGGACAGGCATGACTTGGCTCGATTAGCGGCGGTGTCATGGTGCAGGAGCGTGATGTCAGAGAGCGGAGGCGAGGAACGGAGAGGGGAGGCGATGGGGCGGCTCGGGGAGCGACCGGGGCTTGGTGAGTGCGATCATAACAATAGGTTGGCATAGGCGGAGCGCGTTAGAATATGCACCAAACTAGGGTGCGGCGGCCACGGCAGGTCCCTCTTGGTAACACAATCTAATGGGCGCTGCGTTCGACGGCCGTGTGGTGACCGGCAGCTATATCGAGTGAGTGAGGCTCCGGATCCGAATCACGAGCAGCACTTTCCCCACGTATTCGATGGATGGTTCGAATCGTGGACAGGAGCGGTACTGGATGTGTGAAGTCATGGTTGCAATGCGGAGGCTGTAAGTTGTGATCTGGTCATCAGGTTGCACAAGAGTGCATGGTTACCACGCGATGACGCTAGGCTCATGTCGCGGCACACGTCAGAAACAAATGTTGGGGCTCGTGACATTCGACCGACAGATCACCATGGACTGGTCATTGGGTCGCACAAGGGTGCTTTGACCAGATTCATGGCGATCCGGAGGAGGCCGCGCGGGTCACATGAAGATTGCGACCTCACAAACAAGGGCGTTGGCGGCCTATGTCGGGGTCGGCTTCGTGCGACGCGTTCGCTTGACACATAACTGGTCGGTCGGGCACTGTGTTGGGCACACGGGAAAGGTTGCGCACGATGTTGCGGAACGCTGATCATGGCTAAATGCCTCAATGTTGCAAGTTAATGCTAGATCATTCGGACAACAGCTGGTGAAGGTAGCGGCGTGTCAGACCGATGTTCAGGCGAGCGTGAAGTTCAGCAACTATGGGACACACACAGACAGGACCGAGGCGGCGCAACAATGTCTCTTCTTTCCCTGGCTTCCTCCTTTCTCCTCTCCTCTTATCCCTCTTCCTTCTCTTCCTTCCTCTTCCTTCCTATTCCTCCCTCTCCTTATTCCTATTGGTGTGAGATCTGGTCGAATGTAATTTCCAAAATGGAAACACCAGATCTGAACTGTTTTGGTGCCCATCATGGCCTTATAGAGGGCCATGATGGGCCCTTACAAGAGGGTCCATTATAGGGTCCATTAAAAGGCCTTATACATGGGGTCCCTTGACAACAAAAACAAATAAGCTAATGAACATAAAGATAGGCCACACGACACACGATGAACACAACATGACACAATGAACCGACACGATGAAAATGAAAACACAAGCATGGTAAAACAAGGAATAAAACGAGCATGAGCTGGCGAGAAATTCAAATCAGTCGATGATGCGATCATGCCTTTCATATATTTTTTTGAGTCAAAGTATATCTTTATATGGATTTTTTGGACCTTTTTTTATTAAATACGATTTTTAGAACTTAGCTTTGAATATCTAATTTTGCGCCGCTACGTGTTGCCGTTCGATCCGTTGAACTGCGACAAATCATTGCTAGCTGTGATGATTGGCGACAACAAACCATTAACTTTGTTAATGATTGGCGTCAGCCAATCATTTAGCTAAGCAGTCATCGCATCAAGATTAGCAAAGCCATGATTACAATTAATGATTAACAAAACAATTTTTGAATTTTTCAGGTGAAAGGTGATGTGGACGAATAAAAAAAAGGAGTCCTTTTTTCCAATATATGCACGGGTTGAATGACAAAAAACAATTTTTTCTTCTCTTTTGGAACAGTCAACAATGGTGGCTGGGCGACGTGACCGCACAACACAGCGCTACGTGTACATGTGAGATGCGTGCGTACACATTACGCACGTCTGTCAGCCAGTGATTGGACAAAAATTAGAAAATCTCTAACATGGCCTGCGTTGACACAACTCCATGTCAAGTGCGAGAATATTTAAGTGAAAATCTATTTAAATAGTCATTATTCTCTTTTGCCTTTTTCCCCATGCATGTACCCTTGGCCGCTTTAAAAGACGTGCACGGTAGACGATGTGACACGAAATCCTATTGACCTAATGGTTTAATGGAAACAAAAAAAGAGGAAGCGTTAGTGACGCTAATATGAAAGAAAAAAGAAATCAAGGGTCAGGATTGTTCCAACTTAAAACTGTGATATCTGACAATCTACAAGTCCAATTGAGCTGAAATTTTTATCATTGCTTTGTATTCCTATCCTCTTTCCATTCATACCCTCTGATGTAAAAATAGAATCCTAGAGTCCTATGTAATTCATCTTGAACTTGCTTCCTACTTGTATGGGCTGATTGAAAGATCATGAGTTTTGAGATCCATCAAATGTGTTCATGGTGTCTTGGGTGTGAGGGAAGAAGCCTTAGAGAAGAGGGGGAGCTTAACGACACTCATAAATCACTGTGATTGTGGCGAAACGTAAGGATCTAAGGTAAGTGTCTTCGCCTTATGTTGTTTATTTTTCCGACATCTCCGTGAGCATAATTAAATTTTATTATCATTTTTTCACTATCATTCCACTTCCTTAGGTACCCATTATCTCATCTCTCACTCAATAATACTTGCTCAAAATCATATCCATCACGTTCTCTACCTTGTTCCTGTAACACGTTGTATAAATCTAACTTTGTTTCCTCTTTTTTTTGCTAATTTTAAGTTTGACTTATAAATTTTACAACCTTTTTGTCTATATCAGTATCTAGCTTATTATATTCTCATCTTTGTACTCATCACTAGCTAAATATTCCTAAGTAAGGGTAAAAACATTTTTATTGAAAAATCTCGATTACTGACGAAAAATTGAAACCCTTAATTAGAGACTATCATAGATGGCCACCAGATTCCATTAAGTCAGTTTACTAAGCATTGCTCCTACAACAAAATTAGAAGCATCATACATGAGCTCAAAGGGGTATCTAATATGGAGTTTATAAAATCAATGCTTTTACAAGAGCTTCCCTCATCTGTTTAACCTAAATTTTAGTCAATGGATTATAAAGTAACAAAAATCCTTGATGAAACATTTGTACATGCCTGCTCGGCTGATGAATCCTCCTATAACGAGGATAGGAGGTTCTATTAATAGATCTGACATGGTGGATGGGTAAAGGAGGGAAAATGGAACTACCCTAAAAATTTCAGCCCAAATTTCCTTGAGACTTGTTACATAACTTAGTTTGAATTTCCAGAAATATGGGCTGTCCTATTGTCTCTCTCGTCCAACTTCTATAGCAGATTACTAGCATGGCATGCACTTCGAAGAGCAGAAATTTTCAATTAATTCCGTAAAAAATATTTAAATAAATTCATAATTATATTTTTGAATTTAACTTCAATAAATTACATAATAATATACAAAAATCCAAAAAACTTAGAATATCATTTTAGAAATATAATAAAACCTTAAAATATTTAAATATTTTTACATATATATTTGTGACTTTAAGATTATTTTATTCGTGAAATTAATGTCAGAAAACTATGTTAAAATAGCATAAAATCAATATCAATTGGAAATTTATTAGAAAAGTGAAATAAGTTATTTTAATTATTAATAAACATGCATTTATGATTGTTTTAGTCAAAATAAATACATAAAATTCATGAAAGTAATACTCGAAATTGGATGATATTTATGATTATTACTGATCAAGATAAATTTTGAGGGCAACTTAGTCTTGCTCCGTTCTATCTAGCCATAAAGTTAGATTAATAAATTGATCCCTAGATCTTTATTAAATTATCTTTAAACTCACTTCATCCTAGAGATACAGATTGAAAGAGAATGCGGTGCTTAAAGAAGGTCCACCAAGGTTTTTTTTTGGTGTCTTAAGGGCTTAGAGAAGGTGAAAATAGAAGAGGAAAGGCTTCTCTACATCCAGAAATCATCCTGATACTGGGAGAACATAAGGATATAAAATTAGTCTCTTGTCATACATTGGCATTTTCCAACACATACTTTAGTTAGATTCATATCACGTTCCACGTCACCTCTGTTTGACTCAATCATCTGCCATTGTTGTCCATCATTTGTGTTCTATTCTCCATTTAAATCATAAACCCTAAACCACTATCATTTGTCCTCCCTTCTCACTCATGTCCTCATCTATCATCTTCCACTTACGTCTGTGCCTATCTTATTCCCTCATTTCCATTCACTTTTCCAACTTGTTTTCCAATGGAAATTCATGTATTTATTGAATACTTAGTATATCCCCTCTCATCTCATTATTTTCATCGCATCACTACCCGAATCACTATCTAGAGGTACTTAAATCCTTGTGGATACGACCCACACTCATCCTCAAGCTAGATTTATTATGTGAGTATTGGATTACACATTGTATTGATTAAACTCAAATCAACAAAGAGCTAATTTTCACCCTAAATAAAAATTAGAAAAACCAAAAGATACAAAGCTAGAATCTACTTATTCAATACTTGGTCTTTGGGGATTCAACCTTTACTCGCTGTATGTTCACAACGAAAATTACAAATTTTTTCACATAAACCATAAGCCTACACAACATTTCTAACCCAACTATGCTGTTCATCAATCAGCCTTTTGGATCGTCACATATCAAGCCTTGAATTTGGATAAGTCCTAGTTATTGAATGAAACTAAATATTTCTCTCTCCTGGTCCTTGTCAGCAGCACCATGCCAGTTTTAGGGTTTTTGTCATTGCTTTGGCATTAAAAGAGATGATTCTTCTCCGCATCCATGACTGATGGCTTGCATCACACTACATATAATCACAATAAACTTTTATCTATATTTAAACTTTTATCTACATATAATCGCACTACATATAATCACAATATAGAAACAGTTTTTAAAATATATTTAATTTTTTTTAAATATAGATAAAAGTTTTTGAAATGACACATGATGTTGTGGAGTATCAGCCAATACCACATCAACATACTTTTTCAAAACCCCCAATAAATGATGGACAGTTTGGTGCCACATGTACACGTGGGACCATTGTCTTTTGACATGTCAAGCTGGTGGTGCAATTTTTGGACAAATAAAAAAAAGAAATAATAAAACAATACTTATCTAATAAGATTTTGTGAGTCTCCAAATCACATGTATTGCACATAAAATTGCGCCATTTTTTATTGGGCCACATAATCCCTGTTGTAGAGAAATAATAAGAAACATGTCTGAAATTAATTCTGATTATTGAATAACTTATAAAGGAATCTTTTCAATGATTTGATGATGCCAATCATTAATCAGATTCAATCATTGATTTCTCACCAATCTTTAAGATGAATAATTCATTAGTCATTTTTCGACAAATCAAATGACAATACATGGGATAGTGGGTTTTGAGTTGATAAAAAATTAATAAATTAATATAAAATCACTTATAATTCAAAAAATGTGAATAAATATGTTTTCTAAACTATAAAAAAAATATATTTAAGAATAAAATATTGAAAAATTCAGGACAATTATATTCCGACTCCAAAAATCTAAAAAATTTAACATTTTAAAAATTCAAAACGTCATTGTAAAGATTGAATTAATAATTTCCTTCTTGATACCACACATACGTAACCAGTTTAATCCAGATACATATGTGAATATCATCCTATGAAACCATTAGGAATATGTGTTATCAGTCCCCTGATGTTAGTTGGACCTGGAAAGTTCGGGATGACCTCCACTTAGTCCTTGCCACCTCTAACCCATGGCTGGTTACCAGGCGTCCCCTTACTATTCCCTCTTGGACCGTAAATGAGATTTTTTTCAAGTGAGAAGCAGTCTTATGTGGCATAGCAAGAGCACTGATTAGTTATCTCAATTGGGTTTTGGTGCCTTGTTGGAAAGTCAAAAAAATAATTTTCTATGCAACAGAAGTTATGATCAATTCCAAATCGATCACTAAAACAAATAAAAAATTGTGTACATTGTGGAGAACTTGTTCCACCCTACAATTGTTCTCGTGGATATTGTTTTGAAGCTGTTCATGTGTTGAGTCTTTACAAGCGTCCACACAATCAAGGTGCTCTTGGATCTCCACTTCCTCGTATACTAGTCTTCTTTAGGTTCTAATAGATCTTCTCACTAGGAAGACACTCTTCCTGGTCAGTGAAGAATATGATGAGGAAGAAATAATGGGTGGGGGGGGGGGAGTGCCCAACTGTAGCTAGCCTGTGTGCCTAAAATAGGTGCCCCTATTATTTGTATCTCACGTAAGTTTTTTCATAAAAATCCATCTAGCAAAAAGTCTATCGACATATGCCACTCTAATGTAATGCCTGTGACCCTCTAGGTCCTTGCCCAAAATCTTCTAGTAAATAACTTTAGTCTCCATTACCCAAAATCTTAATTGGTTGACATTCAATCAAATTTAATGGTGACATGTGGCAGGGTCCAAATTTAAGACCAAAAAATTATTAATTCTTATAAAATAAATCACAAGTCATAGTAAATATACACTAAAACTTATAAAATTAATGTTGAAAAAAATAAGGAGTAAAAAATCCATATAAATATATGCAGATCAGAAACTTAGTTTATTTAGGAATATAATGTCAGAAAAGTGTTAAAAATTACCATTAGATCCACACAATTGTAATTTAAGCTGGATAGTACAGACTTATAATTATTTTATTACATAAAATATAGGAATTGTATTGAAACAAACCAATATTTCTTGAGTTATCACACATGGGTGTACCAATACACATTTATCCTCATAGATGTTATATAGTGATTTTTATAGGATAATGTAGATAAAGAGCTGATATAATAGGATAAACCAATTATCTAACTATTCTAGTAGCTGAAATGAGAAAAAAGACCATTGAATTTGTTATCAATAAGGAAAATTATATAGAATTCGTTTATCCGTGGCCTGATTTATAATTTGCTATGATCAGTTTTCACTGATAGCATATGTTAGTTTTTTCTCCCTCCCATCTTGTTCTTTGAGCAGTTCTTAATATTTAAGCAAAAAAAACACAAATCATTGAAAGAAACTTTACAGAATCTTGTTTTCCCTCCATATCCCAATATACAAAACCCCTACTTATAGAGTTTGGTGTCGTAACTTATCTTTAATGACATGTTCCAATAGAAAAGTTCTCAACCATGACGTCTCAATATAAAAAGTAGGCATGACTAAGTTAGATCAGAGATAAATGAAATGGTCAATCACATCTTGAACTCTTTAAATACTTATATCTCTGCTAGTTTTGGCTGGAATGGTGAGCCTTGAGATTGATACTAACTACAATAATGATCCAAGATAGTAGAGATATTAAAAAATAGTTATGTGATGATTTTACTATGCAAGAGTCCTAACTAGAATTGACCATCCCCAAAGTCATTTGAAGGGTTCTGATACACAAAATCTGGTGCTTTTCTTCTTTGGGCCACAAAAATGATGAGATGATGGCCTGAAAATCGAAGGAAACCTATGGTTGACAGAGGATTATTAGAGTTTCGAACACAACCTGTGTCACCGGAAAAGTTTCAAGCGGACATGGATTTAAAATTAGCAATATATAATTAAAGGTGCCTTTCAACTATCTTAACAAATGATTCATTTATTTCCAATAGGTAGGTTGAGGATTCTATGTAAAGAAACATATTGTGCTTATTTTATATGCAATATCAGGATGAGTAAGAGTTAGTTATTAAATACTATCCCCCATCTTTTGGAATCTTTTCCATTTGATTATTCATATTACCTCTATCTCTGGAAATGGTCCATCATGGATTGCATGTGGGCTTTTTAATAAACCATTTCAGTGTACACTAAAATATTTTTAGTGTATTTGGATAGGATGATGAATGTGCTCTCAAAATTGAGTAAGTTATTTACTTGAGGAAGATGTTTAATGGTGAAAATTGTTTTTGGATATCGTAAGAAATTTTAGTAGCTTAACTTAGAATGTGGATTCAGGAAATATCTGATCTTGTGTGGAGGGAAGAGATGAAGGTAATGAAAATAGACCGAAATGAAAAAGACATAAGAGACATAATTAGATCATCATACTCCACCAATTAGTTCATTAAAAATGGGTTTGTATTAATAATAAAATACCCATACAAGCTACAACTCACTTTTAATGTTTATCATTATAACCCTAACATTAATTATTTTATCTTACATCAATTAAATCCTAACTATGTTTAATCCTAACCTTCTATAGTGAATCCTATTTATATTGGAAACTATATTTAATATTAGCCTCCACTCTCTAATGAGTATACGAGGTTAAGTGTTCAATCACTACAAGCTATTCTTGAAGTTAAATCCTTTTGCTTGATACTGTGCTAATGTGGCTGCTGAGTTGAACTCCATAACACTCCGCCTCAAGCAACACATTGAAGATGGAAAGGGTGACAACATTGACCTTGTCCCTTTGTAAAAAAAATGCAAATTTGGAAGAGATTTTTTAGTTGATTGGTAAAATTTATTTTAAGCTTATTGGCTGCAATCTCTTTGCATAAATGAATATTTATTTTTATGTTTCTTCAAAACTGCTAGATTGCCACATCATATTAAGTGTGGCAATTTAAGTTGAATTTTAAGTTCTTTGATAAGAGATTGGGCCCATATGATCGGTGTAATGTTTGCTAGAGCCTTGTATTCTGCTCTGGTACTAGATTGTGCTACAGTCAGTTGTTTCGGTGGATTCCATGAAATGAGTGTCTTCCCAAGATATATCAGATATCACCTGAGAACGCAGCATCTGTGAATCTGTGGAGGGAGAAATCTAATTTTTTATGAAAAAGAAGACCATTAAGAACTCTGCGTTGAAGATTTTGTCTTTTTTGACAATCATTGTTGACAATGAAGGCTATGTCTAGTTGAGTGAGCGTAACATACTGAAGGGCACCTACTGTGCTCCTATATTAAGTTTCAGCAGACACATTATAGTTTCTAAGGTGTGGATAGAGGTATTCTAGTCTCCATATGTGTGTAATTTAACAGTGAGGAGAGGTACATTGACTCAGATAAAATATAACCATTTGCTTGACGGCTCAATGAGTAAAAAAATAAAGAGTAGGACCAAGGTCCTGAATAGAAAATGTATGTTGAAGGTACTTCAGTAGTTTCTGATTCTCAATGTGAGAGGATTTTGGAGCAATGATTAATATCTCATCAACACAGATAAATAAAAATAATGGCTTTGCTAACTGATGTTTACAAAATAATGATTTTTTCATTTTGGATCCTATGAGAACTAGCTATTGGTGATATTTCATTAGCTTTTAAAACTATGATTTCGGAACTTGTTTAAAACTGTAAATGAATTCTTAAAGTATCAGATATGATCAGGATATTATGGATCTTTAAATCCTGGAGGCTTCTTTTTGTACATAGTTTCTGAATGAACGCATTGAACCCATATACTTGATGGATCTTCCATTTACTAGAAGCATTAATCTAGTTGATAGAAGCCGTCATATTTTTGTATGTTTAGTCATGTGACTAAAGGTTTCACAGTAGTCAAAAACTTTTTGTTAATTGAAGCCATTGGAAACAAGTCAGGGGTCATCACAATCTATCTCTCAAGTAGATTTATACTTCATTTCATTGAGCCATTTTTATCATAGAATGTGATAGTTCAGGTTTCTGAGAACCAAACACCATGTTTTATTTTTTGATAAGGCATCACTTTCCTTCTGTATTGCCTGTATCTAGTTCCCGTCCTTGGATGTAACAAAAAAAGATGGAGGTTCAATAATGTCTGTCATTGATGTCGTGATACAACTGTGGCATTTGATATTTGATGGTGTCACAAAATGCATATTATTATTATTGATGGTGTCACAAAAAACATTTTCCAAGATATACCCTTTCTGGATGTACACATCAGTAAAAAGAGGTTTAATTTTGTATTGGCAGCCTGGTTCAGGTGATCTGTCTAAGGTGTGAGAGATTAGTTCAGATGAAGGATCATTCATTTGTGTGGGAAGAGATAATTCAGCCTGAATTTTTTGTGGTTCGGTAAATGATGATTGTCTGATGATAAGCCATAAATTTTACTTGATCATTTTGAGAGTTCATTAAAAAAAATAAGATTAGCCAATGGGACTCAGAATTTTCTTAAGTCATATTTTGAATTATTATTATATTACGAGTGACAGTGTGATGTACATCATCATTCTTAGTGCTATTTTTATTAGTAGAATGACTAAAATGCAGTCCGGATGTCTCAATGATTATTGAATTAATGAGAAAAAGTAAAAAATATACACACAAAATGACAACTTGCGACAAAAGATTTACCTGTATGAAGTGAAGAGATATACATTTTTATCCAAGGTGTATTTAACTGTAATACAGAAAGACACCATTCTGATGTTGTATCTACCTTATTGTGGGTATATTGTCTCAAATAAGGATAACATAAAGAAACTCTAACTTCCAGCAGTGCCATTTTTTCTATTATATGGGAATATGAAACTCGATGTATGATTCCGTGAGTTTTAAAAAACGAGTGAAGATTCTGATACTCTCCATCCCAGTCTGATTCAAATTATCTTATTTTAGTGGAAAATTGATTTTCCACATGTTTTTGATAGTGGTAAATATTGATGTAAGATCATTTTTTATTTTAGGACAAAAGAGCCATGCGAACTTTCTAAAATCATCAAAAATTATGATACGGGAAAAAAAAGAATGAGAAACAACATATAATGGTCCCCATAAACCAAAATGAATGGTTTCTAATGATTTATCAGAGGAATGTGAGTGGAATAAAAAGGTAATATGGGAGATTTTGAAATACTGCTTGATTCAGGCATCAATGTTTTATTAATATGTGTAAGGTAAAATCCAAATCATTTTATTACAGCGTATATGCCACATTTTATCAATGTTTTATTACAGCGTGAATACTTTTGATCAAAAGATGTCCAGTACGTGTATGCCACATTTTAGAGGAATCTTGTTCGCCAAAAAATGGTGTAGATATTAGAGTTTCAGGTTTTAGGTTTTATTGTTATTTATGGTAAATATATTAATTGAAAGTAATTCTTAGAAATATCTGGCACATGCAATATATGATCATTGTCTCATGGACATCACACTTCCTATAGGAATTACCATGGTGAAGTGCCCGTTTGTTGTCATTGCTCCTTTATTTGCAGAGCTTCCCGTTGCCATAAATTTCCCAGTGAATGCTTCTTAAGACATGAATGGAAAGTATCTCTGATGCCACAAGAAGATTCATGATCTTGTATAGAGGGAAGAGAATAAGAGAATAGAGTTAGATGAAAAGGAAAGAAAATGCAAGAGAAGTCGTTTGATTGTTGTACTCCATCAATTAGAACGTTACACGTAGGTTTGTATTTATAATAAAATATGTAACACTGATAACACCCTAAATTTGGTCTTTATTTGAAGCAATTTAGCACAATGTTATGCATTTAATGAGATTAAAATGGGTTTTTATCACATATTTAAATGAAATTAATGTTTTCAAGTGATTTCTGATTTTCCCCTAATTTTATGTTAATTTTATGAATTTTTAGGAATTTATTTGAGCTTGAAATAATTATTTTTAAATGAAAAGGCATGTTTAAAATTTAATTTCGAGGTAAATTAGTATGAGGATGAATTACTAAATTTTCTAGAATTTTCTAGAATTTTATAGATTTTTTCTAGGATTTTATAGGATTTTTTGGGAATTTATTCAATGAAGAAATGAATTTTTAAATAGGAAAAGGATATATTCTAGAAGATTAAATTTCCCTTTTTATCATCTAATAGTGCAGTTATTTCTTAATTATCAAACATATGAAACAACCAAACCAAATTCAAAATTTCCCTCTCAACCTGTCTAATTGACTCCTTTGACCCTTCTCTTTGGATCAAAGAAGCCAATTTAGAGCTCCCTATTTCTTCTATTCATCCCATCTCTTCTACCCCCCTTTCCAAATTTCTCATCTAATTAGGGTGATTTGATCTTCATTGAAGATCAAGTTAGCTCTAATTTGTGTCAAATTATTCAAGTGTATCATCAATTCAATTAACTTACTAGTTTCTCTTGGACGATACCCTTTACTTATCACTACACATCTTAAGTAGGGTTTTTATAAATTTTATTGTGAAAGCTGAAATTGAAAACGACAAGGGATTAAAATTTAGTAAAATTTACCCCTATTTTTGGCTTATCAAACACCATGATAGCTGTGTTTTAATCTAGACTGTTTTAATGCTGAATAAAGATTTCAGATCATGCATGGAGGTGTGAGATGACTATTTCCAGGCCGTAAAGATATTTAGGTAAGCAATATACATTAGACATGAATTACGACTGTTAGAAACTTGGATTTTGTTAAATGAAATTGTTAGATTTTTATACCAGAGAAGAAAGGCACTAGAAATATCTATTTGCGGGGTATCCTAGTTGCAGAAATAAGCAAGCAGTAGTCATTTTATTGTCAAGTCGAAAATTCTCATTCCAATCTATACCTAAGCTTTGAGTGAAGGCTTGTTCCATGAAGTAAGCATTGCAACATTTGACAGAGTCATCGCCGTGAATATCTCTTAGAGTTGAGACGTATTTACCAATTAGAGAGGAGACGAGATCTCTGAGTGAGGTTGACCATGAAAGTGTCGTACTCAATGGCCATAGCTTGGAGTGTCAGGAATATGTCAGCCCCACACTGTGAGAATGCGGGAGAGGAGGGGATTGACTTGTCTACCCCCCTCAAAGAGAGGGGGCATGCGGAAACCGAAGCATTCCCCCCTCTCTCTTATTGTTTTGTGAGGAAAGGGCCCATTTGGGTCCCATTTACCTTGTTATTTAAAGGAGCTTCATCCCCCTCTAACCCGAATCCGAATTTACAACCGTCAAGGGTGTTTCTTGTTCATTCTTCTTTTCTCTTCGTCTCGTCCCTCTCTCTCCATTACTGCCTTGATTAATCCTTGGTGATTACTCCCTTGTCTAGGGAGTTCAAGTTGGAGCTCCTCTACTGCAGCATACAACAAGCTTGTGTCCTGTACAAAGAACAGCGGATGTTGACATCATACTGGTGACATACATGGGTTCTTACTATCTATCTCTATATGTTGTCATATTGATCGTGTTCGGGTTGTTATCTATGTCTATACGTTGCCATAACACCTTGGAATCTCTTTCAACATGGATCCATTCATGATACTGAAAGGTATACGGGATATTAAGTAAGAGGTGGTTAGTGAAATAGCCATAAGGAAAAACAAGTAGAAGATGATGAATCATCACTTATGGAGAGATGATGAGGTATAGTTTGGCGAGTGTTAATAGAGTTGAATAAGACAAGAATGTCAGATATAAATTTAGGGGGAATACTACGTATCAGCATGAACTCCCGTTTTTGTCAGCCAGGCAGCATGAAGTTTCATACTTGTTCAAAAAATAGCACGAACCAATAAGAAGACGCCAAGTGGCGTCTTCTTATTTTTTTTGTCAGCGATAGTCAAGTGCTGACGTGGTAGCCAGGTGGACTCCACGGTGGCATCCACATCTCCGGCCACCGACGCCGCGCATCTCCGGCCGCCGACGCCGCGTGTCTCCCGCCGCCGACGCCGCGCTGCCTCCCGCCCGACGCCGCTGGCTCTCCGCCTCCGACGCCGCCGTGCGTCTCCGGCTGCCGACGCTTCCTCTCGCCGAAGAAGAAGAAGAAGAAGAAGAAGAAGAAGAAGAAGAAGAAGAAGAAGAAGAAGAAGAAGAAGAAGAAGAAGAAGAAGAAGAAGAAGAAGAAGAAGAAGAAGAAGAAGAAGAAGGAGAAGAAGGAGAAGCAGAAGAAGGAGAAGAAGAAGAAGGAGAAGAAGAAGAAGAAGAAGAAGAAGAAGAAGAAGAAGAAGAAGAAGAAGAAGAAGAAGGAGAAGCGCGGCGGCGTCAGCGGCCGGAGACGCGCGGCGGCCGGAGATGCGTGGCGTCGGCGGCAGCAGAGACGGGCGCCGTCGGCGGCTGGAGACGGGCGCCGTCGGCGGCCGGAGATGTGGATGCCACCGTGGAGTCCACCTGGCTACCACGGTGGAATCCACCTGGCTACCACGTCAGCACTTGACCATCGCTGACAAAAAAATAAGAAGACGCCACTTGGCGTCTTCTTATTGGTTCGTGCTATTTTTTGAAGTATGAAAGTTCATGCTGCCTGGCTGACAAAAACGGGAGTTCATGCTGATACGTAGTATTCCCCCATAAATTTATTTTAGCAGGGAGGTATATAGGGCAGTGAAGTGGGAGGTGTGTCCCTCAATAAAAGCGTGAGTATCTGCATTTTGCAAAACAATACCTGGATGAATAGGTGAACATAATGGGCTGGTCCTATATCAAGACTCCTGGAGATGTAAATCTCATAAGAGGAAGTGGATAGAGAACTAAATCCTTTATCTGTAGATTTTTAAACCATCAGCACACTGCTTTAACATATGATCTAATTTGTGAGGAGCATAGCCATGCAAATTAGCTAAAAAAAAAGATAGACAAACATTGTCAAGGGATAGAAAGTGGAGTACAGCACAGGAGTAATTGTTAATAATGTGTGGAGCGTGCGGGGCGATCAAATTAGTGATTGTCGTTACCGCTTCATCCCAAGACTTTTCTGCAATTGATGCATGGTGGAGCATGGCCAGTGCATTTTCAACGAAGTGAAAATGTTTTCTCTCTCCAATACCAGTTTGATGTGGTAAGTGTGAATAAGGACGCATTTCTTAATGTGGGCTTCTTTAGATATTGTCTGGACTGGTTCGAATGCAAGAAGATCCCGGTGATTGAGAATCCGAATACGATCGTGACGTATCGGACAAATGCAAACTCATTTGAGTCATTTATTACTTTTTTGTCTTGAATATTTTTACCACCGTATAGGAAATAAGCAGAACTGCGCGGCCTCCCCGACAAAGAGATAAAAGGCTAGGTTCTGGCCATAAAAGTATTTATGAGCTCCAAGCAAACGTAGCTCTCTGAGTAGAGCGAACCGATAGGAGGGGGCTGCCGACAGCGTCGCCGCGCCATCCATGGTTATGTAGAGATGGCGACGGCAGGCCCCGCAGAGATGTCTACCATCCGATCCTTCTTGTCGATAATCTCCACAGGTGTTGAGCCATTGGCGAGCGAGGGGGCATTATTCTCGTCGTATGCGGCGACATGGACGCCCAGAGCAGCCCTTCCCGACGGGTCGGGGTTGCTCGACCACTTCGCATCCCACTCCAGCGCCGCGGCGGTGCTGCACGCCACGCTGGGGCCGCCGGGGACCGTCAGCCTCGCCGAATTCTACAAGGGAGAGGGAGCGTCAAGATCGCCGCTTTTCTTCTCTGTTTTACCTCCGGGAAGGGTTATTCCGTACCTGTGGGAAGAACCTTTCGAAGATCATCCGATAATAGTAGCCCTCTTTGGTCGTCGGGGTGTTGAGCGGGTAGATCTTCTTGGCATTCAACAGCATCTTATCGGTTACCTGGTGAGTTAAGAGATTGGAGGAAGTTATGAGTTGATGACCGGAGCGAATAAGAGAGAATAGGGATGTTCGTGTTCGCGGATGACAGAAGAAGTGACCGACGTGTTTCGCGGCGTGGGCCTTTAGCCCGTCGATCCAGCTGTAGCCGACGCCGTCGCTGAACTGCTCCTTCTGTCGGTACAGGATGTGCTGAAGAAGGAAGAAAATAAGATGGAGCGAAGAAGTGTTTTTAGATCGTGAGAAGGCACAAGTTCAGAAGATTGAATTTGATTCTCAAGGGCAAGCACCTTGGGGAGAAAGGGTTCCTCCTCGTCGTCGAACGCCTTCCTCAGGATCCACTTCTCCATGCGACCGATGTCGGGCTGGATCTGAGACCAGGGAGCAAAATTCTGTGAGGACGGAACGGACACAGAAGAAGAACAGGTTTTGGGGAAAAAAAAGGAGGCGGGATTCGGGATTGAAGAGGAGGCTCACCATCTTCCAGGCGGGGTCGATGCTCATGGCAGTGTTGATGAACTCCTTGTCCAAGAACGGCACGCGAGCCTCGAGCCCCCAGGCCGAGGTGGCCTTGTTGGCCCTCAGGCAGTCGTACTGGTGAAGCGCCTTGATCTGCAGAGTCAGAGGGATGGGTAAAATTCCACAGCACTCGTCCTCGTGCCAGGGGAGATGAGACCATAGTGCGGTACCTTGCGGCACGTCTCGCGGTGGAATTCTTCCTTGTTGGGGGCCTTGTGGAAATAGAGGTAACCGCCGAAGATCTCGTCGGAGCCCTCCCCGGAGATGACCATCTTCACGCCGAGAGACTTGATCTTCCGGGACATGAGGAACATGGGCGTGCTGGCCCTGATGGTGGTCACGTCGTAGGTCTCGATGTGGTAGATGACGTCCTCAATGGCGTCGATCCCATCCTGCACGGTGAAGTAGAACTCGTGGTGCACCGTGCCGAGGTAGTCCGCCACCTCCTTGGCCGCCTTCAAGTCCGGCGACCCCTGGGGAGAATCGAAGAAGGAGGATAAGAAGCGCGGTTTTTCAATGGCTTTAAGAGGAGCAAGAAAGAGCGTATGGCGAGGAAGAAGAGGAACTCTTTGGGATCACCTTCATGCCGACGCAAAAGGAGTGCAGATGCGTGCCCCACTGCTCGGCGGCCTTGGTCCCCGCCAGATGGCGAGCGGTGACGGCGGCCACCAACGACGAGTCGAGCCCGCCGGAGAGAAGAACGCCAAAGGGGACGTCCGTCATGAGCCTCTTGACGACGGCCTTCGAATTCGGTCACACCGGTTATTTCGTTCGTTTTGAGAAAACGCGGGACAGTGGAGGCGCAAGAGAGGTAGTACATCTTCGAAGGCCTTCCTCAGAACCAAAGGGTCGTAGGGAACGGAGGGGACGGTCTCGGCGAACCACGGCGGGTTGTACCAGCGCCTGAACCCGTGTTCCTTGCTCGAGTAGAGGTGCCCCGGCGGGAACGGCTCAAAGTGCTCGCACTCGTCGTTGAGCCCCTTCATCTCCGACGATACCCAGATGGATCCTGACCACACGCGAGATTTGCCGCGTCGGAGGTAGTACAGACATTCATAACGAGACCAGAAGGCGGTGGAAAGAGGGAGGAGGTGCAGGGTTGAAGCTGACCGTCGATTCCATAGCCGAGGTACAGGGGAGTGACTCCGATGGCGTCCCGGGCGACGAGGAAGGTGTTGCTGCGGGTGTCCAGCAGCACGAAGGAGAAGACCCCGTCCAGCATGTCGATGAAGTCCTCTCCATTCTCTTCGTACTGCCCTCGTTCATCGCCCGAGAGGTCAGTGCGGTGAGACAAGGGAGGAACAACAAAGAAGAAAGAACGAGAAACGAGAAAGAAGAAGAAGAAGAAGACTAGAGGAAGAGAAGAAGAGAGACGAGGGATACCAGGTGGGCGATGACGTCACAGTCGCTGCCGGTCCTGAAGCTGTGGTTGGGCAAGCTCTTCCTCAGCTACTCGTGGTTGTAGATCTCTCCGTTGACCTGCTCAAGAGGCGAAAACACGTTTTCATGAATAAGAGCCTATATCATACGGTCGTCGTCGTCGTCCTGTCCCTTCTTCTCCAGTCGTCATCCTCTATATTTTTACTCTGGGATAGGCCAAGTTTAGGGTTAGTTACCGTGACGATGACGGAGCCGTCGGCGTTGTAGAGGGGCTGGTCGCCGGAGGCGGGGTCGATGATGGCGAGGCGCTGGTGCGACAAGAAGCAGTTACCGTGCTGCGCCAGCCCGCTCCAGTCGGGGCCCCTGTGCCTCAGCCTGTTTGCAAAAACGACCGACATGAGCCTACGCGCATACAAAGTTGGGTCTTATATTTTACGGTTCATTCCCTCGGACAGCGTAGAAGAAAGTATCGTCGTCGTCATGGTATTCGTTTTTTGAAATCCGTGTTGGGATGGTTTAGACTCCGGGGGAGAGTGATAGTAAAAATATTTGCTCTTGTTTGTGTTATCTGATTACGGACGGAGAAGAGAATCTGAGAAAGAAGCACAAGAGCGAGAGAAGCTCACGCTCATGGAGGAGGAAAAGAAAGAGCGAGTGGATAGGGAAGAGGAAAGGCCATTGCCTGCGGGAGAGCTCGAGAATTCTGACTCTCTTGGCCTGAGAGTCATCAGAGCAGCCCAACACTGCCAGAATCCCACACATGGCGACTGCACGAGGAAGACGAGGACGAAGGAGAAAGATCTCTAGTAGAAAGCTCGCGGCTGGGAGATGACAGACCTATGAGGGGGAGCCCATATTTATAGGCGAGGTGGGAGGCCGCCGAGCGGCGCCGCTCCATCGCGTCGAGGAGTCGAAGACCACGTGGCGGCGCTTCCTTCGTTCGACATTGGCCTTCGGCGGGCTATCCATCCGGCTGATGACGCATTCGTCTAGAAGAAATGATAACTGCGGGGGCGGTAACTGGACGCGGAATATTCGAGACGAAATACGAGGCTGACTTTCATCTGATTTCTGCACCAATGTCGAATCTTGTGATTCCTATGCAAAGTATGGAGGTATCTATTTCCTCTGGCTCCTTTTTTTGCTTCTTCTTCATCTGCTTCTCGTCTTTTTCGAGTATCGTCTTCGACGTCAGGCCATTTTTTTTGGCATGTTCCGTGTGCATCCAACCTTTATTTGTTTAAACACGGAGAAGATACAAAATCTCGTGTTTTTTAATGATTTGTTTATCTAATCCGGAAGGTGGCTGGGTCCGTCACGAGCGGGTATGTACGTTTTTTAGCATCTCTTATGCAGTTTTGCTCAGAAGTATGTGGCGAGAGGAACATCTCCGATGATAATGGCCTCAACTTTGGATTAAATTATCGTCTTCTCCGTTCCTCCTCAAAGTCGAGTCAGCATCACGCATGGTCGAGGAGTAAATAACTCAGACGGGGCTGCTCGGCGCGGCGAACCGGTGAACATCTGAGCAGAAAAGACAAGCGGCGAAGATTCTCTCTTTCAGCTGATCTGGTTTTCACGGTTATGCTACGACTTACGATTTTTTGAGGAAAGTCAGAGAGAGAGAGAGGGGGGAGAGGGAAGAGAGAGCGGGAGAGAGAGAGGGAAGAGAGAAGGGGGGAGAGAGAGGGGGAGAGACAAGCGGGAGCGAGACGAGAGAGAGAAGAGACGGCAGGAAGGAGAGAGGGAAGACAGAGAGAGAGGAGAGAGGGGAAGACAGAGAGAGAGGAGAGAGGGGAAGACAGAGAGAGAGGAGAGAGGGGAAGACAGAGTGAGAGGAGAGAGGGGAAGACAGAGTGAGAGGAGAGAGGGAAGAGAGAGAGAAGAGAGTGAGAGAGTGAGGGGGGAAGAGAGAGAAGAGAGGGAGGGGGGGAGAGAGAGGAGAGATAGAAGAGAGAGAGGGGGGGAGAGAGGGTAGAGAGAAGAGAGGGGGGAGAGAGAAGAGGGGGGGGGAGAGAAAAGAGAGAGAGAGGAGGGAGGCGGGAGAGGGGAGAGAGGGGAGGGAGAGGGGGGGGAGAGAGAAGGAGAGAGAGAGGACAAAGGGAAGAGGAAGAGAGGGGGGGAGAGAGAGAAAAAAGAGAGAGAGGGTGGAGAGAGAAAAGAGAGGGGACAGAGAGCGAACAGAGAAGAGGAAGAGAGGGGGGGAGAGAGAGAAAAAAGAGAGAGAGGGTGGAGAGAGAAAAGAGAGGGGACAGAGAGCGAACAGAGAAGAGAGAACAGATAGAAGGGTAAGAGAGAGAGAAAGGAGAAAGGGGAAGAGAGAGAAAGAGGAGAGAGGGGAAGAGAGAGGATAGAGACAAGAGAGATAGAGAGGATAGAGAGAAGAGAGATAGAGAGGAGAGAGAGAGGATAGAGAGAAGAGAGATAGAGAGGATAGAGAGAAGCGAGAGAAATGATAGAGAAAAGAGATATAGAGATGATAGAGAGAAGAAAGAGAGAGGATAGAGACAAGAGAGATAGAGAGAGAATAGAAGGGAGAGAGAGGACAGAGAGAAAAGAGTGAGAGAGGATAGAGAGAAGAGAGTGAGAGAGGATAGATAGAAGAGAGAGGGAGAGAGAGGATAGAGAGAAGAGAGTAAGAGAGGATAGAGAGAAGAGAGAGGGAGAGAGAGGATAAAGAGAAGAGAGTGAGAGAGGATAGAGAGAAGAGAGAGGGAGAGAGAGAGAGGATAGAGAGGAGAGAGGGAGAGAGAGAGGATAGAGAGAAGAAAGAAGGAGAGAGGAGAGGGAAAGAAAAAGAGAAGAGAGAGGGAGAGAGACAGAGGATAGAGAGGAGAGAGGGAGAGAGAGAGGATAGAGAGAAGAAAGAAGGAGAGAGAAAGAGAAGAGAGAGAGAAGAAAGATTGAGAGAGGGGAGGGAGAGAGAAAGAGAAGAGAGAGAGAAGAAAGATTGAGAGAGGAGAAGGGGAGAGAAAGAGAAGGGAGAGGGAGAGAGAGAGGAAAGAGAGAAGAAAGAAGGAGAGAGAAAGAGAAGAGAGAGAGAGAAGAAAGATTGAGAGAGGAGAGGGAGAGAGAAAGAGAAGAGAGAGGGAGAGAGAGAGGATAGAGAGAAGAGAGAGGGAGAGAAAAGAGGGGGGAGAGAGAGAAGAGAGAGGGAGAGAGAGAGAAGAGAGAGGGGGGGAGAGGGAAGAGAGAGGGAGAGGGAGGGGAGAGAGAGAAGAGAGAGGGAGGGAGAGAGGAGAGAGAGAGGAGAGAGAGAGGATAGAGAGAAGAGAGTGGGGGGGAGAGTGAAGAGAGAGGGAGAGAGAGAGGATAGAGAGAAGAGAGTGGGAGAGAGAGAGAAGAGAGAGGGAGAGAGAGGATAGAGAGAAGAGAGTGGGAGAGAGAGAGAAGAGAGAGTGAAGAGAGAGAGGATAGAGAGAAGAGAGTGGGAGAAAGAGTGAAGAGAGAGGGAGAGAGAGAGAAGAGAGTGGGAGAAAGAGTGAAGAGAGTGGGAGAAAGAGTGAAGAGAGAGGGAGAGAGAGAGAAGAGAGAGGGAGAGAGAGAGAAGAGAGAGGGAGAGAGAGAGAAGAGAGAGGGAGAGAGAGAGAAGAGAGAGGGAGAGAGAGAGAAGAGAGAGAGAGAGAGAAGAGAGAGGGAGAGAGAGAGAAGAGAGAGGGAGAGAGAGAGAGAGAGAGAGAGAGAGAGAGAGAGAGAGAGAGAGAGAGAGAGAGAGAGAGAGAGAGAGAGAGAAAGAGAGAGAGACGTAACTATAGCATTGAATGAGAAGAGGTTCGATTCGCAACTGCAGAGTTCTAAAACAGTGGAAGGCATTCAAGTGGGAGTTACGACGTCTTTGCGTGCTGAGTTCAAAGCAGGATCCACTCAGATCCCATCCGATGAAACCGTCCACTTGCACAATTCCGTTCTCGCAACGGGGATCCGTGGAATCAAGCTCAAGTTGACATCTGAAGATCGTGACGAATTGAGATGGTCATAATTCACCTAATTGTAAATATTTTGAATTCAAAAGTGGAGACAATGAGCTTCAGAATGAAAGCATAATGATCTAATGGGAGTTGCGTAGATAGGATTAAAGGAAGTGGGACCTAGAGATATATAAATTGGTGAGATTTGAGGGATCAAATTAAATGATTGAGATTGGCTTCCATTAGTTTGGTACGTAGAAGAAGTGAGAATTAAATAGGAAGATTAAGGTGTTTAGACGACTTTGAGAATTGATGTAAGACAGAAGGTGAGGCAAGTGAGAAATAGACCTGGACTGGTGTAATGTATACAACCTCTCATCCTTCTATTGTGTCTTGCTTCTCTGATAATAACTCAGTAGAAATTCAAGTCGAGGAGCGCTATAAAATACAGAATCCTCAACAGAGGCTTACTGGATGAAGAAGGAATAGGACAAGTCAAACCAGTAGGTGGAAGCCCTTAGTGGATGAGGTCAGGATCATATTTATTTTAATCCTAATGATTACTTTTTTCTTTATTCGATAGTATATCACCCTTAATTTGTGTCTTATATTATGGTGGCCGAGAGATTTTGTAGGGGGATAGAAGGAGATTGAGGCTCTAGGAAAGGATACTTCCATCGTAGGATTAGAAACATCCTTGAACCTTGATAAAATATAGTGTCATTCTATATCGCCCACAACCATTCTTATATAGGTATAAACATATTAGGTATACATCCATTAAAGATCTTTTCAAAAAATATCTTATTCGACCCTTCTCAAGCCTTCTCTATCTTCTAGAAACTAATAAATTGTAATATATTAAAGTAATATATATTAAGTTTAGAGTTCCCTGATGATACATGAGAACAAGAGCAAACTTCTCCATTTTGACATTGATTATCAACTAAGAAGGAATTAATCCGTAGCATGTAGGTGCCTTCTTCTACAGTCTACTCTGAGTAGATTTAAAACACTTCCACATGAAGATATTGTAATTCAAGAAGAGGTCATTCATCAGATAAAAAAATTAAGCCTCCAAGTAAAGCTTCTTCATTCATTATTTGATCGAGTAAAACTCAACAATAATAGGTGAAATTTAAAAAGACGATCAAGATGGATCTCATGGGACCTTAATTTAATCCTTTGAGTAACAAATAAAATAAAATTTACTGATATGGATAATATCATTTTTTTAAGATGTGTAACTTTTATTTTCCAAGTGAATTCAGTTTCGTCTTGAATTTAATCATGTCTGATTGAAGTTATTTGACCTAATCTCCATGATATAATTAAAGAGAAATAGCCGAGTAAACTCCAAATGCCTCTGTTGCATTCCTTGGAGGGAAAAGAGGACAGGTAAAAAATGTTAAATTTAACCTATCCCTTTGTAACATCACAAGGGAAGGGAAATTTTTACCTACAATTATGAAACAAAGAAAACAATCTAAGGACGATGCCATTAATGACAACATTTTTATTCATAAGCTTTCATGCCAAGTGAGAATACATTATACACTGAGTAAAATGGGTTCATCTATTGCAGTCAGATTCTTTAGGAAAACACATGAAGGTAAAAATACCCTAGTAATTACATTTCTTCTTGAAAACTACTCATTAAATGTCAATTGGTAGGTCAACATCAATGCTTTATATTCCATTGATTTCTTCTCATTTAAAAGTATAAAGATACTTCTCACTATCCTTATACTATCTTATTGATACAAAATATTTAGAAACATAAAACTTCCCTATTAGAGATCAGTGAGTTGACTTGGCTAAATCATATGCGTCATTTGACTTCCTAACTAATTTGTGATTCGATTTTAATCCCATTTTTTCATATTTATGTTAAATTGAAGTAAATATATTTCATATCTAAAATTATCTAATTTATTATAATATTTTAAAAAAACTTATTTTGCATCTAATTCAATCCAACAAACCGAGTCTACAGTTTTCCAAGTTAACTCTTGATCTTTGGGGATTTGAGCTGTACTGATCATAGCCATCAATTTTATACAGTTTAGTCAGCTTTCAACATTATTTTTTGGAGGAATTGTGTTTTAAACTGACCTTTGGGGATCTTTTCTATTAACAAGAACACCTAATGTTATATAAGGTTCTTATCACTACTCCAATTTATCAGCTAATTATAACTACAGTTAACCTAATTGGTTGTCAAGTTATCAATGAGTGTGATGCCAAGCAAAATAATGTGTTCAAGATGGTGTAAAAAGGATTATCAACTCCATCAGTTATGATGTATGTATAGTTCCCTGCTCATTAGACACGCTGAAAATGACTTAAAGTATGGTTAAGTTGGAAACTATGATTGGTGTTCTAGTTTGGAATCTTGCATTTGAAAATCTTCAAAAAATTCTCTCTATTTTTTGATTTCCTTATCGAACTTGATTGTATCATCTTCCATGAGTTTGTATCTGAAAACTCACCAAATGTTTGGGTTATATTTTTATGATTACCCACTTGTTCACATTAAATGGATTAAATATGTTTACTATAAATCCTAAAATGATTCAAAGTATTTCTAATACAATGTTATGATTTTTTTAGATATTATTATATTCTTAGGAATTTAGACTTCATATTCCCAAAGAAAAGGATTTTTGGATTTGGAGTGTAACTTTTTACATTTTTTCTCATTAAATTCAGGAATTATCATTTTTCTTTAGTGAAAGACATATTTAATATATTTTCCCATATATTAAATTTAATACAAAGTAACTAAGGGTTTTTAGTATTTAATCACTGCGATGCCATGTAATACCATTTTTAGAGTGGTGCCCAATCAACATTTTTACAATGATAAGTGCATAGTCATTGTGAAAAGACCCATTAAGGCATCCCCGATCGTGATGCCATAATGGTCAATCACTATTACTGGAATCTTAATTTTTTATGCATAAAGGTGGCATAGCCAACGAGAAAAAGGGGATTTTATTTGTAATTAATGAATTCACATTGACCAATGAAAGCCAATTTCAATAATCATTTTATTGACTTCTTATTATGTTGAACATTTAACTGTAGTAGTGCCCGCCCATGAGTCACATAAATAATGATGTCACATGTACACGTGGCCCACACGTGTAGATGTGGCACATGTGTCTCATAAACAATTCATATTTGAATGGTTGAAGTCAATAAGCATGTAAAGGTGGAGAGTGTTGATGTCTTTCCACATCATACACTAATTATCTTATGTTTTCTTATATTTTATGCAAAGGGACACTTGGAGCCTTGTAAGCCATTGATCATGAATGACTTGATGAAATCAGAGCCAATTATTGAATGGAACTTTGAATAGACTAAGGAATAACCCTACATGCAATGTGACAATGATAGTGAGGATTAGGATGGAGAAATATCCACATTAACTAGTGTGTCGGATTTATCCAAATTCAGGGATTGATGTGACAATCCAAAAGACTGATTGAGATGAAACTTTAAGGGAAATTCAACATTCTATACATTGACATGTTTGGATCTTTAAGTTGGTTCCCCATTCAAGAGACTGGTTCAAGGAGAGTGAGTTTTTGAAGATTCAACAAGTTTCCCTTGGTGTCTTTGCTACATGGAGAATAAAGCAGGAGAGGTTTGCTTGCATCAAAAAATTTTCGTGGTCCTGCCAGAACATTAGGACCTACTGTAGAACATTCGAGAGACTGGTTCATAAATATTGATTTATTTACAGACTTCCATTCAGTAAAATATATCCCTTTTCTTCTTCTCACTCCATGTCTCCATGATCAATATGTTTCATCCCATCATCTCCATCATGGTTTGTCTTCTAATCCTATTTGAAATTATAAGTCATAATTTAAAATATTTATTCTTCTTCTTTCCCCTTATTCATCCTCTCACTCCATCGTCATTATTTAAATTATATATTTATATAACTCTCTCAGCCTCATTAAATATATTCACTCCTTCCTATTTTCTACTCATGACTAATTGAATTATTCTTATTAAAAGTTATTCTCACCCTCCATCTCATTTTTTGTATTGCATTACTGTCTCATATTTACTTGTATGTCCTATCTCCCTTCTTCAATCACTATTTAAAAAATGTTAAATCCCTAATCTCAGTTCCCTATGGAGATGACCCATACTGATAAATAATTAGATAAAACTATTTACATCACAATCAGTTTTATATCTATTTATTGGTTCAATTAAAAAGCGCCAATCACATAACTACAACCTAATTTTTAGATTTTTCGGTTAATGTCATGATAACCCGCATTTTTAGTAGCTTAATCTGACCATATTTACATATTTATTTGCATTAACTTCATTATATATGCATGTTATAGACATTAAAATGATTTATCTATTTTTAAAATCATATTTTTAATTTTGTGGATTTTACATATTTTTAGGGATTCTTCAGACAGAATGAAATTAATTTTTTGAATCAAAAGATGATTTTTTCTGAGTTGCTCAACATTAAATTTGGAAATATGATTGTTTTAGTCCAAATAAAAAATTATTAATAATTTTGGGGATTTATTTAATTTAGAATGAATTTTAGAATATTTTTAAACTCTTTTACTTCTGGGATGCCACGTGTCACCACTCAATTTGTAGATCAATGACCAACTAGGGAGTAAGGTTAATGATTGGCCGATGCCAATCATTAATATAAATCATCAAGGTAGGATGACGTGGCCCAATAATAAAAGACACCCTTTTTACAATAAATGCAATGCAGAAGCCATAGCTCGACTTTTAAAGTTTTGATTTTTTAATCCTTTGACAAGCAAAGATTGCAGTTGTGCCCTCATGTCACGAGACGCATGGGCCACTTGTACATGTGGAGTGTGTCTGTCATCCTTTCATTGGATTTAAAAGGGGAGCATCAGATGCGACATGTTTATTAACAAATATATTTTATATCAAAGTTTTAACCATTCATTTTGTCTTTTTTAGAGGTGACACGTGGTGCGATGAGAGTTGCTGATCACAGATGATGATGAAGTATTTAAGCCCATCATTGCATTAAGTGATAGGACAAGACAAAACCCTAACAAAACTACATGACAACACTGATGAGGATGACGAGATAGAAATATTTTGACTAAACCAATGTCTAGTATCATCCAACTTCCAACCTTGATATTTGACAACCCATAACTCTGATTGAGCTGAAATTGTAAGGGTATTCTCTTTAGTGAAATTTTGAAAGAAATTTAACCTTTGAAAGCCCATTAAGGTTGTTCTTGGTGTCTTTACTGCTTGAAGAGTGTCAAAAGAGAAGTGGGGAGAGGCTGATCTGCATTAGGAAGACGCCTTGATCCCACCAGAACTCAAGGATCTAAAGTTAGCCTTTTGACTTAGATTGGTTCATCTTCAACTCATTGGGTTGATCATCTAGCACTTCCATCCATCATGAACATTCATCATCATCCCAACCTATCCCCACCTACTGTCCACATCACATACCACTATCAATGTTACAATCTCATCACATACCCCTCTCCTTTTGTTTAAGAAAACATACATCACTCTCTCTCCCATTTTAATCCTCCATCACCATGTGCTATATCATCATCTTCACCTCATCTCATCTTCCCATCCTTCTAAACTCTATTAAACCCAAAATTAGTAAAACCCTTTATTATCAAACCCTAAAATAGCTACTTCTTATCATTAACTCTTATCTCGTCTCACGCCACTGTTTACGTCTATCTTCACCCTAAGCTCTAGTCCTACTCGATTGATAATGATTCATTATTACTATGCTACTCATCATGTCTTCACAAACCTTACTCATCACTAACTAATCAAATTATTTTATGTGTAAAGGTTTATAAATATTATTTTTTAAACATAATTTCACGACAATGCAATTTGAACATAAATTTGAGTCTATCATGTTGTTGCCATAGAAGGATAGAAATTTGGGATTTATTTATTTTTTACTTAATGATTTTAACTTTATTTAAGTACTTTTGTCTTAGGTTTAATAATGATCCCGCTCATAAGGAATCATTATTTCATGTAAAATGGTCTTTTGGATGTTAGAAGATAGACTAAAATAAGGGAAGCCATTGAACAAAATTCACTCATGCCAGAATTGTTAAGGGCTCCTTCCCTTCTTATCCATTCTCAACTTAGTTCATTTCCATACCCAGAGTCATTGGGGCAGTGTAATGATGATGATGAAATGTGAACATAGCTCATCATGGTGGAGGAGGAGATCGCGGAGACACATCAATATGTTCTGCTACATGTTGCTAACTTCAAAACTATTATTACTAAGAAGTGGGGTGAATGGAATGTCAGTGTTGGGCATAATATTAGATTAGTTAATTGACTTTAGTTGTTAGATTTTCTTGTGAGCATTTGATTTTTGACATTTGCTTTGGAGCTTATTTTTTTGTTTTTTAGCTAACAAAATGGCTATTATATAAATAGCATGTGTGATCTTTTCACATATCTCTCTAGGTATTCTACTATTGAGAGGACTCAAATATTAAGGGAACAAGTTGAATATGCACGCTGATTCAATGACAAAGCTTATTATAATATAGACAAAGCTCATTATAATGGCTATTATTTCTCTTTCTCTAGGTCTCTCTCACACCATTTGTGATATTATAATATAGGCAATGCTCTCTTATTTCATCCTATCTATGATTATCCTTCACAAGGGGTGACTACTTAATTTAGGTTCTTCAATGACTATACTTGTATAATTTACTCCTAATTGTAGAAAAATAAGTAGAATATAAAAGAAGGGTGCAAATAAAAAAAAATATATTGTTTTTATAACAATGATGAATCACATAGGGATCACCATCTAAGGAGCAGATAATAATTGAGTAGATCAACAAATCATTAAATAAAAATATTACATGCTTCCAATAAAATAAGAAACTCCATAATAGTATTTTTTAAAAATGTTTTTTGGTCCTTCTATTTTAGTCAATGTTGAGGACTCTCTTTTCTTATCTCTTTCCTTTTTTTCCAAAGGGGTGATAACAATTTCAGCTTATCCTGTAAACACATAATCGAGGATCAAATAAATATTTATTATAAGATTCAGCCCATTGTAATGAGAGAAAAAAATATAATAAGAAGATATGGATAAAAACAAAGAGGGGATAAGAGGGGAAAGATATCGTCAAAGAATGATATCACGAAGAGAAAGAAGAGGAAACTTGGGAGTAAGCCTATCATAAGTAGAATAGACCAAAAGAAAAGAGAGAATTAGTTGAGAGTTATGGAACTAATGATGTGTATTAATATAGCAAAAGAATATGCCATATAATAGTGTAATACGGTTTATATATATTTTGATGGAATGCCTCAAAAAGGCTGACAAAATCAAACTTCTATTCTACTCAAATCAAAGTTAATGTAATCAATGATGTTCATAAAGTAGCTTTTGACCAAATTAAGTTGAGATCATAACAGATTTGACCTTATTCAAAGAGCAAAGGGATGGGAGGGCTGATCACCACCACATAGCATCGGGTGTGTGTTTTCCCTAGCTCTTCTCCTCTATGTTGGCACAAATATTTGTCTATTTGGACACTCTCAGGTGCCATCCTAGATGTTGGAGCCAACGGAGAAGTCTCAAGCTCCTCCTATTGTTCTCTCCGCAACTAGAAGGGCCTCCCGTCTCTAATATGCATATCAATTGAAAGATCGTGAACTTGGGGGTTGTAAGCCCCTTTTAAGGATTATGGAGGTCCTCTCATCATTGTAGTGATGGAAATATATGTGGCCAACAAGCCAATCACACGTTCCACATCTCGCTCCATGGTCACTAATACAACATATTCATTATAGTGCACGTGTGATGCTTATAATGAAGTCCATGAATCCATGTTCAGAATTAGTGAATTATGATGAAATCATAATACTGAGATCACTAGTCTTTAAGCATATGATGAGCATGGCCAGTCCTGTAGCTATTAGAGTGAAGGCACTAAGAATAGATAGTGGGTGCCCTTTAGTGAAAAAAGTTCACTGAATTGATTCGTACGAATCTCAGGGTATTTAACCAAATTGTCAATTAGTTCGATTCACATCAAGGTTGTGTAAATGGTCCTTAGACTTGAGACACCAAAGATGCCTATGGATAGATAGTTGTGCTTTGACTATGACCTACGCGTGCCTAATCATGGGATTCTAAATTGTCTTAGTTTGGGTGCATCAAGAAGTTCACGAATACGATGGGGTGGTCAAGATGGGATCGTCCACCCTCAGTATAATAGGTGAGAGCTCAATGAAGACGAAGCAATGAAGTCCTTGGCCAAGGTAGTGAAGTATTGGGAGAAGAGTTCCGCGATGATTTCTGAAAGCATTAGTACTAACTCAGATGACCGATTAGGGTTTGATAGTTGACCATACGCGAATTCATCCAAGGAGCGTCAAGTGGATGGGGGATTATACATACACAATAATCGATGACGAAGAGGTTCCATAAATGAGTCAATACACACTCCTTTGTATCTTCTACGACACGAGGTGTAGCTTGGCACCCCACATATTTGAGATTCGATCTATCAATTGGGTTAAATCGATTTGACATTAATTAATTTATATGATGATATAGTTAATTAATTTGAAAGGCCAATAAAGGTTATTGGACCACTAAGGTTGTTAACTAGACTAATACATGGGCCTAGAGGGTCACACGCAAATGGTCTTTTGGACGTCAGAAGATATACTTAAGTTTTTGGGGTTTCTATAAAAAAATACCCACATAGTATAAATAGGGGAAGGCCTTGAACCAAATTCACCTAGGCTAGAATTGTTCAGGGGCCTTTCCCCTTATTATCCCTTATCTCCACACCCCCTCTCCAACCTCGATGCAATCGGGACAATGTAACGTTGACAACAGAGATTAAACGGGGCTCGTCAACAAGAAGGAGGAGATTGGACATGTCGAGGATCACGTAGATACATTTAGAGGCTGCAAACTTGAGCAGCTCGATTCATCTCACTCTAGACCCAAGAAATCACAGATGTGATCTGTGCAAAGGCACTTCGTTTCATGGTTTTATCGATGTTGTTCGATATCGCAAAAGTCTTCCATTGTGTGCCGTTTTGATTTTTTAATCCATGTCAAGGCCTTTAGAACACAAACTGTAGGTCACTTGGTCAGCCCATGGTGGTCCTATGAGGGCCATTGGATGGCCGATGGTCCCAACCTTTTCATCAGAATCGGCCATCTTGCTAGCAGTGTTGATGTCCAGGGGCGGAGATGGATGAATGTGCCCGTAGCTGTCCAATCTCCTTCTTAGGGTCTCCAACGGCTGTGAATTACATCGCAATTGTGGACCCCTTTTACTCACATTAGCCACCCCGCCATCAGCCTTTTCTCCTTTATGATTGGTTTATCAAAGGGATCCCTTGTCCTTGTCATACATCTTGGCCAGTCAGAAGCTTGGAAAAGAACAAAAACAAATATTTAAAAGTAATAATTCTAACCATCTGATCTTCCTTAAGAAGATTGGATGGTCGAGATCATATCCAAATACTTAAAGAAGCCCTTATGACATGGCCTGGTGTGAAACCCATTCATAATGTCTTTCTATTTTTCTTCAGATCACAGCTCGTTGGGGTGTGATCAATCACATCACATGCCGGCCTCGCCAGGTTAAAAGCTGAAATAAAAAAAGTATATGTTCCCATATCGGGAAGTTTTATAAAATACACAACCATGTAAATCTGATAAATGAAAGTTATTTGAAATGAAATGCTATATTCCCCCTTTCGTCTGCACTAGCTACCTCAAACTGGGCCCTCGTGGGCTCCTTGGGGGGATCCTTGATCAGATTGATGGGGCTTGTTGTCAAGCGCCGCTGCGTGGCGGCTTGGGATAGGCTTGAGCCCCCCTGCCTTCGCCCACCCATGGCTGGCTTGGGCACTATTATGCCCTGGCTCAGCCCTAGTTGATCATTTAAAAGAACTTTTTTCTTATATATATACATATGTATTACTCTATCTCTCCTTTTTATTTTGTTTCTTCAACTTTGGCTTCTTGATAACTCAGATTTTGGAGTGTATTAGTGAGAAATTAATCACTTATTATAGTCTTTTAGGTAATCAAAATTAAAAAAAATATTTATAACCCTTACTATCCTAGGGAGAGTAAGAGTCGATCATTACAGACCAAAGTAATAGTTAGTGAATTTCAATTTAAAATAATTTTTTGGTAGATTTGTATAAGTTTGTTTTATACTTATAACTTGTTACATATGAAGCAAAGTAACTAGATTTAATAAAATTATAATTAAGAAATATTATCTCTATGAAAATTAATCCTAGAAGGAAATATTAGACAAAGGATGATTTTTGGGAATTTTAAAGATTTTTACGAGTCCAATAATCCTAAAATGAGACCTAAACCTGAAAATGTCAAAAACTCTGAGAGAGAAGTGAGATTGATTCCACTTGGCTCTATGAGTCAAGTGGAGTTTGTCTAAAATAAAACTAATAAATACTCAATAGCCAACTTTATCAATTAAGTGCTAAATGATGTTTAAATGTTAAATTTAAATATTTATTGTCATTAAAAATTTCACTCAAGTATGCCATTTAGCACCTACTATTTGATTCACCACTTCCTCCCTGCAAAATAATAGATTGAGATATAAGAGGGGGCATTAATCTCATTAAAATTAACAATGTTTCAAACACAGTTTACTAAGAAATATTTAAACTTTTAAAATATGCAAAAAACTTACATTAAAATGCCCTCTTTTACTAAATGCTCCATTTAATGCAGAAGATGAAAATTGTTGTCAAGATGAAAGTAATACACATAAAATAATTCCAAAATCACCTTAAAATATGCATAATTGCATGCCTTAATTAGGGATCATGGCCACCAGCTCTTTCCATATCCATATGGAAGTTTATCATGTGTACTCTAGCAATACAGCGGTATATTCATGCTTAGTCATGCCATTGGGGTGTTTAATGCTTCTTGGTCATAATTTTTAGGTTAAAAAATTGAAAGGATAATATAAGGGAGATTAGGGGCCATTACTGCGGGACTACCAATTTAAGTTGGGGGGTCTTATAATACTCCTAATATTTGGGTAATATGGATACCTTGACATGTTTATCCACATTAAAATCATTAGATATATGTGTAAGCATAAAATGATTAAATTTATTTTATGATTTTTTAAAGCTACTTTGGTATTGAATCAACTCCATCTTTTAAATTTCATTTAATTTAAGTTCTAGAAGCATTGTATAGAAGTAAGGCTCTTTTAGCAGATCGAATGCACCTCTTGATGGTATGATCCATGTTTTAGACTCACTAGTTTTCTCCTGCATGACTATGATATCAGATAAGGTGAAGAACAGACATCAAAATCAAAATGTTAAAATAATCTTTCTGTAGGTTTATAGCTTATTGAACTACCCTGCATACTCCTTCAACTAGTTGACCTGATCTTCTTACATATATCCATTAATTGTAGTAATTTTACTTGTGGTAGAACCAATTTTGTTTTAGATACCTAAAGAATCTATGCAACTCATATAGGTAACCTCTTCATCTCTTGTCCCAGCTTTCCTTGAACTATTTCACCTATTTTTGTCTATTTTATGTCAGCCCTAAGTACCTAAGATATTACTAATTCCCATATATTTGATACTAGTGTGGCCCGCTCCCAATGCTCGCATGGAGTAGAGAGAGAAGATAGAAGAAGCAGGGCTGTCCTCATCCTAAGATGAACCGAGCTGAAATCATACTCAAACCAGTCAAATTACCAGATTTGATGATGTTGGAAATACCAATTGTGTGGTTCATTTGATCCAAGGGAAGAACTTACTGATATATTGAGAGCAAGACTTCCTGATGGTAAGCAAGGGTGATGTCAAAAAGGTAGAAATAGTCCCCCTTTCCATGCTATCTTATTCTTCCACTTATTCGCAGCATCGTCTGTAGAGGTGAGGATACATCATTGATTTAATTCAGATCCGGTGGTTTGGCTCGGCAGAAATCAGGGCAATAGAGAAGGAAAAAATTTAGGATCCCGCAATCAGAATCTGAACTTTACGATAAAAATTTATTTTCATGTCAAAATGTTGGGATCTCGATCGGACTTACACTCTTAAATCAGAATTCTACTGTCTATCAGATTGACCTTGAACTTTGTGGTCAAAATGTATGATATGAACTTTTCATTCACAATTTACTGATTTCCAGAAAATCAAAATTTTCTCAATCAAACTTCTCCATCAATCAGAATCATTGCAATTAAAGTATACTACTCTCGGTCATTTCTCGATAAAAAAGTAGAGCTCTCGATTGAGTATGAAATTTTTGACTCCTCGGAGAATACAAATTTCTAAACATTTCGGTTTATGAGGCAGACATTTGAATTTTAGTTTATGAGCCAAACATTCCAGTGTATGAAACAAATAAAACAACTAAAAATTGGAGGATGGAACAAATAAGACAACTAAAAATTAGAGCTTTTGATCGAATATGAAATTTTGAATTTCCCCAGAATATGAATTTTTAAACCAAAATATTTGCCTCTCGATCGAGAGACTGAGATCTAATCTTTAGAGCAAATAACTTCTGTTCAAAATCATATTTTGATTTTGACGAAAAGATTCTGATAGATGGTGAACTTTGATGTCCATCAATCAGAAAGTTTGTAGATGTGTTCATCTTTCATTATCACAGAGATTTTAATTTTAGAGAAAAATTCAGAAAAAATGTAAGGGGCTTCTTGATCAAAAGTTAGGGATTCTCGATCAAAATTTAGGGTTTTTTGATCAAAGTTTGGGATCTCAGATTGAGATTAGAAGATAGTACCTTTTGCTCGAAGCAATCGCTCAAGGAAAATCAGATACGCTTTATCTATTATCGCTTGAGGAAAACTGAAGCAGTCACCTAGCCTGCAGACCCCCACTCTCTTTTTTCTCATATCAACCAAAAGGTGCATCAACCATGTAAATGATCTCAGAATAACATCTTGACAGACAGGGATTCAATAACCCACGAAATTAACACATTTTATGCAATTAAACTATTAGAACGAATAAAAAGTTCAACAATTGATTGATATCCACCAATGTCAGTCTTTGACTGATCTATTCAAAAATGACTTTTTGAAAATTTCAAACTGCTGACCAAATAAATAGATTCAGCTAATGCAAACTCCAGATCTGAGCGAACGATTTCTCTAGTCAAATCTGGGATCGTAGAGTCTATCGGTGAACTCAGAATATCACCACTTGCGACACATCAATTCCACCTGCCAAGAGAGACAAATTCATAATCATTACCAGACATAGATTCCCGAGTAGGATACAGTTCATATTGTATCAAAAATATGACAAAAAGGGTGATAAGCACTACCTGTTCGAAGAGAAAGAACGCTAAGAGCAACAGCGCAAGTAAATTGCGTCGATTACAAAAATTGCAGAGAAACCCTTGTAAACAACAGCCCAAGATAGTTAAATGAATGACTGTCGACCTACCCATCAAAGAGAAGGTCGCCTCCGTCGAGCTTGTAGACAGATGAAGGAGAAGGAAGAAAAGGAAGCCTATTTCATTTGGATAACATGCCGGATGTAGCATAGAAGAATGGTGGCGGAGGAGACCTTACTTGATCCCTATGCGACAGTTTCGCCGATGCAGTATTTACATCGATGATTCTCGCCTCCGCCTACGCAAAAAAAATTCCGTAATGCAGATCCACCATGAGAGTTATTCGACTGCTACATCAAGACGAATAATTTGAAATAAAGTTGGTTGTAAGAATTTATAAGGACAATAACAATCGATTCAACTTTGGTAGAAGGCGAGGATGAAAGGTTGCCTCAATACACATCCCATAGGCATAGGTGCGTTAACATAATTTTAGAATGATAATTTATAGGTGTCCAACTTATAAACATAATTTTAGAATGGGGTTCCGTACAAATAGAGATAAAGAGATAGAGAGAAGCCTGTACGTATATCTAAATGATTCTGTCAATTTGTAGGAGATAAGATAAGTGTTTCGACTGAAGCAGAGGGAGAAAGAGATAGTAATTGAAGATGATCATGGGGACAGAGAGCGTCAGCTAAAAACACATAAACAAACAGAGAGGGAGAGATAGAGAGAGAAGAGAGATGGGGAGATTGTGTGAGGTGGATAGATATAAATAGAGAGGTAGATAGATAGATAGAGATAGAGAGAGATAGGGGGAGGTATAGAGATTTAGAGCAAGATAAATAGATAGAGATAGAGAGTAGAGTGAGATAGGTAGATAGAGATAGAGAGAGATAGAGCTAAATAGATTGATAGATAGATAGAGAGAGATAGAGAGAGATAGAGTGAGATAGAGGGAGACAGATAGAGATGGAGAGATAGAGCGAGATAGATGGAGATAGAGTGAGATAGATGCAGATAGAGCGAGACAGATATAGAAAGAGGGAGATAGATATGATTTGGGTGAGATTAAGTGAAATCTGTACAGTTGAGAGAGATAGAGGGAGATATAGAGAGAGAGCTAGATAGAAATAGAGTTATATAGGTGAGTGTAGCAGAGTGATGGAGAGAGATAGACATTGATCAATCGAGGGGGAGAGAGAGAGAGGGAGAGGGAGGGAGGGAGAGAGAGAGAGAGAGAGAGAGAGAGAGAGAGAGAGAGAGAGAGAGAGAGAGAGAGAGAGGAGGAAATGCAGGGGGCTTCGAGGATGTTGCGGCGGGCGTGGATGACGGTGCATAATGTGAGTTCCAGGTGACCCTGTTGTCGTACATTTCTGTAACCGTTTTATGTAAAAGAGCATTTCTGATGGGAAACCCATAAACGAAAACGATAACCTTCCTTCTCTTTCACCGGTGAAGGAAGGTACAGCCAATCAGAGGCCACGATGAACATGATACATCTGTTTTCTTCAATCAAATTGGTAAATATACGTCCCTATATCTCCCACATTCTCTCTATCACTCTCTCTATCTCCCTCTCCTTCTCCCTTTATCCTTTCCCTCTATCTCCCTCTCTCACTCTTGATTTGCCACTATTGCTCTCTCCCTCTCCCTCTCACTTACTCACTGTCTCCCTCTCTATTTCGCTCTCTCGCGCGCGACGAAGGGAGAGGGAGGGCGAGAGAGGGAGAGAGAGAGCAAGATGGGAGGAGAGAGAGAGATAGATATGAGAGGGATAAAGAGGGAGATAGATATGAGAGAGTTAAAGAAAGGGAGAGGGAGGGGGAGAGAAAGTGAAAGAGCCAGAGAGGGAGACAAAAATGTGGGAGAGAGAAGGAGAGAGAGAGAGCGATAGCATAAGAGAGAGAGTGGGAGACAGGAAGAGGGAAAGGGGGGGTGAGAGTGATAGTGCAAGACAGACATTGAGACAGAGAGAGGGAGAGGGGGACGGAGAATATAGAAAGAGGAGAGGAAAAGAGGGGGAGGCAAAGGGAGAGAGAGATAGAGAGAGTGAGAGACGAATAGAGTGAGCGCATGAGGGGAACAGAGAGAAGGAGATGCGCCGTGGTAGGGAAAGAGGAGATTTTATATAGAGATAGAGGGAGCGGAGGAGGGGGAAAACGTAGCGGAGAAGTTGCTTGCCTTTTTGCCCTGGAAGTGCGTTGTGCTGCATTGCGACAATGGGGAAGCTCAGATGATGAAGATTGTTTCTCATGCTGTCTTAGAGGCACAGGATAAAAAAGATTCCAACCCTATGTTGGCACGTCACAATGAAGAATTCCTAGGCCTGGACCTGTTTCACGGGATGGATTTTCTGCCTTGAAGATGATGTAATAATGATGTAGACGATGATGATGCTGATCTGTTTAGTGGAGCACGGATGACGTAACGGCTTCATGGGAGCTGAAATTAAGAAGGATTTTAATTCTGGAATTTTATGGGGATGAGAAGGGAGAGAGAGAGTTTGAAGTTGTACCTGAGATTGCAGAAGCTCGTCTTATATGGCCTTCTACCTGACATCTCCTAGTGAAAGACCTCTTTGTAAACAATGTTAGTCACAGGCAGACAGTTTGCCGTGCCATCGCAGAAAATGATTCCTGTTGGACCGATCCGCGTCCTTGAGAGAGCGACGTAGAGTTGGCCGTGAGTGAAAAATGGGTTTGGTAGACATAACCCCACTGTGTCTAGAGTCTGACCTTGGGATTTGTTAATCGTCATTGAGAAGGCCAGCCGAACTGGGAACTGTAGGCGCTTGAATTGAAACGGAAGCCTCGATTGAGATGGGTAGAGCGCAATCCGTGGTAAGAGATGGACATCACCGTCGAAATTGCCTTGGCTGATGATTGTGGCTTGTATCATTGATGGGAAAAAGCTGTCCACTCGAAGCCTGGTCTTGTTGCATAGACCTTGTCGTGTATTCAGGTTTCGGAGAAGGATCATGATGCAGCAGATCTTGAGTCGGAGCTCGTGGAGCGGCATTGTCGCATCATCAATTGTATTTAAGAACTCGGTTGGGTAGAGAGATTCGTTGTTGACTTCGCCAGGATGGATTGCATCAAAGCTGAAGTACTCCATTACTTCACCTGGAAAGACATCTAGAACCATGTTGTTGACCCTAACGACATCAATGTTCAGAGGCGTCAAAATTGTCTTTGTTACCAACAGAGTTGCGCTATCTTCAAAGGTTCCATAGACCTGGGCAATCAGATCGAGCAGAGCGGAGACGCGCTGCATCTCAGCTGGAAGATGGACATCATGGCAAACACGTCCTTCTCCTACCGCAAGTAGGAACTCACTCCACGCTTGTTGCTTTGGTGAAACACGAACATTGGTTTTGAGGCAGAAAATTGAGCAATGGCGCCATACATCGCTTCGGTTAAGAGACAAACAGATGATCATTGAGCGTGAGCCTTTCTGTATGACTGGAAGCATTTGTCTAAAGTCGCCTCCCATCACGACAACCTTGCCACCAAAAGGAACATTTTCCAAAGTTGCATCGATGGTATTCATCACATCTCGAATAGATTGATCCAGCGTCTCGTAAACATGGCGGTGCATCATTGGAGCTTCGTCCACAATTATAATACTTGCTGACTGAATTTGTCAGCCAATCACGCAGTCAGGTGAGATTCCACACGTTGAGATGTGAGTGACAAGAATTGGAATGTTGAATTTGGAGTGGAACGTTCGTCCTCCTTCCAGAAGAAGTGCCGTAATACCACTTGTCGCAGTCGGTATGGCGGTGAGGCGAGAGGCCTTGATTTTTGCGAGAATAGCTGAGTAGAGAAATGTCTTTCCAGATCCACCAGGCCCGTCAAAAAAGAAGACCTTGGCCTCCTTAGCACAATGTGTTGATTCGATGGCCTCGAATACTGCATCGTAAAGTTGTCTTTGTTCCACATTCAGCATGTCTCGTAGGTGTTCTGCTGCGATCATTGCATTTTGAATGTTATTTCCATGGCTTGGACTGCATCTTGTATCTATCAGTGGAAGTTCGACTAATTGGGGCAACACTGGGTATGATGCGAGAGAAGTTCCGTTGTGGTAGAGGATTGAATCGAGTGCCCTCAATACTTTTTTTCGTATCTGGTTAGTCACTTGTGAAGCGCAGTTCTCTAAACGGAAGTCATCTGACATTGCGTCAAGGTATTTTTCAAAAAGCACATCTGGTTGGGAGAGTTCATAGTAGAGTAGTATCATTGCGAAGAGCTCGCGAATTTGACGGGGAGAAGCAATGGCTGAGGCCAATGCGAGATCGTTGTCAAACTCAGCGTCGGAGTGGAGTAGGCCAAGGGCTTCAGCATCACTCTGATATGTGTCGTCGACAACATCATCAACGGTGCGCAAATCTTCGTAACACCTCGCTCCTAGAACGTGATGAAGCATCAACTGGAGATAGTATCGCGTAGTGTCACGAGAGCACACAAAGTGCAGCCTACCAATACATTGCAGTCGATGATGTCTTGACCATCGTTGAGTAGAATCATTCCACGTGTAATAAGATAGGAAGTCACTGTACAACGTCCGTTTGGCTACTTCATCTTTTGGATGCTCCCTGTTATAGCGCATCCACTCTATGAGGGGCGTGCGTGCTGACCTGTCCATGACATTACTAACTGGTTCGCCTTCTGCGTAGACCATGGATTGCATATTATCATCGTGTACTTGAAGGGCATACACAGTTGGATGCATTTTCTGCATGCTAAATTCGCAGATACGCCAAAAAGCTTCTGATGCAGACACGTATCGGGCATCGAGATATTGTGGGCTTCATCGTGGGATGTAGTGTTTTGAGCTGCACCTGCAATGGCATCATCCATTGGAGGAACCTTTGAAGATAATTTTGCTTGAATGCGATCGTCGCCTTTATAGACATACTTGTACAGGTACTTTACTGATTGGATGGAAGAACAGATTTTCACGTTGATGTGGCAGTTGAACACTTTGCACAAATACTTATTGTATGGAACAACCTAGTGATTGTCAATGAGATGCGAACCTTTCTGGACGACGCGGCCATTATTGCGGCGCAAGTAGAGAGGGTACCCATCGTTGTTTACTTGTGTTGAGCTGATGAATTCCTTGGGGAATTTTTTGGAGCACTTTTCGTTCTTTATACAGGGGCATCTTGGGTTTGCTAAATGGCAAGGACCATGGATCATATGTGCCGCCACATAATCAAGCAACTCCTCGCTGGGATCTGGTAACTTTGCACAGACGATCTTGTCGATGTCTTCAGGGGTTCTTGGCTTGTACGGTTCATCTAGTATCCACAGCATGTGCGCATGTGGGAGACCACATTTCTGGAACTCGACAACATACACACGACCTTTTACTTTGCCGAATATTTCCTTGTCGATGATCAAATGGAGGAGCTCCTTCAATTTCAATTGAACAACACGACAACATATGTTGAATCAATCTTGCGACTTCTATCCGGGTAGCAGAGCTTCTGTGATGTCAGGCCATTTTGGGTTGCAAGTCATCGTGATGAATAAATCTGACTTTCCCATCTTTCATACGATGGCCATGGCATCCTTGTACAACCCTTGCATGTAGCGCGGGCTGCCAGTGAAAGATGGTGGGAGAATGATCATCCTCCCTGCAGGAACAACAACATCGTCAGTGACAACTTTATCCATGAAGCCTCGATAGAGGCTTGCACGCAATGTCCTCTAGTTGCATCGAATCCAGTGTAGCGAGACTCTTCAACCTTGGCGTAAGCATCCACAATATATTCTTGAAAAAGCAGGCCAGAAAGATGAAGCACTCTTGATGAGTCTCAAACCATGAAGTGGTAGGCATAAAACTGGTTCATCGTTACCTTGCTTCTTTCCTTTAGTTGCATGCTCCACCCTTGAGTACCATATGGAAAGAGGAGCACGAAGTGTAGCGGATCATAATTTTCGTCGAGCTGATTCACGAACTGTAGGCCCCCTCCACGCTTCCGAAGAACAATGTTGCGTCTTCCATCTCCGTCGTTACCATCTCCAAGCGTAAGTATAGCAACTTCAGATGCTGTGGGTTGATCATAACGACGGTCGGGGATAGAAGGCTCACCAATTCGTAGCTCAAATTCTTGGGTGGATGCACTGATAAGCACTTATTCATTGTTATCTTGAAACTGACGAACAAAGGGATTGGCCTCACGCAGATAGTGGTGGATCTTTTCTATGATGCTGCGATGCAGATCAGGGAAGATTGAGATTCATCGTTCGATCTGGTAGTCCGTGTCATATATGTAGATTTGAGCAAAACAGGGAGCTTGACCAACAGGGGGCAGCAGTGCATTTGAGATATGATGATAAACACCTCCTTGTATGCGGTACGTGTAAATGCCGACATGGTTGTTGGCAAGGGAACCGTCAAAATTTGCACTGCTGGATGTGAATCCAAAAGCTGAATTGTAGGCTCAAAGAAAATTACGGTAGTGCTTTGCCTCCTCTGTCGTCCCCTCCAGCAGAGTGAGAAGCGCTGCCGATGGATTGGGGAAAGCCGAAAGCATCACCTCACCATTCTTGCAGCATAATTGGAACAGTGGGTTTCTTTGAGTGGAGCCATGCTTGCGTTCTTGTATCCACATCTTAGATTGGCATGAAGCGCATGTTCTTTGAGCCGTTAATTGGAACAGTTATGTCTCGAAGAGAATGTGGTTGAACGTTTTCCACAGTACGGGAAGCTGCAAGGAAGGTCCTCATGTTGGTTGATCCTGTAGAGCGACGATATGCAATTCGCTCGGCCATACGGTTGTAAACAATGGTGGGTGCAATAAGCAAACAAAAGGGCACATGAATTCCTAAAATTGGTAGTGGACATTAGTAGTAGACAATAGAACATAATCTATCAAGTTCACTATCAGAAGTTTTTCATTATTGAGCAAAACAGAATTTTATCAGGTCAACTACAGATCAAATCAGCGGTCATCTGATTGATGGAGACCATCGATGTCCATCGATCATAATCTATCTCCATCTCTTCATCTCTGATGAGAAGGTGAACAAATTGAAATAAAAATCGCTCACAACATGACATAGGATGAAATAAGAATGCTCGATCAGAATATTAATAGGGATTCTTTAATTGGTTATGATAAACTGGGGGGAAAGAATCGGGAGATTGAAATCTATTTTTTAATATAACTTATCATTGAAGATGTCCGCTTTCTTGATCACAGAACAGATGGTTGATGCTTGAAAGTTGAAATCTGTTGTTCAGAATGCTATTCTTGCGTACTTTTTTTAGTGTGATTACAGATCGAGGGCAATCCTCGTCGACGAATCCCCTTCCCGCTCCCGAAAAGAAGGCCCGGGAGGCCGGGGAAGGAGGGGGGGCGGCGATTGGGGGGTAGACCATGTTTGTACAGATTGAAGAGAGGGGGCAATAAACGCTCTCTCAGTATCTCTCTTCTCTCTCAAGTTCTCAATAAGAATTTTCTCCATTTTGGATGAAGAGGATAACCTTAGGAAAACAATTTTAGATCAGAGCTGCAGTCATTTTCTGATTGATGGAGAACTTTGATGTCCATTGATCAGTGGCTTATTGGGACAACGTGGATTGGGGAGAAGAGGAGCATTGGTGATGCCGGACGTCGTCAAGGCATCGTCCGGTCGACACCGAGGGTAGCGGCTTGGTATGGAATCAGGATGCCCGTCGTCGTTCGAGAATGCTGACAGACAGGTATAAATGATGACGATGATGCGTGGAAGTCCTATTGTCGTACGTGCGTGCGCCGAAGTGCGGTGTTGCCGTTCCAGAGATTGACAAAGTCGTGTCTAGTGAGGTCAAACAGACCTCCTGAACCTCGCATGAGGTGGTCGAGGGCGAGTATGTCGCCGAACGGGGAAACCCCGCTAAAGTGCTCACACGCGTCGGATGAACCTGACTCGTAACGGGCAGGTAAGACTCTTGTATAGATAATCGTCATTTTCTCAACCTGTCATGTCTCACTCTCATCTATCTAACCCGAGCGTGGAGGAGGCAATACGAAAGTATACTGAAGAAAGTAAGAGACGTAAGGGCAGTTGAGTAGGGGTACCTTCGTCGCGCTGGCGACAGATATTTCGTATCAGGAGCTCCGGAGAAACAGCAAGGGGCGCAGTGTCGGTTGGAGATGTGGAGTGTGGCGAGGGGTCGGAGGGGGTAACCGGAATGATGGAGCGGGGCCGGGTGCAGGGCGAACGCCGAGGTCGGCGCGCGTGTGGACTAGTCGCGACCGAGGGCGGTTGGCGGGGAGCACAGCCACGGGCTAGCACAAGAGCGAGCCGGCCTGGCAACACGGCGCAAGGCAGCAGACGCCGAACGCGGCTGCAGCCGGCGGTTGTGGAGTCGTGGTGCTCCCGATGGAGGTCGTGCACGACAGCCCCGGCGGCAGGCGACGGTGCGAGGAGGTGCCACGCGATCGGTGGCGCTGGCACGCGCAGACGGCGGGCACGCGGCAGCGCGTGCGTCGGCTCGTGGCGCCCAACAGCGGCGGCCACGACGAGGGGACGCGGCGGGCGATTGGCAAGAAACCACCGTGCGGCGGCGCGCGCAGAGCAGACTGTGGAGGGTGAACGGGCGGCGGGTGACGGCGGAGGCCGGCGGCTGGGGTGTGGGTGCGGCGAGCGGAACCGGTGGCGGCGAACGGAGGCGGAAGACAACGAGCGGCGGCGTGAAAGCGCGAGCGGCGGCGTTGGCGGAGGGCGGCAGTGCTGCATGTGGGCGACTTGTCCCAATAGTCGTCGATCCACTAATTCATTTGATCTCTAGGACATGCATGGAAGAGGGGAAGGAGGAAAGGGAATACAGGAGGGCCACTAAAGACATTGTTGTGTTTCTATCTTCTCTCTCTTCACTCTTCAATCTCAGAAAGTTTTGCGTTTCACTCAATTTAGTTCTCTTCATCAATAAATTTCGATCAATCGAGGGACGAATGTCAAGAAATATATGAGGTTGAAATAAGCAAATGGGAAATCAATAAAATCTGAAGCAAATAATAGGAAAGCAGACTTGATAGAACAAAGCATACATTCAGATATACAATATGTAGATCGGAAAACCAACCTTCGACAGATAATCAATCTATCTTGGTTTCCTAAAAGAATGCTCCCTTCATCAAAGTTGCTCTCATCTTTCAAGACGAATCTCAAGCTGCATAAAGGGAAACAGCAAGGTCACTTTAATTTGATATTTAAAGCCATGACTCCAGATGAATTTTCGATGTTTTAATCAACACATACCATGGCTTAGTGAATTAAGCAGCCCTTGTTCTCAGCTTTTGATTCGATAGTTAGAGGATCCTTAATCCAACGAGTTGTGCTGGTTCATGATATTCTGCGTAATTGAAAAACGGTGTGAAAATCATATGGTAATTCTGATAATTTCCTTGCAATTAAAAAATTTTTGACACGTAAGAAAGAAAGTAAGTTTGGAAGGTATGTATCCAGTCCAAGGAGTCGAAGTCTTTGGGAGAAGAGAAAAATAGGGTGTCAGAAATAGGGAGAAAAGAGGGACAAAGATAGGGAAGGTTATTCAATTCATGGTATTAATGAAGGTTTGCAATGTCATTGAATTATCAAATATTATAAAAATTCTGATCGATATTGTTATTGCACTTCGGTTGCTTATTTCTTATTCGCCAGATAGTAGGCACCACCAGTGAAAATAATTTAAGTTCATGACGAAAGAATTATGATTCTAGTATCTCCCGTTCTTGCATTTTCATGTACTTGACAAATATTTGTGGATTTAAGATGGCCGATTCATCTTTCTTCTTAAAATTTGGTATCTTTACTTCTATGATTCGCTCATCCATGAAATGTGTCTATCTTTAGCCATTATCTTGACGTGGAAGTTAAATTTTTTAAGAGGTAGTAAATTTATTGGAAACTCGATGAAAAATAAAATGTAAATTATCCAAATGAATATTTGATATTTGAATCAATACGTATCCTGCCTTAGTGAATCAGGCGGCCCTTGGTCTTTGATCATGAGTCGATGATTGATAAGCTGAAAAATCACGTAAAATTACGTGGTCGTTGCGCTTTTTCGACTTATGCAATAAATTTATAATTCCCTTAATTACTAAATAAGAATATAGAGCAAGCAAGGCGTCGATCCGCAAGGAGGCAACAATTCAGAATTTTCAAACAATTGTTATGAATCAAGTCAAGTAATTTTGAATTTTGCAATATTTAATTCAATTAATATTAAATAATATTCTTAAAATAATCAAAATTAAGTAAAACTTAATTTTGATTTCGGTCAGATAATTCCAGATAAGAATATTATTATTATTTTAAGCTCATAAAAATATAAATTATTAATTTCCCAATTTAATAAAATTTATAATAATTTTCAGAATTAAAATTGGGAATTTAATAATCAAGAAAGTGATTTTTGAATTGGAGTTCAAAATGGATGAATTTTCGGTTCAAATTTTATTTTTGGGTTTTTTATATATTAAATTAAATTCCTAAACAATAAAAACCGAAATCTAGAGAGAGAAACAAATCAAATTAACCTAGAGAGAGAAAGTGAAGAAATTGGGGAAAGCCCCAATTTCGACCCTAAATTAAAAATGTAATGAAGCATAAATGTCCTAAATTAATTAATAATTAATTATCAAAAGTCAGATCTCGAATCCAAATCAAAAAGAAGTGCTGATGCATTCAAAAAATGAATCTAGGGCATGTACATTTCGCCCATGCAAAGCCGTTTTCGAATCGTTCTAGAAGATGATCAAATACAATTCAGAAACTTACAAATTTGATAAAGAGATCCAGATCTGACGACTTCCAGAATGCCTCCTGTGTCCTTCCTGGCCAATTGCTTGGGGAGAGCCTCCAAAAGTGAATTTCGCCTTTTCTGACCTCTATTTAAAGATCCAACCGTCCAGATTGTAGAAGAGGAAAAGACGAACCTGCCCTCAAAATTTCAGCCCAATTGGAGTTGTAGATCTCAAGATATCGCAGTTTTAGTGAGATCAAATGTGGGCCGTTGGATCTCTTTTATTTTCTCTAAAAACTCAGAATTTCCTATTGGCTGGGCTTGATTTTCTCGCTTTCCGTGTTTCGGGACACGTGCACCTCGTTGTCCGCGTCGGCCGCACTTTTTCGCTGCTTTTTAAGAAAACAGAAAAGGACAAAATAGTGCTTTTTTCGCTTGGTTAGAAGAGAGAGAGAGAAAAAGAAAAAAAATCATTGTTTTAAATAAACGCCAATGATCGGCGTCGATTTCCGTGTATGCGGAAATCGACGCCAGTTGGCATCTTTTAATTTAACAAAATACGTCGGTGGCCGACCAAATATGCATCTCTCTTTGTTTTATTTTATTCTCTCTCTTCCCATTTTTTTTTTAATCTCTCTCCTCCTAGCCGCTTTTCCTGACTTTTCTATCTTCTTTCTCTTCCGCCTTTGTTTTCTCTCTCCTCTCTAGCCGCTCTTTCTGACTTTTCAAATCTCTCTCCTCCTATTAAATATCTTTTCTTCTCTCTCCTCTCTAGCCGCTCTACTCTCTCTCCTCTCTCTTCCGCTTTTCTCTCTCTCTCTTTTAATCACTCTATTTGACTTTTCCTATCTCTCTCCTCTCTTCTCTCCTTTCTTATTTAATTAATATATCCCTTCATTCGCCTGAATTTCGAGCGAATGACGTGGATATTCATTTTAAATGCATTTAAAATGCAAAATAAATAATCAATATATTATTTAATTAAATAAAAATCATTTCTTGCCTAAATAATGGTCAGAAAAATTCAGAAAAATTCATAAAAATATGGGAAAATTTCAGAAAAATCAGGAGATGATTTACTGACCTTAAATCAAGCAAATAAAATCATGTAAAAATATTTCTTCACTGAAACAATGTCAAATTCCATGTAAAAAATGATAAAAAATATGAAATAATAGAAAAACGACATGTTAACTGATTTCAATGTATTTTATCATGATAACATGCAAATATGACCATTAAAACACATAAATAGAATGTATAATTCAGTAATTAAGTATATTAATTTGCATGTTATCATACCCCCCCACTTAAATCATTGCTAGTCCCTTAGCAATGTATCATGAATTCTTTAGATGATTTCTTCATCCATTCATCCTTATTCATTTGCATGAAGTGTTAGAATTATCACTAACATGCTTAAACGAAACTCTCTTCGACAATTCGGATTCCACCTTGTGAGGAATATGAGTGCCGTCCTCATGGTTTGGATAGAGCTAATGAAATGAGTAGAAAGATGTACTTCTCTCTAGATATTACACTATGATCCATAATGCTCCTCACTGCATTCATCAAGTGGTGGGCCTTTCCCTCTCATAACAAGATAACTCTCTCACGGGTAGCGGCTACTTGTGTTCAAATTCTCCACTAAGTTTCCTCCCACTATAAGATGAAATTTAAACATTCTCCGCCTCCCAGTTAGCACAGAATATCAAGTGGTGTGATGGCATGGGTAAGAACATAAGAATGAATGAAAAACGTAGGCTCAAAGGTGAAGAGATGGGTCGCGAATGGAGGGTATATCAAAGATGTCTCATTTCAAGTTGCCTTCTCCCAAGACTTAGACGAAGTGAGAAAGAAATAGAAAGAAGATATAGTGAAAAATGCCCTTACTAGAATCAATAATTCAAAGCAAAAATCAATCTACCAATAATCCCTATCACAAAAAACCCCATTTGTTTTCTTTGAATGAATTTTTTTTTTAATTTTCCTCATATTTTTTCTTGAGCTTGAGGACTTCCACTTTTTTTTTTTTGAAAGGGGTAAAAAAACTATTAAATATTTTGAAGAAGCAAATACAAACATATTTATCATTGACTCTAATAAGGGCATGATTTTTTTTTGTTTGAAAAAATCATTTGAGAGAAGAAGAGTTAATAAGAATATGAAGAGTGAAATTTAGACAGAATTGGAGATAGAGGTGGGATAAAAGTGATCCCATGGAAAGAGAGATAGAGTGGCTTGGGAGATGGCTACCATCCATGAAAGGCTGTTAGGTTAGAAAAAAAAATTCAACAAGTGGATAGGAAAAATTGGCTCATGGTTGAATAAATAGATGATAATGTGGATAGCATGATAAGTAGAATGGTATGGCAAATGGCATAAGGTAGATCAAGAAAAGGGAGTTCTGTGCTTAAGGACTTGGAGAAATGCCTATCTTCCAGCCTACAGTAAGATTGACTCAATGGAAGAATGAAAACAATCAAGTAGGATCGGCTCATTTATTGGTGGCGCGATGGGGGTCCTCAATTCACTCAACTCTCTAGCATATTGAACCATAGTGCTTCAATCCTTTGATTTTCCTATCCCCTACACACCCACTAGATAACCTAGCCATTTGGAAATCAACTCTCATATCATCCAAAATCAAAGTTTGTCCCATCTTTGCATGATCATGATCCGCTATATAAAGCCAAACTTTCCTACACATGTAATTCGAATTCATGGATGAAGAATATCTCCTAAAGGTGGGTTTCATTTATACATGGAATTTATATGACATAAAGAAAAGTAAAGGTTTGCATTATGCAATGTAAACACATGAAATGTTCTCTCCCCCCCACTAAATTATGCAATGTCCTCAATGCATGGGAAAAAGATCAAAATTGAAATTCAGAAGTTCAGAATTGCAAACCTGCTTGGCGTGATCTTTGAAGGACTTACTAATGATGAGTCGACATCTCGTGTTGTTTCTGAATTGTACTTGATCATCTTCTTTATTCTGGAAAAGCTATAAACTGAAAACAAAATCAAAGAAAAATTTGAGCTAGGGAATTAGGTTAATTCCCTTTATTTGCAAAATCAAAATTCAATAATAAAAAGAGAAAAGTAGTGAAATCAAAATCCTAGATTTATGCTTCCTGTATGGTGGTTTCGATTGGATTTAGCGTTATTGTTGCCGTAGGTTGCGATATATCTTCTGCTTCCACATATGGCTTAAGTCGCATACCATTAACTGTGAACTCCTTCCCTTTCTTAGGATCAAAAATCAAAACAGCTCCATTATCATATATGTCAGAAATTGTAAATGGCCCATCCCATCTTGATTTTAATTTTCCTGGAAAAATTTTCAACCTTGAATTATAAAGCCAAACCTTTTGTTGTTTCTGAAAATGCTTACGGTTAATATTCTTGTCGTGGAAGTGCTTCATCCTGGCTTTATAGATTCTTGAATTTTCGTAAGCTTCGTTCCTTAGCTCCAGGAGTTCATGCATCTACAATAAACGCTGTTTTCCCGCTGCATCTAAAGAGAGATTATGTTTCTTAATAGCCCAATAAGCTCTATGTTCTACTTCAACCGGAAGATGACATGCTTTACCAAAAACAACCCTGTAAGGAGACATCCCTAAAGGTGTTTTGTAAGCAGTTCTATAAGCCCATAGAGCATCATATAATCTGCTAGACCAATCTTTTCCATCAAGCCTAATGATCTTCTTTATAATCTTTTTAATCTCCCTATTTGAATTCTCAATTTGACCATTGGCTTGTGGATGATATGGGGTAGTGATTCTATGTTGAACCCCATATTTTTTAAGCATGGTCCTGAATTGAGAATTATTAAAATGGCTTCCTCCATCACTTATGATTGCTCTAGGACAACCAAACCTGCAAAATATATGTTGTTGAATGAATTTAAGCACTACTTTATGATCATTTGACCTAGTGGGGATTGCCTCAACCCATCTGGAAAGATAATCCACTCCCATTAAGATGTACTCATGCCCATCTGAATTAGGAAATGGTCCCATAAAATCAATCCCCCATAGGTCAAATATTTCTACTTCAATGATAGGCTGTAGTGGCATTCTATCATTCTTTTTGATATTCAGCGCTGCTTGACATTTTAAACAACTAGAGCAAAACTTAAAAGCATCATAAAATAGAGTTGGCCAGAAAAATCCACAGTTTAAAACTTTAAATGCAGTCAATTTAGGAGCATAATGTCCAGCACATAAAGAAGAATGGCAAGCATCTAAAATGCTCCATTGTTCTTCCTCCGGTACACACCTTCTAAACACATGATCAACACCTAATTTAAAAAGCTCAGGTTCATCATAATAATAGTAATTAATATCTTTATAAAATTTCTTTCTATCATTCATATCCCAATCATTAGGTATTAATCCTGTGACAAGAAAATTCACAATATGAGCATACCATGGAAGCCTTTTACTTTGAATTTTTAAAATATATTCGTCGGGAAAACCATCATGAATAGGAATAGATAATTCTGAAGATAATCTAGAAAGATGATCTGCAACAGTATTATCTATCCCTCGTTTATCTTTTATTTCCAAATCAAATTCTTGCAAAAGTAAAATCCACCGAATTAATCTAGGTTTGGTTTCTTTTTTATTCAGTAAAAACTTTAAAGCTGCATGATCTAAAAACACAATTATTTTACTACCTAAAAGATAAGAACGAAATTTTTCTAGGGCAAAAATAATAGCAAGCAATTCTTTTTCAGTAGTTGAGTAATTTACTTGTGCTCCTCCTAGAGTCTTGCTTGCATAGTAGATGGCAACTGGCTTCTTATCCACTCTTTGTCCTAAAATTGCTCCCACTGCATTGTCAGAAGCATCACACATAATTTCAAAAGGCTTACCCCAATCTGGAGCTTGCAAAATAGGTGCTTGAATTAGAGCTTCTTTAATCTGCAAAAAGGATGCTTTAGCATTTTCATCAAAAACAAATAGTATATCTTTAGAAAGTAAATTAGTTAAGGGTTTAGAAATTTTAGCAAAATCTTTTATAAATCTTCTGTAGAAGCCAGCATGCCCTAGAAATCCCCTAAGTTGCTTTAGGGTTGTGGGCAGGGGGAGGTTCTTGATAACCTCGACTTTGGCCCTGTCCACCCTTAGCCCATCCTTGTTGATATGGTGGCCTAGGACAATTCCCTCCTCCACCATAAAGTGGGATTTCTCCCAACTTAGAACCAGATTGTTCTGTACACATATCTGCAAAACCTTAGTTAAATTAGATAGACAAATATCGAATGAGGAACCAAACACTGAAAAATCATCCATAAAAATTTCCAAGCAATCCCCTACTAATTCAGAAAACATGGCAATCATACACCTTTGAAAAGTAGCTGGAGCATTACATAACCCAAAAGGCATTCTTTTAAATGCAAAAGTACCTACTGGACATGTAAATGTTGTTTTCTCTTGATCACTTTTGTTAATTCCAATTTGATTATAACCTGAATATCCATCTAAAAAACAATAAAAATTTTGACCTGAAAGTCTTTCAAGAATCTGATCAATAAATGGTCATGGATAATGATCTTTCTTAGTCACAGAATTAAGCTTCCTATAATCAATGCATACTCTCCAACTAGAAGCTACTCGAGTTTGTACCTCATTACCATTTTCATCTTTAGTCACTGTTATTCCTGTTTTCTTAGGTACTACATGAATAGGACTTACCCATGGGCTATTTGAAAAGGCATAAATAAAATCAGCTTTTAGCCATTTCATGATTTCCTTTTTAACAACCTCCAACATGTGCGGGTTAAGTCGCCTTTGGGGTTGCCTTGTTGCCCTAGAATTTTCTTCTAGAAAAATTCTGTGCTCACAAATATTTGGACTGATGCCTTTAATGTCATCAATTGTCCATCCTATAGCAGATTTATAAGTAGATAAGACATTCAAAAGCTCTAATTCTTTTTCAGATGATAACAATGATGATATGATTACAGGAAAAGACTTGCATGGTCCTGAATAAGCATATTTCAGAGATGATGGTAAAGGCTTAAGTTCAATTTCAGAATGCAAAGAAATATTTGTTGGTATGGAAGATTTTTCATTCAAACATTCATTAGATTCACAAGAAAATAAATCATAAGAGCATGGATCAAAATCAAAATCATCTTCTTCTACCAACCCTAGAAAGCAAACATCTTCACTTGTGTCTTTAGGGTATTTCATTAATTTGGAGATAGATAGTTCAATTTTTTCATCTCCTACTTTAAGTTCCACTGTACCCTTATCCCAATCCGTTGTGGCTTTCGCCGTAGCTAGGAATGGTCGACCTAAAATGATAGGGGCATGGCTCAAATTTCTTGTTATTTTCATATCTGCAACTATGAAATCAACAGGAAATTTACAATTCTCCACTTTTACTTTGACATCTTCTAATTTTCCATAAGGTTGCCTAATTGAACCATCGGCAAATTGTAATTCAAGAAAAATAGGTTCAAGCTCACCAAATTTAAATTTATCATACAAAGCTTTAGGCATTATGTTTACACTAGCTCCTGAATCAAGAAGTGATTTACTAAAAACCATGCCTCCTATTTCACATTTAATGAGAGGAGCACCCGGATCTCTTCTTTTCCTAGGAATATCATTCAATAAAATTGAACTGATATTTTCAGAAAGTTGTACCCTTTTCTGCTTTCTAGAAGGTGTACATAGTTCCTTCACATATTTTGCATAAGAAGGAATATTTTGTATTGCCTCAGTCAGTGGAATAGTGATTGTTGCATTTTTAAATATTTCAAGCAAATGAGAATTTTCAGGTTTTTGCTTGGATATATTTAAAGCACTAGGAAATGGAATGGGTGGTCTATAATCAAGTGGATTAGGGTCTGCCATTCGTGGATGCCTTTCCTCATCTTGGCCACCCTTATCTTGTTGATCATTTTCCATCTCTCCATTTTCTTTATCTTGATGCTCCGACAATCCTACATTTTTTTTATGAGTATCTAACAAAACCTTCCCACTTCGTAATTTTGAAATCACACTCACATGTTCATCATTAATCATATCTTCTTCAAAGCCATGTAAAATATTATTTGTAAAATCATGACATGATGCAACATTATTATTTTCACCAATGCAAGATTCATTTAAAATTTCGGAAGACACACAACATGATGATTCTAAATTTCTATCTACACACAACATGATATTTCTAGGATTTATATTAGGTTGGGTAGGGAGTTGACCTGGATGTCCTTCTATTAGAAGGATTTCTTCTGATTTACCTTTCATCCTGAGAGCAGGTTGTTGTGCTTGAATCCCTTGTCCTCGCTTGAGCATCTCAATTTCCTTCTTGTGCTCTTCTAAAGTTTGCATCAACATCTTCCTTTCCTCATGCATGCTTTGTCTCTCTTCCTGCATTTCCCTGATAAAATCCATTAAAGTAGAGTTAGTGTTGTCATTATTGTTGTTAGGACGAGAGTAAAAGGGCTTAGAAAAATTTTGAAAATTTTGCTGATATGGTTGCGGGGCGAATTGCTTTGAGGCAAAATTGTTGTTTCCTCCTTTGCTCCAATTTTGATTAGGTCGTGCATTCCATTGGTTTTGACCTGCATCTTGTCTCCCAAATGCATTAACCTGTTCAACCATAGGACAAGCCTCATCAGAATGTTCTTCACTAGAACAAAAACAACAAGGGTTGTTAGTGGAATTGTTGCCCTCGTTTGTATTCGCCTTTCCTTTAGACTCCTGCAAAAAAGATTTAATATCATTGCTCATATCTTTAACTGTTTTACCAATATTGCTCATTTCTCTTTCTAGCTTTTCAATCCTGATCTCCGGTTCAACTGCCTTGACGTCAATGATTCCTCCACGCTTGGGACCTGCACTTCGGTTAGTGTACGAAAAACTTTGACGGTATGTCCAATCTTCTACTAATTTTTCCATCAATTTCATGGATTCATCTGCATGGGTATCAAGGAACATTCCTCCACTAGATATATCCACTAGATGCCTTTCCTGATCATTCAATCCACCATAAAAAATTTCAACCAATTCATGAGATGGTATGCCATGATGTGGGCACTTCCTAGTGAGTGACATGAATCTCTCCCATGCTTCTCCTAGAGTGTCAGTTCCTTGACAAAAATCTCTTATATGTTTCTTAATTGAAGATGTCTTTCCATAAAAAAAGAATCTCTTTAAAAAGCAAGTTTGCATTTCACTCCAAGATTGAAATTCTTGACCAACCCCTTTAAACCAATCTTTTGCCCTATCTTTCAAAGCAAACTGAAATAACCTTAGTTTGAGAATTTCCTGAGGAACACCTGCATAACTATAAGCAGAACAAATCTGGTTATACTCTTCCAAAAACTCATAAGGCTCCTCATTAAATCTTCCATAAAATGTAGGCAATTGATTAATCATATTCGGGTCAATTCTAAAATTAACATTTTATGGTAAAGGAGCAGATATTTTAGTGTAGGTTTCACTCTCTATAGGGTCAGAAAATTCTCTCAACCTCACTCTCTATAGGATCGACCCCTTGCTTGCTCTATATTCTTATTTAGTAATTAAGGGAATTATAAATTTATTGCATAAGTCTAAAAAGCGCAACGACAACGTAATTTTACGTGATTTTTCGGCTTATCAATTGGCGTCGTTGCCGGGGAGAGCCTCCAAAAGTGAATTTCGCCTTTTTTTCTGACCTCTATTTAAAGATCCAACCGTCCAGATTGTAGAGGAGGAAAAGACGAACCTGCCCTCAAAATTTCAGCCCAATTGGAGTTGTAGATCTCAAGATATCGCAGTTTTAGTGAGATCAAATGTGGGCCGTTGGATCTCTTTTATTTTCTCTCAAAAATTGGAATTTCCTATTGGCTGGGCTTGATTTTCTCGCTTTCCGTGTTTCGGGACACGTGCACCTCGTTGTCCGCGTCGGCCGCACTTTTTCGCTGCTTTTTAAGAAAACAGAAAAGGACAAAATAGTGCTTTTTTTGCTTGGTTAGAAGAGAGAGAGAGAAAAAGAAAAAAAATCATTGTTTTAAATAAACGCCAATGATCGGCGTCGATTTCCGTGTATGCGGAAATCGACGCCATTTGGCATCTTTTAATTTAACAAAATACGTCGGTGGCCGCGTGCAATTATTGCACGCGGCCCACCGACCAAATATGCATCTCTCTTTGTTTTATTTTATTCTCTCTCTTCCCATTTTTTTTTTTAATCTCTCTCCTCCTAGCCGCTTTTCCTGACTTTTCTATCTTCTTTCTCTTCCGCCTTTGTTTTCTCTCTCCTCTCTAGCCGCTCTTTCTGACTTCTCAAATCTCTCTCCTCCTATTAAATATCTTTTCTTCTCTCTCATCTCTAGCCGCTCTACTCTCTCTCCTCTCTCTTCCGCTTTTCTCTCTCTCTCTTTTAATCACTCTATTTGACTTTTCCTATCTCTCTCCTCTCTTCTCTCCTTTCTTATTTAATTAATATATCCCTTCATTCGCCTGAATTTCGAGCGAATGACGTGGATATTCATTTTAAATGCATTTAAAATGCAAAATAAATAATCAATATATTATTTAATTAAATAAAAATCATTTCTTGCCTAAATAATGGTCAGAAAAATTCAGAAAAATTCATAAAAATATGGGAAAATTTCAGAAAAATCAGGAGATGATTTACTGACCTTAAATCAAGCAAATAAAACCATGTAAAAATATTTCTTCACTGAAACAATGTCAAATTCCATGTAAAAAATGATAAAAAATATGAAATAATAGAAAAACGACATGTTAACTGATTTCAATGTATTTTATCATGATAACATGCAAATATGACCATTAAAACACATAAATAGAATGTATAATTCAGTAATTAAGTATATTAATTTGCATGTTATCAATGATCGATGTAGAATCGCACCTCTGATCGAATTATCAGAAACAAAATTTTAAGTGCTACCCAAATAGCATTCAAAAATAGAAGTTGAATTGCGCTTCGGATCAAATTCTTAAAAAGGGAAATTTGAATTCTGTGTCCGATCGGATCTTTTAAGACTAACTTGAAATTGTGCTCCTAAGAGCATTTTCAAAGGTGAAAATTAAATTACGTCCAATCAAAATTTAAGAAAATAAATTTGAATTGTACCTCTAATCGAAATCTTAAAAATGGAATTTGAAATGTGTGTCCGATCAGATCTTTGAAAACTGACTTAAAATTGTGTTTCTCAGAGTATTGTCGAAAACAAAATTTAAATTATAGCCGAATGAAATTTCAGAAAATAATTTAGATTTGATGAAAGGGAGAAGTGATTTGATGAAGGGGAGAAGTGATTTGAATATTACTACACATTATTTGCGTACATTTTGGATCGCAATAGAGAGGAAGAAAGAAATATAGAGAGAAGAAGAGGGCAACAGAAATATAGAGAAAAAGAGAAAGAGAGGGCAATCCATTAAAAGAAATCGAATTCAAAAGAATATATTCTGAAAGAGAAAGAGAGTACATTTTGAAAGAATTTGGAAAAATATATTCAAATTGATTCCATTAAAAGAATTCGACGAATCGGCGGTCGAGATCAGAAAAATACTCGTTGAGATCAGGAAAAATCGAGATCAGAAGGATCGGCGGTGGATAGCGGGGAAAATAATTTTCACCCCAAGCGTCCCCTGAGCAGAATCAGATATAAGGAAAAGAAATCTGCAAAGAACCGGAAAATTAAATAATACAACGGAGCTGAGCATGTTCCAATAGCTGCACAAAAGTTTACAAAAAATTGATAACGATGACACCATGGACATATTTCTCCCTCTTTACAGATCTGTCTGTCTCAAATCATGAGCAGGAAAGTAAACTACGTCTTTGTTGTAAATAATTCAAATGAAGGCAGCACCCAGAGTTTTGATGTAGATTCAAATTGAAAAATCATCATACTCCTCTCCCTAAATCTCTCTAATCCGGTCATGAACAACCTAAATGAGGCCTCAATTAGTTAGCTAACTCTTAAAATAATGGCGGGACAAAGACCTGTATGCTTCATTAGACAGGGACAATCCAATATGGTCAAGGCTGCTCAAGATGGATGGATACATCCAAGTATTTACCGACAACCCGTTGGCCAAGTTTTAAGGCTGGGATGTGTTCCAAAATGATAGCGGATGTTATTTATTTCTTACCACCAAAATGAAATGTAGAATCTAACCCAATAATAATCATCGTATAAGTTAATATCAACGATGTGGATATTTTTTCCCCATCAAACTGATGCCCGAATTCAATTCAATCTCAGAGCATACGGATTCATTATTAATCTTGACATCAAAAGTTCTACATTTCCCAGCTTCAACTATACTACCCAAACTACAGAATCCTATGCTTCGTTGATCACAAATTCCCTTCCAATACATCACAGATTCCCTTCGTTGATCACAACTTCAACTATACTATCATTTTTTTGATCGCAATAGAGTACAATAAATTCACTTTCCGTTCCAATAGATGCCCAAAAATATATTCAAAATTTTGAAAGCCAATCCAGTGAAAGAATTCAAAGAAATATATTCAAACTGATTCCATTAAAAGAATTCGAAGAATCGGCGACCGAGATTAGTAAAATATTCGTATTTCCAAATCATCTGATTCTGAGATCGAGATCATATGAGATGGTGATCGAAATTTGGAAAAACAATTATCAAATTTTGAAATGGATTTGATGAAATGTCGATCTTGTTTTCATGTTCAGCTCTCATCTTCTTTATCAAAGGGAGAAGTGAAAGGGAGAAGTGAATCTTTTTCAGACCCTGAAGCGAACAAAAAGCGGAACATTAAGATGGTTTCTACCGGAACAGAAATGAATTTGATGAAAGGAAGAAGTGATTTGAATATTACTACACATTATCGCGATAGAGAAGAGGAAAAAATATAGAGAGAAGAAGAGGGCACCAGAAATGTAGAGAGAAAGAGGGACAGAGATAGAGAGAGCGAGAGAGATACATAGAAAGAGAGGGCAATCCTCATCGATGACGACCCTTCACGCTGCCGGGAAGAAGGCCTGGGAGGCCGGGGAAGGAGGGCGGGGCGGCGGTTGGGAGGGGGCGCTGAAGACTGGGAAGGGGGGTGGCGGCAGTGGGAAGGGGGCCTTTTTGGCGGGAAGGGGCCAGTAAACGCTCATCTTCTCTCTCTCTTCTCTCTCACTCTCTCTCTTCTGTGTCATTGGCTGCATTTCTCTCCAACTACTTTTTCAGCCAATCAGAGGCCAGAAGCGCCCATGTATTTTCTTTATAGTAGTATAGATTATTCCCATTTGTGATACCATTCTTTCATGACATTTTTTCTTTGATATTTCCCTCTTTTTCTTGAAAATATGATAACATGCATTTTTATTATCTCAATATGACCATATTTACATGTTTATTTGCATTGAATTAATCATATAAACATCTTATCAAGATTAAAATGGTTAAATTTATTTTATAATGATATTCTGAATTTTATGTATTTTATGGAGATTTTTCTAACAGCATATTCTGAAATAAAACATTTTTGAGTTAGAATACGATGTTGTTCGGAATTTTTTGACATTAAATTTAAAAAGATATAATATTCATAAGTCAAAAAATATATATTTATATTTTTTGGGCTTCTATTTTATTGTATATATGATTTTTAAAATATATTTTGGTCTTTTTTACTTTTCCTGGCGAAAGAGACGTGGACAAATCAGAAAAAAGGAGCTATTTTTTAGCAATAAATGTGTTTTGTGGCCCAAGAAAGAGAGATTAAAATATCAATATTTCTCTCTCCTTTCTTTTTCCTTCGAATAGTCAACAAGGAAGGCTGGGAGATGTGGCAGCACCATAGAGCGCCACATGTACACATGAGGCACACGTGCACATGGTGCATACATGTCACATGTCTATTGGTTTAGAAGGTGACGTGGCCTGTGCTGATGTGGCCCCATGTCAGCGTGACAAAAACTATTAAATAATATATTTAAATAATAAACGATCCTTAGTCCGTTTCTGTCTTTTTCCCAGGGCGTCACGTGGCCTGACGAGAGTAGATTGCAAATGACAAGCAGTAATCTCAGTCAATCACCGCATTTAATACTCAAAAGAGACAAAACCCTCACTGAATGATGTGACAGTGCTGATGAGGATGAGGAGAGAGAAATATTTGAAGTAAATTGACGGCTAAAAATCATCCAACTTCTTCACTTGATATTTGACGATCCAGAACTCGGATTGAGCTGAGATTTTAAGGGCAGATTTGTCTTTTTGTCCTCTATCCATCCATATTTGGATCTATAAATTGAGCCCCCAATTTTTGCAAAAAACACCTTTAAGCTCACTTCCTCCTAGTGAGGCTAATCGCAAGAAAGTGAAGAGTTTTGAAGGTCCACCAAATGTTGCTTGGTATCTCAAGTGCTTGGGGAGGTTCAACATAGAAGTAGGGAGGTTGATCTGCAGCAGGAAGATGCCATGATCCCGGGGGAACATTGGGATCTAAGGTTAGCCTTTCGCCTTACATTGAATAATTTCCAAAACGCTTAGTTGGTTTATCCATCTTCACCATCTATTACCCTCATCCATTACCATCCTCAATCCACTCTGTTATCGTCCCCTATTGATCCTTACCTTAGCTTCATTTCACATACTCTCTAAACCGTGACGATCTCTTCATACATCTCTCTCCTTCCTATTTAAACCAACACATATTACTGCATCTTTCATTTCTACCATTGGTCTACCTCATCTCTCATTTCCACCAGCTCTTTTGTTAATTCCTGAAACAAATTTTAACGTGTGCTCTAGCATTGCAAGGAGACATTCATAATTAGACATGTAATTGATACCTTAAACACTTTATACTCATGTTTTTAGGTTCAAAGGTTGAGTACAAAATCCATATAAAGTTCAAGCTCATTATGAAGCGACTAGAAATGAATTAATTGGCATGCTCTGATAACAAAAAAAATCCTGGATTAATACTCTAACCTTAACAAACAAATTCCTGTATGCATTATCAATAATTATATATGCATAGTATAAATTCTAAAATAGTTAAATCTATTTTAGACTTATATTGTAACGACTGTTGTAACATCAGATTCCTAAAAAAATTAATTTCTTAAGTCAGAACATATTATTATTAATATTATGACATTATATTCATGGAGATAGTAATTTTCCATGTTGAAAATATATTTATTACATTTTTATGACTTAGAAGTTATTTTATGCAGATTATGTAATGATTTTAGTCTTGTTTTCCACCTTGCCATGTTCCCTATTGATTCGACGGAAGGCAATCATTCATAAATTTCAACAATGATCAGCACAGCTAATCATTTGGAAATGGTGCATTAGAGGAAATTAATTGGTTGACACAATTGAATCTTTTCATCTGAAGGGTGATCTGGACCAACAAAAAATAAAAGGGATTAAAATCACACTAAATACGCAAGTATGAATTGACATAACAAGAGTTTAGATGCATTTTCTGAACTTCAAAATCGAAAAAATCTGTATCATGATTTGACATCATATAATTGGCCGAGAAAGAGGAAAACATGTTGATGCAGCCTTAATATCTGGATCACCATGTCCTATAATGATTATATTGTTTTTTTCATTTTTCTAAAGACAGTGACATGCAGCAGAAAGTCATTTAATATAATAATAAAAATTACTGATGTGGCACTTGATGACACATCACCACATTACATAATATTGAAAATCCCCTTCTCCTTTTATAAAAAGAATGAAATGGCTCAGCTTGTCACTCAGTAATATGACTTATATCTTTTGTCATCTTTTTCCCTCCATGGCATAAAACACTCTCAGAGCTACCGTCATTAAAGATGGGGAGATTGGGCAAGTATTAAAGAAGGAATATCTGGAGATTTTTTACTACCAACTGAAAATTAGGAAGCAATAGCAACACTCATGAAGAGGGAGAAAAGTCAGTCAAAGGATGACAAGGATTTCTCCAGCTTCATAGCTTGATATTTTATGATCCAAAAAGCTGATTGAGCTAAACTTTTGAGACTAGCTTCATACTTATATCTTCTTTCCATCAGGTCTTATGAGTTAAAAATTGAGGTGTGAATATTTGGAAAGATTGCCATAAAACTTACTCTTTGTGAGTTGATTTTAAAACATTGGGTTTGTGAGATCATCAAGTTCATTCTTGCTGTCCTGAGTGTTTCAGAACAGGAAACAAATAAGAGGGGAACTTTATTTTACTCACTAAAAGTACAAACGATCAATTTGACCATAATTTTGAGTTTTTTACTTATCACTTACTAGTTAAATATATTAACGTGAGTATCTTATGTCATGTGAATTTAAAAGCACAAATGAAGTATTGAAAACCCTACCTTTTTATGAAATCTTCTTTTCATTTTAAACATTCCTTCCTATCTTCTTTATATAGATGTCATTAGAAAAATAGTGCTCTATCATATTTTTGGTTCATTGTATTCTCCCAGATTTGCATACCGCATGAAGGATTAGTATGGATCATGGGAATAGTATTGGTTCTACAAACTTGTGTCATAAAAACATTGTGCTGGCCTAAGCACACTCGTTTTGACTTCTACTTCTTCATCCCTTCTATGGTATTGTTTATCAGGGCATCTTTCCTTGTCTTAACTTCAAACAACCTTAGTTTAGTTAATGATTACACCCGAGTGAGTCGGGTCTTGAAATAAAAGTAGCTGGGAGCCTTATCATACGTTCCATATATCCTTTAATGTTCATTACTACTATGCATTCATTATAATGGATGTTTGATGCCTAAGTTGAAACTATAAATAAAACTTTAAACTTAGTAAATTATGATTAGAGACTGATAAAGATATCAATATTCTTTTTTAGCACGTGCACTAGATATCTCTATTTGGATGATACTCAATAATGATTTCCAAATATCCTCACAAACTTGATGTATATAATCTCACTGCTATGACAAGTATCTTCAACCCCATAGCCATTAGTATGGAGATAGTAAGGATACAAAATGGGTGATCTTTAGTGGAAATATTTTACTGAATTAATATGTGTGAATCCTTGGATCATATTATACCAAACTATCAAGTTGTTTCACATCGTGGTTGATATACCAACTCTATATTATAGATGGATGGTTGTACTTTGAGTTTGAGTTAAATTTCCTAATCATGGAACTCCAAACTTTCCTAGCTCGGTGCTCAAAGAAGTTCATGAAAATTGATTGAGTGGAGAAGATATGATTGTTTTTCCTGGGTGTAAGAGGAGGCAACTTAAGAAAATGTGATGAAGTCTTTGCCTAAGATAGTTGAATAGAAAAAAAGAGTTCTCCTATGATTTCTCAATGCATCAATACTAACTTGGGTCGTAGATAGTGTTTGAGAATTGATCATACCCTAAACCATCCTTAGAGCTCTTAGCAGATGAGAAATTGTACGTACATAATGACATATGACAAAAAAGTTCCACCATAGAGTTATTATACTCTTTTTTACCTTATAGAGCACAAGGCACTGCTTGGCAACCAGGGGATGGAAACTCAATGTATAGATTGGGTTGAATGAATCAATAATTACTTAATATATATGTACATAGAAAAAGGGTAACTAATAATTTTGTCCACTCATGTTACACTCAATAACTAGACTAATGATTTATCCTTCGTTAAATTAACATTTATAAAATATAAAGGAGAGAAGGGAGAAAAATTTTGGATACCTGAAGAATTTATGAATTGTTGAATTCCATAAAACTTCTTAAACATTAACTATGATATAATCTTTTTAAAATTCCTTATCTCATGGATCTTTCTGATCCAAGACCTAGCTCTCCTACATCTCTGTCTAGAATTAGCATACCCACCTTTCCTACCCTCAATCGATTGCTCTACTTTGATACCATATCTGCCTTCTTCCTCACCAGTTTAGAACTCATCACCATCTTTTTCTTCAGTCCCACCTATGGCTAACCTCCTTCTTCCTATTATGATGCACAAAGTTACACAAAATCATGCACCCATCATCCCATTAATAATTTAGTCTTGTATGATGACCTTCATCTATCCTCTAGTACATGTTCCCTGTTTATGGCCTCAGAGTCAAGTTTATTTACTCTATTACCCTCTCTATGAGCTGAAGTAAAGTCCTTGTGCTTGGTTTGTGGAATTCCAGAAAGCTTTCCCACTATCTTTGGTTTCACATCCTACAATAGTGGATCCTATGGTCATAAAAAGGACTACATCAGACTGCATGGTAATTCTCACAATTTAGGTTGATAATATTTTTGTTGACTATAGTAGTGATGAGGCGCATGTCTCTTCTACCAAGACCTATCTTAAATAATACATTGTGACATGTGATTCAAGGACACCAGAATATTTTACTCAAATTGAGTTTGGGTATCAACCAAGAAAGCTAGCTTTGTTCCAATCAAAATATATTCCCGATCTCTTCCACAAATAGGGCACCTAGGCTACAAACCTTCAGCATCCCTAAAGGGTATTTGCCCATAGTTTGGGGATGAAAACTCAACACCCCTAGAAGATCATAATTAGAAAGAATAACCAATTCAAGTGATCATAAATGCATGTTCTACTATATTAAATTCATTTATCATATTTTTGTATTGTGTTGTTAATTCTTAACTAATTTATTTTATTTGTATCATTTTCTCACATTAAAATCATAACTTAAAAAATTTTCGAAGTTGTAAAATACATTTTGGACTTATTTCAGTATTCTGAAAGGTTTTTATATTTTTTGGAATAATATTTATATTTTTACAAATTCTTATATTTTATGGAGATTTAATATATTAAATTCATAAAAAAAACAAAAATCTACTATATAAGTCAGATTATGGATACATGAAGAATTTATGAATTGTTGAATTTCATCTACTATGTTAATTTTTTTCAGGATTTTTTTTTTCATGTCTTCCAAAAAATTTCATACTGTGAAAAATCTGCCATGTTGATCGAGCATAAGATATAATATTAGATTGCTGAGAATGCTTTAACTTTAAATCACAATATCTGATAATCAAAAATATGTTTTGGGGTGATTTTTTAAAGTTGCTTCGTGAAAAGAGAGTGTCACTAATGAAATATTGATAGAATCAATAGTCAGGAAAGAAAACACCATGCATCCAATTGAGTGCATGATAGTGAGGTTAGTGTGGTTTGTCTGTTTAAGACTCATTACTAAAATCCTTTTACTGGATTTTTATTGTCAGTCATATCCTATATTTTTCTACCCCACACTTTGCCACTTGACGGCACGTATCCGCCATTATCTCCGTTGCCACTATTGATGGTTAATTGACCTTACTCAGCTCTGTCTGCCACTCTTTAATGCATATCCATAAAAATCTTAGACACAATATGTAATTTAATTAATTTCATCCACTCTAGTACATTCACACAACCACCAGATCTCATCACACTGTGCCGCCAAAGCATTGGTTGAGGTATTTAATTAGAAATAAGTACTATTTGTTACTACATATATTTTAAATTTAGAATAAATTAATTTCCCACAATAAGGTATTTTATAAGTTTTATAATTATTTGAATTAATTATCACTAGTTTGTTTTATAAAATTACATCTTATTACTAAAGAATATAAGAAAATTGTAAAATAACAATTAAAGTGAAAATTACACCAATACTTGATCCACGGGTATTTGATCTTCCTCTCTGCTCATGAGGAAATTTTAAATTTTACTATACAAAATTAAGGCCAAAAAAGATATTACAAACCATGATTTCTGGTTTATCAAATAACTATGTTTCCATGGAGCAGGTATGATTGAATTGGTTAAAGGAGTGAATGGTTTACCTACTCCCTTTATCCATTTATTATTTTTATACAATGAAATCAGTTCATATTTTAATGAAAAACAGTATAAATATTATGGTCTTAAAGCAGAAGGGGATGATGATCCTTATGATGCATATGAAGAGTAATATGGCCAAAATCAAATCTAACTATCAGTGGATTGACACAATTTTTTACTCCATAAAAATTTATGGAAATCACTACGATCTTCATTTTTATAAATTTCATTACATTCCTCTTTATATTATTTTGCTTCCAATTTCAAAGTCTAGCACAATCATAGTCATATGGCTGTTCAATATAAATTTGTTCATATGGCTTTTCATCATCCTTTGCATATTTTTTAAGGCGATGTATTATTCTTAAATTTTTTTGTTTTATAAACTTAATTGCTAAATTTTCTTTCAATTTTCTTTATTTACTTTTCTTTAATTTACCATTAGAATTAAGGCAAAACACTAGGAAACCAAACAAAGAGCATGATGAATGGAGAAGAAAAACTACCCCTTAAGTTTGTTTTTCTTTTTATTCTTGAATTTGCTAATTTATTATGCATTGACCATACATGAAATACCAAGGGGGATTTATTTTATAACTGACATTTTTTCAAACTTATATAATCTAAGGTGGGGGGTAAAATGTGGTGTGTGTGTGTGACCCTCTAGGCCCATGTACCAATCTTGTTAATAACTTTAAGGTTAAATAACATTTATTCACCAACCTTACTAATTTAGTATATCAACATATAGATTAATTCATCAAGGATTTATTTAACCCAATCCCTAGGTTAAGTTTATATCTCGTGGGGTGACATGGTACACCTCGTAGTTTGGACGATATAGAATAGCATTTAAACTCTCTTATGGAACCTTTTTGCCATCCGATTGTGTACGTGTATAATCTTTTGTATACGGGACTCTTTTCTATGGCTTAGGGTATGGTTAATCATCAAAAAGTGATCCATCATTCAAGAATGCCTTCTCCAATATCCTCACTAATCTAGATAAGGATTTATCTCCATCATCTTCCTTGAATTGATCCATACGGATCTCTGAATGGTATTATGCCGAACTGTCAATCAGGTTGATTCACGTCACGGATGTGTAAGTGGTCCTTAGACTTGAGACACCAAAAACGCCTTACGGATGGACAGTTGTGCTTTGACTATGACCTACGTATGCCTAATCATGGATTCTAAAAAGTCTTAGTTTGGGTGCATCAAGAAGTTACAGAATATGATTGAGTGGTCAAGATGGGATCGTCCACCCTTGGTATAAGAGGTGAAAGCTCAAGGAAGACAATACGATGAAGTCCTTGGCCAAGGCAGTGAAATATCAGGAGAGGAGTTCTTGGATGATTTCTGAATGCATCAGTAATAACTAGGATGACCTATTAGGGTTTGATCATTGACCATAACCTAAGTCGCCCTTAGAGCGTTAAGTGGATGCACGACTATAAGTACACTATAACCGATGATGAATGGGTTCCATGAGTGAGTCGATGCACACTCCTTTATTTCTTCTAGAGCACCAGATGTAGCTTGGCACTCCACGTGTTGGAGACTCAATCTATCAATTTGGATAAATTATTCTGATTTTAAGTAATCTATATGTTGATATAGTTAATTAATTTAAAAGGTCAATAAAGGTTATTGGGCCACTTGAGTCATTAGCTGATTGATGTTTATATATAATACTATTCAAGGATTCATGCAGATCAATTTGGTGAACTTTATGTCCAAAGAGCACTAAACATCTGTCCTCAACGACCACATGGTCAGTCATACTTATGATATAAGTAGGATGAAATAGAGTTATTTGAACTGAATTAGTCGATGTCCATCTTGATTATCCATCAAATAGGAAAAAAAAAAATACATGTTTGGATATTAGTGAGCAATATGTTCTCATCATAATTCACTAGGTCATTACACATATTGATGGGCTTTATTATAAACCTCACGTAGAATAATAATGAAGAGACATTTAATCAATGATCTTTATATAAGACATGGTGGTGTGATTGGCTTGATGATCCCATAATATCGGTCAAAATTTTCAGGAACATGACTACTATTATAACCTATCTTAGGAATTCCATTTACCTTTGGAGCTACATTTACCTTTTGGTATAGGATTATGAGTAGATAAGTTAGGCTCCTAGATAGGATCATGATTATATTTTATATGGTACAAACTATGTTTTCATACAAAAATGGGTGATTGCCAAATGGCAAGGGTATCTCATAGGGTGACAAAATAGACACAAAAAGTCAAAGGTTTGAAGTTATACAATATTAGATGGAATGATGAGTAACATTAGTGAACCCCCACTCCACCACCACCTTCTATGAGTCAACCCTACTTAGGAGACCTGGATTTTATGAAAAATGGGAAATTAATGAGGAGCACAAATTTTAGGCATTCTCTATGTGTTGTAAGCAATTTTAGTTCCATATGTGTTGATCATTATTTCTATAACCCCTTGCTTAAGTGGACACACCCTTTTGTTTATTCTCATTACTCTGTAATTGGGGGTAAGCTCTCTAACTATTATTTATTCATCTATTATAGTTTTGTGCCCTAACACTTGATTTTGATCCATCCACTGCTCTCTTTGTTCCTTACCTATAATTGGATAGGGCATCACTACCCCCATTGAATTGATACATATCTGATATCATGTGGTTCAATATAAGTAGAAGAATGCCTACTTTCTTGTTTCAGCTACACAGAAAGTTGGAAGCCAAGAATTAAGTAACCTGAACCTGTGATAGAGAAATCTTGCTTGCGACAGGCGTGAGTCCCCCCATTTCAAAAATTGAAGTAGATTACAAGCCTATAGTATCACACCCAGCAAGAATTATGCTTCATTCTTCATGACCACTAGCTCTTCCGAGACCAATACGTGTTGTTCCACACATTCCTGAAAGTTCTAGTGTCTAAATTATTGTAGGGACTATTCATGCAAAACATGTGACTGAAGTCTTCAACACTTTCATTGCAAGTGGCTTCTCTTTTTTCAAGGCAGATAGATAGATTTTACTTAGGAGAACATTATGGGCATTGTTAATGTATTAGAAAATAATTTGGTGTGTAATTTCTAATCACAAAAAGCATGCTCTTTTGAATAAAAATTTCTTGTATTTTGCTTGTTTTTTCATTGAAATGTTCACAGACGTGAAATAAGAACTTAAATTAAATTATTTCAAATTATAATTCAAATAATATTTTATCCCTACTTTTGATTGCTTACATAATTGTTTTGACATTAAATTCATAAAAATAATTTGGCATATCATAAAAAGGGATTGTCAATTTATTTAAACCCTTTGAGAGTTTTGTTATATTTTTTAAATTATACCTTTATTTTTATGAATTTTATAAACACAATAAATTGATTAATCGGAATACTTGTGATTGGATTTATTTAAATCCAGCGATCTAGGGTTATGGGCTGAAATTTTTTAGGGTTGGTTTATCTCTCTCTTTTATCTCTGAATACCTTCTGATCAATGAGTAGACTCTTTCATCTTTTTTGAAAGAGGAACCCTTGGATATCAATTTTAATTGTGATTTAAGGATATATTTTTATTATTTAAAATCCTATTTTCCACGTATCAATAACTAACCATTGAAGGAGTGATCTTATGATTAAGAATCCTAAAGAGAAGTCACCTCTTGAACTTTTTGGCATGTAACAATGAGATCTTTTGGAAAAAACACAATCATGGGTACAAATTTTTGATATATGTGAAGGTTTATTGTTTGCAAAATATTGAAAGAATAGACCAAGCATAAATAACAAAATCAAACATGTATCCTGCTCTTCCACACCCATGACATAAAGGAAAGATATACAATAGTGATTCCTTGGTAGGTCACTGAGAAATCCTTTATAGGTGAGCAAGATGTGGAGAAGTCCTTGAATGCCATCTTTTTCCTTAGGAGCAGTTGGTTCTTATCCCCCCTGAGTATTTGCTCCCCCATGACAAGTCCTTAGATTATTCACATCAAGTGTCATTGTAGTAACTCATCAGTGGACAACATCAAGATGGGATGTGAATGCCCTTATCTAGTGCAGCATGTGACCCACCACTCACGAAGTCCAGATGGGTCAAGGGTGAATCTTGTACAGATGAATGTCATGCCAAGGATCTCGACATGATGGCTACCTTAAGCATCTTAATGAAAGTTCTGCCAAGTAGTGAATAAAGCATCCTATTGTAATAAGTTACTGCATAGTTGGAAAGCAAATCAGGGAATAAGGAATGGTTCCGCCTGCACAACTGGTCATGGGTACTAGTAAGTTGCACCTGAAATGTGTAATGTCCAATCAAACATGCCCCAGACATGATCTCCCGCGTTGATGGGAACAAATAGTATAGTTCTTTTTGTTGGGTTCAAAGGGCCTTGACTTGGATGAATAAATCTAAAACGATGCGCAGCGGAAGTCTTTTGCGAATCGAACGGCATCAACAAAAATATTGAAACGGCGTACCTTGCACAAATCTCATTTGTGATTTCTTCGATCCCAGAGCGAGACGGGTCGAGCTGCTCAAGTGTGCAGCCTCTAGATGTATCCACACGGTCCTCGGCGCATCGGATCTCCTCCTTCTCGTTGACGAGCCCCGTTCTTTCTCCGTCGGCGTCGTTACGTTGTCCTAATCACATCAGGGATGGAGAGGGGTTGTGGGGAGAGTGGAGAAGAAGGGGAAAGGCCCCTGAACAATTCTGGCCTGGGTGAATTTTGTTCAGGGCCTTCCCCTATTTATACTAAGTGGGTATTTTTCATAAAAACCCCCAAAACTTAAGTATATCTTCCAACGTCCAAAAGACCATTTGCGTGTGACCCTCTAGGCCCATGTATCAGTCTAGTTAACGACTCCAGCGGCCCAATAACCTTTATTGGCCTTCCAAATTAATTAACTATATCATCATATAGATTAATTAATGTCGGATCGATTTAACCCAATCGATAGGTCGAGACTCCGACACGTGGGGTGCCAAGCTACACCGCGTGTCCTAGAAGATACAAAGGAGTGTGTATCGACTCACTCATGGAACCTGTTCGTCATCGGTTACCGTGTATGTATAATCCCTCATCCACTTGACGCTCCTTGGACGACTTAGGGTATGGTCAACTGTCAAACCCTAATCGATCATCCGAGTTAGTACTGACGCATTCGAAAATCATCAGAGAACTCTTCTCTGATATTTCACTGCCTTGGCCAAGGACTTCATCGCATCATCTTCCTTGAGCTGTCACCTCTTATACCGAGGGTGGACGATCCCATCTTGACCACTCAATCGCATTCGTGTACTTCTTGATGCACCCGAACTAAGACCGTTTAGAATCCCATGATTAGAGACTCGTTGACCATAGCCAAAGTACAACTGTCTGTCCACAAGACGTCTTTGGTGTCTCAGGTCTAAGGACCACTTACACAACCGTGACGTGAATCAACCTGATTGACAGTTCGGTATAATACCATTCAGAGATTCGTACGGATCAATTCAGTGAACTCTTTCCACTAAAGAGCATCCACTATCTATCCTTAGTGTCGGCACACTAATGGATAGTGCAATTCATCATATGAGTGAGGCTAGATAGTGCTATTCTATCCAGATACTTCGATGTCCTTCTCGCGTATCCTTTGAATAGGAATGTTTAGAACACATGCTTAAAGACTAGTGATCTCCGTATTACGATCTCATCGTAATTCCCTAAGTTCGATCATGTATTCATGGACTTCATTATACGCATCACACGTGCACTATAATGAATATGTTCTATTAATGAATATGGAACGAGATGTGGAATGTGTGATTGGCTTATCGGCCACATATATTTCCATCACTTTTAACATGGTTCATCAATCAAATACTAAAATTAGAAACTTCCTCAAATGTATAAACATAGGTATGATGACGACTACCAGTCAAATCCACAAACGGCAAGGGTTGACTTTTTCAAAACTGTTGACTCAGTCAAAATAGGTTGATTGGGATGAAATGAGGGATAAGAAGTACGATAATATTTCTCTCATTCAATTTAAGAGGTAACACTATTCAAATTTTAGCCAAATAGATCAAAATCAAATTAAAAGTCAATGACCAAGTCAAGTCATGCGAGTGAGTTGATAAAGTCAAATCATTCATTTTTCAGGGAGAATCTTTACAATTTTAATATTTCCAAAAAGAGGATAATTTAAACTTTATAACAAATATCTTTATAATTTGAAAATAAGAAGAAAATCAATGGTAAATTCAAAGAGTTGACTTTAACCAATGGAAAATTCTTAGGTTACTTAAGGTCAAAACGACAATATAAAATTATAAAAATTAATTTTCAGAAAATATAGGGATAAATGATAATTTTAACTTTTGGAAGTGAAATAAAACTGAAATAAATTTTCAAAGTCAAAACTTTAAAAATGACCCAATTAATGATATCTAGTCAAAATCAAGAAATTGACCAAGCAATAGATGTCAGAATTGGATGAATGAATTAGGATCGAACCAAGAATTAAATAATAGAGCTTAGAAACTTTTTTTTTTCTTGTTGAAACTCATTTTTAATGAAATATTCTCTAAGTGTTTGTTATTTTCATTTTTTTAAACCCAAGCAACCTGAAATAAAAACATTAGATTAAATGAATCATAAATTTTACCTGGAACATCAAACTAGGAAAATTTTAATTCTTCTATCAATCAGAAAATAAAATTTTAAGGGAGACTTTTATTTTACTTTTATTAAAGATATTTACTGCTTCGGTGTGAAGAGAGAGAAAATTGAATTGTCAAGATGATTATGTGTGGCATCACGGGAGAGGCCACGTCTTGCACATTGTGTCCACAGTGGATGTCTCTTCAAAAAAATCTTGATTGTTAGATCTTCATCCAATGTCTCGTTCTTCCACATGTACCATCATAAAAAGAAGACAGTGAATGTTGTTATGAAATAACTCCTCTTGGCTACCAATCGGCTGCCTTGTGCCACGTAGGCCATACATTAGCCCCATGAAAATTTGATCTCTTGTTGACACACCTCCACATGGTTCCCCCATGTCAGCTGCCGTTGTGGGCCCATGCCTATACTTTTTGTATTTTAATCCCAAAAATATTCATCAAAACTATGAAATAAATAATATAACTTACAAAATTCATGCCCTTCAACTTTTAAGATATTTTTATTAAAATTTTGTCCATTGGTTTTTCATTTTCATCTTATTTAGGCCCATGTCGCTGAGATAAAAAATTCAGAAAAAATGATTCATTTACTGGAGTCATTAGTTTGACTTAAAAATTTAAACTAGGACAACTTTGATTCTTCTAATATTTGCCGTCATCTCTTTGCTTTTCTTCTGAAAGAAATAAAGTCAATAAATTTGGTTAATTTCAAATGATTTGACCTTGAGAAATTTCAAATATGAATAAAAAACCTAACAAACCTTTTCATATAAATCAAAAATTAAAACTTAGTGGAATAGCATGGTAATCTTGAAAATAATGATAACCTGCATCATAGTTATGAGAATTAGGCCTTAACTATAGGGAAGGATGACATGAATGAATGCATGTTATCAAGCATGCACATGTAGAGATCATATCAATTAGCAATTATATGTTGGATTCTATGATGATATCATGAAGGTTTCTATCCTCACACAGGAGGAAGGCATCATCTATCACATAGCATATGTCGTTGTATTAATCTTAATGTCATAAATGTGAGAAAAATCAAATATGATGCTCCAAATGTGATCTCTTTGATGCTGACTACACTGGCCGGGGCTAGATTCTCTTTGTCTGCACCATGCACGTTGAGCTTGAGAGAGCCCATTGGCTGTTGGTGCCAATGAAAATCTTGCTCCACATGATGTCAAACTTATTTTAATCTTCTTGCTTTTTAGACACATATATTTCTCCTTTTTCCTAGGTATCATCGTCGAGGATACCTTAGATTTTCAGCTTCCCACATGCCACTACCAAATCCACCATTCCCTAGCTCCTATCCACCTCCATCTTTGTTGCCACCATTGATAGTAAAGCTGCACAACTAACCCCATTGTGTCTATTGTCAACGTATGTTCCCCTCCATATCCATTGAAATTAACTGTTTTATTTCATTCATCCTTTCCACGATCATTAATCCTCCTCCTAGGCTGCCCAAGTGTATGCGAAAGTATTTCATCAGAATAAGTTATTATTTCTAGCTAGATCATTCCCTAAAATCCCTAAATTTATTTTGAAATCTTAGGTTAAATTGGATATTTCCTCATTGTCTTAGAATTACTTTGAATCTATTTTCATATATTTGATGTCATTAAATTATATTTAGTTCTTAAAAATAAAATTAAAATTTCCCTTATTCAATACTTGTTCCCTAGAATTATATTTAGTGTTGTATTAGCTATCAACATTTATTTGGAAAATTGGTTTATCTTCTCGACACTTGTCCTGACATTGTGCATAATATAAATTTCCTCATCTAGTTTATGCAGGCACTGCATCCCTCCCACCAGGAGAAAGCACTATAAATCATGGTCAGCCTCAAACGATCCATAGGCAAGGGACCTTTCTACAAATGCCATAATCTTTTACCTGTAAAATTACGCTCCAATGCTGAATATGTTGGAGAAAATGACAATCCCTAGTCAACCTTTGGCCAAAGTGATTGCGTTGGGAGAAATCTCTCCACTTGACAATTCTGAAAGCAAAAGATATTTCCTTTCTGTAGTGCTGAAGCAGGATATTATGCTATGGCTTAGACAGCTCATGAGGTCCTACTATTGTGCTCTCTCTCAGGGAACTAGGGTATCGCTTCTCCAACTCCTATGCCTATCTACTATGATAACCAAGCTCTCATCTTCATTGCTAGAAATCCTAAATTTCATGTGTGGACTGATAAGCCGAAAATAGGGGTGAAAATTACGCAAATTTGTAGCCCTTGTCGTTGTGAATTTTTGGCTTATGCAATAAAATTTATAAAACTCTACTTAATATGTATAGTGATAAGTATGAGTGTCGTCCAAGGGAGGCAAGTAGGAATTTCAATTTGATTTAATTTTTGGTGTTTTAGATCCTAATTAGAGTGAATTTGATCTTCAATGAGGATCAAGTCACCCTAATTAGGTGAGAATTTAGAGAGGGGGGTAGGAGAGATGGGAAGATTAGAAGAATTAAGAGCTCTAAATTTCCTTCTTTGATCCTAATTAAAGGATCCAAGAAATCATTTAGAGAGGTTGAAAGAGGGTTCTTAAAATGAGTTGGGTTGATTTTTCAGATTGATAATTCAGAACTAAAATGGGGTAAATTGAGACTTCTAAAAATTAAAACTAAATTTTTTATAATTTTCTTTTGTAATGCAATTGAATTCCCAGGTAAAATTCCTCAATTTCTCCTCTCAATCCTAATCAGGGCTTGTACATGCCGCTCAAGCCAAGCGATTTAGAAGTTCAGACTAGAATGGAGATGAAGAAACAAACAACTTAACCTATTTCATTCAAAATGCACAAAAGTTTGAATACAATGAAAGAAAAAAATACCAAAACTGTTGATCCAGGCTGGGACTCCTCTCTGTCTTGCAGCTGTGATGAAGCACCCTCCAGAATGAGCTCCCCCTCTCGAAATTTAGCTTTTATACTTAGGTTATAGGGTAAAAATCACCATTTTACCCCCGTTTAGTACTTAATATTTATCTATCAATGTAGGCTAGATATGAATGATCTAACCATACAGATAGAAAGAGGGGATCAAGACGAACAAATCCATAAAAAATCATCTCAATCGGACTTCAGGATCAAAAGTTATTAATAAATCAATTTTAAACCAATTTAATCCATTGGATTTAAAATTGATTTATTTATTAGTTTCGTTTTTAAACACGCAATGACGTGTCGCTCTCTCATTGGCTGGCGCATTTTGAATCCTCCTTTTTGCAGAAAAGTCCTTAAAAAGCCTGGAATTGCTTTTAGATGCCGCCCAAAAGTAATTGCGTATATGCCCCTGGCGCACTCTCTCTCCTCCGATTTCTCCTAAAACATTAAAAATATATATTAAAAATTGCAATAAAACCCTGAATGATTTTAAATAGAATCTTTACGCCTGCCGTGGCGACCGAGAGCTGTTTTCAGGGTCTTTTGCAACGAAACGTTGCAAAAAGGCCCCGAAAAGTCTAGAAATTGCATAAATACATTTTTTCTCTTATAAATATGCCCTTTTTCATAGAATAAATGCATTTCTTCTTGAAATAAATCCCAGAAAATTCCTAAAAATTCGTAAAAAATTCTAGAAAATTCTAAAAAATTCCCTGATTAATTCCCATGTTGATAAATGTCGAAATAAACTTTTGAATGTGCCATTTTCATCCAAAAATAATTATTTCGAGCTTCAATAAATCCTTAAAAATTCATATAATTAACAGAAAATTAGGGAAAAATCAGAAATTACTTGGAAGCATTATTTTTGTGTAAATATATGATAAAAACCCAAATTTAAGCCTTTTAAATGCATAAATCATGCTAATAACATGAAATAAAGACCGAAATTAGGGTGTTATCATGGACTAAGCATACTGACGTTGGTTTTATTAAATATGGGACAAAGTTCTTTGGCAGTCATTTTTGCATCACATGTCGCTTTGTCAAACCAACTAGAGGACATCTTCATTAAAAGCCTTGTAGGGGTTTCTTATGATGATATATACATCCACCTGAGCATCTTCTGCCCATAGTCTCCCTCTTGAGGGAGACCATTCAACGTTATCCACCAGGCCAATTAGGGCATAATTTTCTCCATATATTCTTTATAGACCTACGCATGTTTGGTAATTACCATTTTAGGGTTTTATGCACACTTAAGTCAACTATTAGACTGCCTACAGGTTCACGGATATAAGGTTAATCAGCCATTAGATGATATAATTAAAGTGTCTCGGGTTGTGAAAAAAATATGTTCAAGCATAGCAGGAAAAAACTCATTGGATATTGTCCCAGAGTCACATGCTACTTCTTGTGTTTTCTTTATCTCCCTTCCTATCTCTGAAGGATTCTATTGGTGAGAAGATCTTTGTGGATCTCTAATGGCCTTATTTGAGAAATCAAGTAGATTTGGTATGAATGAACCATGGGGATAGGAATCTATGTGGCTGGAAGAGACTCATTCTATGAATCAATTGCCTGCGGATTCAATGAGGTGAAAGATGTATTTAACATCACTCGGTTGTTTGTTTTTTTTAGATTTAATGGAGAAGGAAAAAATAATGTTTGGTTGTGCAATCTACTGGTGAGGCAGAGTGTTGATCAGTAACTCTTAAACTGTGTAAAATATTATGGCTCAGAATTCGTTTTTGGATTCTAAACATTATACGTTCATCTCCATGCATGCTATTTTGTGACAATAAAACTGTCATCTATATTCTGAATGATGCCATCAAATATGATCGGACCACACATATAGAGTTTGATCCCCATTTCATAAACACGAAACTTGACACTGTAATCATTTGCCTAACACGTTAATTTACCAAACCAATTTACCAACATCACGACAAAAGATGTGACCCAAATTAATTTAAGTCCGTGTGCAGATTAATGAAGCTTTACAATTATTTTTAACAACTTAGAAGCAAAAATTAGGCATGCATAAACCTGGACTTTTGAGTTGGTTTTATTTTTTTTCCATTTTTCATCCTTGTTGGCAGAATGGATTTTAGTCAACACCACTATCGGTCCCACTCAGGAAAATTATATCCTATTTAATGGTAGGCCAATACCAAGGGCTGTAAGCAGGATTTTATCCCCGTTCTGCTCCGCTCGCCTCTCCACCTCTATTCGAATATTCCTTCGTTCATTTTTCTCTATCGTTAGGAGCACAACAAAGGACTTTAAAAGTGTAGAGAATGTTACAGAAAGACAGAAAGAGAGGAAGTGTAACTTGAAACTGGTCCTTCGATTTATCTACGTACAAGAAAAACTTATGAAATAAGCAAAACAGCGCTGCCTCACGGACAAAAAGAGAGGAGTGGATACAAAAACTAGTTACGAGCTCCTGGCAAACGTATCTCTCCGAGCAGGACGAGCCGATGGGAAGGGGCTGCCGACAGCGTCGCCGCTCCATCCATGGTTAGGTAGAGATGGCGACGGCAGGCCCCGCAGAGATGTCTATCATCCGTTCCTTCTTGTCGATAATCTCCAGAGGTGCTGAGCCGTTGGCGAGCGGGAGGGCATTCTTCTCGTCGAAGGCGGCGACATGGACGCCCAGAGCAGCCCTTCCCGACGGGTCGGGGTTGCTCGACCACTTCGCATCCCACTCCAGCGCCGCGGCGGTGCTGCACGCCACGCTGGGGCCGCCGGGGACTGTCAGCCTCGCCGAATTCTACAAGGGAGAGGGAGCGTCAAGATGGCCGCTTTTCTTCTCTGTTTTACCTCCGGGAAGGGTTATTCCGTACCTGTGGGAAGAACCTTTCGAAGATCATCCGATAATAGTAGCCCTCTTTGGTCGTCGGGGTGTTGTGCGGGTAGATCTTCTTGGCATTCAACAGCATCTTATCGGTTACCTGGTGAGTTAAGAGATTGGAGGAAGTTATGAGTTGATGACCGGAGCGAATAAGAGAGAATAGGGATGTTCGTGTTCGCGGATGACAGAAGAAGTGACCGACGTGTTTCGCGGCGTGGGCCTTTAGCCCGTCGATCCAGCTGTAGCCGACGCCGTCGCTGAACTGCTCCTTCTGTCGGTACAGGATGTGCTGAAGAAGGAAGAAAAGAAGATGGAGCGAAGAAGTGTTTTTAGATCGTGAGAAGGCACAAGTTCAGAAGATTGAATTTGATTCTCAAGGGCAAGCACCTTGGGGAGAAAGGGTTCCTCCTCGTCGTCGAACGCCTTCCTCAGGATCCACTTCTCCATGCGACCGATGTCGGGCTGGATCTGAGACCAGGGAGCAAAATTCTGTGAGGACGGAACGGACACAGAAGAAGAACAGGTTTTGGGGAAAAAAAAGGAGGCGGGATTCGGGATTGAAGAGGAGGCTCACCATCTTCCAGGCGGGGTCGATGCTCATGGCAGTGCTGATGAACTCCTTGTCCAAGAACGGCACGCGAGCCTCGAGCCCCCAGGCCGAGGTGGCCTTGTTGGCCCTCAGGCAGTCGTACTGATGAAGCGCCTTGATCTGCCGAGTCAGAAGGATGGGTAAGATTCCACAGCACTCGTCCTCGTGCCAGGGGAGATGAGATCATCGCGCGGTACCTTGCGGCACGTCTCGCGGTGGAATTCTTCCTTGTTGGGGGCCTTATGGAAGTAGAGGTAGCCGCCGAAGATCTCGTCGGAGCCCTCCCCGGAGATGACCATCTTCACGCCGAGAGACTTGATCTTCCGGGACATGAGGAACATGGGCGTACTGGCCCTGATGGTGGTCACGTCGTAGGTCTCGATGTGGTGGATGACGTCCTCAATGGAGTCGATCCCGTCCTGCACGGTGAAGTAGAACTCGTGGTGTACCGTGCCGAGGTAGTCCGCCACCTCCTTGGCCGCCTTCAAGTCCGGCGACCCCTGGGGAGAATCGAAGAAGGAGGATAAGAAGCGCGGTGTTTCAATGGCTTTAAGAGGAGCAAGAAAGAGCTTATGGCGAGGAAGAAGAGGAACTCTTTGGGATCACCTTCATGCCGACGCAAAAGGAATGCAGATGCGTGCCCCACTGATCGGCAGCCTTGGAACCCGCCAGATGGCGAGCGGTGACGGCGGCCACCAGCGACGAGTCGAGCCCGCCGGAGAGAAGAACGCCAAACGGGACGTCCGTCATGAGCCTCTTGACGACGGCCTGCGAATTCGGTCGCACCGGTTATTTCGTTCGTTTTGAGAAAACGCGGGACAGTGGAGGCGCAAGAGAGGTAGTACATCTTCGAAGGCCTTCCTCAGAACCAGAGGGTCGTAGGGAACGGAGGGGACGGTCTCGGCGAACCACGGCGGGTTGTACCAGCGCCTGAACCCGTGTTCCTTGCTCGAGTAGAGGTGCCCCGGCGGGAACGGCTCAAAGTGCTCGCACTCGTCGTTGAGCCCCTTCATCTCCGACGATACCCAGATGGATCCTGATCACCGAGAGATTTTCCTCGTCGGAGGTAGCACAAACATTAATAACGAGACAAGAAAGCGGTGGAAAGAGGGAGGAGGTGCAGGGTTGAAGCTGACCGTCGATTCCATAGCCGATGTACAGGGAAGTGACTCCGATGGCGTCCCGGGCGACGAGAAAGGTGTTGCTGCGGGTGTCCAGCAGCACGAAGGAGAAGACCCCGTCCAGCATGTCGATGAAGTCCTCTCCATGCTCCTCGTACTGCCCTCGTTCATCGCCCGTGACGGTCAGTGCGGTGAGACAAGGGAGGAACAAGAAAGAAGAAAAAACAAGAAACGAGAAAGAAGAAGAAGAAGAAGACTAGCGGAAGAGTAGAAGAGAGACGAGGCATACCAGGTGGGCGATGACGTCACAGTCGCTGCCGGTCCTGAAGCTGTGGTTGGGCAAGCTCTTCCTCAGCTCCTCGTGGTTGTAGATCTCTCCGTTGACCTGCTCAAGAGGCGAAAATACGTTTTCATGAATAAAAGCCTATATCATACGGTCGTCGTCGTCGTCCTGTCCCTTCTTCTCCAGTCGTCATCCTCTATATTTTTACTCTTGGATAGGCCAAAGTTTAGGGTTAGTTACCGTGACGATGATGGAGCCGTCGGCGTTGTAGAGGGGCTGGTCGCCGGAGGAGGGGTCGATGATGGCGAGGCGCTGGTGCGACAAGAAGCAGTTACCGTGCTGCGCCAGCCCGCTCCAGTCGGGGCCCCTGTGCCTCAGCCTGTTTGCAAAAACGACCGCCATGAGCTCATGTGCATGAACGTCGAGTGATATACTTTACGACCCATCACTGCGGGGGAATAATCCTTTTATGAAATCATCGTCACTATTGGGACGATTTTGTCACCGTTGCCTGCGTGAATCGTAGTAATTATATTGGCTCTTGTTTGTGTTATCTGATTATGAGAGGGGAAGAGAATCCGTGAAAGAAGCGCTAAGAGCGAGAGAAGCTCATGCTCACGGACGAGGAGAAGAAAGAGCGAGAGGATAGAGAAGAGGAAAGGCCATTGCCTGCGGGAGAGCTCGAGAACTCTGACTCTCTTCGCCTGAGAGTCATCGGAGCAGCCTAACACTGCCAGAATCCCACACATGGCGACTGCACGAGGAGGAAGACGAAGACGAAGGAGAAGGATATATAGAAGAAAGTTCGCTGCTTGGAGATGACATATCCATGAGAAGGAGCCCCGTATTTATAGGCAAAGGAGGGAGGCCCCCCAGCGGCGCCGCTCCATCGCGTCGAGGTATACTCTACCACGTGGCGGCGCTTCCTTCGCTTGTCTCCGGCCTTCACCAGGGTTATCCATCCGGATTATGACGTGATTATGGCACATCCGCCGTGGGTCTCGTCTGCTGTCCATCGTTCTTTCCGAAAATTGTCGCCATGCGGAGGCCCGGTGTAACGTTGGCTGCGAAGGAGGAAAACGCAGGAGGAATATTCGAGACGAAATTCGCGTACTCCCATCCATTTGATTATTTTGATCTTTTCACCACTTCCGATTCTCGCTATTCCTAATCCGGGATCCGGTTTCTCTGATTCTTTTTCTTTTCCTTCTTCTTATTCTTCTCGTGATTACCGTCTTCTACGTTAGTTCCGTGTGGATTCAACCTTCATTTGTTTAAACGCGGAGAAGGTACAAAAACGATTGTTTTTTTCTGATTTATTTCTGTAATCTGGTGGGTGGCTGGGCCCGTCGGGAGCGGAGACTACTTAGCGACGTCTCTTTTCTTTATCGAGGCCGAATGAGTGCGGCGCATGGGCAAGGTGTTGTTAATACTCATGTATGTGGATGAGAACGCGTCGGCGCGGCGAATCGGCAGGATACCCGATACTGAAGATCAGGGAAAAGTGACGGGAGGGGGAGAAAGGGAGAGAGAGCAGACGGCACGCCAAGACTCTCTAAATGCCACGCGCAAGATTTATTAAGAGAAAAGAGAAGCGGTTTAGTTAGGACTTTTACAATGTCAACTCGGAATCGCAGGCTTAAAAAACCGTAGTCGCCATGTAAGTAGGATTTGAACTAGCCAGATTCCCCGCGAGACTAAGCTCGGAGGAGGATCTATCACAGGATCTTATCCTACCAAACCATCCACTTGCTTGATTCCATTTCTGGCAACGAAGATGCGTTTGGAATCAATCTCAAGTTCGGATCTTCCACCGTCCGCCGTCCACGACAGCACGACGCAGACACCACCGGAGTATCCACGTCAATCTCGTGCCATCGCTGTCTTCTTACGTAAATACTATGAATTCCCATAAATACTATGGAAGGGGAGGTAGAATATTTTTCTTGAAGCGACAAGAGATGAGCTAATGCACTAAAGATGGATTCATGGAGAAGAGCCCAAAAACGTCCCAATCCGGCAACAAGACAATTTCCGATGATAAGAGCCAGAACTTCAGGGTTAAATTGTCGTCTTGCCCATTCCTCCCAATGTCGAGTCACCACCGCGCATGGGCGAGGAGTAAGATAAGGATCCTCGGCGCGGCGAATCCGCAAAGGGTAGCTAACAGTGAGTATTTAAGCAGAAACGACAAATGGCGAAGCTTCTTTCCTTCATCCCATCTGGCGTCTACGGTGATGCTATGTCAATCTTAGGTGTGTGAGAGAGAGAATGATTTATCTTTTTAGATCAGGATTCCAATTCCGATGAGGATCCAGCTCAGATCCCGTCGGACGGAATGTTCCAAGCCTATCCACTTGCTCGATTCCGTTTCTTCGCAACGCAGATGCATGGAATCAAGCTCATGTTCAGATCGTCCGATCTTCACTCTCCACGACGGCACGACGCTGACCTCACGGAATTATCCACGTACGTAATTATCTTGTGCCCTTGTCTTATTATGTGTAACGAAAGTTTTTGAGAAATATTCATTGATAGTCTGGGAAGGATATTTGATATTCGTTGAGCAACAAGGTGATCGTTGGGAACTAGTTTGACCCGTATATTGAACTATATTAGAAATAAGGATTTGAAATGGCGTGCAGTGGGAAGATTATAAAGAGTTAGAATTAATGTGTTTTGAAAAGAGCGAAAGAATTTGAATTGAGATACTTAGGAATAACTGTGGTTTCACTGATTAGAGCGAGGTCAATAAAAATTTGAAGACAGAATTTGGGATTCAAGAGAGAAAGCAAAATTCGTATGGACTGGTAAATGGAGAACACGCGGAATCGAGGGTAAAATTTTTGCAGTAACCGCAAATATATTGGATTTAGAAATAGATAGAGAGAATTGGTGAAAGTAAGTTTGATGATCAAATAAGATTAAGGTAAATGGGGTTTAAGGAAGTGGGATTTAGAGATAAATAAATTTCTGAGACCTAAGAGAACAAATACAATGGTTGAGATTGAGTTCAACAAATTGGTACGTAGACTTCTAAATTAAAGGACTTGAGAAAATTAGAATATTAAATTGTTGGACGACTTTGAGAACTGATAAGAAATAAAAGCTGAGACAGGTACGAAATAGACTTGGACCGGTGTAATTTATACAACCTTTCATTATTGTATTTTATTTGCTTCTCCGATAATACCTCTGTAGAAATTTAAGTTGCTGAGAGCTAGAAAATGGAAAATCCTCGACAGAGACTAACTGAATGAAAAAGGAATAAGAGAAGTCAAACCCGAAGGTGGGGAAGCTCATGATGGATGAGGTAAGGATGATATATATTTTAAGGCTCTAGGAAAGGATACGTTTAATGGTAGAATCAGGAATAGACCCTGACCTGGATAAAGTATCCATGCTCTCTACTTATTAGATATGTTTTTTTATCTATAAATCATTTTGAACGTCTAATTCAGCCCCTCCTAAGTCTTTCTTATTTCTATTAAGTTCTAATTCATCAAATTAATGAGCTAATTTAGAGTTCACTGATGCTCCCAATAAAAGAGAAAAATAAGCCTTACACTCTATTTTGACATTAATCATCAACCGAAGAAGAAGGTGTCTTCTTTTGGAGTATAATTTGAATGGAACTAAAGATATGGGACTTCAAGAAGAGGTCTTTCATTAGATAGAAAATTTAAGTTCCAAAGCAGAGTTTTTGAATCATTATCTGATCAATAACATAACACAACACTTTGAGTTGGAGTTTAAAAATATGATCAAGATGGATCTCATGGGACTTCAATTTGATGGGTTGACAAATACGGATGACTGATAAGGACTATACAATTATGTGAAGATATAAAAGATACAAATGATTCATTTTTTATCTTTAATTGAATCATGTCTTAGTGAAGATATTGGTTTACATCTCCATCACATAGCTAAAGCCCAATAGTAGAGGCAACTCCAAAGACCTATGGACCAAGCCCCAGTGGAAAAAGAGGACACATGTTAGGAGTAATATATTTCACCTATCACTTTGCAAGACACATTAATTTGTGTATTTTGTGCATCACAAAATATCTACATGGTAAATATCATGTTGAATTAGTTATTCCTCGACTGACATGGAGTTATAGTTTCAATTGGTGATATAAATATTTTAGTTTTTAGTTTTTCATTGTATAATTATTTATTGGTTCACAAACAGTATATGCATTGAATGGATTCAACTTTCTGAAATGGAAGGAAGCAGTGATCCTTCACCTTGGCTTTATAACTTTGGACTTATACTTCCAAAAACCAATGTCTGCTCTTCTCACAGATAACCTCTACCATGATAAATGGTAAAGACCTAAAATATTTTTCCTTACATACATGTGACATCATGTATCAAAGGAAAATAAGGGAAAGTAGCCTCTATCTGCTTGACTATTACATATCTTGACCTGACTGATGTAAAAGCTCATAGGAAATGAGAAAGCTAAATCTGGATGGAGTTTCAGTTTTATTCAGTTTAAGGGAAATAAAATCATTCATGAACACAAGATATAGATGTGTGAGGCCATGAGGAAAATGGAAACACTCGGCATAAACTTGGAGTGATTGCATCTGATGACATCATTGAAGTCTCCTATGGTACAATGGATGAGCAATGACTAGTTCCTGGTTTTAGCATTCAGCGAGAAAACTTCAAACTTATAGCACAGTGATAAAATGAAAAGCCTTTTCATAAGAAAAGGACCAGCAGTCTAAGCTTCACAGACCAAAAAACATGCATTTAATAGACACATAAACTTCAAGAACTAACAATAAAGTTAAAGTAAACTTATTTCTAGAAATTTGGTCATATTTAGGAATTCATAAAGAGGAAAACATGGTTAGAAATGTACCATTCGGGCCTTTTGGCCTATGTCAGAATTAAGGAATCAAACTCAGCTTTTGTTCCTCACTTAAGTTGGGGTTTGAATCTAATCTCAAATTGCATATTTGAGCCAATCTTCTGCAGGAACCGAACAAGGAGGATTCCAACTGAAAGTGAGGCATTTATCATCAAATCATTGACGTAGGGTTGCATTGATCATGAAGTTAGCAACGATGATGTTTAAAATTTTCAGTTGCGGCCATGTTCTACATGGGATTTTCAAAACTTAAAAAACTTGGTCTCCATTTCATTTTTCTCACCTCTATTATTATTTTCATGAGGGACAACGCACGTCATATTCTCAGGTTATTTGGGGTGTGACTATGATTTCACAATTTTCCCTAATGTACTCATATATGGCACATATGATTTTAAATTCTCATTTGATTATCAAAATATACTTGAATCATGGATACATCCCATTTATGTAAACCACATCTTGAGTTGACTTCCATCATAAAATGGATTACATCTTATTAGAAGATTTTTGGAATATAGCATTCTGTTTCATTTAAGCACACCAATCGAAGATACAAATAGGGGTCAACCATTGAGTGTTATGGAAACTTATAACTCAGATTTTGGGGTGGATTAATGATTAATTAATCATTAATTATAGTCTTTTAGGTAATATGAATCAAAACAACAATATTTATAAACCTTACTAGATAAGGAGAGTAAGGGTCGATCCTTAGAGAGCAAAGTAATAGTTAGTGAATTTTTAGTTTTAAAAAAAATTTGGTAGATTTGCATAAGTTTGTTTCATACTTATAATTTATTACTTATAAAGCAAAGTAACGAGATTTACTAAAGTTATAATTATAAAATCTTATCCAGATGAAAATTAATGCTCGAAGAAAATGTTAGACAAAGTATGATTTTTGGGCACTTTTAAGATATTTAGGAAATTATTTTAAATTTAAAATAAAATAATAATAAATTTAAATTTAACCATCTAGATGTTTGAGGTGTTGGAAACGTCTGGATGTTGGCTAGCTGCTCCAAGACTAACCTGCAGACAAAGGTGAACATAAAGGGGTGAGAGAAAGAAATAATGATCGAACATCTTTGTCACCCTGCTAAGGCCCAAGACGATCAAAGACTCTTCCACTTCTCTAGCCGATCTTGCTCTGGAACGTCCCTGTTCTACCCAACTCTCACTAAAGGTAAGAGGACTCAAGAACAATTGCACACAGGCCACTAAATATTGGATTTAGATTGAAACAAGACTGAGTATTATATTGGATTGTGAGGGGTTTTATATAAGGAAGAGAGAGAAATGATGACCCTTGGATATCCCAAAGACTTGAATGGTCCAGATATTTTATGCAGCCTCAATCCTGGTGAAGAGGTGTCATCCAATCAGGTTTGAGTCCTCTGATTGCTCCTCATTATGGTCACTCACTTGGCTTCCTTTTTTTGAAGATTTGGCCTTAATGAGATTAAAGGCTCATTAAAGTCATGCATGCTGTAACTCTGGGCCACTCCTGGGGCTCTGAACGTGGTAGGGCCTTCTTGAACTTTTTTTCCTTAGTCCAATAATCCTCAAATGAGACCTAAACCTGAAAATGTCAAAAACTCAAAAAGAGAAGCGAGATTCGTTCCGCTTGACTCATAGAGTCAAGTGGGGTTGGTCTAAAAGAATACTTATAAATACTCAATTACTAATTTAGGCCAACTTCATGAATTAAGTGCAAAATGATGTTTAAATGATAAATTTAAATATTTATAGTCATTAAATAGTTCACTCAAGCATGCAATTTAACATCTATTATTTGACTAATCAGAAACCTAGTTTAGATGAATTTGGATGGCTTTTCTAAGAGTATGTCTTCTTGAATGAATATATGTGATCATGAACCTGTCTATCCCAGGCTTTGATTGAAAATCAATATTAGTTCTTAAGTCTTTATTGGAACTTAAGGAACATGATTATGGAGCTTTGCACCTAACCCTCGTATTTCTCTGTTTTTGCTCTCATTTTCTACCATAACCAATTGTTTTATCTGTATTTCTACATTATTGTAATACACATTTTCTGAAATTCAGGAATTTATCAAAAGAAAGTATATAAAATCATCAAAGTTATGAAAAATCAGCGGGAATTTTTCAAATAAAATGCAAGAGGTAATTTTTGCATTGTATCCTTCACTCATTCACCCATTTATTTTTTTATAAATCTCATACACGGTGTGCAATGCCTTCATTTCACATGAACTGGAAAGTCCAACTTATGCTATCAATATGTTATGATAATGTGTTTTAAGGAATCCCTAGAAACTAATTAGATACTGGATAGCGAGAGGAGTATATTTCCTGGGAAGATTATTTCCAAAGCCACATTTATCATGCACAGATTCTGATACTATCTCCAATTTAAAATTAGTTTTGCCAATTCATGCAATGGTTGATCAAGTTCATTTACATCTACTGACTTGGATGGTGTATTTTCAATATCTCTATCTCAATTGCTATCTTTATCTCTGTCTCAACTTCTATCTTTATCTTTATCTCAACCTCTATCTTTTTATCTATCTCTGAGTCTATCTCCACATCTGTGTCTATTTCTATCTCTATCTCTGTCTCTGCCTCTGTGTCTGTCTCTGTCTCTATCCCTATCTCTATCTCAATCTATAACTCTAACTCTATCTATATCTATATCTATATCTATATCTATATCTATATCTATATCTCCATCTATATCTATATCTATATCTCCATCTATATCTATATCTATATCTATATCTCCATCTATATCTATATCTATATCTCCATCTATATCTATATCTATATCTATATCTCCATCTATATCTATATCTATATCTATATCTCCATCTATATCTCCATATCTATCTCTATCTCTATCTCTATCTCTATCTCTATTTCTATCTATATCTCTATCTCTATCTCTATCTCTATATCTATCTATATCTCTATCTCTATCTCTATCTCTATCTCTATCTCTATCTCTATCTCTATCTCTATATATCTCTATATCTATCTATCTATCTATCTCTATCTCTATCTTTTTTCTTTATCTTGATCTAAAAATATATCAAGCTATGTCTCTATCTCAATCTCTACCACTATCTCTATCTTTGTCTCTGTCTCTATTTCTAGAAAGTACTCCTACTTAGGAGTTGATATTTTTGTGCATATATTCTATTCCTCCATTCATGTTGAAGATAGGGGAGAAACTCAAGTGATATTATAAACCATTTCTAAAGGGCTAGAAATAAATTCAGTTTAAGGATGTTGATACCATGATTAGAGGACTCATAATTAGATGTTTTTGAAATGATTCAAGCCTTTTAAGCAGGGGTCTATCGTGTTATTTACATAATTTCATGAATATTCAGGCATATCCTAAAATAACATTGAATTCACAATATTTATATTTTAACAAATCGCTGCTTGACTTCATTGTGAAGTCAAGTAATTTTATTCTTGAGAAATATTTCTCTATCTCTTATGTGTAGGATTTCAGGAATTAAGTGATAGAAATATCATATGTTCTCACACTCGATGAAAGCTTAGATCTAATGCATTGGTGGGCTGTTAGATAAAAATGGAGAAATTTTAGACTTAGGCCTCAGTTGCTCAGTTAGAGGGATGTGTGCCATGAACTGGCTCCATCTCCTAACCCCTTAATGTCTTTCTTAAATTGAGCATGAAATTTAAATAATGGAGCTCTTAACCAATGAGAAAAAATATTGAAATGGTATATCTTAGCAAATATACAAGGGCACCTTAGTGATCATGCAGCTTGTGTATATATTCTATTCTTATATTTATCTTCATATTGGAAATCAGAAAAATCAGGAATCAGAAAAATTCATTATGTAGTATAAATTTTGATACACCCGAATGGTTTAGGTGTATTCAAGTGATTTCCTATCCTCCCTGACCGTGCATTCTGATATGCAGTATAAGTACCTAAGTAGGTAGAGATACCTCAATGTCTCAAGATATATTAACACCTCGGGAACTTAAAGTCTATCCATCTTCATCATTCATATCCATTTCATCCATTTTACACTTATTTTCTCTTTCTAATCTTCCATTTGTACCTCTTTTTCTCTTTTTTTAAGCCAATTTCTCTGTATAAACCCATTACATCTCTAGTTTAATTCTCAAGAATATTACAAAACAATCCCATAATTATAATTTGCAGTTACCTCCCTATTTTAATAATTGTTGATCAAATGCAAAATGCTGGAGAATATTGATGTACCAAATGCACATGCTCACATCCCAATATCCTTTCTTACTTCTTGCACACCCATCATCAGTACATGTCTCCTTTGTTTGGTTCTGATGGCACCACAAACCTGATCTATAGAAGCTTCATTCAATGTAAGATTAAAAGAACTACAAAGGGCCTTTTATACAAATTAAAAAGCAAATGATAGAATCACCTCTAAATGTATCCACATTTTATACGAATTCAACAGATGATGTTTTTGTTCTTCAATAATTTCATTCTTATCCTTTTAAATATAAAGCCTCTACATGTATCTTCATGATTCTAAGCACATCAAATCTCCTCATCTTCAATTAGATGAGCGGTTTCATTGATCCAGCATGATCATCTTCCTGTTCTAATTACATTGGAAGGGTAGGGAACATTCATTGGATGAATTTCTTTCAAGCGTTTATCCTATTTATACTTGTTGATAACTTTTTATAAAACCCTTAAATTTGAACATATATTTTAAAATCTAACAGACCATCTGTGTCCGACCCTCTAGACCCATGTATCAGTCTAGTTGATTTCACCAATGGTCTAATAAATTATATTGCCATCATTATTAATGAACTATATCAACACAAATATTGAGTTTTCATATCATGGGGAGCCAAGCTACACCTCATGCTCTAGACGATACTTGAGAATAAAACACATGTAACCTTACTACAACTAGTTGTCTCTCCTTGAACTGTAAGGTTCCATGACTCTCCTTGAACTGATGCCTTCGGAACTTAAGGTATGTTTAATTTGAAGACCCTGATATGGCATCCCATCCAGCGTTGACACATTAATAAATCACTAAATAACTCTTCTATAAAATTTTAATACCTTGGCCAAGGACCTCATCACATTGTCATACTCAGGTTGTCTCACCTGATAACAATGGTAAAGAATCTCATCTTGACCACACAATCACCTTCATGGATTCATTGCTAAATTTGATGTAGAAATTATTTGTATCTTTTATTGAAAGACTCATGTGTCTTAGATAAAATACAACCATCTATCTATAAGGTGTCTTTGGTGTCTCGGGTCTAAGGATCACTTACACAAACTGATGAATCAACATAAAAATCAGTTAGGTATAATTCATGCAGGGATTTATATGGATTAATTCAAAATAGGTGTTGCCTAAAGGGCACCCACAGTCTGTTTTTACTGTCTACACACTATTGGTTGTGGGATCTTCCACACTCACCATATAGATGGGAATAAATGCGGCTTGATAACATAGTGAATGCATGGATATTTAGATATATTTTAGATGATTTTGATATTATTAATTCATAATTTATCATGTTATTATTTGAATTTAACCAAATATTTATGCATGAGCTAGAAATTCCATTTTTGCACATTATGGTTATTTTTCACTAATTTCCTTGACTTCTCTCAAGTCAAGCAGTTTGATTAATGATGAGTATTTTATAGTCCCCAATGTGAAGAAATTAGATGAATGAGAAGGCAGAATTCTTAGGGAATTGGAGAATTTTTTAGATCTTAGTTATTCTACGAAGGGGCTTGAAAGGATCAAGTGGAGTTGTGGACCTTCAAAAGAGAAATCTAGAGAAGATAGGACACTACCTGACTTACCCATTGGGCTATCAAAAGCCTTACAATAATGACGCTGAAGATCACGAGGGGAAGCTCTCAACCCATGGAGAAAAAGAGAAACTGACAAGAAAATATAATAGAAAATGCCTAAAGTGGAATTTTAGTAATTCTTTGTGTGTATAAATCCTCCTTTTCTCCCTAATTTTCCCTCATTCTGGACGTGCTCTAGCAAGTGGCTGGCCAGCAGAACAACGCATATTTCAGAATTCATGTTGTTCAACCTGCTTAATGTAAGTTTATTGAAGTTTTCCATTTATTATATTTCTTGTTTGCATTGAAAAATGCCTGATCCTGGCAAAATATAAGGACCCAAACTAGAGAGTAAGCACTGAGGGCTCAGTAAACTTGCATTGAGGTTTTAGGAACCTAGATTTACATTTTCCCCATCATTATCCAACCATTTCCCCTTTAAAAACATCATTTTCTCACTCTAAACAATCATTTTCCCTAATTTCTCTCTCCATAATTTTTTTCTCTCTCTAGGCCTTTGTCCATATCCCTACTTCATTCCCTTAAAATTTCATGAAAAACATCCTTACTTTATGCCTTCAAATTTCATCTCAAACTCTCTCTACACCATCTCTTAATTTTCTCTTTCTAAACTCATTTATTTCTCTCTGTAAAATCTCTCCCCATATATCTCTAGATTCACCATCATTTTCTATTTCAGATCCCAAAATATCACCAAAGAAAATCATTTTCTAGCCTTTAAAAACTCAGTTTTCCCCCTTCCCGCCGTCGCTGTACGCTGTCGTGCGCTGCCGTGAGGAGCATGTGTGGCTAGGGCACTCTTCCACCCGTCGGTCCGCGCATGGGCGGTGCGCATACCTGCTGGAAAGAAGAGCCCACTGTGCAGGACTTAGCCAAATCAGCTAAGTCCTGCATTAATTGGGCTAACCCTATTAGGTCAAGCCCAATAGGCCGACCCAATGAGCAGACCCAGCCCCAAACCAACCCGAAGGCCTGTTGCCGCTCCGCCACCGCCACTGCCAGCGATCACTAAAGCAGGTATTTTCCTCATTTTTGCATTTAAAAACTATTTAAAAAGTCAGAAAAATCAGAAAAAATTAGGAAACGTTATTTTGCCGCATTTAAAATTTCCAAAAAATGGAAAATCCCTAAAATTAATATAATTGATTTCTAATTATTTTAACATCTAAAAAATTCTTAAAAAATCTATGACTATCGTTTTTCATATTTCTAGTTGTTTTTGGTGTAAATTAAATTATAGAAAAATATAAAAACATTTATTTTTTTATTTCTGGTGTTAATTAAAATTAGGAAAACTAGTGTAATATATTTCTAGTGTTTTTCTTTGTATTTCTGCTTCATTTTAAATCATATAAAATGATATAAATTAACTAAAAATCCAGAAAAAACCCAGAAAATATATATCTCTTTTGAGCTCAATTTCTTCATTTCAAGCTTAAGAAAAATTCTGAAATTAGATTTCTGCCTCTCCATTGATTGACCCCTTACTTGCCCTATATTAATTATAGAGGAAATTTTCATGAATATTTTTGGTTAAGTCTGAATTAAAACAACGACATAAACCCCCTAAATTTGGTATTATCACGGCTATTGTATGATGTTATTTCAATATTATCCTTGAGTATCAAATATCTATAACACTACAGATCTTTGCATTATAATATCATTATAATACATTTAGTCATAGCATATATTCATGGACTTAAGTACGAGAATCACACATGCATTAACATACAAATAATGTATCAACAAATATTATACTAGATAGATGTGAAATTGGGAGGCCAGCGATACATATTTTCGTCATCGACCTCGTCTGATGATTTGATTGTGCAGACATTGTTTGGCACCAACACCTTCTACTCATCTAACTACATAGCCTCATGCACCGGATCTGCCAATGGCCATCCAAGGTAAAGAGAGAAATTAAAAAAATATTCTAAAATATATTAATATTTAGAACATAAATATAGTAAATTGTTTAACATCATCAATTTCACTCGTGTTTTATATAAGATATACACCCAAACTTCAAATATATATATTATTCCTACAACTATTTTCCTATTTTCAAACCTATATAAATTAGGAGAAAATGTATTACCTTCCAATGGATGTACCCCTTTACATATGCTTATTACATAATAATTATGATGAAATTTATATTGAGCATTATATAACAACTACAACCCAGAAAATGAATAAAAATCCCCATATTTTTTATGTATCTTCATCTTTGATGACAAACTATACCTGCATCTCTGGTTAGTGGGGGACTACTGAGTTAAACCTGAGATTCAACAAGAGCTAATTATTTGAAAGTGTGTTTATGTGCCATATTTATACAAAAACCTGATTTATGTTACCAAAATTGTTTTGAAAAGTTTCTATAATAATTTATTGAACTCAATGGTATGCACCAAGAATTGTCCCACATTAGTAAATAGAAAGTTTTACATCTCACCTAACCTATAGACCTTATCTTGTCACTTCTGTGATGAAATTTCATCATGAAACATCTCATGTTAAATTTTATCAAGGGGGTAACTTATTCATTTTCCTTCATTATTGTTTGATATTTTTGTTCTGAAGGGGTGAAAGTCTTTTGGGACAGGAGGAAAAACTTTGTACTAGTGGGAGGGGAAAAAGTAAATCATGAACAGAGATGGAAATGTTTTTTGGAAGTGGGAGGCCCATATGATTCGTATAAATTAGAATTTTATTAAAATAAAAAATAAAGGTAATTAGAAATTATTATAAATATTTTATCTTTTTTATTTCGTGGAACATATTTTGCCAACTGCATTTTGGCAAACATACTTTTTGTTTCTCTTTCTCTTCCAATATCTATCTATTTATATTTATTTATATTTCTTTATCTCTCTATACACCTTGCTATCTCCACCACTTTCTCCATTCTATGGAAGATCTCACAGCTGTAGCACACAGCTAAAAATGCACAGTTGCAAAGACACTGACTATTTGCAGTTGTGCAACCGCAGCTCCTGATCAGAAGCACCCTACGCAGCCACTATGTTGCACACCCCCTCAAGTCAACCTCACTCATCTTCTTAATTATTTTTAAATATATAGAAATATAAACATACGTATTTTCGTCTTCTGTTGTCCTGGTCCCTTATTATTCATATATTTTGAAATATAATTCCTACACACTTTTTTATTTATTATTACTATCTTAATATATGATTTTTTCTTATTCTCTAACTCTATATCAGATCTATCTCTTGATCACAAGTTATTCTGGATATAACCTCACTCGTCAATATACATCCAAAGTGATATTAAATCTTTTAAATATTATTAGATTTAACTGAATTTAGTTACAATGACACATTAACATACCTAATTTTGTTACATCAAGAGGACTGTAATCAAACATAATTTTGGCATACAATGGCATGGATGTTTGTGACATATATTGTGATGAAAAGTAAAGCATAATCGAATAAAGACATTTTAGAATTCGTTGGTTTCACCTACTTCCACCATTCGATAGATTTAATAAAAGTCAAAATACCATAACAAGCCAAAATTTAACTCCACATTGAGGAAAGCTATTTTCACATCTATATGATGTAGATCTAGATTATAACGAGATAATAAGGCCCTTTCTATTATTAATGTGTCTGTAAGTAATATGAAATATAAGGAATGATCAAATTTTATGCCTTCTGTTTGTGTATGAATGTAAATGTTAATAAGAGTAACATAGAAATCATCGGCTTGTCAAATGTGGTTGTGGGAGTGCAGATAAAGACTCCACATACATCAGCATGAAATATAAAATAAGAAAATAAGAAATTTACATCAGATAATCTCAAGGTGTTTATGTTGAAGAGGACTTTAGTATGATTGAGAACTGTTTGTTGAAACAAGCTTTTGGACTATTCTACTTCAAATTGATTTTAAAACCTTTTATTTTAAAGAAAAATTGTTAGCCAGTTCATATTCCTGAATCATGGTGGGATCAGCTGGATATTGTTGGCACTCTATGCAGATGGTGTTATACTTGCTACTGAAAACTTTACCTTGTTTGGTACCATGAAGATGGCATTCTACTTGGCACTTTATCCAGGTGACAAAAGAATTCCTATTTAGTCAACCTGATATGAACCACATGGGTGAATCATACCTTTTTAGATGCATTTATATCCATTTGGATATGAATATATCCCTAGGCATTCGATGAATATTAAAAACGTCCTACAAATTGAATATATTTTTATAAAAGATGATTCACCTCAAAAACCTCTATTGTCATAGGAGATAACTTGAAAAGGTTTCAATGTCCTTATTCCAAACAATTAGGACAGGCTTGCAATGAAGGATAGCTATGTTATGCAGTAATTGAATTTCTTATTTATGTGCAGAAATAAATATACCCAGCCTGACCTAGATGCTAAAATATAGTCAAACATATCATTGTCAATCAACCAGCAAGGTTGTAAGATATCTGAAAGAGACAAGATGATGATGCTTAAATATAAGCAAACACATCATGGCAAAGTCATGGGTTTTCAATACTCATATTTGCATCTATTTTTGGGTAAAATAATTTCAAAGTCTAGATATTTTTTCATGTAGTTTTCATGGAGATATTTCCTTGGTATAATTCAAAAAAGCTTTTCAAGATCATCCAAAACGCTTACAAACAAGCCACCTTGTCCTCTATAAATCATCTTTAACTACTATTAATAGACCCCTTTCGTGCCCTATTTCGTGTAGAGTAACTAACTTTAAAATCACTAAACTATTGTTGGCCAAGTCTGAATTAATTTTGTTAAAAGAGACCCTAAATTAGGACATATAACTATCCTATTTGACTGAACTGTAATGATTAGGTGACCATCTGAATTTGCACGACTATCCCAAGCACATGGAAGCTGATTATAAGTGTGTGTATGTGTGTCTGCGTCACAACGTATTTAAGCTACCCGAAAATTATTTTTTTTTGGCATGAAGCAGGCAAAATTTATAAAAATTTAAGGTTTTTGTAAAATAATGTAAATGCCTTCTTTAAGAGGATAAAATCAATAAAGTTACAACTATTGGGAGATTGAAGATCTTTTAGGTGTTCATTATGACCAAGATATCGGAATGTCATAAGAAGAGAAACCTTGGGATGAATTCATCAATCCGACATATTTGTAACTAAACAGTAACTTGAAAATAAATAGACCTTATCTGGATCTGAACTTACAACAGGTTGCTTTTTTAATTATCTATTCTTCCCTCGTCTCAAAACTAATTGATGTGTTTTTTTTGAAATTTTGAAGTTTCTGGATCTCAGTTTTATGAGTAATCCAAAATCATACTCTGATTCAATGTATATGTTTCACAACGCCTGATTCTGTCAAAGCCGTATTTGCCAAATGAGAAACAATGATGATAATTCAGATAAGCACAAATCATTTTTTTCTTCTAGATAAATCCAAGCAGTGCATATTTTTGTGTTACTGAGGAAAAACTGTTGTGACCCCTAGTGTTGTGCCACACACCCCATGCGTCTTAGGGCTTGAGAACTGGGATCTATTCAATTGCTTCTGTCGTAAGCTTCTATACTGAATGCTACCTAAACGCCAATGACCATGATATGTGACCATATATGTTGGTCTGACAAACCACATGTCCTTCCAATAAGATCCAAATTTTCTTGAAGCTTACTTTTCAAAAACTTCAAATGTACGGTATTGTTCTATTAATAAGATTCCTGATGAAATTAATTTAATAATACAGTGAAAAAGTCTTTAAAATAGAAAATCATCATACTGACAAAAAAATAATTAAGTTCTATAATTAACTTAATTTTTTTTATTTTGAATAATTATTTCTATTTCAATAACATGTAAATATATGAAACCATGTATTCATGATGAATGATGAAGACATAAATATAGTGGTGATGTGGAAGATTGAAACTAGTACAATACATAAAATAACCATAAACAAGGTCTTAATGGAATTTTTAAAGAAGATATTAATGTATTTATCTCAAGGGAAGTGGAATTAGCAGGACATTTTTGGTTTTCCATGTCAGCAAAATATTTTTTGCTATTTCAAGCTTGAATTCTTGAAAGAGATCAAATATTTACCATCCAAACTTTTTTTATCTATGAGACTTGAGTGAATCTCACTTTGTATTAAAAAATGAGAGTATCAAGCATTTGGCATGATGATCTCTAGCCACTACTTTTGTTCAGTCTACAATATTCTACTGTCAGCATCCAGATTTTGCTTGTTGCAGCATGTCAGCAAGAAATGAAGTGGAAAAAACACCTAGAATATTTAAAAAGATATTAACAAAAGAATCAGATCACCGAATAACTATCTTGCTGCTTAAATAATTTTTTAGAGAATCATATCAAATAAGTATTGATGTTTAAAAAATAGCTATCTTGGTGTCTGATGAATCTGCAAGGTGAATGTTACTCACAACACATGTTATCTGGTTCTCTTTCTGTATTGTTTCTTCTTACTCCACATGGCATGTTACTTTTAAAGTAGTTTATTTGATGAACCATTGATTTAGGCGTTGTTTCCCACCTTATTCCCACTTGGCTCATTAGGGCTAGGATTTGACAGTCCCGGTTTTGCAAGGACCTAAACATTATGTAAACGTGGTCCAATCTTGTCCGCGGCCTATCTTGTCCCGGTCCATTCATGTTGTCAAGTTATTGCCAAAGTCAAACAAAAAATGTAAGGAGGCATGGAAGAAGACAAAAAATAATAAAAAAAGGAAAACAAAAAAGGATAGAAGAAGAAAGAAACATAATTATAATAATAATAATAATAAGAAAACAGAAGAATAAAAATGAAAAGGAAATGAAAAGAAGAGACCAAAAAAAGAAGAAAATAAAATGACAATGAAGAAGTAAAGTAGAAGATATTAACCTGAAAATAAGAACAAAGGAAGATGAAAATATTATTAAAAAAATAAGAATAAAAAAAAAGGAAGATGAAAATACTGTTAAAAATTAAGAACAAAAAAGAAAGAAAAATACAAATATTATTAAAAAAATAAGAAGAAGAAAAGTGAGGAAGACGAAAATATTATTAAAAAAATAGGAAGAAAAAAAGAATGGAAGATGAAAAGAAGAAGAGCATAATATGGAAGGATGATGAAGAAGAAAAAAAAGTAGGGAAGATGAAAAGAAAAACAAAAGAAGAAAAAACGAATAAAATAAGAAACGGAGAAAAAATAGAAGAAAAGTAGGAAAGAAAAAGAGAGGAAGAAATGATGTGACGGGAGAGAATTTAATAAAACTAAGAAAATGACTAGGTGACCTTATGAAAAATTTTAAGGGGCGCAAGCACGGACTGGAAATGGAAGGGGGGAGCGTGAACATGGAAGAGGGGGGAAGACGGGAAAGAGTGGATCCTAATTTGGCCCAATTATTTGTTCTCACTTCCTCGTACATCTATACATGTAATTTTTATGCATGACATAACTTTTAGGGTTTCATTGCCAAACATGGTCAACAGTCAATACCCTCAAAATGACACAACTTGTTGCACTTAGAAGCTATAGGATTCATAAAACCCTTATTATAATATTAATGTACAAACCATTGTAGATAAACTGGATTACATTATCCAAGCTGATGACAGTGAATTTAATTGAGCTCAATGTTTAATGAAATAATAACATCTAAAATATGCCATTAATTCATTCATTTGTGGTCAACATCTTTAGCCCTCCTGAGAGCCTCTTTTCTGCTAAACATGATTTAATATAAACCCCTGGAAAGTGACGTAAAAAAGGGATATATTATAACCTGAATTAGTAAAAAAAAATTGACCCCAGAAAAGCCCCTTTGTTGCATCACCTTCATTTCCGCAAATAATACTATTTGTTTTGCTGCCACTAAACCAACTTGCAAAGCCGCGGCCTGGAACAGAGCTGCCTACCATTGACTTTAACCACAACCAGAACTCCAGTGGACAAAGCAGCCCAAAGCACAGATGAAGAAAAGCGGTTCATCTGCCGTCCTGAGTCAATATTTCACATAGGGTCTCACCATTCGGCACTCTTAAATGGACAGGTCAGCGGTTATTTTGTTTAAAGATCAACATTTTGTATGATTTAGGATTAAATCATTCCAAGAAAATAAAAAGTGAGGGTACCTGGGTTGGATTGGATGGTCGTTAATGAAATACCTCCCACTATCACAGCACATGCCACAGGAAGATACTGCATAGAACTGCACTTGAAGAAATTGCGCAACGAGAAAAAAAGGCAACTCAACTAATAAATAAGTAGGCTTACCGAGAGAGATTCAAACCCATCGACTTGGAAGAGAGAAGGATTATTTCTGTGGACCAAGTAATGGCCGCTGATGAGATCCAAGGCGTCCTGGCAGGAAAAGAAGACAAAAACTTAAGTCCGTGGAAAGGAAAAAGTAGACCCAATCTCTTGAGGAGAAGAGTGGTAAATATTTTCCACATTTTGGGGTTGATATTATCAGGGAAAGTTTACCTGACGAAGTCCATCTTGAAAATTATTAAGATAGTATCGAGACAGCGCGCTAAGCCCATCCTTGAGCATGCCAAATATTGTCTGCCTTCCGTATCTGTATTGTTTGAGAGAAGATGTCAGAGACAGGAATGCAGAAAATATTTGCGGATAAGAATGCACCTGACAAGGTCCCCTTTCAAGGCAGGAGTGCCAGAGTATTCCAGGCTAATGTCATCACCGTTTGTCGCCCACACTAGATAGGGAATGAGATAAGAAAAGAGAAGTATGTAGGCAATAAATGCAGACCAAAAGGATTGGCTATGTCCTCACATAATCTAAATTTCTCGTAGAGATCATCGTCTGTAGATATGCATTCATCTGAGGACAGCACTCCTATTTTATGGAGCTGGATGTCCAAAGATTTCTTTCCCATGTAGCTCTGAGAAACCAAACATAAATTATGCATGTAAGCACTCTACATGGAACTATTCAGTCTCACAATAATGATAAGGCAAAGAGCTATCAATGTGGATTTTCAGGTACGGCACACAATAAAACTCAGGAAATTAAGAGTAATCCCTTGAAACAGAATACAACTCACTGTGTTCAAAACTCTGTAAAAACTAGCATACAAATCTGTTAAGACCCCGATCCAGAAGTACCAACGACAGCAAGGGGCCAAACGACCCCCTGTATTTTCAGCCCACGAAAGGTGGCCCGAAAAAGCCTAAACCCACTAAGGGTTTTGATGCGCAGAGCCCCGTGAGTCATAAGAGAAGACGGAGGAGGAAGAAGTCACTCATCGGAGAACCCTAGTAAGCCTCCTTCTCCCTGCTCTCTATCCCTTTCTCTTTCTCGACCACCCTAACCCTTCTCCGACCTCGCTCGCCTGCTTCCAGGAACGCCAGGCAGCCGGATCTCAGGCACACCAGCGAGGGGGGATCACCGCTCCTCACTTTCTTGGCGTCTCTCTCTCTCTAGCTCGCCACCCTCTATCCAATCCCTTTCTTATCGTTCGAACCTCAGTCTCCTCTATTGTCATTGACAACATTGTTGCAATATTTGAATTCTTCTGAGTCTTAGGCAAGCCAAACGAGGGTCTTATCAAAATTATTTATACATCATAAAATAAATTTAATTTCTGGGAAGGCCGTTTCAGATGGAAACGATTACTATCTTTCAGAATACTCAGCTGTGAGTAAATTTCTCACGGATAATTGAAAAGGAGTTTAATGCGTAACTGTTCAAGAACTACAACCAATATTTCGTTACAAAGTTTAAGACCTGGGTGACATTAGTGCGGTCTAGGCAATCAATGCAGTTAACTCTAATTATCCCACTCTGTTCCCCAGCAATTTGGCCATCCGGACACTGGAGGAAATACCTGCTCAGCTGGCAAAAAAACGACTAAGTAGACATTTCATGAAAGCACATTGCTGGGGAGCACATTGTAGAAAAAGTCGAAGAATCCAAACATACCCTTGCTTTTCAAAATCCGAAGATATTAGATCATACAAACGCTCCAAGTTGTGAAAGTCTCCGTTTGCACAGAATTGATGGAAATCAAAGGAGACATATCTGGGAAATATTTAAAGTTAAGTAGCTGGTTGATTTGTCCAGCGATCATCACAGAAACTTTAATTAAGGGAAAAAATACATAACGAATAAGATCTAATTCCACATCAATGTTACAATTTAACAACAGGACTCGTCAAGAGTAGGGATAGTGACTCATCACAAAAAGTGAGAGGAACACCAAAACTTGTATTCTTCACGGTGAGGTCGTAAAAGCATTATTTACAATAATAGGTCTGGCCAAAAATTTACAATAATAAAGAACAAAAATAAAGACAAGTAATATAACCAATCGACACTTCCTCTCAAGCTGATTACTGAATATCCTACGTTCTTAAATTGCCACAGAGTTTTGAGATGTGCATTTTATCATGTCATTCCATAGCACTGAAAGAGATCAAAATAAATCTCAGTGATAGAACCTCAGAAGGATTTTAGATTATAGAATACATTAAAATGAAAGGACATAATAAAAAATTGCACAACTGTGAGTGTTTCCTCATTTTACCACGTTATCCACCAGTTCACCCATTTCTAACTTATGGTGTCCCAATTTTAATCACAACAAATCTTAACATTTTTCTTGTTTTTTGAGAAATCGCCAACTTTAGGGGTTATTTCAATGGGCACCTATTTCAGGGTCAGGGGGATCACATGTGATCCATCTACATCCAATATCAAGGTCTCATCCTGGAAGAGGATACGCCGATACAAAAATATCCTATGACCAAAAATATTGGCGTGGGGTGAGCTGGTTATGTTGGAAGTATTGAGGTCATTATCTATGAATTTTAAGGAAGTAAAGGTCAAAAAAATTGCGAGCTATTTTTCGTCCCACAGATTTTAAATAGTTTCCCTTTCTTGTTTAACCTTCTCTGTGCCTGTCACTCTCTCTCCCTCTCTCCTCCCTCGTTCTTCCCGGTGCATCCTAAATTTAACTTTCAAGATGACTTACATGACAGCCACGTTACAGTAAAGTTTCAAACTGTGTTCCCTAGTTTTTCAAAATTAAGGGTCTAAATGAAATTCAATAAAACATTTATAGTCACATCTTAGCATTGTGGATTTAACTGCTGCAGAAATATTATACTATTCTACCAGTCATATAGGATCCAGTTTCCTACCTTTTGAAAGATCTTATTAGAGTATCTGTGCTCTCGTGGAAAAATATAAATCATTTCTGGAGTTCAAATTTCCAGATACAACCAAAATCTCCCCCCATTACAAGCTTCTGAAACTGAACTAGGTTAACAGAGTGGATTTTGACAGGAACCTGGTTCCTATTGGGACCAGGCAGAGGAAGAGTGGTGGAGAGGATTGACCAATAAGTGAAAGGGGCAGACAGGAGGAATATCCCCTGGCTTTGGAACTGAAAACCTCATAGCTTTTGTTGCATAAAAATAGGAAATGTGTAATGAAATAAGAATTCAAATTTAATCTGATAATGAATAAATATATTTAATAATAATATTAAACATAATGAATTCAAATCATTTTTGTCAATCTAATAAGCATGATGGTGCCATAGGGTTTCATAATTTGAGGGGAGGAAGGGAGAATACAAGCCAGAATTCCCATGAGAGAGATTCTCCAAGAGAACACATTGAGGAAGAGATGAGAAGATAGAGCCAAAGAAAGACCCAAACTTACTTACCAAAAGTTCAGTTTCCCAATAGAAATCTGGTAAGTTCCCCCACAGGAACCTATCAGAGAGAGATTCGGGTACGAAGATAGAGGGTGGTCTTCACCCTGCAGAATGCAGCAGGGCATCTCCTGCTCGAGAGCTCAAGAAAATCCAATCAACTTCATGCCAAACCCTAGTTGTCCCTACAAGGTACTTAACACAGAATGGAAAATAAAATTATAGAAACGTAGATAATGGACTTCTAGACTGGACTTAATGGTTGGTCCTAGTCGCGGTCCTTTGTCTTTTTGATGAAAAGTGCTCCAAAGTACCTCCTCAGGATCCTAGACTTTATTGAGCATTTCATGGGTTATTCCTATTACATGGGTTAATGATCTGGCCTAGAACACATTATCCTATCAGAATTCAGAGGCTTTAAGACTTTTCAGAAGAACACAACAAAATGACTTGCAGCTACATTCACAGCCAGCTAGGTAAAGCTGTTGAAAAATTTCTACACCTGACTAAAAGCAACCTTCATGGTGTAAGCTGAACCTACATTAAGTTATAATAAATCAAGAACATGTCAGTGTCTTCATAGTGTAAGCTGAATTTTATATTTATGTATTAGATGTGTAAATTACCTCGAGATAGAATTGTTCTCCATCTCTGCAGCAAACGCTGTGCTCAATTGGCCTTCATCCCCCTCCTAGCAGTGTAAAAATAGGTGAAACAAAAAGAGATCAAGGTTTGATCAGAATCCAATGAGAATGACACCAACATTTCACAATTAAATTTATGAGTCTTCAGGCATCACATATACTTTTCAAGACCACATGAGATCTGTTATCAACCTGAAGTTGTTAGTATATATTAACGTAAAATACACGAATGACCATAATGGCCCTCTCACCCTTCACACCCTTCCAAACCAGTATGAAAAAAAACTCTCAGAATCATCAAGGACAATGTCTGTCAAGGAATCCCTTCCCATGAACACATCCTCATTGCAGCGTAGCCATATCCCCCACAACACTGCAAGGAGCCTTCCCCACTCTGCCAAAATATTCAGGAACACTCTGTTGAGGACTTGCGTCACAAGTTTCAACCTGATGAGTAGCCATCCATAAATTTTCACCATTAAGAAAACCTTTTGCTTTCATATAGTTTACATGTGTGAATGATAGCTGATGTCTCCATCTGTCCGTCATCGTTGTGTAGGAAGCCCTACCAAAAATGAGGCGCCTCTCCAGGCCCATTCACCTTGTTTCCTATTCAAGGTTCTTAGGAATATTAAAGACAGAAGCATGCACGAGAAATCTCCCACCCTCCGGTCTTACAGAATGCCATCCAAATCGTATTACACTTACCATCACCGTAGCCTGAGAGTTCCGTGCAAGAGAGAATACACATGGAAACTCCTTCCCTAGAATGCCTTGAGCTGACTAGTCATCCAACCAGTATAAAAAATAAGAGCCGTCTTCTAGAGTGGTGCCGAAGAAATCATGGATTTGAGGAAAAATATGCATCATGCCATGTGAAAGAGTAGATAACCCTCCAACTGGAATTGCATGATGCTATCCCAGTCCAGCCCCATGACATAACTGTCCCTCAAACCCTCAGAAACATATCCTCTTCATGACACATATTCTTACCCACTCACTTTTCAGCAGCCCCAGCTTGGCGGCTTCTAGTTGTAAAACCTCCTTGATCAACTAGTTCCCGGAGGCCAAAGCCATCCCCCTTCTTTCCTCATCAAGCTATCCCCGCACTTTCCAACCTCCGTTGGCAACTTAAAGATCAAGATACAAAAGATTGGGATCCCAGAAAGTACCGATCGCAGCAGCACCAGACAACCCCCCTTCTACGATATTCTGCTTTGTCAACCCTGAAGGCTCTTCTCCACCTCAATCACTGGTTCCCAATCTGTGGTCTAGAGCAGTCCCTTCATAAATTGCAAGCCTGAATAATGCATGGGTCATGTCCCAACGGGCGTCCCCAAAGCCCTTAAGCATTTTGCCTCCTCTTGTGAAGACCAAAACCCCACGATTGTACTTCTCATTGACCCGTTGTATCCACCCCCCAACAGCAACGTACACTTCCAAGGCGGCTCCTCATATGAAACTAACTGTCACAGTTTCACCACACCCAATGCCAAAAACTGCATCCATCACACATATCAGACCTCTTGAACCGTGAAGCCCCCACAACTTCTCCAAAAGACAACCCTGAAGAAGGCTACCACATGGATTTGTCTCCCCCACCACTGCTGGGCCCTTCCCTGGCCCTCTAAATATTTTTGCCCTTCAGTCCTCTGCATATGGCCCTCTTTTCCTTCTCCAGACATTCTCCCTGCTGCACTCAAACTGATGGTGACCCAAGCCTCTACATCTCTAGCAAATCAGTAAAACTCCAGATGATGCTTAATGATAAATAAAATAAATAGAATATAGATACTCTGCAATAGATATTGGAAAAGACTTGTGGAATTTTAAGGAAAACACACCATCCGTACCAGTGAAATCTCACCTTATCAGTCAAGTCAACGGCAACTGTCTGTCCATATCTTTGTGAAAGGTTTTGGAAATGAGATTTGACAACTTTAGACTACAATGGGAAAAAAAACTATCAATAATTGATTAAAAATTAAAATTTAAAGCGTTTAAGGAATTAAAAACATACAGTTTCTGGATGATTGATTATATTAAGCCTGGGCTTATAACTCAGATCAACAATTTGCTCCCATATCAGTGGTACAGATCCCCTAACCTAGGCAATGGAAGAATTCTATACATCATGTTTCATGGTACACCTAAACATATTTATAAAAAATGATATCTGAAGAAGCTTCAAGGGGGAAGGGAGCTTCAAGAAGAGAGAAAATATTATCAAAAAATAGCTTCACTTCTCAGGTTTCTTTCCAGAAGATACATATATTGAGAGAGAGAGAGAAAGAGAAAAGAAAGACAAGAAGGATATAAATGTCATTCAACAGTCCCCCTTAGACTGGTGAGTGGATGTTATCCATTCCCAGTTTGCCGCACAATTCTTGAAAACGTGGGCAGATAGTCCTTTGGTGAAAATATCAGCTCGTTGATGGGCGGATGAGACATGAAAGGCAAAAGTGTCCCGACTCCAGCTTCTCTTTTATGAAGTGTCGATCAACTTCAACATGTTTAGTGCGGTCGTGTTGCACTGGATCATCGGCGATGCTGATAGCCGACTTATTATCACAAAACATTTGAGTTGGTTAATGACACAATAGCTTTAGCTCTGTAAGGAGATTAGTGAGCCGTAATGCCAGGGCACGAAACTCTACTTCAGCACTGGATTGAGAGACGACAGATTGCTTCTTACTGTGCCATTTAATAATATTGCCATCAAGAAAGGTACAGTAGCCCGTCATTGAGCGACGATCAACATAAGAACCAGCATAATCAGCATCTGTATAGACGTCCAATTGGAGACCACCTTTACGCTTGAATTGAAGACCAAGACCAACAGTACCTTTTAGATAACAGAGTATGCGATTGGTAGCATGCATATGACACGCCTTCGGAGAATGCATCAATTGGCTTAACACGCCCACAGCATAAGCAATGTCATGGCGAGTGTGAGTGAGATATATCAGTTTACCAACTAATCTTTGGTACCTTCCTTGATCAACAGCCTCCTCATGCTCCGCCAAAGATCGCCGATGGTTCACCTCGATGGGAGTAGTAGGGGGTTGTGAGTCCGCCTTACCAAGCTCTTGAAGAAGATCAGCAATATATTTCCGCTGGCAAAGGAAAATGCCAGCCACAGAATATGCCACCTCAATGCCAAGGAAGTATCGAAGTAGGCCACGATGTTTACTGGCAAAGTCCCCAGCAAAGTGAGTCGCCAATTGAGCCGCGGCCTGCGAATCATTTCCCGTAATAATAATGTCATCCACATACACAAGAAGTAGTGTGACTCCCCTGGATGTGGAATGACGGTAGAAAAGGGTATGGTCACCATTGCACTGAGAGTTGCCAAATAATTTCATCGAGTGTGTAAAGCGACCAAACCAAGCCCGAGGAGACTGCTTAAAGCCATAGAGGGACTTCTTAAGACGACACACCAAGGGAAGCGCCAAAGAAGGAGGCGCATTGCCGGGAGGCAAGGCCATATAAACCTCTTCATGATGATCACCATGAAGAAAGGCATTCTTGATGTCGACCTGCTGAAAAGGCCAATCATAATGAGCCGCAAGTGCAATAGGGAGACGAACAATGTTCATTTTAGCAACCGGGGCAAACGTCTCCAGATAGTCAACACCAAATTTTGAGTATAGCCTTTAGCCACAAGACAGGCCTTATACCGTTCGATGGAGCTATCGGACTGGTACTTGACAGTATAGACCCACCGACAGCCAACTAAGTGCTTACCCGAAGGTAAAGGGACAAGATCCCACGTCCGGTTTTTATCCAAGGCAGCCCATTCCTCTTCCATAGAGCGTCGCCATTCAAAGGAAGCCAACGCTTCAGCCACAATCTTCGGAATGGCGATGGAATCAAGACAGGTGAGAAGGGCTCCGTAAGATGGGGAGAGGCAATGGGAGGAAAGGTAATTGGCCAATGGGTATAGAGGGGTGGAGGTGCATGAGCGAGAGGCTTTTCGGAGGGCAATGGAAAGGTCATCACCAGATGGAGGGTTCGGGGCACCAGTGGGTGGTGTAGGTGGCGAGGCAGAGATACGTAGCAGGCCAGAGACAGTCAAGAGAGGACGCGGGCGGCGATTGTATGTGGTCCCATCAAATTTCGGTGGAGGAGCCAAGATGGGAAGAACAGATGGAGGGCAAGCAGGGAGAGGAGACAATGAGGGAGGTGTAAATGGAACTAGGAGATCGATGGACTCATCACATGAAGGAGAAGAGGAAGAAGAGGACAATGATCCAGAAAGATAAAATGGAGTGGACTCGTCAAAGGTGACATCTTTACGGACAATGAAGCGGTGAGTAGAAGGATGATAGCATTTAAAGCCTTTTTGATGAGAAGAGTAACCCACAAAGACACAGCGAAGCGCCTTAGCATCAAGTTTGTCCTGAGAAGGATGATGGTTAGTTACGTAGCAGGTGCAACCAAAAACAACGGGGAATGAGCTTAGTTTTCAAAGAAACCATGGGGTACGCCTGATGGAGAGCATCAATAGGGGAAAGAAAGCGAGAGGGAAGGCGGTTGATGAGATGGACTGCGGTGAGCGAAGCCTCACCCCAGAAATATTTGGGCATGTTCATGTGAAGAAGAGATCGAGTGGTGTCAAAGATGTGAGGAAACTTGCATTCCGCAAGACCATTCTGTTGGGGCGTGTAGGGACAGGATGTTTCATGAACGATGCCGTGAGAGGTAAAGAGGTTAGAGACGGTGGAGTTAACGTAATCACGGGCATTATCGGAGCGGAAGCGTTTGAGGGATGTAGCAAACTGATTTAGGATGAGGGCATGGAATGAAATTATATTTTGGGAAAGGTCTGATTTATGCTTGAGAAGATAAGCCCATGTAACACGGGTAAGATCATCCACAAATATGACTAACCATCGGGCGCCCGAAATACTAGGAACAGGAGCAGGCCCCCATAGATCACTGTGAATGAGGGAGAAAGGGGAAGATGAATGCGAAGAGGGATTAGAAGAAGGATATGTTGTCCGAGTATGTTTAGCGAACCGACATAGTTCACAAACAAACCCGTCCACAGGACGTCAATGAAACAAACGGGGAAACATGAATTTCAAAGCAGAGAAGGATGTTCCAAGCAATGGTGAAGAAGCCAAAGAGTATCCGGCGCCGCAGTGGAGAGAGCCACGCCGAGAGCAGGGACCAAAGGAGAGGCGGATGGAGAATGGTGAAGGATGTAGAGGCCACCTCGTTCCTCAGCAAGTGTAGTCATCTGCCCCGACACCTTATCACGATAGAAGCAGGAATTAGGGGTAAAAAATACGTCTTGACCAAGGTCTTGAACGAGGTGATGAAGGGAGAGGAGACTCAGGGTGAAACATGGGACATGAAGAGCATGTGTAAAGGTGAGATAGGAAGAGAGTTGGACACACCCCACACCGGCCACAGGGAGGAGGTCACCAGAGGCAGTACTAACTGTATGAGAGCTAGAAGAGGGGGTGTAGGTAAGAAAACACTGAGATATAGGAGTCATATGGGCTATGGCACCTGAGTCAACTATCCATTGCATAGTGGAAGAGTAAAAATGTTTACCTTGATGAACGAGGGAAGTAGAGTCTATAAATTTTGACTGTAGAAGCTGTCGGAGTTGGTCAATTTCACTGCGCCGAAGCTGGTCTCCCATTGAAGATGTGGCTTCAGCAGTTGGTTGAGGTGTCTCAGGAAGAGACATAGGAGGAGTCATGAACGGCCCGGCAGAAGACGGAATATGAGTCACCAAGTGGCTTTGGTGAGCATTTTTTCTCTGTAGCTTGTAGCAAGTCTCCTTGGCATGACCTCTTTTTTTACAATACTTGCAGAAAAGAGAAGAATCACCATGTGCACCGTGTCCTGTGGTCGCCGACTTCAGGGCCGTGGGTTTCATGTTAGGTTGCTTCACAGTAGGAGAGGACATATGAGGTGATACACCCCGAACAGATGTAGGTTGTGAGTTCCCCAGCTTTTGAATGGCTATCACCAAGACAGGTTCGGAGTGGAATATGCCGAGGCGGGTTTCCTCCATCTGAACGACCACAAGAGCTTCCTTTAAGGTAGGAACCTTTTCGTGATGAAGAAGTTGACCGCGTAAAGACTCGTACTCAGGATTCAGTCCCATGAGGAATTTGAACACCCAGAGTTCAAGAACATACCCACGATCGACTGAGTGAGGATCAGGTCGCATGTAGTGGTCCAACTCAGCCCAAAGGGACGACAATTCCAGGTGATAAGCCCGAACAGATCATGGGCCCTGGACCAAGTTAGTGGAGCGAGTCACAAGTTCATAGATAACAGCCAAGTTGTTTCGCTTCGAGTGAGATTCTTGAGCGGCATCCCATATCTCCTTGGCGGAGTTTAGAGATAAGAATTCAGCCGCATATGGTGGACTGGTACTGTCAAGAAGCCACCTGTGAACTACACCCTCAACATCGAGCCAATGTTCATAGTGAGAGGCTGTGGGAGACGGCGGCTCTTCCACAAGATGCTTCATAAACTTCCCTATCAAGGTAATTTGAACGTACGGACGCCATTAAAGAAGATTCAACCCAGTGAATCTAAACTCAGAAGGCGTACATGGCAAGGAATAGTGCCAGGAGTTCAATTCAGATGAGTGGTGAGGCGGCCCCGGTAGCAGAATGGCAGCAGAAGTAGTGGAGTTGGTGGAGGCCATACTTTAGACGAGATGAAAACAATGAACATTGACACTCCTCGAGCTAATACCCAGGAGGAGATCCGGCGACGGTGGTCAGCGAGATTAATGATGCTGGAGTCGTCGGTGGAGGTGGATCTGCGATGCCGACGGGTGGACTGAGCGACAGATCGAGTAAGTCGGCGGATCGAGTAAGTCGACGGGTGGACAATCAGGATCTAGCAGACAAGCCTCGCCGACGATCCGCGGAGTGAGGAACAGAGCCGCGGCAACCGATCTCGGGAGGAAGATCGGCAGCCTGCAGATCGGCAAGGACGAGGAAGGAGATCGCTCCAGATGAATCCTTCTCGCAGCTCTATCAATAATAATAGTCCACAGAATGCTTCGGAGAATGGAGTCGTAACGCTTAATCGAGACGAATGTCGGCGGCAAATCGAGCGTCACCGGCAGTAGATCAAACGTCTGCGGATCGAGCTCGATGCTGAGCTATAATCAGCGGCGAATCGAGCAACTCCAGTGGTAGATCGAGCAGCTAGGTTTCGAGCTCGATGCTGAGCAACTCCGGCGAATCAAACTCGATGCTGAGCAACTCCGGCAGTAGATCGGCCGATTGGTGGCTCTGATACCATGAAGAAGCTCCAAGGGGGAAGGGAGCTTCGAGGAAAGAGAAAATATTAATGAAACATAGCTTCACTTCTCAGGTTTCTTTCCAGAAGATACATATATCGAGAGAGAGAGAGAGAGAGAGAGAGAGAAAGAGAAAAGAAAGACGAGAAGGGTATAAATGTCATTCAACAATATCCAATTTTGAGAATGTGCTTCAAATAAAAAAGATAGAACATTCCATATCAGTATGTCCATGAGAGAGACAAAAGGTTAGGCTAAAAATATTTCTAGGCATAGGATTTTACCACCATAAATGAGGATATGAAACCTTCAAACTCAAACACCTGTTCTGTCTCAACAAAGTTAGCAACATTGCCTTCGAGATCCGCTCCCCTTCTCCACATCCGAGTTCCTGATTTCCCATATAACCACAATTTCAAGTATATTTACAATGCTTAATTCTGAAAACCCTGGAAAATATTTCGCTAGACAGTACCCAAACGCCATGTACACCTCCTTGAAATTAAACTCAGTTTAGCCGGTAAACCTTTCACAGTAGCATCCACACTGTGGAAGCCTGGAAAATTGTTAAGATAGACATTGTGGAAAGTCCATCATGAGATGCAACTGACATCCTTGAAAGCAGCAATTCAATCGCATGATATTCTAAACCAAAGTTTAGAAAAATATTGTTTTTATGTTAAGATATTAAAATAAGCATAAGTATATCACACGTCATATCCCCATAAATCAGGATTGGCGGATACTTCCTTGCACAACAGTGATGCAAAAAACGTCCAACTGCAAAATTCCAACCAAGAAATTAGACGTCAAAAGGAAATTCAGTAAATTTTATCTACTTGTCCCTCTTCATATTTGAGAATCTCCAATTACCTCCACAAGCTTACCTTAGACTCAATCAGGTCTTCCAACAAAATGCGGTTCCAAATAAACCGTGGATCGGCCTAAAAATATGAATCGTTTCTTTTTAAAAACATTGTAAAATAATGTCGGAAGTTTGCTTTCTTTTGAAAAAAAATATCAAAAGCTATTTTTATTAATTCATATTTACATATTTTGACCAATTGTACTAGAGCAAAGGTACTGCTGAAATGGGAGGACTGCAACAGAATTTGAGGAGAATGTTATGTTAACATTATCGGAGGGCCTGAAATTAATAAGCAAATCAAGTTCTTCTATTCACGGAAAATTAAGTGTAAATGTATACATTGCATTATGCCCTGACATTATTTTGGACAGCTGCTCAATTTTGCGATTGAACACATTGTATAACCTGACTTTGACCAGTGAATAGCTGTCAGAGCAAAAAAGAGTCCTTTTGTGAGCACTTTCCTCTTTTTTGTCTTCACAACTGCTTCTTGTTAGAATTTTGGAGAAAGTTCCTGAGAGAAAAGGAAACAAGACCAACCACAAAAGAATTCCAGAGAAAACCAGTTAATGAAAAGTCTATTTTTGTTTCACTTAGTGAATGTGTTATGAGAGATACTTCCATTGAGTGTAGCACATGTGTCGCAGGTGTCACACATTATAATTTTAGGCAAATATAACCATTGTATCTAGATGTTACAATCTTGCTTTTTGGCCCATTATAGACCACCCTAATGAGACCTATGTAAACTAAATTATTTTAGTGTTTCATGAAATTTAAGGTTATTTTTCTTCTTCTGTGAGCCCCTTCTCTTCTCTTGACTCTGTAACGCAGTACATCCATGGGATTGGAGATAGCTTCCAAGGTATTAGAGCAGCAGACAGTCCTCGCCCTGTGAACCCGGTGCAGCGACCATGATTGTACGAGACCTACTCTGCAGAAAACATGGCTTCCCGATCTCGTCCGGTTTGCATTAACAATGACGCTGGAGTCCAAGTGAAAAAGTTTCGCCCCAAAAGACCATGCACAACATTGCTCATTGTCAAATTGGCTATGCTAGTTTCCACTACCTTCCCTAACAAAGACACCATTTGATTCATCTTCTATTCATTCAGCCGCCTATGAGGCCCAGGTGAGACTGTTCTGCTATTGTATTATCTGATTATAAACATGGAAAAATTAAGTAATTTAACTGATTATATTTGAGGATGTGAAATCTAATGAGGGATATTTCTACAATGCAAGTAATCTAGTGGAGCAGTCCCTTGCTCATCGTCTAAAAAGCCCTGGATATTAACTACATCTGAAGATGATTGATCCACAGGAATCTGAAATTCTTCATGGACCAATGAATGTTGAAACAGTTGATCCTGCAGGGTCACGGCAGTTGATCAGACATAAGAACTCAAAAGACGTCCAGCGGACTTCCTCTATGGCCTAGACATTTGAATTGAAGTAGAGTCAAGGCTAAACCTCCAAATCAACACTTTCTGGGTGTTCACAAATCAACTGTTTTTTTTTTAACAATGTTCACAACAACTGTAAGTACAGGAAAGGTTATATCTGAAAATATAGGTGATCCAGTGCTGCGGGAGTAGGAGAATCTCTTAGTCGCAGGATCACCTAATCCTTTGAGTCATATTCTGAATTATCCAAATGTGTCTCCAGATAATAAACCTTCGTGATGAATCTCCAACTGGTAAATCATCCCGCAACTGTCCAAGAGACACTAGCTCAATCTCAGAGGAAATAAGTTAGGGATATTGAAATGGCAGCACTAAAAACAAAAAACACCAGGGAGTTGACTTCTCTGCCTCAAGGAAATAATCCTTGGGATGTAAATGGGTATACACGGTCAAGTACAGGACAGATGGCTAACTTAAACAAGGGCATACACAGAAATATGATGTAGATTATAGGGAAACATTCGCCTGGGACATTCAAATCCTTATTTATTTGGAAGCTAATCAGAACAGGGAGCCCTATGTGTTTGACATAAAGAACATTTTTTACTGGGGCAATTCGATGCAGAATATTCTATGAATTCACCCCCAGTATACGATTTTTCAGCTGGCTAGGTTTGCCATATACAAAAGGAACTATAATTTTCTGAAGCCGTCACCCAGAATCTGGTTTGAGATGTTCACTTGAGCTATGAAAAAACCTCAGTTATTACCAATGCAATGGTGATCATACCCTGTTTTGCTAAGATACCTCTTCTCGGAATGTAGTTATTTGTACTGTATATGTACAGGGAAGTTTCTCCACGGCAGAAATAATTTGGGCCAAAAGCTTAATGCACAATTCAACATTCAGAGCTTGGGCTTACATATTTTTTGGGCATAGACATGGCTCGTTCTCTGGTGGAAACACCGAGTCTCAATAGAAATAAATTAATGATTTACTAGATCAAATGGTCAATGAAGATGCCAACCCTGAGCTACTCCTATGGCATAAAACTTGATGAAAATAAACCAGATATAGATCCTTTGTCCTAACTACGGCTAATTGGTAAACATATCTACTTCGCCCATACCAGGTCAGATATTTCCTGCTGCGTTAGTATCCTTGGCCAATTCATGTATCATCCTAAATTTCTCACTTGCAGGCTGCCCATAGAGTCTTACCGTACTTGAAGGAAGAATTGGCCTTAGTCTCGCCTTCCATCAAGTTAAGCCGCAGACTTTAGAAATAAATTGTCACTTGAACTATGCTGTCTTGGAGGTTGACTGCATATCCACTAGTGGGTATTGCCCACTTCTGTGTGGCAATCTGGTCACTTGGTGTATCAAGATACAACAGGAAGCCTCATGATCAAATACAGAAGCAGAGTACAGAGCTCTGGCCCATGGGATCTGTTAAGCCCTCTAGATTCAAGGAGTACTCATGAAATGGCTGTATCACTAGTTGGGACCATCCATCACTGGTGCAACAATAGATCTGACATCAGACTAGCACATGGACCCAGTTAAGTATGACAAGACTAAGCATGCGGAGATCTATCGGTGCTTCATAAAGGAAAAGCTGAGGATGAAGATGATTGAGATTGATCCAGATTGGCAGATATCCAACACAAATCTCTTGTCTCCAAGCTGCATTTATGAAACATTCATTCCCGAATTTGTGGAGAGCGTAATGAGAAACACTTTTGTGAGAGTAGCACACACATCTCACGTGTCACACATGATTTTAGGCAAATATGGCCATTAAAATCTTGCCTACATACCCATTAGGAACCAGCCAAATGAGCCCTGTGTAGATTATTTTACTGTTTAATAAAACTTAGGTTTGTATTTCTTCTTCTGCAAGACCCTTTCTTCCCCCAACTCTGTGACTAATTACCTCCAAAGGATTGAAGAAAACTTGTCAGAATGCAATGCCTCTGTGTAAAAATATGCAATGCCTGGAATTATCATGCAAATTGATACAAATCTGTTGGTTTGTAATTGCAGAGCGAGAGACTTCTGAGAGGTAGGGGGCTAGATGACTGACAGAGAGGCGGGTTGGGATCAATCAATAGGAGTGCCAGCTGGAGATCTGGTGAAAAATAGCCGAAAGTTGTGTTGAGAGGATTTTGTAGTGTAGATAGAGAGGATAAGGTCTGAGACATTGATTGATTAGCAGGAGTAACCACGGTTAAACTTCAATATTCTGGTCTGACTTCCCTAGGGGAGGTCTAATCCTATTTACTGGAAAATACTCTTAAACATCCCCTGTACACCCAAATGGCATGTGCTGTGCAGATAAACCTAAATTAGTTATAAATTCCACCCACAGGATAAAACCATAAAAGGAAATGAATGTTTGAGACAAAAATTAATGCCACAGAAAAGCTAGGATGTTCTGTAATGAGAATTCTCTTGATTGATAGGTAAAAAATATGTATTTCTGCAGTGTTCTTTTGAGAGAGGACGAAAACCACTTACTTTCTTCCAAAGAGGTACGCCAGGCTTTTTAATCGATCTCTGAGCTCTTTGAACGCTGGTGAATATCAAATATATGAATCACAAAATTAAGATGGTAGGAAATTGTGCATGTATAGATGTGATAACTTAATAATATAATAACTTTAAGCTGGCATCCGAAACAAAATAATTTCTACATGACAAGTAATATTGCTCACTTCAATGTCAAATCACCATCATAAGAGTAATACAATCCAGAAGTTGACTCTACGGTTCTCAACAGAGAAACGAAGTATGCCTCGTCTCTTTTCTGAAAATTATCATTCAAATACAAATATAATTGAAATAAATCTGCATGGAGAAATTTTATTCATTGTACCTTATGTGAAGCTAAGTCACTGACACGACCATTACAGGATAAAAATTTCATAGACCTTACGTAGTAAACAGGAACACCGCAGTAGGTTCCAGTCTCCTCTCTAGAAGTAATTACAAGAATATACGTGCCTGAATTCACAGGAAAGAATGAAAACAAATGAATAGGATGGCCTGGAAGGTATAATATCAATAACAAAGAAAGTATAAATTGCACATATAGCAGAAAATTTTCGTGAAAGAACACAGTGTATCATAGATGGCTGTTGGAGAATACAGATCCATCATACATCCTTGTATCATTCATACATCCGAATGAATACAAAACGGTATCCCACTGAAAACATTTACAAGGGAGGATATAGATCCATTTTGCTTTTCCAACTGACAAGTTTTCAGAACATCGACATGCACTATGGACTCCTATAAGCAGATGAGAAGAGATTTGTATCAAATTATCAATTTTTGTATTACCAAAGTGATTATTTTTAAAAATTAGTGGCTGGAACTGCTGGTTCTACACTACTCCTTGTGGCTGGAACTGACGAGCAGAGGAGGTGGCACCACCCTGATGAACCAGGTACAAAAGTCTGACTCCTTTTCTGGCATGTGCAATCCTCATCCAGGATACCATGTCAAATAAAATCCTTTCTGTCCTGGGGAACTGCAGGTGAGTAACATGGAGTTGCCTTCACCCTGTGCACCATGATCCAAAGATGACTTTTTTTAGAGACTTCCCGAAATTCTCGGTAAAGGCACTACATGATCGATTACAAGAGCGCTTGACGCAAATGAGAGGATGAACCTGTTCTTCAGTGATACAATGATGTAGAGTTGGGTGTCCAAACAGTAACAGATGTAAGAGGGAGGCCGGCCCACCCACTGAAGGGAAAATCAACCTAAAGTTCACTTAAAGTTAGTCAGCCCAATAACAAATGAATTTTTGATTTCCGGAAGGAATGTTATCCTTAAGTGGACATGGATTGATTTTCTCAGACTCAAGGTAATGCCGATAAAATTTTGGATGAACTTCTAAGCAAAAATTAAATGATAATTCTAGGAGCGCACATCAAAACTCATCATTTGAAATGATGGGACATTTTAGTTAGGGATTTGTCTCAAACTATTTAAGGAATACCTTAAATACAAAAAATGAGATTACATTCAATCTAGATATTCATTTCGTTTCGTGACTGTCCAATTGCAAAAACACACAAAAATTATGATAGAGTTTCAAAATCCATTCCCAGATGAGTAATCAGAGAAAAATATAATACCAGAGGACATAGTCGGAAACTGATATGGACCTTCTAAAGAGGTTCTTGAGGAGATCATGTATCAAGAAGGGAGTATGTGATGCATTCCTGTGTCGGGGACAAATCGATGACCGGAATGTATCTTCAAGTTCAACCCAGAGTAATTCAAACTGATTCAATGATGGTTCAATGTAATACGAGGAGGAAGGAGACGAGAGATAAGAAGAAGCTCCCGGAGATAGAGAGGAGAGAACAGGAATGACAAGGGGATGGCGAAGGATCACCGACGAACAGGCACGGGCTTGGTATGGGGATGACGACATCGACCTGCGAGCACAAGGGAATGAAGAGTCACGACCAATACAGGAGAAGGGAGATCTCACAAGAGAGGGATGGAGAGCTTAGAGTGTAATTTCCTGCCACAAGTTCCCTCAAGCGGGGCTTTAAGTAGGATATGTCGTGGGCTGGACCCATGCTTGCGGATTGAGCCCTAGTCAGGCCTCCCACCATACATACTTAAAGCTCACATATCATATCAGTATGTGCAGGCCCTTATAAAGCGCACGCTCTGTTCCTCTATACATAAGAGAGGAATAACCCTTACGAGAACATTGAGCATTTTGTTCCCAAATTAGCAGGAGCTGCTGGAGCTGTGTAGATCCGCCAAGAACTAGCAAGGGAGACAATCCAGTGATTTCTTCAAGCAAAAACCAACCCTATCCAGTCATGTCTTTGATCCTTTCATCACTGTCTAATCCGATTTTCCAAGGGGCACCTTTGACTTATTATTGGCAAATGGTGTGTTGCAACAATCTAGAGGAATTTGTCTGAATTTTTTATACGAACCTTGATCTAGGTTCGTATCGGGAGGAGGTTGGAGGACGAGGCGAGATAGATGTTCCCAGGGTAGGAGAGTCGAAACGGGGATGAAGAGAGAGGTCGAACAGATGGGAACAGGGATCGACCGAGGACGAGCCGCCTGATGACGCGGTGAAGGGTTGACGATCGCGGGGACGGGGATCGCCGGAGACGAGAAGGGAACCGAACGGCAAGGGTAGGGATCGGATTGGAGGGGAGCCGGCTGAAGATCCGGTGAGACAACCACGGGGGTAGGGGATCGCTGGACGGTCGAGGGGACGGGACCGAGACGAGGAGGATCAAGAAAGTGAGCCAAGAGGCCGATCTTACCATAAGTCTTGACTGCCCTCCTCAATGGAGGGCTACACCTATTTATAAGGAACGTAAGCAATCTACCCTAAACATCAAATTGCTAAAATGCCCCTAGTGGGCTAAATTCCTAAGACACCCTTTGGGGGTAGAGGATTGTATCAATGTTCCAGTAAACATGCAAGGTCTCTAGATTATCCAATGCTTCATTCGCATGACTCTGAGTAATTTTCTTCAAGAAATGACTCTGAGTAACATGAAAATCATTTTAGGAGTCCAATGGATAAAATCAATAGAGTGGTTGTGTAGTGATAAGGACCCGTTACTATTATCAATTAGTAAGGAGTTCTTCGACTCACGGTCAGCATTCAAGAACGAACAAGAAGAATACAACTAGGGTGAAGAGATGGAATGAAGAAGGGAAAAAGGGGGGTTCTGGGAACGCCGTAGATTGACGCTCCTACTGAGGGTAGTCACCACTGTCGCAGGGAAGATTGTCTGCGCAGGGAAGAGGGTGAGAAACCGTCAGGAAGTGGGAAGAGAGGATTCGCTAGGGAAAGAGGAAGTTACTCACGTAGGTGATATCCCCTTCTCTCTCCTTCTCCAGACCCTTAAGTTAGGGCTTCCAATGGTCTCGTGGCTGTTTCAGCCTCATGGGCCGCCGGCGCTCATAAACACGGCCCGGAATCATATCATATAGCAATTACAAATTGCTGAATCTCATGCCATCATGGATTTGCTACATAAACGGGCACCATTCACACCATTGACCGTAATTCATAGGAAGTAAAAGGCAGTTCAGAGAACTTCATGAAGCTTGCAACCCCAACCGTCCCAACTTATATAAACTAAAACTTATCATTCCATTTACTCAATTTCATAGCGTTTATCCTACTGTTTTTTAGTCACAAAGAAGTACCCACCCCAACGTAATATTGATCCCCCGGTTCATAGTCTACCCTATTAAAACCAATCAACATGCACTCATTTAGATATTCTCATTGGTACAAAATTGAGTTGGAAAAACTATTACAATAATTGCTTGACTGCTGCTACATCAGATGCTTGTCCAGCCCTTATGCTAGCCACACATTGATGATAAAAAATGAAAGATGAGTGCGGGAGGGGGGTTTGAGGATGTTTTATTTGAAGAAAAGGGGGGTTTGAGGATGTGTGTTGACTATAGTGCTTGCAACAAATTACGGTGCCGAATTGGTACCCCATCTCTCTTATTGAAAAGCTATTTGAAGAACTATACAGGCCAACTATCTCCACCAAATTGGATTAAAATTTGGCTACTACCCAGTTCTCATTTATGAAGACGATATCCTCGAGACTGCTTTCAAAGTGCAGAAAGGCAACTTTGATTTTTCAATCACTCTTACACAAATACATACCTGTATTTTTATATGATATTTTAGACTATGATACAACTCAAGCAAAGCATGAGGAACACATATATAATGTGTTCAAACTTCCAACATACGATTGATTATTTGGGGCGTTTGATATCTCTGCAAGATGTAGCCTCTAACTTAGAGAAGATCAACAGTGTCACCCGAAGCAGCTGAGATGATTCTTCAGGTTGACAAACAACTACAGGTGCTTTGTGCCACAATATGCTGCACTGACTCAACAGTTTAAAGCCTTGTTTAGGAAAAATGCTTTCGTTGGGATGAAAAAGCCAAACGAGCATTCAATAAACTGAGACAAGCCTTATCTACTACACTGGTTTTGAGATTACCAGATTTCTGTAAATAGTTTGTAATTGAAACCAATGCCTCCAGATTGGAGTAAGGTCTTATCCGAGAGAGCAGACTTCAAGCGCAGCCTCAAGCATCTGTTGGAGCAACGAGAAGTACAAGGGGATTACCACCACCTTTTCACCAAACTCATGGGATACCAGCTCTCAATCCAGTATAAGGCCGGCAGCTCCAACCATGGAAGCTCGTCTTCACCAGCTCGAGCTCCAGTTCACGCGGCTTCTCCAGATCCTGGAGGTTCAAGGCGGGATGCCCCAGCAAGCACCGGAGACGATGCCCTCCCCTGCCGCAGGAGCCTCCACCGGCGACTCCCTCTGCTCCACCCGACTGGTACTTCGCAGAATCCGTTCCTCCAACTAAGGATGAGTTTCAGAGGACCCTTGACAACCCTAATGGGCCGCTAATGAAAAGAGTGGCGGGCCCACGCAATATACGTCCACACGAGAACGGCTCTGCGCCGCACTACTTATTGAAAAAAACCCACGAATTGATCTGGCTGGGCCTTCCAACGCAGCCTTAACGGAGCCACGACCCACCAATCCGAACCCGCCAGTTCAGACCACTCAATTCCAGCGGGCACGACCGGCTGAATCATGCTCGGCTCAGCTCGAGTCAGGCACGGCCAAGGGTCCAGCCTGGCAGCAGCATTATTCCGAGGAGCAGGAGCTGGACGACACTCCGCTCCGCCCCCCCAGCCCCTGCACGAGACTCACCATACAAGAAGGCAGGGTGACCAGACCAGACGGTCAAGCGGGTGCAACCATGCTGCTGTACGAGCCCAACCGACCCCATCGGGATAAATTCTCGGGTGAACACTCCTACCCCGACGACACAGGCTTCCGCCGTCACCAACCGCCTCCTCGTCGACTTCCAGCAGTGATGCCACGACACGACTACCACGTACACGGCCTTACGAATTCAGAGGAAGAGGAATACTGGAACTATCGTGACCGTTCCTGCCAGGGACGGACGTATCGCCAGCAAGCGCACCCAAATCAGAATTCCGGGGGGCCACCATTCGGCAGACATTCCGACATTTTCCGGAGGTGACCCGGAGTGCTGGCTGAGACATGTGGAGCACTATTTCCGAGCGTACTCCGCCCAAGAGGCAGAGCGACTCTGAATCATGTCATCGTACATGGAAGGCAAGGCGTCCGCCTGGTTTTGCTTCAAAGATGACCGAGCCAGGTTCAATAGCTGGGACGACTTCAAAAGGCAGCTGAATTACCATTTTGGATTACAACCGAGAAAAGCCTACCACCAGCTGTTCAAGCTACAACAGACAGGATCAGTGGACGAAGTTGTCTCCGCGTTCGTGGACCTCATGGGATACCTATCAGAAGTATCCGAGGAGACTGCAATGCATGCCCTATATTCAACTTTGCGTCCTGCACTTCAAATCGACATCAGCCAACGAGAACCCTGCTCCACAGAAGACCTGATTGACTGCGCCTTCAAGGCGGAGAAGATGTTGTCTCGACTCCGACCAGCGACGGCAAAAAGAAGCACACCGGGGCCGCGCTCGATCGCAGAACCCCCTCGGAATTGGCGTGCCACCGCTCCGCATGGAACACCGGAGAACGGGACACTCAATCAACCTCCTCGCCAATTCTGGCTCACTACCGAAGAATTTTCCAACAGAAAGGCTCAAGGCTTGTGTTTTCAATGCAATGAAAAGTTCACACCAGGCCACGTCTGCCGCAAAACTCAAAACTTCTCTATCGTCATGAGTGCCAAATATTCTACAGGATTAGTGGTGGATGAAGATGACGATTCTGAGGTCGACCAGCCTCTTCCCGAGACACCGACCATAGAGATCAGGAGACTCCACCTGCAAGCGGTCACCAATATGTCGTCGCCGCAGTCCCTTCAACTGTGGGGCACCCTCTGGGCTCAAGACGTCACCATCCTCATTGATTCAGGCGCCTCGGACAACTTCATTGATGACGCTCTTGCACACAGACTAGACTTGACGAGGGTGACAACGTTGCCTTACCGAATTTGTTATGGCGATAGCCGTGGTCTCAACGGGACTGCCGTCTACCAGGTGGTCCAAATTCAGATTCAAGATTACTCGACTCCTATTGATTCTCATGGCTGCGAACCCTCGGTTGGACGGCTACCCAGTGGGACCTACTGCTGCTGCAATTCCAAGTTGATGGGATATGGCACACGCTGCGCAGAGATCCCAGCGTGACCCAACTGGCAACTGCACCCGCAGCTTTACAACTTACGAAGGCTCCCACCTACTGAGCAGTTAAGTGAAAATTTTCTCTGACATCGTTGTCCCTCGTGCAGCATGCAGGTGCCACAGGCTTCTCAGATCATTTTCGAACAGCCTTCCCTTCAGTCTTCCAACCTACCCTGACTCTACCGCCGCAACGTTCCTGGGATCATCAGATCACATTGCGGTCCGGATCAGGGCCAGTCCACTGCCGGCTGTATCGGTACTCACATATGCAAAAGAATGAACTCAAAAAGTTGGTGGAAGAACAACTCCTTGCCGGCATAATTTGACCGTCTCGCAGCCCGTATTCCAGTCCCGCCCTGTTGGTAAAGAAAAGGACAAGAGGTTGGCGGTTTTGCATGGACTACCGCGCACTCAACAGTGTGACAGTGCCCAACTGTTTCCCAATTCCCATCGTTGATGAACTCCTGGAGGAACTCCACGGCACTAGAGTCTTCTCCTAGCTTGACCTCAAGTCTGGGTACCATCAGATCCAGATACAATCAGAAGATACTGAGAAGACGTCATTCCCCACGCATCTGGGTCACTACTAATACTAGGTAATGCCATTCGGACTTTGCAACGCCCCAGCCACCTTCCAGGCACTCATGAACACTATATTCCAACCGTACCTACGCAAATTCGTTTTGGTCTTTTCGATGACATACTCATTTACAGCCACTCGGAGATCGAGCATGAAGAGCATTTGACGAGGGTGTTGCAGGTACTAGCTAACCACCAACTTTGTACCAATCTCAAAAAGTGCTTCTTCGGCCAGTCGAAGCTCGAATATTGGGGCACTGGATCCCCGCCGACAGGGTAGCCACCGATCAGGGAAAGTGGAAGCAGTGCAGGCTTGGCTGACGCCCTTAACCATCTGACAGCTATGAGGGTTTTTGAGTCTCGCATACTACTACCGCCGTTTCATTGCCGGTAATGCAGCGCTGGCCTGGCCCCTCTTGCAACTACTCAAGAAAGGCCAATTCAAGTGGTCGGATGATGCCCAGCAGGCGTTCTATAACCTGAAAAGCACCTTGTCCTCGACACCGGTCCTCGCCCTCCCCGATTTCGGCCAGCCGTTCACGGTGGACACAGATGCCTCTGGGGTAGGCGTGGGCGCCGTGTTACTCCAACAAGAACGCCCAATTGCCTTCTTCAGGCAATCACTTCTGGTGACAGCAAGAGCACGCTCTGCTTATGAATGGGAATCGATGGCTGTCGTCCTCGCCGTGAAGAAATGGAGACACTACCTAATGTTCCAAGCATTCGTCGTTCGCACCCACCAGCGCAGCCTCAAACATTTGTTGGAGCAACAAGAAGTACAAGGGGATTACCACCACCTTCTCACCAAACTCATGGGTACCAGTTCTCAATCCAGTATAAGGCCGGCAGCTCCAACCAGGTAGCCAATGCTCTCTCGCGCCAAGCATCAGTCGAAGACCTCCACCTTGACATGGTATCAGTATCCACATGGGGCGAGGTGGCACAGGTCTGAAGCAAAGTGGCAACCGACCCAAAGCTCCAGGAAGTGGTCCAACAGTTGTGCAGAGCACCGACAAGTCACGGGCACTTCTCAAGGACCAACGACACATTATACACAATGGTTGCCCCGTAATTCCAGCCGATTCTGCAATTATTCCTCGTATCTCGGCAGAATTCCATGACGGTGTACTCATAGGACACTGGGGTTTCCTAAAGATGTACAAGTGAGTAGCTCAGCAGTTCTACTGGAGCGGTATGAAGAGAGACATTAAGAAGCACGTCAATGCATGCTCTCAATGTCAACGGTTCAAATCATCCACTCTCTCTCCTGCGGCCTCCTCCAACCTCTACCGATACCGCAGAAGATCTGGGATGACATCTGCATGGATTTTATTGAAGGACTGCCCAAGTCAGGAAGTATGGACAGCATATTAGAAGTCGTCGATCGTTTCAGCAAATATAGCCACTTTAACGGGATGTGCCACCCTTTCTCGGCGCGAACTGTGGCCGACAAGTTTGCACGGGAGATCATAAAACAGCACGGATTTCCCCGCACGATTGTCTCGGATCTCGGCAGTCTCTTTTTGAGTACTTTTTGGAAGGAACTTCACACCCTACAAGGCACTCAACTGCAACACAGTTCAGCGTATCACCCCGAGTCCGATGGGCAGACAGAGGTGGTCAACTGATCACTCGAATCTTACCTCCGTTGTTTCGAAGGTAACCAACCGAAGAAATGGAGCGCTTGGCTTCACTGGGAAGAGCTCAGCTACAATACCTCCTACCACAGCTCCATTAAAATGTATCCCTTTCAGGCGGTCTACGGCAGAGAACCACCCGCGCTCATGCGCTACGGCAGCCCTGCAACTCCCATGGACGACCTCGACCGTCTGCTGCAAGAACGCGACCAGAAGTTAACTCTACTGCGCCAACACCTGGCGCACTCCCAGACCCCTATGAAAGCCACAGCAGATCGCCACCGCTGCCCTGTCGAGTTCAACGAGGTAGACATGGTCTACTTGAAGCTGAAGCCATACCGCATGCGGACACTAGCCCGCTCTCCAAATGAGAAGCTGGCAGCCAAGCTCTTCGGGCCCTACAAGATCACACAAAAGATCGAACCAGAGACCTACCGCCTTGACTTACCAACCGGAGCCAAGATTCGCTGAGTCTTCCATGTATCACAACTGAAACCGGCCGTGGGACCAACACAACCCATTCAACCCTGGCATGCAGGACTGACGCAAGACCACGAGTGGACAGTTCAACCCGACACGATCAAAGCCTTTCGACCATCTGCCCAAGGCCTGCAGGTCCTCACGTATTGGGAAGGTCTTCCCAGACTTTGAAGCAACATGGGAAATGGCCGACAAGCTGCGTCACCAGTTTCCCGACTTCCAGCTTGAGGACAAGCTGCTCGCATTCGAATGGAGTCCTGATACAATCCATTCTCAGGTCTATGAACGTCGCCCTCGGCCCATACATCAAGATGGCAATCCGGACCAGAAGAGCCCAATACCGCAGCCTTAAGAGGGCACCTCCGAGGACGACAGAGGCACCTTTGATCATCGTGAGTTCCTATGAAACCATCCTAGGTCTAGACTCTCGCTCATCTCTATCTCTCTTGCAGAAGGTCACCCCTGCAACTGGAAGACGATCGGGAGCCGGTGGCGTGCACAACTCCGCCACCCCTCTCCTTAGCTTATCTCCCTTCTCTCTCGGCGTGCCCACTCCATCGAGCACTCCCCTTCATTCTCCCTCTCTATCTTCCCGAAGTCTCCTTACTACTGGGAAATCTGTGTTCTTCTCAAATAAGCTCTGGAAGTTTATTATTGTTGAAGTTTCTACAAGGGAGTCGTACAACCAGATTTCTGTAAAAAGTTTGTAAAACCAATGCCTCGGGATTGGAGTAAGGTTTTATCCGAGAGAGCAGACTTGAAGTTGGCCAAGGAACGAGAGATGATGGCAGTTGTGTTCTGTGCACAGGTGGAAATATTATTTTCAATTAAAAAGGTTTATCATTTTTACGGACAAATTCAGTTTGAAGTTCTGAAATTAAACCAAAATGAGATTCCTCAAGATCACAAGAGGATCACAAAAATACTGGGATTTTGTTTCGACATTGTGACAGATTCTTTATCCAGGTCAATGAGATGAGACTATAACTTATTGGTTGAATAAGCAGCTACTGGAAAAAGAAATCATAGCTGATCCCAAATTGTCAGTTATCAAATAGGAACTCATTGAAACTAACAAAACGCATTCCTATTATTCACCACAGCAACGAATTCTCCTTTACAAAAGGAAACTAAAAACTGTAAAGGAAACTAGTAATTCCAGAAAAACCCATTCTGATCCCAACAATATTGAATAACTTCCACGATGCTAAGCTTGGAGGACACGGTGGATTCCAAAAAACTTATCAGAGAATTTCTCAACAGTTTCACCGGCCCAGTATGAAGAGATAAATCAAATCCAATGTATCAAACTGTCAAATATGTCAGCATAAGGCGTTAACCCTATCCCCTGCCGGTCTCTTACAGCCACTACATGTTCCCGATCAAATTTGGGAAGACATTTCTCCGGATTTCATTAAAGGTCTGCCAAATTCCAACGGCTTTGATTCAATCATGATACTACCTCATCTTTCTAGCAAGTTACAGTTTCGTTTTCTTGGATTCGCCATGGCACGGAGCCTACGACATTTGAGTCGCTACACTGGTCTTTCTGAAGCTCGTTTGTACAGGATTCCACTTGATCCGAGTGGAATTCTTGGGGTTCGACGTCAGAAACATGGAAACTGAACAACGACAAAGGAAACAGAACCAAATCGCCTTTAACTCATTTCTCCTCGAAATTTCCAACGAGAGCCGGAATTAAATAATGCAAGGAGATTATCATGCTGCGAATTAAAAGAAATTACGAGGATAAAAGGAAGTTCTCATGCTGTCGTTGGATACTAACACGCTCTCCACTTTAACCAAAATAATTTCGCGTCATTCACTGAGAGAAAAAACCTGCAAGCAACTTTATCGTCCCCAAAACGCCATAGATGATCGACGTGCTGAGAAGAGTTTCAGAGTTGATAGAATTCCCTGCGAAGATGAAACATCTCATTAGAACTTTTATCCAGGTGTTTCCCGCCCTACTGTGAGTGGATTATTATACAGCATGATGAGGTTTTGACTAGATCACATTGACGCTTTACGGCCAAACGTAAGAATTACGCTGTGAACGACATGAAACATCGATAGAACGGCGGCGGAATCATTCGTCAAGGTAACAATTGAAAACAATCTCTGCGGCAATGAATCATAAATTCATCCCGGAAAATCTCTCTTCAATCGGCGTCAAATTCTCGGAGACTTTTTCAACCGGCAACCGAGCCAATCCCACACCACCATCGGGAGAAGATCACCTTCCGGCCCTCGAACGACACCTTCGTCGCGATCAACGGAGAAGGAAGCGTCTGGAACAACCGGATCAACAGATTTGAAGACGAACTTGTCGACAAACTCTTCCACTCGGATCTCCCTGGCGCAACGCTCGAATCCGCACTCCCGATCGCTCCGCAGCAACGCCACACCCTCGACTTCCATTTCCCTCTTCGATTCCCTCCCCTCTCCGTCTTCGCGGCTTTAAACACCTCCGTCGGTTCCGCAAACGCGTGGACCGGCCCAACAAACTTTTTAAACATAGGTTAAAACTCCGCCCTATAAATAAGATCGAACAGAGACGGTTGAAGATGAACAATTGAACATCGACGGAGCTAGTTCTTGAGAAGGGCGGCGAGCTGGCCGGAGGCGTCCATGGCGGTGAGAATGTCGCAACCGCCGATGAGCTCTCCCTTGACGAAGATCTGCGGGAAGGTAGGCCAGTTGCTGTAGGCCTTGAGAGTCTCCCTCAGCCCGAAGTTGTACTCCTCGTCGAGGACGTTGACGCTCTCGAAGTCGACGCCGGTGGACTGGAGAATGGAGACCACGCGCTGGGAGAAGCCGCACTGGGGGGCGCTCCTCGAGCCCTTGATGAAGGCCACCACGCCGTGCTGCTTCACCAGCCCGTCGATCAGGTCCTCCAAGGGCACCGTCAGCGAGACGTGGCGCCCCGGCGTGAGCCGCAGGTCCGGCTTGCTCTTCGGCCGGCGCGTCCACAGCTCGTTGCCCGAGAGGTTCCCCGGCGGGGGCTTCCCGTTCAAGTCGATGTGCTCCTGCATCCACGCCTTCCACGCCTCCGTCAAGCTCGTCCGATCCGCCGCGCTCTCCACCACCTCGACCTGCCCGACGATCCAAAAAAACCGACGTTCGATCAAGATCGGCGAGTTCTAGGGCTTGCGAAGAACAGATCAACCTCGACCTGGCCAAAGATCCGAAAAAACCGAAGATCGAACAAGTTCGGCGAGTTCTAGGGCTAGCGAAGAACAGATTAACGTCGACCTGGCCAAAGATCCCAAAAAACCGAAGATCGAACAAGATCGGCGAGTTCTAGGCCTTGTGAAGAACAGATTAACCTCGACCTTGCCAAATATCCAAAAAAAAACGATGGAGAGCGGAAATTCGGGAAAGCGGAAATCGAAAATCGGAACGAATTGGGGCTTTTCGTTGCAGAAATCGGAAGAACGAATTAACCTTGACGGAATGACAGAGCGAGGGAACGGTCTTGCGGTGAGAATCAACGCTACGAGGAATGTCGCGGGAGATCCCGAGGAACTGGAGATCGCCGTTGGCGTCGTACACGCCGTACACGCCGGCGCCGGAGGGAAGCTTCTCATCCAATCCTTCAAGGTCGGCCGGGAGAGGGAGAAGCTCCGCCTCCGACAGCTTCCTCGCGAAGCAACAGACGGCAGATCGGAGACCTCCCACGCGAACGGAAGCTCGGGATCTCTGCGAACGCGAGATCGGACGAGAAGAGAAGCGGCAAGCGATGGTCGGCAAATGGATAGCGGCCGCCATGGCTCTTCCTTGCCCCGCACGCTAGACTCTGGCCTTCTGGTAACGCCCTTCCGGGTTTTATCCATAGATTATTTATCGATTTGTTTATCAGGAAGAGATATATAAACGACCTCGGCTGTTCATCAGAGCCGGCTTTGAGAGGCGAGAACGGCGGGCTTGAAGCTGGCGATCCCCGTGATCTCCCGGCCGGTGACCAGGCTGTTGATGTCGTAGGTGCCTTCGTAGGAGAAGATCGGCTCCAGATCGCAGAAGGCCTGCAATGGACGAGATCAGGGAACGGTGCGAAGATCGGAATGGCTGGAATCGCGGGGGGAAACCTTGGCGACTAAGAAATCGGCGAGGATTCCGTTCCCTCCCATGAGCTCGCGCGCTAGGGCTACCGTTTCCCTGGCCGTCCGCGAAGTCCAAGCCTGCGCGAAGAACAAGGGGGAAGATCTTCGTTGTTGCGAATAGGGGAGAGGAAGTTTGGGGATAAACCTTTCCCAGACTGGCTTGGCCGGGGGTCATCTTCCCGGATTCGTAGAGCTTGCAAAGGCGCCAACCGACGAGCAGCATGCCCTGGATGTTCCCCAGCATGCGGACGAGCTTCTCCTGGTTCAGCTGGAAGGCCGCCAGCGGAGCTCCGAATTGTTTTCTTTCCTTCAGGTAACTTCCGTTTTTTTTTTTTGAATTTCTCCCATGGTCAGAGTTTAATCGACAACCGAGGATGATTGGAATCGGAGTTCGTTTAAGAGCGGAGTTGTTTACCGTAGGCAGATGTCGTAGACACCCATCGAGATTCCGATCGGCTGCCAGGCCACCATGACGCGCGAGACAGCAAGAACCTACATACATTTGAAATTCTAGATCAAAGGATAGCGGAGGATGGACAGATGCGACGCGTTTTTGAGATACTTTCTGGGGATTTTTAGTATTTAATTCCTGAAGAAAATGCATGAACGTTGCTGCAAAACAGAAATATGATTGTTTTCTGATATATACCTTGCTTGTGTCCTGAAAACAAGTGACCCCTGGCAGTTTATCTTCCTCTGGGACGAAGACTTTGTTCATAAGAATGTCGCCGTTCTGAACGATTCTGAGGCCAATTTTGTTTTCAATCTTTGTGACGTTCAAGCCAGGCGCGCCTTTCTTCACTATAAACCTGCGCAAATCAAACCCACTTACAAGGTAAAAATGCATGCATCCATAATTATTCATTGCGCTTATGTTTACTTTTTTTGTTTCTACTGGTGTAACAGATCTGATTTTTTTTTTTGAAAGAATCCCATGGACACTGGGCTGCTCACAAGCGCCTTAGATACCAGAGCTTGAAGTTTATAAGATTATTATCTGTAGTGACAGAAGAGAACAGTGAATGCAAACGTGGCAGAACACTGGTGTATATATGGCCAATTCGAAGTATCTCTTTTTTATATTAATGAAAACTTTTTATACGTTCCGTTTTAGCTGGGGAAGATTACTAACCCATTAATCTGGTTGGTAGCCGTGTTCCTGGCAAACACGATCAAGATGTCTGCAAAGGTGCTGTTGCCAATCCAGCGCTTCTGCCCATTGAGCACCCAACCACCGTTTACCTATTCCAATCAGTAGCAGTGCACCCGAAGTAATAAATAATAAATAACAGTGTATCAAAAGGCCAGGTACAAGTAGATTTAATCAGGAAGCTACTGAGGAACTCATACCTGTGTAGCCGTCGTTTTCAGAGAGCTTGCATCACTTCCATTATCTGGTTCGGTCAAAGCCTAAAACATAATTAAGATGCACATCAAGATGGTGTGATGTAAGATAAATGAAGTTTCTCCAAGAACTTCATTACATGTCACGGAATTATTTTCTTACCCAACATGCAACGGTCCGTAACTGTGCCAGGGAAGGTAAGTACCTCTGCTTCTGCTCCTCTGATCCACACATGGCTGATGAAAAATATTTCAAAGATATAGAGATCAGAGCAATACGAAGAATGCAATCTTATTTGTATTATTTTGTAATATAATGAATCAAAAAATAGTGTTTACAATCATTTTAGAATAAGAACTAAAAAAATTTGATCATAATATTTCAAAGATGAACGCATCGAGTATAGGAAAAAGGATCCATACCGATTGTTAGCATCGCAAGTGAAGAGTGAACAAGAATGAAGGTGGAGCAACTGGCATCCACTCTGGCCACTTCTGCTGTAGCAATGGCGCTACCCAGAAGGGAGAGACCTGGACACCCGTAGCCCTATATGCCAAAACGAGTTTAATATCTTTTATTTATATTAATCCATGAGATGCGTAGAAAATAGATACCTTAATTGTACCACCAGCGACTCCTATAGATGCAAGTTTAGGAATAGCAGTAAACGGGAACTCTGCTTTCTCCCAATACTGCATAGAGAAACACAAATAACTTCACAAATCCTTCGATTCCATTCAAGTGAAGCATTGTAGTGTCAGAAGATTTTTCTGGAGTTTGAAGAGGAAAGTGTACTCTAGAAAAATATATTCATGAAAAATTTGAGAATAATACAAAACAAATATGCAGAAGTACCTTAGTCATTATTGGAGCAATTTCTTTCTCCATAAGCGCCCTAACTTTTCTCCTTATTTCTATCTCCTCCGGATTCAACAGATCATCGAGTTGATAGTAATCGGAAGCTGGATACAAACCCGCATAAGATAAGAATAAGTACACAAATATGTCATGGAATGGAAAAGAAGAAGCAAAAATAAAAATTCAGCACTATAGATAAACAATTCATCTTTAGTTTACAATCTCCACAATTCATCTCTATCCCTCTTGGCCCTTTTTCTCTCTTACCTCTTTTCTAAATTCAGTATAAGAGTCCTTGACGTTGATGTCTTAATTAGGAGTTGGTGGACAGATTTCTCGAGTAAAATTATATATTTTACTGTTTCACGAGCTATTCAGGATGCCATATGGTCTAGATAAACAAACTAATTATTGTTCAACATTAAAACAACAGACACGGAAAATGCTTCACATCACCTGAGGTGAAGCATAACTATTCTTATTGCATTGATGTGAACATGACATGAATATACACGATGAGAGTATAAAACCATTATGCACTTCATACGTTTTGAATCTGATAAGATCCTATACTCCCAAGAGTATCATAGGCATTTTAGCCCATCAGGTGGACTTAAGTAATTTCAGGCTCAGGATAGTGATACGATCCAGTAAGCCCACTAGGGGCATTTCTGTCTTTAGACAGTTCCTTTACGTTTCCTTTAAGTATGTAGCCCTCCTTGTGGGAGGGCAGGACATGAATTATTAACTCATTGGCTCCAAGTAGTCTCTCCTCTCCCTCGGTGACGTCCACTCCGTCGAGCTCTCCGGCGACGTTCACTCCGCCGATCCCGCCCTGCCGTAGTCCATCCCGGCATGCCGACGTCCACCCCGGCGCCTTCACTCTCCCTCCACCGTCTTCTCCCTTGTACGAACCGGCGGGTTCGTATCAGATAGATTGATTCCTCTCTCTATAAATACAAGCATTTCTCCCTTGAGAAGGTCAGTCAAGACTTAAGGTAAGATCAACCTCATGGCTCAATATCACTATCCTCCCAGTCTTGGTCCCATCCCCTTGACTATCCAACGATCCCCTATCCTCTTGATCATCTCAACAGGATCTTCAGCCGGCTGTCCTCCAATCCAATCCCTACACCTGCTGTTTAGTTCTCTTCTAGTCTCCGACGGACCCCATCCCCGTAATTGTCAACCCCTCATTGCATTTTCAGTCAGCTCGTCCCTGGTCAATCCTTGCCTCCTCCGACACCTCCAATCATTCCGATTTGTACTCTCCGACCCCGGTAAAATTCTACCTCACCTCACCCTCTACTCCCTACCAAATACTAACCTTGATCAAGGTTCGTATCAGAATAGTAATAAGAAAGAAACCACAAAATCAATGATGACCGGCAGGAAGGACTCTTCAACCTTACAGAGAAAGATAGCAAAACATGGACTTAAGGCTGTATGAAATTTTAAGTAATTCGAGAATTAAACCAAGTCTCTTACCAGGAGGAGGAAACTGAGATGCAGGTGTTGCCTGTGGAAACGCGAGAGACATGTCTAAAGATGGCAATCCAAGCTTTGAACTCATTTCTTCTTCGGGAATTCCTGCTGAAAAGACAAACCGACTTAAACTAATAAAGGCCTTTCAAATTAAACGTATCAATTTTTTTAAAAAGTGCTGCAGTTCAAAATAATATCATCCATTGAAAACTAATTTCGCAAGAATGGGTATGATCTTGCAGTATTTCGACAGGTTAGTTTGATGATTGTCAGAGATCTAATCTCGTTAAGTGCGTTGTAGAGAGGCAGCTCTATATAATACTTGACCTATAGTGCAGATCGTAACTCATAACCCTATACTATTTATCACTCGTAGCGATAAATCAGAACGAAAACAACTACATATGGGCAACGACGTTAATGACGAATGGGAGGATAAAAATCTCAATAAAATTAGCATATTGGAGGGAATAATTTAGTACTATCTTATTGAATAACAAGATTTGGCAGATGAGCGGAGTTTTTATAATTGTCTATGCCCATTCTTGATTTTTTTATAATTCCTTAGCCAAATAAAAGGGGAAAGTCTCATCAGTAGAAAAAACATAGAAGACGCATACAGACGAAGACGGAATAATCTCTGGGATTCTTTAAACAAAACTCCGTTCCAGAAATTCTAGCTAGTCCTCGAGGGACCTGATTAATTCCATCTCGATATAGGATTTCTAGATCAACCAAGAATAGGCCGGCAAGAATTCGGCAATATCATCAACAACCGCACGATTCGTTAGAGTTGATAAAGAAAATCGAAGATCGCGTTCTCCGAAAAGGTATGTTACGTCACCAATTGACACATCATAGCTATCCCCACCTTAAAAATTATTCAAGAGAAAAAAAAAAGCTTCATCTTCCATGGCCACTGCCACCCTGGTTCTCTAATCTAATTTTAACAACTTTCACCCTCTCCGAGACAATTTCGCGATGATGTACGAAAGGACACGGATCAAACCCGGCAATTGTTCCTAAATAACAATCTACTGAAACATATCCTGAATATCTCTTTCCAGATTATCTAAAGAGGTCCACTGCAAAGCTCCGAAACATCAACCCAGTGGAAATTTGTAGATAATCACGGAAAATCAATTGACTAACCTTTGTTCACGGACGAGATCGTCATGGAAGGATAGAGGAGGGACGAATCTTGGCGATCGGCAGATTAATATAGGCGGATGGCTCTATCTATGCAAATAAGTCGATGATCTTCGATCCTACAAAGGATGACGCAGTGGCGAGTCATCAGATCAACAACGGATTGATTTCGCGTGTCGATCTCGAACTGCGGACACGCGACAAGCCCATTCCGTAATCGTCGGATGACGATCCTGAATACTAGTTTCTCGGATATCAGATTAAATATCTTAAATATCTTAATTATCTTTTTAATTCTTCTGCTAATGAAATTTATTTTATAATGTGAAAAAGCCCAAGTGGGAATATAATCAATCTCGTTAACCATGAAAAAGCCCAAGTGGGACAAAGCAAAAATCTAGACTAGGTTTTGACAGTTACCTTCGGGTTCGAGTTTTTAGCAAATACCTAAACCTTAGTTAAACTTGAGTTTTGTTCCAGTTCTTTCCCGGTTTGCTGGGGTTTTCTAGTTAATGTTAAAGTCAAAGTAGATAAGCCGTGTTGATAGGTACTAAGGTGCGACCGTTTGGATAATGGATACTAAACTGGGCGCTGGTATCCGTGACGAAATATGTTTCATTCAACATTCGTTGGACATCTGCCGTGTCATAATCGATATCCGATATCCCTTATCGGATATCGATGTCGTAATACCGAAAAAAATTTGGACATTATCTGTTATGGGTCCGTTATCCGTCTCCATTCAGCAAAATTATAGTTTCCCATGTTTCGTTATCCGATATCAACTATCGAGTAAGGATATCGGATAACGGGAAAGATACTCGTAATTTTGGTAGTCGAGGATTTTGCATCTGGTTTGTAAAATCCCTATTCGCAAAGAGCCGCCGTCTCCTTCGACCTGCGGAACCCAACGCTCAATCCCAGCTCTTAATCCAAATTCTTAATCCCTCTCCATCTCTCTCGTTATTTATTTGTGATCCAAATCCAAATTCTTAATCCAAATCCAAGTTCTTTATTTCGTTAAACCTTCATTTGTGATTTTGCTGGCGAGCATCTGCCGTCACCAGATCGATATGAGGACAAGGGTTCTCCTTGCTTCAGGTCTGACTGCCACCCAATAATGGTTCATCATGCATCGATCCGTACAATATGAATATTTTTTTGCATATTCATAAGTTGCATTGCATGTCGCCGTACATGCATCGATCTATTTCATTATTTATATGTCGAGCAAGTGACACATGTTTCTTTAGCCATTGTTTCATCGATCTATTGCTTTGATCTATTGCTTCGATCAATTTCATCGATCTATTGCATTGTTTATGTGTCGTCACCAGATCCATACAAACTAAACCGTCTATTTGTCCTCACAAAGTAAACAGATCCATATAGAGTAAACCGTCGCACATGCATCGATCTATTTCATTGTTTCATCATTGTTTATTTTATCTATCTATTTCATCATTGTTAATTGAAGGATTTTGAAATTACTCTGTATTTCATTCATTCACACTCTCTCCCTTTTACCTATGTACTTATATACTTCATCATCTATTTGTCCATCAAATGACGCAAGTTTCTTTACTGCCATTACATGTTTATGCAATGAAAAAGCATCACCTATTGTTTGGTGTGATTTATTTGTCATCAAATCATAAATTCCAAGTTGTAGGGAACGAATTAGTACACCATCTATGCTATTTTTGCAAACTTATTTATGGCGATGTTTCATTTTTCAAGTACAATTCAGGAACACTTTTTAACATCCGTACTATATTATTACACATACACCTTACGCTTCACCAAAGCAGCTGCCATGTCAACTGCAGAGAGCGCTTTACCTCAAATAGATGAGGAGTCGGCGTTTGAGGAATTATTAGCAGAGCATATTGCTGATGTGTCGGAGCCTCGTGGATGAGCAAAGCAATCACTATCCTTGTCATCTTTATAGTCAGAGCTGATTACGCGCATAGTTGAGTCTTGTGGTTTCTTCATCAAGCGTTGAACGAGAAGACGCATACTCCGACGTGGTAGGTGTCAATGTTCTGTTGCAGGTTCATCGCTTGACATCATGGCACCTGTCATGGTCTCTGTGATTTAGGTAATATTGGCTGTAATACACAAATAAATACTCAAATATAAAGTAAAAAGTATCATATGTCAAACATGCTAAGGGAAGAGTTCGGAGAAAAGTGTTTCTCCGTGTTTGGGAAAAAGGTTAGATTTTTCTTCAAAACACTGCCCACAAATTTCATCATAAATCCCAGACGCAGCATCACATGAGTCCTACTGCTCTGAAGCTACCACGACATCTGAAATAAAAAGCCATCTCAATTTACCATCCATATGTATAACATAACTAAAGATAAATTAGAATCATACCTGATTTATCTAGGTCAACATCAATGTCGCCGTCAATGCAAATGTCATACCATTTAGTTTTTCCTCCTCGACACCAACAATTTACACAGACAAGCGCCTCAATACTCATCCCCTCCAAACACAATCTCTTATAAGTGACAACTGCTCTAGTCGTGGAGAACAACAGTTATGATGGAGCACCTGTAGCAGGCACCGATAGAAATTCACGTGCAGTTTTTAATAGTGCTAGATAGACAAGAACACCCTTAGTTCATCACTAGGAACGTGTAGAGTTTCCCCCTCCCTGGTGTGTAGTACGTAAGAATGTATCCCTTTCCTCCAAAAAGGAAGCTAATGAGGTGGTTCTCGTAGACCGTTTGCTGCTATGGGCTTAACTGACCCAAGCCTTTGATGGTTGTTGTGGGGGCATGGTTGTATCACGCTGGTCATGGGTAGATGGCGGTGTAGTAGGGAGAATTCCATGAACAAAGGATACGGCCTTCAAATATGATGCCTTGTCAAACATTGACCCCTTGCGAAATGGGTCAAGTAATGATGCAATTAAGACAACATCGTTGTTCCACAACAACAACTCATATTCGGCTAGTTTTGTCTGCACAGCGACAACTGCCTGCAGTAATGATTCGCGTTCATCCGGTGGCAGTCTCTTGCATGTGCACAATGTGGACTCTGCAATCTACTCCATGACGTTTTCCATGTGTCAAACTAATGCTCGCACGAGGAGGGGGGCATCCCCAATTACAAACTCTTTCGACCTGCTAACATGATCAGTTGTGTAAGCAAAAGGTATCAATAAGAAGGCAAAATCCTTATGCCACTCCCATTCATCACGCGAGATCTTCATCTGGCTACCCCCTGTCATGAAGAATGCATCCCCTGCATCAATCACATCCCTTTTGGCAATAGCTTCTTCTAGCATCTCATGCGTGCTACTCCATCACGTCGTGCAATCAAGTGAGGTAATCTTGTATTTAATTTATGTGTCGTGTGTAAATCAACATAATATATTATTCGCTTTGTTGATCGACGTAAAGCTCGAACTAATGTTCTCACTTTAGTCGCTATGTCCCTAAGCAAACCGCATCGTCACAGTAATGAGATGTCCTCTTCACCCTCCTCCACATCTGATTCAGTATCATACATATCAGCAGTCATGACAATATCACTCTCCTCCTCGACTATGGGTGTTGTAGTGGGTATAGAAAAACTTTTCAATGAAGATTGAACAATAATGTTCACTATGTGTGCGAAGAATGGAACATGTTGCCTGGCACTGAATCCTATGCTCCTTCCACATAGTCTTCTTCCTAATATGACCATCATTCTCTAGTTGCTTGATGCGTTAGCGGTGGTAACAACACATAACTGCAATGGAAAGCACATTACACATTAGAGCGTGCATTGAAAAAAAATATCAAATACATTAGTCCTAACATTACTCACCTTTGAGTCGAGTCCATACTCTTCAAGCACCTCGGCACAAATTTTTTCCGTGGACTCCCCGTCATGCTTCCGACAAAGCTTGCAAACGGCAAAGACAAGTTCACGATACGTCCAACAAGCATCAATCTACTGAAATGTTATGCCCAAAAGTCCACAACCATTTTCCGTCGGTCAACCATCAGTTGTCACCACCACACGATCGACAATTGCTAATATGGGTGAATGATCTCCGACTTCATCCTCTCAAACAACTTCATCGCCATGCCTTGATGACTCGGGCACTCGGTGAGGGTACCTCACTTTGTGTCGTAAATCACCATATCTCCTTCCAAGCATCTGATCAACCCAATGCCATGGCAAGTCTATGCGATGAACTAGCCAATTAATGACATCTTTGGTCTCTTTCAGTGTTCGACCCTCTCAATGGTCGGCTTCCTCCAAAGAGACCTGATGTCCCATCGTCTATTAAGTCATCTATACATTGTTGCATACTAGTTCTGCCCTTCAGCCCATCATGTTCTTTCAGGTGAACGGATTTGAAATGACACCAAAAGACGCTTGTACTACCATATATTGGGCGCTTAAGATGGACCGCCTTTGTCGCATTCTTCGTGCGACAAATTTCACACTCGTATGTCAAATCCCCAATAATTTATCAAAAATTTGAATTTATCACGAATTTTTTAATGGACTTGTTTACTTTCCCTGCTCCTAGAAGTGTGTGAGAATCCTGCACGATGATATCTAACGTCCCAAATAAATTTTGGCCTGAAATTTTGAAGGTAGTTCCATCTTGCTATCATTATCCATCCACCATATTGGACTTGGAAATAGACCCTAGTCATTGTAAAAGAAGTACCCTTAGATTTTTATTCCTAAATATGAATTGTATGGTCATTCGTCATCCAAATCTCATTTATGTCTGTTACTGTACTCCAAGAATGAAGGAGTGACATTCAAGTTAATATATGAAAAGGAAAAGATCACTTGACCCATTGGGCTCATGATTATGAGGTTAGCGTGATCTTCACCTTTTTTGACTCACATCTTAGTTTTTTTTCCTTGGTTATTAGCTTCGATGAGATAGATTTCTAGTATCACTCACATCACCTCAAACATTGCTGCTCGCCGACCAATGTCTGCCTCCATCGTCGTTGCCACGGACTACAATGGTGCATATCTACCATCATTTTTGTCACACATACGGTAGTATCTTTCATCTGTTCCACTCCATTCACATCCATCTCCGTCAACCATCACATATCACTTCAAAAGTTCCAACTAAGGTATTTAAACTAGAACTAGTTAGTGTTTTCAATTATATATTTCTATAGAAATAAAAATTATTCTACACATTTCGACAAATCAAGCGAAATGTTAGTAACAATTTATGAACATCCTACAACTACTATGGATTACTTTTCAGTAGTTTGATTCCATTAAAGTATATTTAATTCATTTAATATTTTGCTCCCTGTTGATTTGACCATTTCTTATTTTGTGTTGATATGGAAAAGTATAAATATCATTGCATAAACCAGATGCCTTAAACGACGTATTTAAACTATATTTATGCTTCATCACCCTTTTCCTCCCATCCTTGTTTTCCCCCTCTCCTTCTATTTCCCTCTCTTGGTATGTCTCCCTCCACATCTTCATGGAGAATTGTCAAAAGTGAATAGAGAAAGTAGAAGTATTCAATAAAGAAGTATGCCATGATGGCTTATTGCATCCTGAGTTTGAAGGGAAGCTCTTCTTTATCAAGTGGCTGCACATAGACAGCCAAATGTGTCATGACTATAGCGTGTTCAATATAAACCTCTCCTATAAGTTGGATTTAATATATTTTTAGAATTTGACGACTCCAATACTGTAATATCATGTAAATATTTTTGATCCATTCAACCTCCAATACTGGAATATCGTTTCATCTAAATGTTAAATATTGAATTGTCCAATATCCGCTAGCTATAGCTCTATCACGTTGTGATGTCCACCATAGGAGATAGGGAATGATATGTCCAGGACATGAGGGCCCAGACGTGACGGGATGGATGATGAAAGGTAACAGAAGGGGACGTGAAGAGTATTTCTTCATGTCCCGTCCTGTCACACGTCCCAGGTTTTAGAAAAAAATCTGTCACATTTCCGTCACGCATCGCCTTTCACATTGTCCCATCACCGAACAGCGTCACCATCACAAGTGACAAAAATTCAAAGCTCAGTTCTCTCTCTCTCGTTCCCTCTCTCTCTCTCGCTTGCTCTAGGTATACCTTTCATGTTTTTGGTCTCTCGATCTCTATCTTCCTCTTGCTCTTGTTCTCTCTCTCTCTACATTTGGTGCTCACTCTTGTTCTCGTTATTTCCACCTATCTCTCTATCTCTCCCTTGTTCTCTATCACTCCCAATCACAAGGCGAGAGCATCCCCATGGAATCTCCCCCTTTCTCCCTGTAGATCTCTCTCTTATGGGCTGGGTTTGTTTTTTTGTTTGACACGAACAGAAGTCAGGAAGATACGAAGCACAAGACATGAAGACAAAAAGACGTTGTTCAACGTAGTCCTCCAGCCTAGGTACTTTCCCTGCACTCTCCCCTTCTCACTTATGTTTTTCTTGGCCAAGGCTCAATGTCCCTCATTGTAGCTTTACAGACCACACTTTTACCAAGTTAGCAATAAATGGTGTTTGTAGACACTAAAGAGGCACCATGCAATTTACTATGGACGAATATTCTTAGTCCACAAATAATTAGAGGTAAAGGGATGAAGTCACAAGTTTTCTATTAAATGATAATTTCCTTGATGTGCTAAAGTTCTACTCCAAGCTTATGGCACAAGGGGTAACATTGTTGAATCACATTCTTGCATGAAGTTAAAATAATATTGAATGGAGGGATGATCCCTAGCTATCTGACATAGAATTATTTATAAAGGTGATATGAATTAGCTATTTTAATTACATATTCTAAGATTAAAAATATGAATTCAACACTGGCCTGTGATGAAAAATTGTAATTCTAATTACATGTACTTCATCTAAACATAAGGAAACTATCCCCCCATTTTTAACATCTCACATTTGTTTCTCAACTACAAAGCAATGATTAGTTTCTCTTCACCCTGTAAATTATTTCAGATATCAAGATTCTTCATACTGCAGCATCAAAAGACAAAAAATAATCCACCAAAAGTTAATGTCGTAATTGCAAAATCTCTACAGATGCAATTAATCTGAATTTATTCTAATGTCTCATTGATGATGTGTATATCTGCATGTATTTCTGTAATGTCTCTCTCTCTTGCTTTTTGGAAATTCAAAACATTAAATTAACATTAATTAACTATGATTTTTTCAGAGAAATATCTCCCATCGAAAGTTCTTGCAACAAAAAGGTTTGCTAGAGGGGCTTCCACTCGCTAGGGATTGCATGTTGTGAGTACTCCTAATTACAAATGAAATATGCACATCCTTTGTACATAAACTATCTGATCATCCGGTTTGCATTATTTTCTTGTAATTTTCATCTGGTTTGCATTTTCTAGTATCTCCATCTTAGTCTCTCCAGATCATCTTTCTCCATCTTCTTCCTCCATCTTTCTCTTTTTCTCTGCAAATTTCTACTATCCATATCTTAGTCTCTGCACATCATCTTCTCTGTCTTCTTCTTCATGGATTCTAGAGAACTTTACATGGATGAAGAAATAAAAATGATACGCAGCAGAATACTTAAGCAAAATTGTATGAGATAGATAAAACCATGAAACGGAGTACCTTTCCACGGATTGCATTCATGATTTCTTAGATCTAGGAGTGAGATGAGTCAAGTTGCTCAAGTGTGAAGCCTCTAGATGTATCCACGTGGTCCTTGGCACATCAGATATCCTCCGTCACATTGATGAGCCCCGTTCAACCTTCGTCGACGTTGTTACGCTATCCCGATCATATCTAGAGTGGAGAGGAGTCATGGGGAGAGGGGAGAAGAGGGGGAAAGCCCCTGAAAAATTCTGGCCTGGGTGAATTTTGTTCAGGACCTTCCCCTATTTATACCAAGTGGGTATTTTTCATAAAATCCCCCAAAACTTAAATATATCTGATAAATTTCAAATTATAATGTCTAATTGATGAATATTACATTATATTTATGTGTTTTAATGGCTATATTTGTATGTTGTCATATATGAATGGAGATAAATGATATACACTTTGATTTTATTGTTATTTCTAAATTTATAGTATTTTTTCATGGTATTTAACTTCATTGCATTGAAGAAATAATTTTTACAGGGCATTAAATACTTGGCGAGATGTTGGTAAATGTTTTGTTATTTTTCTTGAATTTTCCCATATTTTTTTATAATTATCTGGCCATTATTTAGGCGAGAAATGATTTTAGAATTCTAAGAAATGATTTTTCTAATTTTTCTATGATCATATTTAAATATTAAAATTGATAAAAAGGTATGTTTTGTTTTTTATTTTAATTTTTTGTGTATTAAATGCACCTGGAGAATAATCTCCACGTGCACTTATAACATACGATTATTCCTCGTACCGTTAGTTAGTTAGCCACATGCATTTAATGCACGCGCTAACCAACACACATGCATTAATAAAAACAGGATCATTGCGCTTTAATTAATATACATAGTAGTCGATTCTCTGCGTGCATAAAATGCACGTGGAAATCTGCTCTGCGTGTTATCAATGCTAACAAAAAATTGTTTTTGTCCTTTTCTGTTTTTTAAATACAGGGCAATGTGGCGCTTTGTGAGCCATTTAAAAATGAAGCATAATTTTCCAATGATTGCGGCCTTTTGAAGCACTCATAAATGTGGTAGCGCAAAATCCGGTGATGGGGAAAATGAGAAAAAATGCCAGCCAATAGGAAAATGCCATTCTTTAAGAGAGATAAAAGAGATTTAACGATCTGGATTAATCCTTAGTAAAATGATGATATCTTGAGATCTATATGTCTGATTGAGCTGAAATTTTGAGGGCATGTTTGTCTTTTACCCCTTTATGATCCACATGCTCGAATCTTTAAAAAGATGTTCTGGAAAAAGGCAAAATTCACTTTTGGAAGCTCTCCCTAAGGATTTGGCCAGATGAAGGACATATGAGGTGCTTTGGAAGTGGACAGATCTTGGTTCATCATTGAAATTTATAAGTATCTAACTTCTTGAACGATTCTAAAATGCCACGGCATGGGTGAAATGTATATGCCCTTGAAGTTGTATTGAAATATAATTAGCATTGGATTTTCATTTTGATTCAAGATCTGATTTTTAATCATTATTTGGAACATTTCTGCATTTTTAGATTTTAAATTAGGGTTGGATTTCACTTTTCCCCCAAATTCTTCACTTTCTTTTTCTATGTAAATTCGTTTATTTTCTCTCTCTAGATTTCAAAATTGATTGTTTGGAAATTTAATTCAATATATAAAAAAATAAATATAAAATTTTATCCAAAAATTTGTCCATCTTGAAGTTCAATTTCAGAATCCCCTTCTTGATTATTAGTTCCTAATTTAATACATAAAAATTGTCTTAAATTTTATCATAGTTGGGAAATTTGTAATCCGAATTAATCTGATCTTTTAAATAACAGTATCCTATCTTAAGTGTCTTGACAAAAAGTATTAAAATAAAAATTAAATTTCTAATTAATTTTGATTAATTATAAACATAATTAAAGTCTATTAAGGGCAAAATTAATTCATTCTTGAATTAAATTATTTAAAATAGAATAAAAATTCATGCTTAGTGCCTCCCCCTGGTTCGACCCCTTTGCTTGCTCTATACACAGTATTTAGTGATTAACGGTCTTTATAAATTTTATTGCATAAGTCTAAAAGTCCAAATAGCGATGTATTTACACATCAATTTTAGGCTTATCAATATCTTCCAAAGTCCAAAAGATCATTTGTGTGTGACCCTCTAGGCCCATGTACCAGTTTAGTTAACTACTCTAGCAACCCAAAAACCTTTATTGTCCTTCCAAATTAATTAACTATATTATCATATAGATTAATTAATGTTGGATCGATTTCACCCAATTGGTAGGTTGAGTCGCCAACACATGGGATGCCAATCTATACCTCGTGTTCTTGAAGATACAAAGGAGTGTGTATCAACTCACTTCATGGAACCTGTTCGTCATCGGTTATCGTGTATGTATAGTCCCTCATCAACTTGACGCTCCTTTGACGATGTAGGGTATGGTCAACTATCAAACCTGAATCGGTCATCTGAGTTAGTATTGATGCATTCAGAAATCATCGGCGAACTCTTCTCCGATGTTTCACTGCCTCGGCCAAGGACTTCATCGCATCGCCTTCCTTGAGCTGTCACCTCTTATATCGAGGGTGGATGATCCCATCTTGACCACTCAATCTTCTTTGTGAACTTCTTGATGTACCAGAACTAAGACTATTTAGAATCCCATTATTAGGGACATGTAGGTCATAGTCAAAGTACAATTGTCCGTCCACAAGACGTCTTTTGTGTCTCATGTCTAAGGACCACTTACACAACCGTGACGTGAATCAACCTGATTGACAATTCAGTATAATACCATTCAGGGATTTGTACAGACTAATTTAGTGAACTCTTTCCACTAAAGATCACCCACGATCTATCCTTAGTGTCTCCACACTAATGGCTATGAGACTGGCCATATTCATCATATGAGTGAGGCTAGATAGTGCTATTCTATCCAAAAAATTTGATGTCCATGACAAGTTATATGCATCATTGGAGAAGTGAGATGTCATCGACTTCATCGCTTTAAATATTTTGTATACTACGGAGAAGAGCATGAGAGTCTCTCGTGAAGAGTGGGAAATGTTGAGTGAATTTTGCGATATCCTAGGTCCATTTTACAGGACAACAGACTATGTTAGCGGCTCGAAGAGAGTGAGAGTTGTGGAAGTGCTTCACATGTTGAAAACATTGATGAGATATATTTATATTATCCTAAAAACTTTGATGTGTCTGCAATCTTTACTTTCAAAAGAAAGTCGAGTGATGGACAAGGCACATCGATCCGCCAAGCATGTGAGATTATGAAGACTAAGTCATTGAAGTATGAGACAATTGTATCAAAGAACCGTGCAACCACAACAACAACCATAGGTGACCCTTTCAACAAGTGGTCATCTCTTGATCCTAGCATCAGTCATGATGCTTTGGTATTTGTCCGAAGACTAATGTCCCTTTCACGGGACCCAAGATCTATCATATAATGATCCGGAGGATGAAGATTGGCTCACTAAACTCATTGATAGGGTCCCCCCCCCCTCTTTTAGATAAAGGGAGAGACGAATACCTACTATTATAGTGGAATTTGAAGCTTATCTCCAAGCAACAAATAGGAAGGATACAACGACAACACTAGGATGGCGAGCATGCATAGGCACACGGACTTATCCTTGACTAGCTAGCCTGCTCACGAGTTTCTTTCTGTATGCATGACTAGTGCCCCGTAGGGCATTTGTTCGTCACAGGACGTGTAGTTGTCACATTCAAAAGGGCACCCCTTACTATTGAAAGCATTGAGCCCTTGTCACTATGAAGTGTTGTTTACATGCCAAAAAAGCTCAACATCAAGATGACAATAATGACAAGGGCTTCTTTGATGATGACGACTAGTATGAGGAAAATATTATCATCTTAAATACCACAACACTTCATGTAATTTATTTATTGATATTTATCCATCCGGTTCATTCCTTTGCAGAATTAGAAAGGCTTTCAGTTAAAAAGGATGATGCATGAGCTTATCATAGGAGTCCAAGTAGAAGCCCAAGATGCGTGAACTGTATCATTCATGGAAGAATCCAAGGAGGAAGAATTGTATTATTCTTCGTTCCACTTATCCTATTATTGTAAGCGGAAAAATAAGTTCCCTTAAATTTGCTTCTTCAATAATTCAAAATGTTTATACTTCATAGGCTCTTATATAATGCTTCATATATATCTTGGCATAATATTATACTTAAAATGGCCAATTATATTTTGTTCGAATTATGTAATAAAAATTAGACATTAAAATGAACTTTTAAATATTTTAAAAATTGAAAATATTTAAATTTGCCCACACTATTTATCCTATTATTCTAATGATAAAAAGAACATGTACCCATTAATTTACTTATTCCATAATTTAAAACTTTTATACTTCATAGGTTCTTCTATAATACTTCCCATATAATGAAATCTAAAATATTTAAAATTAAAACATTTATTAAAATTTTCTATACTACTTATCCTATTATTCTAATGAGAAAAAAATTCCCCTTAATTTTAATTCTTCCATATTTAGAAATGTTAAACTTCACAAGATCTTTTATTATACTTCCCATAAATCTTGGCAACTTATTATACTTTATATGAACAATAATATTTCCTTTCAATTATATAATAAAAATAATACATTAGAATGACATTTGGAATATTTTAAAAGTTGTCGACACTATTTATCCTATTATTCTAAGGAGAAAAAACAATGGCACTTTAATTTACTTCTTCCATAATTTAAAATTTTATACTTCATAGGCTCTTCTATAATACTTCCCATATAATGAAATTTTAAATATTTTAAAATATTAAAAATGATAAAATCGTACATACTACATAAATTTCCATCACCAGCGTCACCTGTAGGGTTTGATATTTTGGACCGGGGACCGGTCGGACCGAACGGAAGCAGGACCGCTGGTCCACCATTTAAGGGTTGACTGGTCGTTCGGGCCAGATCCGGTCCGATGGTCAACCCGGCTGGGACTGAATTCAAATAAATAAATAATCCCTGCTTCCCCCTCCACCGCTCGTGCTCCTCTGCCTGGTCGCGTCCCCCCCTCTCTCCCTCACTTTCTCTCTCCCTCCGTCTCACGCTTTTACTCTCGTGCTCTTTCTCTCCCATTCTCTTTCCCGTTCTCTCTCTCTTTCCCCCATTCTCTCTCTCATTTTATCTCTCTCTCTCTCGCATTCTCTCTCACACACACTCTCTCTCTCCCATTCTCTCTCGATGCTAGGGAACGGCACGTCTGGGACGTGACACCCCGGACGTGATGCCTCGGACGTTACGGGACAGATGATGATGCGTGATGAACGGTGACGTGACGAAATATTCGTCACGTCACCATCTCATCACGTGTTTGAAAGTTTATGAAAAATTTGTCACATTCTCGTCACATCACCTTTCATCACGTCACCATCACAGTGACGCCATCACCGTCACCGGTGACGGAAATAGTATAGTTTATTTTACGAAGGTTAATCCGTCATATTTGTCTGCCGATTCTGACGGTTGAATGGACGAAAGGTTGAACCGTCGAAGTCCCCTTAGGTCGATTTGAATTCGACATAAGACTTGAAGCTGGCGAGTTCTACATCAGAGTTAGACCTTTTGACTGGATCCCTGACGAATCATTGCTGCATTACAAGTTTGCAACTATCAAAGTAGAACTCACCAACTCAAACTATTGAGACGCCTCTCGCCAAGTTGAAGGCGGAAGTGGAAGTCAGAAGTTGGAAATGTCGAGTCGGCTGTCAACATTGATCTTCTCTGGAAAGTTGCAATTCTTCGCTCTCTCACAGTGAGTTGTGCAATTTTTTTTTATTTTTCATGAAATTTGGGATAGGAGGAAAGAGATATAGGGATGTCTGATATCGATTGTTGTTTTTAATAGTTATTTTTGTTTTCAAAACTGGAGACAACACTGGAGTTGCTTCCGCTGGCTCTTCTGGTTTAAAATTCATATTATCGTGTTGCTATAGATAGGTATATTTCATCTTCCACTTTACAGGACTGATAGCCAAAGCAAGAGGAGAGAAGTGGGAAAATAAAGTATGGTCCCTTGTGGTCATCGTGGAGGACAGGCCGGTAGAAGATTGTAATATCTAGAGTATATAGATAGAGAAATTTAGTGTTATAGATGGAAACATAGAAGAATATAGTGTAGGCAGGCAATGACTAGTTTATTATCGTCATCCCCAAAATTTGTCTTTGCCACCATCATCCATGTTTGGGCTTGGGAAAATGATGATGACAATGACTATTCATCATCATTAGATAACGAGGATGAGGGCAATGACAATTCATCATTGGCATCGTTGCGACCAAATTAGGGGGGATACTTAGGCTCTAAATAAAATATTTCCAACAAAATGTGGCCCAAGATTCTTAGGCGCACGTGGAACTTATGATACATGATTATCTAGGGCATACTGCTCATGGTGCGCTTGGCCTTGATAAATTTGTATCATGAATTCCAGCCCAACCTAAGTTTCTTGCGCTACATTTTATCAGAAATCTTTTATTTAGAGTAGTGTGTTTTCGGGAGGGGGCATCCCCATTTAGTCTTATACTTCTGATTTTTAATTTCTTCTCCTTTTTAGGCTAGAAATGCAGCGTGCTCAGTCAGAGAACATTTCTTTCTTTTGAGAGAATTTTTTTATTTGAGTCCTCCTTGTGTGAGAGTTCTCTTGTGTTCGTGGATTTGGGCACTTGTCTTGTGGATATCGTCGGGGGGGGCTGTGCTCAGTCAAATTCCAAAATAATAGGGAATCCGAGAAAGAGATCCGGAGGAAATAAATTAGGCTAGTGTCAGACTTGAATTTTTTTATCCACTTAAGGGCTTATACCTTTGGCATAATTGCTGAAGTCCTTGTCATGGTCAATCAGAAAAATAACTAAAGGTCCTGATTCTGCACATCCAAAAGATCTGTTGACCTGGTAGCTGTGGTCCACGTAGGAAATGTCATAATTATTTCTGACCGTCATAGTTAAGGAACTAGGTTGTTAGGACCATATTCCATTCAAATACTATGATTTCATAATTATTTTTTTCAAGTTGTGTTAATTAGACATTCTATGCTTTAATGAGATTGTTGCAAGTTGCACCGATTCAGTTTTACCTTCCTCAAGTGTCGATGGAGTATCTTCAGAGATGAATAAATGAAATGAAGCTATTGACGTTCACTCCTTTTTATTTCTTTGATGTTGCACACGAAGACGTTGTTTTTTGGAAAATGGGATTGTGGCTCAATAAAGAGTTATTTTTCTGTAATTCCATGATTATCACTACAACTTTGGGCCATTCAGTGATTCCCTAGTGATTTTAAGTTTGAAAAATTCTCCAGGTAGTAGATTTTATAGAATAAACTGATGGCAGCATTCCTTCATGGATTCATATGCTTGATATTTTATAGAAAAGTTCTTATAAATATCTGAAAGTGTGTTTTCTTCAACTCAAAGTACTTCAATAAGCTGAAAGCTGAAATCAGGCAAGAGAGAGATGATAAGGAGTTGGAATAGGGATAAAAGAAGCGGATGAAGTGCCTTCCTAGGTGCAATGTGCGCCTTGAGCTCTGGCTTTTGTTTGTAGACTCAGAGTGCCATAACGCTCTCTGAGTACATTCTTTGTTGTAATTCATGGCATAGTGTGAGAGAAGGCTTGATTTCTTCATTACGTTAAAATGCCCGATATCTGTGAATGAAATTGTATTGTTCTCTTCGCTGCCCAAAATCCTTGATTTTCTTTAACTTTTCAATTTTTCTTAATCTGATTAACTTTCTTTGAAATGGGGAAAATAGGTTTGTTGCAATACATGATTGGTTCCTCAGAAGGGGGTACATCTCATCATACAAGCAATCTATCGTACTCTGGAACTAGGAGGCCAATTTATTCTTCTAGGATCAAGTCCAGTTCCTCACATTCAGGTGATTATATTTTCCCTGTCACTCTAGTTGTGTGTAATAGTCTGGTCTAAGAATAAGTAGTTTCATGATCTTCTGAGTTATGATTGCATCATCATTGAATTTAATGCAATTGATAATCCTTTAAATTATTTCAAAATGATATCAAATGGATCAGTAGCAGCTTTTGAAATCTTGAATGTCGTCTAGAGTTTTCATAATTTGAAGAAATTCTTCAAAGTCTAGCGAGATGATAACAATCGAATTTGAAGAATTTTAATAACATGCAACAGAACCTACGAATTTGATCCAAATGAAAGCTTAGGATGAAAATTAAGGTATCACCTTCAAAACCATTTCTCAATTTAGTTTTTGTTTTTGCGATTTAGTTATGTTTTTTTTGTGGAAAATGCTTGTAACTGCCTTACAAATTGTTATAATGGAAAATCTTGCCAATTTTAGTGAATGTGAATGAGAGTAAACTGCTACATGATTTAATAGTTAGTTTTGGTTTTTTGTGAAAAATGCTTGCAAATGCCTAACAAATGCTTGATAGTTTCATTAGATGTTTGTGAAATGTGAAAAGTGTCACCACTTTAGTGGCAAATTTTAATTGGTAGATGAACCATCCATAGCTTTCCGCTAGATCATTATTAGAAATGAGGATGAAAAGTTAATGACGGTGAAATACATGGAGATTGGATGTTGAACCTTCTTTGAAAAGGTATGTTTTTTCAGATAAGCTAATAGAGGACAAGGCATCCTTAGATCTTCAAGATAGATGGATCCCTCAATGATGTCACTTTTTCAGATAGATGTTTATGATTATATTCTCCATGGATTTTAATGTGAAGCATTTAGTCTTTCATTCGAAGATAAATTTATGAATGAATAAATGAGTTCTTTCACCTGTTCCCTAGGATATAGTTGGCAATGGGCACTCCAAGTGGCGATGAGTGCGTTGACTTGGTCGTAGAGTCCTCGGATGAGGACGTTTGAGAAATGCCTCTACCGGTGGTAGGGCCGTCACGTCCCAAACGTAAAGGGAACGCTGAAATACTGCGGTACTTCACGGAGGTCGGGTCAGGTGTGTGGGCGTGCCTACTATGCCGCGACCAAAAAGTTGAACCATTGCGCGATACGTTGAAGCGGCGAAAAGATGGGTCTACAAACATCTTCTGAAGGCATTTGGAGTTCAGTCATAACAGAGTATACCACGAGATGAAGTGGACTAATCTCGATCAACGTACAATAACCGAGGCGTATGGGCAGGGTGGTGCCATCAAGAAGACGCTAAAGAAGACCAAGGAGATTATAGCCTAGTTTGTATGCCTCACAGACTCCCCATGGGCTATAGTAGACAACGTGGGGTTCAAGCTTATGTGGATGTACGCCGCGGAGATGACAGTTGACCCGCCAGGTTTGGAGGCAATAAAGGATGCGACGCATAAGCTATATGGGACCATGAAGGGAAAGCTCGTAGATTTATTGGCAGATGTCCCCTGGGTCTCCCTGACGGTTGATGCGCGGACCGAGAACTCCTGTGGTCTTCTCGGCATCACGGTTCATTGGGTAAACAACCGGTGGGAACTATGCGAACATGTACTTGCTATACACCAGCTAGTCGGCAAACACAATGGCGAGAATATGAGCGCAGCAATCATCCAAGCGTTGGAAGACTTTGGATTGAAGACGAAGGTCGGCAGCTTCCAGTCTGGCTTCATTTTAGGTTCGTACTACCATATTAAAAAACTAACATTTTTATCATGCAGGTTGAATCGATCACTATGGACAATGCATCAAGCAACGAGCGGATGATAGCGCTGCTCGCAAAGGAACTCAAGCAGATTAACGACCGTTTCACTGAAGACCAACATGTCCTTTGTGCTGCCCACGTGTTGAACATCATCGTCTAGGCTGCACCACAATCATTACGTATATTAGTGACCACACATCCTCCTAAGACTGCTGACAACAGCGCATCAAACGCAACATATGAACTTGATTACGACGCTGATGCAGACGACTTGGACGCCATGCGAGAGACTACGACAAGTCATACAGAAATGGTCAGCCATGATAGTGGCCTCATCCTGGGAGGTGCGATTGCCCGTGTTCAGCAATTAGTCACGAGCATCCGAGTTTCGACACAACGATGACAACAGTACGTGAAGACATGCAACGACATGGGAAAGAATTACAACCAACTTCTGTTAGATTGCCTGACGCGGTGGAACAGTACGCAAAACATGTTGCATGCCGCGTTGGAGAAGCGAGAAGTCATCAATTTTATGGCGTTACAAATCATGTCGGTGACTGATAAGGACATCAGAATGTCACGTGAAGAGTGGGAAATGTTGGCAAACTTCCGCGACATTTTAGGGCCCTTTTATCAGATGACAAAATACGTTAGTGGCTCAAAGACATTGAGAGTCATGGAAGTCATCCGCATCTTGAAGGCGCCGATGCGACATATCGACACAATCTTGCTGAAGTTTGATATGTCTACAATATTCGCATTAGGAAGAAGGATGATTGCCGCACAAATTGTGTCCATCCGCAAAGCTTGTGAGAGCATGAAGTCGAAGATGTTCAAGTAAGAGGATGATTTTGAAAAATCGAGCAATGACAACAGCTGCAATTCTTGACCCTTTCAACAAGGAGGCGTCACTTGATTCTAGTGGTATTCAGGATGCACTGGCATTTGTCCGCCAACTTATGCCTCAACATGGTGAGCAAGACATAATCTATAACGACACCGACGATGAGGATTGGGTCGTAGAACTTATTGATGGCGTAGCGCCAGCTAGAGAGAAGGAACGGCAAGTGCCAACTCCAGCCGAGGGATTGGAGTCGTATATACAATCAATAGAGAGGAAGGACAACAAGACAACGTTGGGATGGTGGGCACATATAGGTGCACGGACCTACCCACGGCTTTCTACACTTGCGCAAGAATTTCTCTCAGTTTGTGCAACCAATGCCCAGCAGAACATTTATTCTCGGCTGGACGTGTAGTTGTCACTTTCAAGCGGGCACGTCTTAGTGCTGAAAGCATCGAGCTTCTGGTCACAGTCAAGTGTTGGTTACGTGCTGAGAACGCTCAGCTCTGCAATGGAGGCAGGGTGAATGACTTTCTTGACGACGAAGACTAGGGTAAGTCTTTACTCTTAATTTACTTCTATCAATCCAATTTTCTAATGTAATTTCAATGGACAATTTTTTTGCACCAGCATCAATTTTGGTAAGGAAAATTGACACGTACATTCTTCTTCCCCAACCGGTCTTGAATGGCCAACTGAAGTGTAAACAAGTAAATCTCTGTTTACTTTTAATCTTTTCAATTATTTGTGCATCCATTTTTTTTCCAATTTTTTCATTAAATTGAAAACTCCAGAGGAATCGAGTCTGTATCTTCATTTTTCTCTATTTTTTCTACCTTCTGATTCTTCCATGATTTTCTATCTTTTTTTCCTCAAGATCAAATCACACCAAGCATGAAGAAGTATTAATCCTTAAAGTTGTTTTCCTCCATTTTTCAAGTTTCTAACAATCACATCCACTCACTTCTTCCATTTTTTTTACTTATGATTCTAATCTAATTTTTTTTATCCTCCAAATCAAATCACATAAGCAAAAAGAAATTCACTTCCTTCAATTTTCTTGCTCTATTTTTCTAGCTTACTGATTCTATGTTTATCCTCCAATCGAATCACACCAAGCATAAATAAATTAACGTACTTTGATTTTATGGCACCTTCTTTTCATGATATATTTTCTCCATTTACTCTATTTTTCCATTTTTATAACTTTTGATTGTTCTATGGTTCTTCTTTCTCCTCTTGGTCGAATCACACCACGCATAAAGAAATTCAGATCCTTTAATTTTCTAGCTTCCATTTATCTTTTTCCTTCAGGATCCAAATCATACCGAAAAAGAGAAAATTCACATTTTATTATTTTCGGGCTCCATGTTTCCCTATTTATGGCAATTCTTTTTTTCCTCTTGTTCGAATATAACCAACCATTAAGAAATTTACATTATTTTTCACCATTTTCCGTTCTCCAATTTAACTCTTGATCGGATCATATCAAACATGTATAAACTTTCATCTATTTCTAGATCCAAATTTTCTCAATTTTCCTCTATTTTTTTACGTTCCACTTCTATTTATAGATCGAAGAAAATTTTGTGATTTGAGAAAAGACCTTTCTGGAATCAAGTCGCTTGAATTTAAGCGCAGGAAGTTAATTTAGAATAATTATATAATCGTACTTTTTGAAGAATAAAGCTTATGATTTTATAATCGTACGTTCTCTAATTATATTGAGCCAATTTTTTTTTCTTCCTTTTTTAGCATCCTAGTGGTTTATTGGTTCAACATCTAGGTGTATGAAATCATCATTGAAAACCATTTTGATGACAATCGTATCATGAAAATTTTAGAACATTATGGTTCTTTGTTCCATTTTTTTTTGACCTTGAGGTGTTCCTTTGAAATTTGAATAGAAATTATGGATTTTGGGTATCTTCAGAATCTGTTGATGGATATTATGTAGCCGTCAAACCAATCACACTACCATGTTTATTTAATTCCATTAAATAAATTATTTACGTTCATTATTATTTCGTGTGATGTTTATAATGAAGTCCATGAAAATGTGCAATGACCAAGTGAATTATGATGAGATCATAATACAGTGATCATTGGTCTTTAAACATGTATTCCAAATATTCATATTCGAGGATTGTCAAAACGGACATCAAATTATCCAAATAGAATAGCACTAGCTGATCCTACTTATTCGATAAGTATAGATGATCCTGTGGCTATTAGTGTGGCGACACTAATGACAGATAGTGGGTGCTCTTTAGAGAAAGGGTTCACTGAATTGATCCGTATGAATCCCTGAATGGTATTATACCTAAACGTCAATCAGGTTAATTCAAGTCACGGTTGTATAAGTGATCTACTAACCTGAGACACCAAGGACATCTAGTGAGTAGACAACTACATTTTGACTATGACTTACGAGCCTCTAATCATGGGACTCAAATAACTTATAGATCGGATGTACTAAAAAGCTTACGGAGATGATTGAGTGGTCAAGATGGGATCATCTGCCCTCGGTATAAGTGGAGATTGACTCGAGGAAGACGATGCAGAAAAATCCCTGACCAAGGTAGTGAGGATATTGGAGAAGGTGATCTCTAATGATCCCAGTTACACATCAGTATTAATCGAATGACGGATTAGGGTTTGACGACAAATCATGCCCTAAGTCATTCGAGAGTCTCGGGCGGATGATGGATTATACTTATACGGTAATCGATGATGGTAAAGGTTCCATGAGAGAGTTCGAGACTATTCGGTATCTTCTAGAGCACGAGGTGTAGCTTGGCACCCCACGGGCTGGAAACTTAACCTATCGATTGGGTTAAATCGATCCATATTTAATTAATCTATAAGTTGCTATAGTTAATTAATAAGGTTGATCAATAAATATTATTGGGCCTTTAAAGTTATTATCTAGAATGATACATGGCCTAGAGGGTCACACGCACAAGGTCATAAGGGCATTGGTGGATATATTTTACTTTTTGGGGGTTTTTGAGAAAAAACCTTAAGTGAAATATAAAGAGGGAAAGGGGTCTCATTTGAAGCACCTATGCAAGCCTGTTTTGAGAGCCTCTCCCCCTCTCCACTCTTTTCTCCACTCATCCAAGGAAGAGTGTGTTCATGGTGAGGATATCTTCTAGATTTCCAATAAGAGTTGAAGAATAAGACGTGGAGATCCAAGTGTCGAGTGATTGCGTGGATACTTCTAGAGGCGGGACGCGTGAACGGCTTCAGGACAATATCGGAGAGGCAAAGTCAAGGGTGGAATGATTTTCTCGAAAGTTACTTGCAATGTTTTGTTTTAAAGATCAATTGAGAATCGATCGACCACGATTCCGCATCCATGGAGCGTGTTTTTCCATGGACGAACCAAAGCATAGAACCTAACATCTATCACCACAAATATTGAAACTGTACATCATACAAGACGGGATCAGGTCTCAGTTTTCTTCAAATGTATGATCTCTGTTTAAAATGGATACACGGTAGACTTTTTGAATTTTCATTCAATTAATCTCTTTCATTCATTCAATTGTGCCTTTGATTGCATAGCATGTGGAGAAACCAGTGCTAAACGCTACTCTTCAAGTAAAAGGATCAGTTGTTTGAAGCGTGGAGGAGAGAGGGCCTTGTTTACAAGAAAAATGAGCTGATTAGATATTTTTATAGTTTCAAATTCCTTGTATCATTACGTTATCTTGAGCAAACTTCAAAACAGATACCTTTTTTATAATCAGTTTCTAAATTTTGGCATTTTCTCTATCGTTATATTAATTTATTATATCTTTTCTCTATCACTTGTGAGTCACTAAATTATTCAATAAATCATTAAATTATTATATTAATGTGACTTTTTGAAGACTGCGTCAACAGGTTAATTATTAAATTCATAATTTCACATTCTTAAAAAAAAATCTAATGTTTTCAAAATATTTTAGCTAGATATTTGAATCCCCAACCAAGAACTTAAATCTAATGGATTAATATGATATTAATCCATTAGACAGTAAATACTACATTTTTCCAACAGGATATTAATTTATTAAATTCTCATACTCCGAATTTCATTGTTTAAATGTAACTAAAATTTTAAAATCTGTAAAAAAACTATTCAATTCTAGTGTACTTTGCGTTAATAAATCCTTAACTTTTCGGTCAATAAATTAATTAGTACAACAAATTTCTTACATCCCCTAGCAAGTGGCAACAAATGAGTTATTTAACTGTATATAAAAAATATATAAATGTCTTCACTTTCCTGTCAACAAATTAATTATTATATTCTTCAATTTTTCAATGAAGAATTTAATTAATAAATTATCCATATTCCAAATTTTAGGTCAACAATTTGATTATCATAACATATTAAACCATACATCTAATATTAAACAAATTAATTATTAACATCTATTTAATAAAAAAATATAATTGTATTAAAATTCCGTCACGAACGTTATCCGTGACGGACCTTTTGTCACGTCACGCGTCCGGACTGCCCCGTCACCGTCACATCACCGTCACCGTCACCGTCACGTCATCCATCACGTGGCTGTCACGATGACGCGTGACGTGACGGATGACGTTTGACGATCCCTTCTCTCTCTCCCATTCTCTATCTCTCACACTCACTCTCTCTCTCATTTTCTCTCTCTCCTATTCTCTCTTTCTCTCTCCCGTTCCCTCTCTCTCGCACACTCTCTCCCTCTCCTGCTCTCTCTCTCTCTCCTGCTCTCTCTCTCCGGTTCTTTCTCTCTCTCGCACTCTCTCTATCCCGTACTCTCTCTCCTGTTCTCTCTCTCTCTCTCTCTCTCTCTCTTTCTCCCCCTCTCTCTCTTTCCCGTTTCTCTCTCTCCCATTCTCTCTCTTTCGTACACTCTCTTCTCTCTCTCCCACTCTCTCTCGCGCGCTCGCTCTCTCCCTCTCACGTTCTCTTTCTCCCCTACTCTTTGAGTCCCTCTTTCTTGCTCTCAATCTTGAGAATGTTTAGTTTAACCGTGTTTTTTTTTCTCTCCTCCAACGCTATCAAGTTTGTTTCATTGTATTTCAAGCTATGCTAGGTTTCTCCACTCTACACTCTACTCTGTCAAGTTTTCTTCATTTCTTTTAGGCTTCTTCTTTTTTTAATTTTTTTTTTTTTCATCATCAGTTTTTCTTTTGCATTCTTTTTCTCCTCGTTTTTATTATTCTGGTCTTTTTATTCTATTCTTTTTTCTTCTTCTTTCCATCTTTTTTTCTTCTTATTCTTCTCCTTTTCAAGTCTTCTTTTATTTTTTCTTCTTCGTCACCTTTTTCAAAATTTCCTTCTTCTTTCTCCTGCTTTTCTTATTTTCAGTATATTTCTTTACCTTCTTCCTTTTGATCTTCCTTTCTTCTTCTTTAATTTTTCTTTTATTGTTCAATTATTCATCTTTCAACCTTTTTTTCCCTTATATTTTCATTGTTTTTTTTTTCATTTTTCTGATGGGCTTCATAAGTGACTTTGAAACAAACTTTCCCTTTGATGAGAAGTTGATACCATTTTTTTATCCTGACTTTTTGTTCTTCGACTTTCACTTGTCAACGTGACTGGACCGGGACCGGACTGGGACCAGACAAGACCGGAATGGAACCGGACCGATCCTTATGTAAGTTTTAGGTCCTTGCAAAAAGTATGTAGCGGACCGGGACCGTCAAACCCTAGTCATATGTGATGCTTGTCACGTCACATCATGCGTCCGAGACTCTCTGTCACAGTCACATCATGCATCAACAGTATCACATCACTGTCCTCATCACTGAACAAAAATTTGTCACATATCACCGTCGCGTCATCCTTCACTGATCCGTCACCGTGACAAGTGATGTGACAGATGATGCCTGCCGTTGCCTTATGCAAGACCAGAACCAAGAAAAAAGATTGAGATTAATTTATATGTAGCAATATAATATACATTTTCCAAGTATAGGTATTAGATTTTGCTGATATCACGTCCAAACACGAGCGTTGTCAACCAATTGATCGCTACGTAGAATCGGTTCCTCCAGCTGATGACTCGTGTCAGGTAAGCTGACCTCCACACGAACCAACTCACAAAACCAGCAAGCGACAGCCCTTTGGCTTCCTAAAAATAAGAAAATAAAATTTGAATGAACACAATTTTCACTCTTCGAGCATTCTACATAGTTATCTTTCAATAAATATCTATAGGGTTTGTCATTTCAACGAAACTTCGGTAAAGCAAGACTGAATGGGGACCACCTATTTGGGAATCACGGGTTTAACCGATGTTCAATACTGGATTCGGCACCAAGAGCAAATCAAAACAAGAAACTGGACTAAAACTGAGGGGGACAATATTTATATTTGCAAAAGATGGGGTTTGAAGTTAGGATGTCCTAACACAAAATTAGGAATTTCTTCCAACTAAATTGCACTCTTTTGTTGAAAAATAAATATGCAAATGACAAACCCTATAGAAAATATATAAAATTGTATAAGGAATACCATAAATAAGTAATTTTTTTTTAAATAAATATGTAACACATAAATAGGTAACTAAATAACAAGGCAAATATCTAAATACTTAAATAACTTCATACATAAATACATAAACACCCAAATACGTAAATTTCTACACACCTTATCGCATAAATAGCTAAATACAAAAAGACGTAAATAGATAAAAATATTATATACAAGTATAAATATAAATGTACAGAAAAAATAATAATATGCAGAAGAGCAGTCAAGTCCGTAGTGAATCCACGACAGAAATGTTTGTTTAAAACTTTTAACTAATATTTTTCACCAAAATTTTGAATTTGATGTTCAAAATTTCTTATACCTGCGACTTAACTTATAAGTTTTACTGAACCAAAACCGATCTTTGACTCTTATTCTGATACTTGAGACCTCTCTCTTTATCTCTTGTTCTATCAACCTATATTATAAAATATCTAGGAAGGTATAGATAGCTGACCTTGCTCTGCCGGAGGTCGACCAGGGCCTTGTATCTGCCGACGGTGGCCATGCTGCCCAGGTGCCGATAATGAAACGGAGGGCCAAGTTCGATCTCGCCTGCGCAGTTGGCGTACCCTCCGCCAGCGCGGGCTATCTGATTCAGCTGCCCAGCCAAGAACTTCCCTTGCCGCTCTGCAACCTGCTCCAATCACGTAAGAAATTTTTCTTTGTTTTGAAAACTGCAGCTTTATCTAATTCTACCTGACCCTAAAGAAATAAAATTTAAAAATAGCTACCCTATGGCTAAGTAGGAACTAAAAAAAAATAGAGTTCGGAGTATTGTCGACTACTATTATTTCCAACTTAAATAGCTCTTTCAAGTCGGAACTTTCAGTACTGACTATCCCTATACTGACAAGTGGAGACTGTTTTTACAGTGAAAAAGAATATTTTATAGCGTATATATTCAGCCAGACGGTGAAAGAATATTCTTAAAGGAATCAGGGAAAGTCTATCACCTGGGCCAGCGCAGGCAGCACGCTTCTTCCCGTGCTCTCCAGAAAACCGCAGCAATCCCCCACCGAGAACACGTCTGGCACCGACGGCACGCGTAGGTACTCGTCCACCCCGATTCTGCCCCCACAAACATAGAAAACATTCAACAACCGCCGATTACAGTAAATATTTGCAATCTTAGTAATGAACCATGACATATATGTTTGGAACAGTTTCCATTTTGAGAGATTTTAAAGAGCATTATCTCGTTCAAACGTTCTATACACCTGCTGTCTCTCAACGCATTTCTTTAGAAATATATTTTTTGTTTTTTCCTCTCTTTCGAGAGAGGAAGCGACGTGGACGGGACGATTTTTTCGTCCTTGACGAAAAAACGTCCCGTCAGAGGATACGGACGAATTTCGGGACAAAACTTCATCATGGGGACCAACGGATGGGACGGTTTCGTCCCGTGGGACGAAAAACCCATCCGTCCAGAGGTCTCGGATGATAGACGGAGGGATGTGGACGAATAACCGCCGGATTCACATCCGACGGTTGAGATCTCGCCACGTGGCCTCACTATGACAATTTGCATCAAGGTCCCTGTATTTGTTTGGGCGTGCAAACTGACGCCGCACAGAATTAATTGTAGATATGTCCATTTGCATTCTCCCTCCATGTCCGTTAAAAAACTTAGGAAATTTTTTATTAATATATTAAAAATATAAAATGGGTTTTTTTCGTCCGTGGCAAATTTCGGGATGAAAATTCGTCCAGGGAGGACTGGACGGGACGAAAACTGTCCCGTATGATTGGATGGTACAATTTTTTATCGTTGGACGAAAAACCGTCCCATCCTTCGACCGTCCCGTCCATCGTCCACGTCCGGGACGATCCGGAACTATACTCTCTCGGGATGGTAAATATTTTTTCAGAGCATGGAGTTTGAATAAAACAACGGGCTGACCTTCCGCCAGGAGACTTGGGAAATTGCAGAGATTTGACGAACGGGGAAGGGCCGACCCCCGTGGACCAGACGAGGAGCCCGAACGGAACCTCCGTTCCGTCGTCGAGAATTAGACTTTGCGGTTGGACGTGCTTCACAATTCCCCGGACGAGTCGGACGCCGGACTATGAACAGTGAAGCGGGTCAGCCATGACTAAGTTTGCCGAAAAAGATCAGATTATTGAACCTTTGTCAGCTGGTTTGTCGCGTACTGCCTCAGCCGAACGTCGAACGATGACAGGATCTCGTTAGCCTGGTTATAGAAAGGAAGATTTAATTAAAAAAATAAAATAAAAAGGAAGATGTTGAATTGTTGTTGATTATGATCATATGGGTCTTTTTTTTTTATTTGGATTAACCTCGATGAGAGTAACGCGGATGTAATCTTTGACGTGGGTGTATCTTTCTGTGACGTCTTTGATGATGAAGTCGCTGAGCTCGCCGCTGAACTCGACGCCGGTGGGGCCGCCACCCACAACAACGCAGTGTAAAAGCCTCTTCTTCTCCTCTACAGAGATTCCTGCATTGGCGTGGAACAGTTCAGATGTCAGATGGGTCCGAGAACCCAGATACGTTGAAAATGCACTCAATTCGGATGAGAAAACAGGCGGCCGAGCTTCATAATCAGTTGATCAAGCGTTCAAAATAATTAAACATGGGCAAGTTTTTCTGGGTAAGATTGATAAGACAGGACGGACGAGGTACATTCCCTTCTGCCAACTTTTAAATTGGCAGAACGGCTTTAAATTGACAGCCAACTTTTAAATAGACAGCAGATAAAGGATCTAAAATAATCTACAGAAGTCCAAAATCATGGCTCTGTGTTTAAGATGAAACACAGCCCCTTAGAAGTTGATGAAGATAATAAGGCGGTTAATGGGTTCATTGTACTGACACAAGATCTTGAAGGAGTATGAAACCATAGCGGCCAAACAAAGTTAGCAACGGGATGTTGACTCGTTGTTATAAGGGAGGAGTTGACAGAACAGGTTACCAGGAACATCGGACAGCATAAGATTCAGGAGCAATTTTCGGCGAATTTCCTGCGCATGATGCACTTCTCGGAGGAAAATCGCGTGCTCCTTCACCCCTTCTATGCCAAACGTCAAAGCTTCGGCCCCAGCTCCAATGACCAACTTATCGTACGCTACATTGAAGTTCCAGGGCTTCAACGCGTCCTCTCTGGTCCCATCCGTGACGGTCTCACATTCCACCTGCGAAAGAACCAATCTCAGTGAAATCTACTCGTAACACTCAAATTTCAGCAATCCTCGCTTCAAATTACCGTGTGATTGTCGGAATCGATGGATTTGCACCGCGCAAGATAAAAATAAGACCCCGGAGCGGTGGAAATCGACGGCTGGATCCGGCCGACGGGCTCCGCGACGGAGCGAAATTCGAGGGTTCCGACGCAGGTGGAGGCAAGAAGAGGGGTGAAAACCATGTGATTCCTGGGCGAGATGCAGACCACATCATACAGCGAAGTGTCGATTCCTTTCATGAGCCTGCAGCCGGCCCATCCCGTGCCGAGGACGACCAAGCGGGGCTTCTCCTTCCCCGGCGTAGTGGGCGGCAGCCCGACCGGCGAAGGGCCGGCGATGGCCGAAGAAGAGAAGGGGGAAGAAGGCTGGACAGGCTTGAAGCTCCGAAGGCTGGGCGGAGTCGCCTTCCAAGCCGAGGAGGTGAAGCGCGAGAAGAGCTTCAGCCACGACATAGCCTTCCTGCTCGCCAAGTGCTCACTGCTCAGAGCAGCGTCTCTTCGACCTCCATTTATACCTCCCCCCTCGGGTGGACGTGAAGACTGCCACGTGTGCAGATCGTTTGATTGGACCGACACGTGGCCGCACGACAGTCGACCGAGCCTCATCGCGGAGTCCACGTCGGCGAAACCGTCAGTGTGGGTCCCGCCGCGTAACGGATTTTGACTTTGTACGTCGCGCTTTGCACCGGGATGCTGCGCGGCTGGGCCTTTTATCTTTTTAGAGCGATAAGGTTCGGGGTCGGACGACGGATGACGGGGGGATTCGAACGGAGGTATTGTAAATTTTCTGCGCTGTGCGGGCTTGCATGATCAAATTAGAACGCGTAAGAAAATTTCAACGAGGAGCAAGTGGGGAACGTTTTCGAGATCTGGCGCGGCGAGAAGGATTGAGGATCGGAGCGTTGGCTAGATTTATGTCTGTTGTTGGAATCGGGAGGTAGTGTTTGGTTGATTCTCATTCGGCATCGGTTTTCGGTGAAGGTGTAGCGGCGAAGGAGAACAGAGTATTCTCGTTTCACGCCTTTTTCGCAGGTAAACTTGGATCGCGATCCTTTCTTGTATTTATCTCGCGGAGATATTGTAGATTTTCTCTGGAGGTGCCTTCCGGCAGGTGGGAAACGAAAAATCCTTGGCTTTACTGTACTTATAGGCTACATTGTTATTTGGCTACGTAGATTTACTGGAGATTGTACTGTAATTTTTGGCTTTCATCGTAGAACAAAGAAAAAACATAAAGGGGCCAGGAACATGAGCTTGCCGCATTATGTAAATAATGTTGGATGTAAATAACTTGTCTTTAGGCCTGACAGAATGGATATCGCGAGTTGGAATATTCTAACTTTTGCATGGCATGTTTTCGGCCATAACTTATGAACCCTGTCCGTGGAGTAGACATGTCTAAATCGCAATTGGAGGCAGTTGGGATGAAAATAGTTACAAGGAAAACCTTTAAGGAAATCCCACTACAAAAGTTTGGTTCATGGGACCTTAGTTTCGCCTAATTCACGTTCTCGTCGGTAGCATCGTGAAACTTATTTACCATCCTTCTGCTTGTTTTTCTATTTTGTGCTTGTTTCTGGGCGATAGGACACTGGCGAATTTGGGGAACGTGGACTCCGCATAACTTCGACAAGTTTCTGTCTTTTCAGTTCCATACATGCTTTTGGCTTGCATTCAAGTAGTTGCCAGCTTTCTGGCATTCTTCGGCCCTAAAATTTGTGTTTTCCCGATTTTTTTTTTTTTTTGAAAGAGTTTTCCTGAATTTATCAGACTGAATGTTTGATTGATGCTGCGCTTCGTTGATGTTTTTTTCCATCCAACATTATTCACCTCAAGGCGTCTCCCCTGATGCATACGTTTCTCGTCTTTCCAGTGCTATGACTCTGGACAGGCGATCATTGATTGTTGATCATGTAGCTCCTACAGATCCTTGGTCGTTTCCTGTATAATAGACCCCAAAAACATGGAGTTTATTTTACATAAATATATTTGCCCTTTTGCTAAGATGAATATGATAAAGATTCTTATTTCCCTAGCGGCAAAACAGAATTGGGATATTTTACAGCACGATGTTAAAAATGTGTTTCTACGTGGGCATTTAACTGGAGAAGTTCACACGAAGCCTCTCCCTGGATATGATCTCCCTAGAGGAAAAGTGGGATGCCTCCATATGGCATGTATGGCCTTAAATAGTCACCTGAGCATGGTTTTAATGGTTCACTCATGTGACGAAACAGTTTACTTACCGGCAATCAAACAATTGTCTTCATGCACTGTAGTTATTGTCTATATGTTAAGACCTCTCCAGTGTGTAACTTCCAAATGTTCTTGGATTGAGAATTCAACAAAAATGTTCAACACCTTATCCTGAGAGTTGTTTGGAGAAGTGAGAGAGAAGAAGAGAAACAAGAGAGAGATGAGCGGGTCGGCAGAATGGATGACATCATCGAGCGGGCAGGATGGACAAAGCTGTGCTCTGGAGGAGATCTGTTCCGTGTGGGGTTGCTTTAGGCTGGGATGGTTGAATGGCCTGGCATCTTTCGTAAACTCTGCAGAGGATCATATCAATACTCCACTCTATTTTGACCAGCTTGTCCTCAAGCTGGAAATTCGAAAATTGCTGGTGCAGGTCATAGGCGAGTTCCCACTTGGCCTCGTGGGGAGGTAAGTCCTTCCAACGGGTGAGCACCAAGGGACCTTGAGAAGAGGGGTGAAATGCAGTGATGGCTTCTGGAGTGACTATCCACTCGTTCTCACCAGAGAGAGAGAGATCGGGATGGGTAGGGGATTGTCAATTGGCCCCACTGGGCAGCGAAGCTGTGACACATGAAACATAGGATCGAGATGTACCTCAGGAGAAAAGTTAAGACCACAAGGGACGGAACCCATGCTCTGGAGGATACAGTATGGGCGGAAGAATTTGGGTTATAACGTCTCACTGGGTGGGGGGGGGGGGTGCCAACGTCTTAATCCAATAGGGGCAGAGCTTGACATAGACCTCATCGCCCTCTTGGAAGGTCAAATCATGCTGTTGTCAAATCATGCTGTTTCTTGTTGGCATGGACTGTCGTGTGTGTTTGGGCCTGAGCGAGGTGGATTTTTGAAGACCTCGAACAATCTGGTCCCATTTAGTGAGCAACTTTTTGAGGTCGTCAATCATGGATGCTGGACTACCTTAGCTGATGAGGGAGGGCAAATGTTTTGTGACTCGGTGTGGCGATATGTGTTGTAGTTCATTATTCCCATGCAAGGTATGCGCTCTGACGCTTAGGCTGGTCTCCTGCAAAAACATTGTATGTCGTGAGGCCCTGCTGATGACGTATGTTTGTCCATCTGCTGTGGTTTGGGGATGCTGAGCTTCGTTTGGGGATGGTACCTTGGATTGAGTGATGTTCAGATCAGAAGGCCCCCTTGAAGACTCTCCCACAATTTGGGATGATGGAATGTGGCACATCATGGAGACCAATGATTTATTGAATAAATTTGACAGCCACCTCTTTTGCTATAAGTGGGTGATGTAATGCTATGAAATGCCCATATTTGTTGAGACAGTCTACCACTACAAGGATAAAGTTAAATCCCCTCTACTGCGGGAGTCCTATGAGGCCCATGGAAAGGTCTTCCCATATTTGTGTGAGCATGGAAAGGGGTTGGGGCAGATGACGACTTGAATTGCTGACAGGGGGGGCACTCATTGACATAGGTCTTGATGTCGCGCTGCATACGTGACAAATAAAATTGTTGGCAGATTTTCTGATAGGTCTTAAGGAACCCTGCACGTCCCCCCGATAGCCCCATCATGAAGTTCCAGCAAAAGCTGATGGATGAAGGAGGTCCAGATGGTGAAGTTTTTGAATAATAGTTAGTGCTGTCATTTTGGGACAACCAACACAATGGTCATCACCTCCCTTTCATAGGCCAATTTGGAGCCTGCAGTAGGTGGAAGGCTTTGGTTGAAATAAGCAATAGGTCGGGCCAGTCGCACGAGTACTGCCTTGGCCCCTATGTCCGAGTCACATGTTTCGAGCGTGAACTCCTGAGAGAAATCGGGCAGAGCTAGGACTGGTCTTGTCGATAGCGTGCGCTTGAGCGTCCAAAAGTTCCTTATGCCGTGGTGGTTCAACCAAATTTCGCCTTCTTGAGGAGCTGTGTAAGTTGCCAAGCCAACGCTGCTACCTGGTCATGAATTGTCAGTAAAAGCCAGCTAAACCCAAAAACCCAAGTATTCCAGTGCATAACACTTCTTTGAGTTGAATTGAAGGTTGTGTAGCTCGAGAAGTCCCAGTGCATGGTTCAAGTGGGCAGCATGTTTGTCGGTGGATTAAGATGTCTTTGAAGAAGATAAAGATAACGTGCTGTAAATACAGCTGGAAGATCAGGTTCATCAGTGCTTGGAAGATTGCAGGTGTGTTGAATAACCCGAACGACATCGCCAAATGCTCGTAGTGTCCCTGGTGTGTGTGGAGTGCTGTCTTCTCAACATTTTCTTCATTCATCTGAATTTGGTGATAGCCAGATTTCAAGTCTACTTTGGAGAATGTAGTCATGCCATGCAGCTCCTCCAGTAGTTCTCCCACCATTGGTATCGGAAAATGACTGAGGATAATGACCTTGTTTAAAACGCAAAAGTCAATGCAAAACCACCAATTTTTGTCTTCTGTCACCAACAGGACCGGGCTCTGGTATGGGTGGTGAGAGGGACGGATGATGCAAGCAACCAGTTGCTTGGCCACGGGTGTATCCAAATTGTTTTTCTACGGTTGTGAGTAATTGTAAGGGCGACAGTCAATGGGCCCAGTACCTGCTGTGAGGATGATCTGGTGCTCCACTGGTTATGATAGCAGCAACACGGAAGGGGGGCCAATGCATGACCCTAACCTGCTTGAGGTCATGCTTGAAGTGCCGGTGGGGTGGATAACAGTTATAAGTCGCGCCCTTGAAGAGGTCGCCACTATCCTCAGCCATTCGGACCCGCTGTAAGGTCACTGGCCCCTGGTTCACCCTCGAAGGTGTGCTACTGATACGATCCCGGGTTGATATCGGATAGGTCCACTCTGTAGTAACCTTCGAACTTTTGATAATCTCGATTGATCTCCAATGTCTTAACGGCCAAAGATAGATGAGAGTGTCCGAGCTTGGAGGGAGGAAGGGAGAGATTCACGGAAAGAAAGGGAAGAACAGGAATGATGAGAAGTAGCAAAGGATTTCCGACAAAGGGGTCATCACTCAGCAGAGGTGTGACGAAGTCGATCTGCAAGCATGGGGAGGGAGGTTCATGACCAAAGGGCATAGAGGAGAGATAGAGGGGGGTGGAACTCACAATGAACTTCTTTGTGCCCTTCTCTCAAGCGAAGGCTTAAATGGAACCCAAAACGGGCTGGGCCCGGACTTCTGAATCGGGCTGCTGCTGTGGGTTCTTCCGAACATAGATGCGCTGACGGATCATATCAGCCACACCCCATCCACCTGAAACCATAAGAGAAAGAAACCCCAGTGGGCCGGGGTCCACCCCATTGTGCTCAACCATTCCAGACTCAAGATGACATCGACACAGAGGCCTGTCAGGGCAGTCATGGCAGTGTATTCCTGCAGCAGAATTGGTACCTCTCCACAGCGATGATGACCATGTATGGTTTGGTCATCCCCAAGGCTGATATTATAGGGGGGTGGTCGGGCAGATGGCAACCCCAAGTTGACAGCTAGCCGCTGCTGGATGAAGTTGTCTGTTGCACTTGTGTCAATGAGCACCTTGACATCGTGCCAAGTAATAGTGCCTCATAGTCCAATGGAAGTTTTGGATTGGCGAGTGGGCAACCCCAAGGCTGTCTTCTTTGAGAGGAAGGCCAGTGTCACATCTCTGTCTTCCTAACTGCCATCCTAGGTGGTGGCCGGTTGATCCTCATACTCTGAGCCGTCCCTCGTGGCAAGAGGTGGATATGCAAATCCTTGTGGGAATGGTGGCCCGGTGTGAACTTTTCATCGCACTGGAAACAGAGACCTTGAGCTTTACGAGTGGCTTGGGCCCACGAGTGGCTTGAGTAGCCATCCACTCAGGCCAGTTGATGTCGTGATCACGAGTTTCCCTTGACCAGGAAGGTTGAATACTTCTGATCCCCTTGCCTTCGTATTCTTCTTCCAGTAGGACTTATTTGACTTCTATAGCCAAATCAAATAGCTCATCCGATGACTGCAGATCCTGCTGGTGGAACTTCTTACAGATAGATTGCTTGAGGTCGGCCAATATGGCATTGATTGTCGTGCGCTCACATTGGTGGGGGATTTGTTCCTGTGTCGGTACGAATTGATAACCGAAATGTAACTTAAATTTCAACAAAAAAATGTAACTGTTCCAATTGATGTGCGATGTAACACGAGAAGGGGAGGGAACGAGAGGTAGAAGAGGTTCCCGGGATAGAGAGAGAAGAGAAACGAGAATGATGAGCGGAAATGGTGAAGGCTTGCTGGCAAACAGTAGTGGGCTCAGCAGGGGAATGACGGTGTTGACCTGCGAGCACAGGAGAGAGAAGAAACACAACTAAGACAGAGAAGGCAGATGTCACGAGAACGGGAGAAGAGCTTACAGTGTGATTTCCTGCCTCAAGCTCTCCTGTGTGGAGCTTTAAGTAGGATTCGTTGTGGGCTGGGCCTGTGCTTGTGTATTGGGCCCATGTCAGGCCTTCCTCTGTACATATACCTGCTGGCATATCATATCAGTGGGCAAAGTACCTTGATAAGCTTACACATTCAACCAAAAATTGTCCATTGTCCCCATATGCCACTTGTGAAAAAGATGACTGTAGGCTTGGTGCAGTTTGAAGCCAAATTGAAGGCAGAGAATGCCTCTTGAAATCGTCCCAGCTGCGACAACTGCATGAGCGTCTTTGTAATGAAACCAAATGGACACTTTTCCCGCCAGATAGGATGAGGTCACTTGAAGCTGTTAGCTGTCATCAGCGGGGTAAGACTGGAAGTAGTGCTCGACCTTGCACAACCAGTTTCCCATGTTGTCCCGCGAGAAGCTGTTGTGCAATGATGGTGTTGCTCACCATGTGGGTCCGCAACAAAATTGTGCCCCCTATGTATGAGATCAACCTATAAAAACTTGTCTAGAGCAAGAAATTTGTGCTGCATGTTGGTCTGTCCATTGTCATGGAGAGGCATCACTTGGGAGATTTGTATAGGCCCACCCCAGCGGTCACTCCCAAATTTCCCATTGTTTGTGGAACTTGGGGTGGAAAGTAGCATTTGTCCTCAGCCTCTCCCTTGTGGTCAAAGGGATCACAGAAGTCAATGTCTCCCTCCTCCCTGGGAAGACAGGGTTGCACCCTGGCAGCAATGAGCTGAAACAGGTCACTAAGAACCAGCAATAGGTGGTGGTGCCCACCCTGGGGGGGAGTGGCGGTGGTGGTGTATGGAGGTTGTGACACTGGGTGGGCGCACGGCCCAGGAGGGCCTCAAACTTCCGTCCTGAAATGGGCCGGTTCGTGGGGGACCTTTTCTCTTAGATTAGGCCAACCCTTGTTGGGCGCAGACTGCCATTATAAGCCAGTGGCTCTTCTTTGGGCCCAACAGTGTGGAGCCCAATTGGCTGCGAGTGAGGCCCGATGGGCGCATGAAAAGGGCCTGGTTCTAGGCAGATCTGGCGAGTTCACCTTTCCTGATCTGATAGGTGCCCCCCCCCAGGGCTGTTGACTTCTTCTAGATTAGGGCTCGACGGGTTGGTCGGCAGCGCAGGAAGAGGATGCTTGACTTGGTCAGTGCTGACTGGCGCCGGGGATGGCAACAGTGGAAGCAGTCCCTCATTAAGGTAGGCGGCTGCTGGGAGTAGCTCCCGCTGGTGGATGAGGCTGATGTGAAGGCTGAGTGGCGGAGCTGTGCTGCTCAATGCTGGCCGAGAGCCCCCATTTTACTGCAGAGGTGTGGCCGAAGGGGGAGAAGCGGTGCTACACAATGCAAGCACAGCATCTAGTTTGTCGCGGATGAGTGCTTGGTCTGTGCAAAGGGCTTGGATGTCTGCTGCTGTGGTGCTCTCTGCCATGCGCAGTTTCAGGATAGAAATGCTAGCTTCCAGTTCCTAGAGCGCTCCTTGGGAAGCACTCTGGGCCTCGTTAGTTTCTTCCTGGGCATGTGTTTGCTTGAAGATTGAATAGCTCTGCTAGCAATATGATAGAATCCTGATAAGGATATCTATTAATGTGATGTAACTCTGCCAGTCTAATACGCTCTTCAGTTCAATGAAGAGGAACTCTGCCTTTGATAAATTTGTCCAACGTTCGAGTGTGATTTTATGAACCTTCGATAGATTCCAGTCTAATACGCTCCTGGACATTTCACTTCTAACCTAATAGACTAAGTGTGCCATTTTGCTTATCTTTCTCTTATGATGTATTCCCTCCTTGGCGATCCACGACTCTAGATGGCAAAACATTTGGAGATATTTTATCATATCAGAATGCCTATCCAGGTGCTGAGTGACTGTGTGCAATAATTTTTTGTTGCATTGGTCTGTGTTCTCTTTGAAGTTGTTAACCTATCTCAGATGGAAAAACTCCTGTCCCATTCTCCAGGATAGTTATTCTGATGCGGATTTTTTAACCTAATTGTTTTGTATGGAGCTATTTTTAGGGTGGTACTTTGCATGTTTGACTGTTTCGGACTAGTTTGTGACAACAAAATTAGGTGTTCGTTTTCGTTCTTATGTTCTAGAAACTTGGTGAATTGAATACTTTTTTCTTTCCGAAAAATATTTATCTGCAGAGTCTCATGGACTGTGTCATCAAAGAGAGAAAAATCAATGTAGACTTTCTGACTGAAACCCAATGGGACCTATTTCCTTCCGATAATTAAGAGATTCTGTTGGTTTTTCCAAAGTAAACTATTAGATGATAGAATGTATGTTTGAACGTTCTTTGACGTCAATCTTAACACTGTTTTCAATTATATCACAATGCAGGATAAACTTGAAATTTCATGATATGGGCGCTGTTGATTTGGATCTACATGTTCTTGTCCACCATGGCATACCATATACAGCATCAACCATGGCCCTTGATCCTGTTCAGTGTCTCTTGGCGATTGGAACTCTGTAAGTCTTTCACTTTTCATCTATGACTTCAAATCTCTCTATATATGTCCACATTAATCTATTATACATTCCAATTGACTCATAATATTGAAATTTTTGTTACGCGACATGGCAACCTTTAAATGGACTTCTCTGTAATAGATAATTTTCTAGGTTATTACTAATAACCATAACCTTTTTGATTTTTTGGGTCGACTTCTCTGATATGATAATGATGACATTGATGCAATCATGTCAGACCTTCAATTTAACTACAGTAAAAACTTGTGGGAAAAATCCAATTTATTTACTGGGACTCCACAGCAGTGGAGATAGAGTTTGGAAACGAGATAGAGAGAGCAACAAGAGAATGAAGATGAAATGGCAGGGAGGCAGGAGGAACCCGGCACCCTGAAAGTGAGGATATGAGTAGAAAGCCAAACTTATTTATGATAGACAGGTTTCGAACCCTTATAGATGATCGCCTTAATACAAATTGGATATAGGACCCTACCTCCAACACTGCCCCTCAGGCTGAAGAAAGGACTGCAAACTCAAAGTGTTGAGGGAAGCCAGGGATAGGAAATGTCAAACAAAAGGATGATACACTCTCAGGTATCAGACAATGAATGCAGATGATAATAGCTCGATCAGTATCAAGAATTCACTTTCAAAAGATCCAATGTACTGTCAATCCAATCAGATGATAGTCTGAAGAAAACAGAGATGAAATAGTAGAGAAATGGAAGATGGCCGCTGGTGTCTCCTGCGCTCCAGCCTCAGCAGCCACTGCCTAAAAGAGTAACTGCATCTTCAATACCTCTTCCTATCAGCCTCCCATTATTTATAGTCAATGTCGCATTAGCAACTTGATTAATGATCTCTCTTGTGATACGATCCCGACGTATATAGGCTTTTTTGTCATTTAGCCCAATTGGGGCATTTAGGTTATTTGGACCTTTGTAATCTCTTTAAATAGAACATCCCTCCCTTGAGGAGGGCAGCCAAGAAGTATTCCAGAAATGTGTTTGGCTCCCTCCGGCGATGTCCACTCCGCCTGCCCTCACATGCCGATGTCCATCCTGGTGCCTTCTCCCTCCCATCGCGTCTTCTCCTCGATACAAACAAACCAGGTTTGTATCATCTTGTTGATGCGTGGATGATACGTTCTTGAAAAGAACATATTTATTGGGCGGGCTCTCCAGTTGCACAATGGAGAGTTGTTAATCAAGTAGAATGTCCTGAGAAGATCGCCACATTCTTCTATTATTGATCAAAGGTTCTATGAATAAAGACCTTATTGCTCCTTCTAGTTCACAAATTGGTTTTTTATGATGCAACGGAAAAAATTAATCATTGTATAGGTCTATGGAAATGCATCTTATTCTTGGGTTGTCTTTTGTTATTGTATTTAACACCTCTTCAGAGATGGAAGAATAAAAATAATTGGCGGAGACAACATTGAGGCCCTTCTAATCTCTCCCCAGAAGCTTCCATACAAGTTTTTGGAGGTAAATATCATACATTCACACTCGAAGGCAACTTTTTGTTAGTAAAGGCTGATGGATGTCTTCTGTTGTTATAGTTCCTTCACAACCAAGGATTCATTATTGGTGTCTCAAACGGAAATGAGATTCAGGTAACTCCGAATGATCCTTTTTGTCAAATATTCAATTGAATTACATCAAAAGCTTTATGATCTAAATTTCTATTAGGGCTCTGAGTTTCTGTGAGTTATTTTTAAATTTTCATTTTCATTTTTTTGTTGTATTAATATTTTTTTGTCACTGCAGCGGTCATATTGCTTATTATATTTTTTCAAATTTGCATCTTGAATGTCTTCGATTTTAATATTGGGGTCATATCTGAAGCATGCATCACACGTGGTGCTTCACCGTCATGAGTCAAAGGAGAGAGGGAAAAAATTAAACGAGTTTTGCCTTAGCTAATGAGCATATCTGGCCTATTATTCACTACTGAAGGGAATTAACTGGGCTTGCCATTGTGGATAAATGTAGGAAACTTTACAGTTCTGTTTGCTGAGTTTGAAGCAATTTGGGAGAGATTAGAAGGGTTTCTAATCTCTCCCCAGAAGGTTAGCAAACATTGAAGCCTTCTTAGGAACTTCATTAATAGGGCTTCCTGATACGAAACGCTAATCCCCTAACCCCTCTTAGGGTTTCCAAACAGATGCCCAAATATTTCTGGCATGAGGCTTCTCTCACCGCAGTCCACCTCATTAATTACCTTCCCTCCAGCTTCCTTTCCCACATTCCTCCCCATGATGTCCTCCATCGGGCTATTTTGAAATTACCAGATTTCTCCAAACCATTTATAGTTGAAACAGATGCTTCATGATTCGAATTGGGAGCAGTTCTTCAAGATGCCCATCCAATTACCTATTTCAGCAAATCACTTTCTGGTCGATCATAATGCTAGTCTGCATATGTGTGTGAGTTGATAGGATTTGTTTTATCTGTGCATAAATGAAACACTATCTCTTATTCCACAATTTTTTTCTCCATTCATACAAATCAATTCAACCTCAAATTTGTATCTGAACTAAAAGAAATACCTCAGCATTACCATAAGTGGTCATCTAAACTCCGAGGTTTTGATTTTTGGTTGAATTTAGAGATGGCAAACACAATATAGTTGCTGACTTGCTATATTGTTTGTTGGCCGATCTATTTATTTCTCGATCTTTCTCTTTTGGTTAGCCATTGGCTGGATGTCAAAACTCTTTAACGCAAAATTGATCAGGACCCAAAACTCCTCTCTATAAAAATATAGTTGCGAGCACAACAGACCACATTGCCTGATTATTCCCTGCATCGCAATCTTCTCCTATACAAGGGCAGATTGGTCCTCCCTTCAACTGGTACTCTCATTCCCTCGGTCTTGCAAGAATTCCATGATGCCAAAGTAGGTTGACAGGGGGTTGTACTGAAAACTTGGAAATACATTGCACAATAACTGTATTAGCAAGGTATGAAGCAAAATTGGAAGTAGAGAAAATGCACCTTCGGCATGAAATTCAGAAGCATCCTTAGTGGTGCCAAGCTATGACTAATGAGCTCCACGCTCTTATGAAGTACCAGATATGGAATTTCATCCCCTTGATGCACCATGTGGATGTGGTTGGCCGGCACTGGGTATACACCATGAAGTATAACTCGGATGGCTCTCTGGACCAATACAACGCTCAGTTGGTCCCAACCGAGAATGCATGGCAGTTTGGCACTGATTATCTGAGTTTACTGGCTCCCACGGCCAAACTTAAAAGGTTTGCCTCTTCCTCGAATTTGCTCCTAACCATGACTAGTCTCTTCATCACTTTGATGTCAAGAATTCAACCTCCATGGCGATCACAGCGTAGAGATTTATATCTCTCCCTTGGGTACTCTGTACCTTCCTCCTATGCTTATCCCGTCTTTAGGCTGAAGAACGCTTTCTACGGCTTAAAGCACTCTCCATGTTGTAGAAGAAATGTATTTATCTTGATCAGAACAAATGATACGATCCCTGCCAGGGAACATATCGAGAAGGAAGCGCAGGGAGGTGACCTTGGCGGGATGAACGACGCTGAGGGGCGCGAGGGTGGCGTAGGAGCGGCAGAGTGGGCATCAACAGAGGGGAAGAGAACCGACAAAGTGGACCTTATCGAGTGAGCTAGTGGCTACCAAAGGGAATTACTAGATTGCAGCTTCATGTCCTGCCCTCCAACGAGGAGGGCTACATATTTAAAGGGATGTGCAAGACGAGAATGCAAAGACAAGAATGCCCCTATAGGGCTTACTAGAAGGAATAGATCGTGACAGTCCCTTGGGTACTCTGTACCTTCCTCCTTGTACGATAGGATCCTTGATAGGATCCTCAACCTATCTAGGGGTAGTCTCATCATGTAAGCCCATAAGGGCATTTCAGTCATTTGGTCATTGTGTATTTCTTTTAGATAGGGATACCTTCCCTTTAGGAGTGCAGGGAAGAAGAATGAAGTAAGGTCTCTTGTCTCACCTCTTCACGTCTAGGTCCCCCCTCTCTCTCTCTACAATCTGCTTCCCTGGTGATCGTCTCTACCTGACTGCATCTTCAGGCGGCTCGTCCCTGGTTGATCCCTGCCGCATCAGTTTGACCTCCTTTCGGATCATTCTTGTTTCTCCCCTCTACCCCGAGAACTTCTACCATGCCTCTCCCTCTACCCCTCCTATAGGATCCTAGATCGAGGATCATATCAGCTTATCCTGTCTTTAGGCTGTAGAAGGCTTTCTATGGCTTGACACATTCTCCATGTTGCAGAACAACTGTAGTTATCTCGATCAGAATGATGGTTCGCAACATAGCAGACATACCTAGTACACAAGTATCAAGATGGAGTGAATACTTGTAGTGAACAAGAGGGTTTGCCTAATGAAGCTCCCGAAATGGAAGACGGTTGATAAGATTGACTGCCATAAGGGTAGCTTTTCCCCAAAAATATTTATACATATTCATGTAAATGATGAAAAAAATTAATCTCCGTGACTCCATTAGCTGTGGTGCGTGACATAATATGTCTTGTCTCAAGCATAATTCTATGGATTTTCGGCAAAAAAGAAAGTAGCATTACCGTAGTCTCTGTCAATGTTAGTATAATAATGACGTCCACTACACCTTTAAATAAGTATTCCATTAATATAATTGATTTTCTTGTCCCTCCATCTCTACCTATTTTGGCTCTTTCCTAAGAGTTACCTTCATCTCCAGTCGTCTTGTCACCACCTTTGGAATAAAGTTTCAACAAAAAACAAACATTAGCATCCTGGATATTTTCATTGAGTGAGTCAACGATTTTTTAGATGAAGCAAATTCCTCTCCAACCATTTTCCAGATTCTTGGTTAAGACTCTACTGTTATTCCATAGAGCTGAAGGTTCTGAATCAATTTGAAGAATTAAAGTGGAAAGGGAGTCCTGAAAAAAGGTATGGAAGAGAGGGAGTCAAGATATAGTTATGGAGAATTCTGCGCCTTAAAGTACCTATTTGTCTTTAGAGTGTGTATCAGTCTCATATATTGTGCTCTTCCTTCTGCAATCCCTTAGTTTACTTCTCTTTCTCTAAAATATTCTGGATTATATTCTCAGATGAATAACATTTTAAAGTTTTTGTAGAAGATTGGAGCAGTTTGTAATCCATTAATAAACTTCCTTTCAGAAAATTATGCTTGACTATTCCCTTACTGGTGCATCTCTCTGGTAGTATGTCATGCACTGACCAAAGTATATTCATCTTGGCAGGTGTGGGATCTTGAAAACAGGTGTCTCACCTGTTCCTTACAATGGGAATCTAATATTACTGCTTTCTGTGTAATCCAGGGGACATATTTCATGTATGTTTTTTTTTCTGTGAATAATATTTTTATGCTACTAACTGTGTTTTATTAAGAGGATCATTCTTTTTAATATCTTAAAATCAGGTACCTCGGAGATGAGAATGGCTCACTTTCCGTTTTAAAATTGGATGCAGAGAAAGGGACACTTTTGACATTGCCATATCAACTTACAATAAGTTCTGCTAAAGGTTAGATCCGGAAACATTTGGTGAATTTATTGACCTTAAAGTCAGTAAAATCTCTTTCTCAGTGTGGATTAATGTTTCTGATTTATCTAATTTGAATCTTTAATCAAGATATAGTTTGTTTCCATGTCTCTCGTTGTAAAGTCTTATTGTTGACGTTCCCTTTTACTTTCACTTAGAATGGAGGCCTTTTTTTACCTCTTTATGTTAGAGCAGTTAAGTGTGCTGTTCTTTTGGACAAATGAATTCGGAAATGGAACTCTAACTTCAATCCTCTACGGAACTATGTCATTTTCCCATCTGAGCCATCCAGTCTGCTGCCCATTGGATATATATAGATCTAGGACCATACATGTCTCTTTTCTGTCTTTCTCTTACCTTTCATAATTATAAACTCTCTAAATTATCTTATGTGCAATGAATAAGTTGGGAACCTTGATCGGAGGATTCTCTGATGGACATTCCAAAAATCGAGTACTCCCCCCTAGTGTTTATCACTTTTCAAAATAAGGGAAAAGATTACACAAGTAAATCAGATTGGAATATGGAAGGAGGCAAGGGAGAGGGAGAGAGAGAGAGATGGAAATGGGGACAAGGGTTGCTCAAAGGCTGGTCCCTTTCCAGCAGCAGATGATAATTTTGTCCAGTTTCTCCCCTACCCCCCTCTTCTGATAGTCATTTCTTTAGCCCCATCCACTAGGCCCCCACTATGCTCCCATTTCTTCTTAGGTGTGCTTTGAATGGGAACGGGTCTGAAAAAATAGAACTTCATTTCCTTTGTGTATTAGAGCTCTATTTCAAGGGCTCCATAATGCATCATCTGCTTGCTCTCAGAGTTGAGCTCTGCCATCATGATGAGCATGTCTTGCTGAGTTAGCATTATGATAGGATGTGACTTCTCCCTATTTTTGTGCAATGCAGAACCGATATGTCAATGTCCTGCAGGATTGAGAGTAGAAAAGTGAGGTAAGTCCAGCCTACACATGACGGAAAGGCAAAGCTCGTGGACAGAGCTTTTCATGCATTCTTAGAGCAAGAGATATGATGATGCCAATTCAAATTTTCAGATATACTGGTCTAGGCTTCTTGGCCTGCCATTGGAGGTTGCATGGTAGCTCTCTAGATGCCCATATATTGGAGCTTGTACAGCTGGTACAATGCTTTGGTCCCCGTGAAGCCAAAGCTGTCGATGAGATATTCCTTGAAGTATTTTCAATATCTAAATTCTATGGCACCATCACAGAAGCGATAACTGTCATCGGCTAGACTCTCTATGTACTCATAAACCATCTCCAAACTATCCCATATTTTCTTATTAGCCAAACGCCAAGGGGCTTCCCAAATAGACGATTTTCTTCCACTTGCACTCTCAAACTCTATCTATCTCATTTTGGCCAAAGTATTGGCGAATCGACTTCGGCAAGTGATCGGTGATTTGGTCGGACCTTTTCAATCCGCATTCATCCTGGGGCGACAGTTGATCGACAGCATGGTAGTTACAGGGGAAATCATAGCAGCTTGGCAGAGAGAGGGCAGGAAATGATTCATATGGAAAGTTGACTTCGATAAGGCATACGACACAGTTGATTGGGAATTCTTATGGGCTTCGATGAGGCAGTGGAAATTTCTGAGGGAATGGATACAATGGGTGAGAAGGTGTGTGATGTCACATTCTTTCTCCGTCCTCGTGAATGGTAAACCAGAGGGAGGTTGGATCCAACCTCAAAGAGGGGTTGGACAAGGTTGCCCATTGGCCCCCCTCTTGTTTTTCCTTGCAGTGGATGCCTTGGCCATCCGCACGGTAAAGATATGCGCACGCGGCAAGCTGAAGGGCTTTCAATTCGCAAGCTTCCCAACGTGTATCCAGATACTTTAGTATGCAGATGACACTACATTCTTTATGGAAGGCTCAATGGAGGAAGCCCGAAATCTGTCAACACTATATGACCTGTTCGCGGACTTCTCTGGCTTACAGATCAACGGTTCCAAATCCGCGTTTGTGGGATTGGGCCTTAGACAGGAGGAGGAGGTCCTATGCTTAGAATCTCTGGGGACTCCCATTGGAACACTTCCAATGTGTTATCTAGGTTTACCTCTGAAGAAGGGGCGGCTAACCACTACTGATTGGTCCCCGATGATCGAGAAGGTCGAGAAGCGACTCGAGGGTTGGCATAGTCGGGTATTATCACGAGCGGGACGTCTGATATTGGTGAGGTCGGTACAATCGGCAATACCAATATTTTACCTTTCAGTGTTCAAGTTGCCTAAGGGGATTGGTCGTCGGTTAGAAGCTCTGATGAGGCGTTTCTTCTGGAACGGGCCTGGATCAACAGATGGCCGGGTATCAGCAAGGGTGTCATGAGAAGTGTTGTGTAGGCCAATTGAATATGGCGGGCAGGGGGTACCACATCTGCAATCCATGAATATAGCACTGCTAACTAAATGGGTGGCCAAGATTATGGGCCCGGAGGAGGACATGGTCACGAAAGTGCTACGGGATATGTATGGCACGCGTTTGAGTTGGGAGCAGCGATCGAGGCCAATCAGAGGGGCTTCCGGCTTTTGGCAGGGATTGGCCAAATTTTCCAGCAAAGCCAAGGGTTTTTTGTACCCAAATTGGGGGATGAAGCGTATTTTCGCTATTGGCTGGATGACTGGTCCACAGGAGGTCCGATGCAGGAAGCTTTCCCCCCCGCTATACGCATTGGCTAGGAGACCGCAAGCCTCGTTGAGAGACTGTTGGGACGGCACATGGAACCCACGCTTGGGGGATGCACTGTCTGAACAGAGAATGGCAGATCTCTTGAACATGCAAAAGAAAATAGTGGACCTAAGGCCCGTGTATGGGATAAGGGACAGTTGGGTATGGAGGGGAACTCAGTGGTCAGTTCGAGAGACATATAAGTAGATCTGGGGAAGTGCGACAGAAGATGCAGACGTAATACACACATGTAAATGCTTATGGAAACAGAAGATACCGTTGAAAGTCAGAGTTATGGCACATACTCTCCGAAAGTGCATGATCCTAGACACGCCAATCGCGTGTCCCATGTGCGACCTTGGAGAGGAAGACTGTTCTCACCTGTTTTTTGAATGTCTGTTTGCGCATGTCATTTGGAGAGCACAGCCTCTGAGAGGGGTGGACGTGACATCAGATGAAGCGTGCTGGAAGTCCCTTAGGAGGAAGGTGGGTAGCGGATGGCCGAGCTGGGGAAAGATTCTTGCAGTGCTTTGGACGTTGTGGCTTCACCGCAACGAGGTGGTATTTAAGGGTAAGGCTGCGTCGCTGGAATCGGTTCATGATGTAGGGAAATGCTTATATTACTGGTTCAGTAGGACCTAACGGAGGGAAAAGGGACCCGGTGGGCTGGGCATGTACTATGTCACGATCATATTTGTTAATGGTATTTCTGGGTTGGCCACTGAGTTCCGGGTGGTCGTCCCTCTTTTAATTCAAAAAAAAAATCTCCAAACTATCCCAATTATTAACAGGGGTATCATCAGAATTACTCCACTATCTGTGGCCACTTCTCTATATTCATCCTTGAAAATGCAGGGATGACTACTGTTTTTTTCGTCTGGGTAGGTTCTGGTGTGCGATACTTTTCTCCAAGGCGGGTGCCCTGTATCATCAGAATCAGAAGAAAAATTGGGGCTTCTGCAATTGGTGACCCTTAAACAGATGTGCATAGTCATGAGGATGAACCTTTAGAGGAAAAATGGAGGCTTCAATCTATGGTCGATGACGTCTAGCATGTGCCATGGTGCTTGTAGATTTAATCCCAGTTTGTGGAGGTGATAGGTCAAAGTCACAATCGGCAAGCAAGAAAATGGGTCCAAGTGCCCTGCCACTCCACTTCCATCAGCTTTTTGCCCTTGTTTGGAGAAAGTCTGAAAATGGTTTGTTAGAGCTCGGCCAACTGCTTGTGTCCTAACATACTCCTGGTGGCACCCTGCTTGCAGCCTGAAGGTCTGGTTCAATCACCTCTTTTCATTCGCTGTGTGATGAAAGAATCTCATGTTAGTGTCACATTCTCTCAGAAACATCTGCCTCAAACTCTCTCTCTAGTTTTCAGTCTTAAAATTTTGAATGATCAGAAGGAATTCACCATAAACATAAATGGATGGAAAGATCACTTGGCTTTGATTGTGAAATCAGATATAACTCTAAAAAAGAATAACGAGGCAGAAACTCTCTCATTGTCAACGTCCAATTCTAATGTCACATTTTTTCCTTCACTTTCCACCAATGGAGGGACAAAATAGCTATAGATAGAGAAGATAATACCAATACAAATTATTCAACATCAAGGAGGCAGTCACCAAAGATGCATGACAATTTCCTCTATTTTAAATCAACTAAGTAATGTAATCAGACCAGTCGCATAAGCACAGCATCCATGTCGGCAGAGAGGCCGCACCACCAAGGACTGAGTGATCAAAGGGCACTGTCATGTTATTGGAGTTGCCACATCATCTGAAGTGCCGGATCCTTTACGTTCTATTTGCATATTGATGACGGATGACATTTTTAATTTTCAAGCTTCAGGACAGTGGGCCCTTTCTATCGTCATGCTGCCTCCTCTCTGTTCATCCAAAGCCAACAGTTTTAGTGAAGGTTTAATAATGTCAGAAGGTTATGATTTTGTATTTGTTCAAAAAAAAAATGATTTTGTATTTGTGGTTGTGGATAGACTAACTAAATACTGTTTTTTTTTAAAGAAGGATTGGGGAGATCACACAAAGGACAGTCAGGAGATAAAAGTATATGATTGTTAAGTACATGTAGGACCTAAAAGGCTGGTTGGGCCCTTGGCACCAGGCTTTTACACCATGCAAAAGAAAAACCCACAACTTTTTGTACCATAGCATGCATCAATGTTTCCCGTTCGTTGAAGATGACTCTGTCCCTGTGTAGCCATATTTCCCAAAGCATTTGGAAGGTTCGAACCTACCCCTCTCACCCCTTGAGTGCTCCACTTTGTATAGAGTCCTTAAAGGCCTCCTTTGGGGAGACATCCGCCCGTGATTGGCTGACAGGTTCACACTGCTCGGGCAAAAGAGCATTCAAAGAAGAGGTGAGCCCAATCTGCATCACCATTGCGCACAGAGCACACTATGCCGAAGCTTCTGGGAGCCATCTCTTCTGGAAGACCGTCATTACTAGTCTTTGTCAAAGGAGCAGCCAACATAAAAATTTCACTTTAATGGAGAACATTTGTCGCCATATAATGCAACACACATTAAGGATCCTCGGTTCCTCCCCTAGATGTCTGCAGCTGAGCTTTGCATAAGCATCTCGAACGGAGAAGGATGTGCCTATCCACTCCCGCTTGTCATGTGTCCCTCCCAGGGGCCGTAGGTGTAATAGGGTTTGTTGCATCAGCGTAAAATCTTCCACTCTTTGGTCAGATAGGGTGTCGCCTAGGCATGAGGGTCATGCACCATCCCTGCACTCTCTAACTATGGCATGGGGGGTCCTTGCAAGGGCGAACATGCGCGAGAATTATGTCTTCAATATGCCGTGGGGGACTATGCGTCTAGCCAATACCAGAATGCTGTGCCATCCCCTAACTTGGCTTCAAAGAAATCTTGGAGTTAAGGAAATACCTGCCTCACCCGTTGCCAGAATGCAGAGGCTGCTCGGACTGGAGTCCCACGAACTTCCCAGTCCAAGCTTGAGCCATAAATGTCTTTCAAAACCCACGTAGCCATAGCCATATTCGGTCCTATGAGTCTGCACAACCACTTGGCCAGTATTGCTTGGCTGACATCTTGCAACTTCAATACTCCCATCCCCCCAAACAAACTGGTCTGCACACTATATCCCACGACACGAGGGATATCCCCTTCCTCCGATCATGAGCTTTTCCATAAAAATCATCTCATCATACCTTCAAGACTCTTCTTGGCCCCCACTATTAGTTTAAACGCTGAGAAGTAAAAGATGGGTATTGCTGAGGGCATGTGTCCCAACAACACCAATTGTCCCGCCCTTGACAACACTCTGCTTTGCCATCCCCCCAACTTCTGCTCTACCATCTCCACTACTGGATGTCAATCTTCGGATTTACTACGACCCCCTATCAATGGCATACCCAAATATTTCATGGGAAGCATACAATTAGGTGTCCCCATGGCTATAGAACAAAGGCTTTCTCATCTTGCGATAGTATGAAACCATCAAAGGCTGATTTGGCGTGGTTAATATGTCCTGTATAGTCTGTGAAAAGGTCTAGTAGGATGGTTAGGTTTTCAGCCTCCTCCTCAGTCCCCTCTATCAAAACATGGTATCGTTCAGATATTGCAGAAGAGGGATAACTGACAGGAAACTAATGGGCGAAAGGCTTTCAGCAGAGCTATGCCAAGGGCATGCACAGCCAAGACAAAGAGCATTGAGGCTAGAGGGCATCCTTGTCTAACCCCTCGTTGCGGTCGAATCTAGCGTCCTTTGGGGCGTCTGTTCATCGGCACGCAAAAGAGTAGGTTTTAATACATCTTTTTGTCCACCCCACCCATTCGGCTGGAAAACCTCGACGTCGCAAAGAGGCCCATAAGAAGCCCAGGTCAAGGCATTCATATGCCTTTGAGGAATCCACTTTCCACTTTAACCCTCTTAATTTCAATCTTTTTCACGCAGTCAAGATTTTTGATGTGATGACTGCACCATCAATCAGTTGCCGTCCAGGAATAAAGGCATATTGGAAAGGACCTGCCAAGTCGACGGTCAACTCCTTGAGCCGGTTGGCTGAGAACTTGGCTATGATAACTTATATGGAGTTAGATAGTGCGATAGGCCAAAAATTTCCCACTCTAGTGGCTCTTTGACATTTTGGGAGAAGAACCAAATAAGCACGATTTATTTTTTCCAGCCCAATATTTCCTTGTCAAAATTCCTCCACCGTAGCCATTATCTCTGTCTCAATTGTCTCCAAAAATACATTATAAAAGAAGACTGGGAGGCCATCTGGCCCGAAGCTCGTTCGTCATTTAGTCCCTTGATTGAGGTTAGGGCTTTGGTCTCTAAGAAAGAACACACCGGCTCTCTCCATTGTACCTCACTTAGTCTAGTTGCTCCTCTTCCTCTCCACTTCCATTGGTGTCGAGCCCCTCGCTGTGAGAAGCTCTTACTGTGATCTGCCATTGCTCTGCAACCAGTTTGGGCACCCACATACTCTTAGTTTCCTGCGTGCACCCTCAATATCTGTTTTTCTCACCTCTTCGTGTTTGCCATGAGATGAAAGAATCTTGTGTTAGCATCTCCCTCCCTTAGCCATAGTTGTCTTGACCTCTGCCACGAATCCATCTCCACTTTCTCATCCTCCTCTGCTGATGTCCCTCTATGTCTAGGACGCTCCCTTTCTTCCACATGTGATAAACATCTGACATCTTCTTGGTCATCCAAGAACCTGATTTTGGCTAAAGCTTCAGATATCCTTCTATTTTGCTTCTTCCTTATATGTTTTCTCAATTTCTAGAGGTGGTAGCGTAGACCTCCAATTTTGTTAGACAGGTTTACTGCGGCCGACCCCTGTTGTAAACCTTCGGTCCACCATCTTGCTATCTCCTCTTGAAGCCCTCCTGAAGCCAAGATCTGTCCAATTTAAAATACGTAGATCGTGAGGTTCTCTGTTGTGAATGTCAAATTTCCGCAGTGTGGTCTGATAAAGGTCGAGGAAGGGACCGCACATCCGCTTGGGGGAACTGTTCAAGGAGTTCCATTGAACATAGAAATCAATCCGGCCGCGATAGAATTGTTGGGCCCGTTGAGCTCCTTCATGTGTATGTGCAATCCACCAGCCCCATTTCCTTCAAAGACGGATCTGCAATGAGTGCCCAAAATTCTTCAGATCTCGAGTCTTGTCCTCCCACAACATTAGGTCTGTGTTTTGCCTCAAGCGTCACATTAAAGTCACCCGTAAAAAGTAGTGGTAATCCCTGATATTTTGAGACTACCTCTGCCAGCTCTCCCCATAGGGATGCCATGAGAACCGGGTTCATTTTCCCGTAGACTGAGATGCCCACCAACTGAAAGTCGTCCTGTCTCCTCTTTAGTTGTACCATTGCCATGAATAATCCCGTTTAACAGTCTTCTTTAGCAAACAGTTTTCGCAGGCAAGTACACAATGAGGAAGTTCCCGCCCACAATTCTCTAATTCCATGCCTCGCACTTTTCCAACATGGTCTCTTGCAAGCACACCACGTTGGCTCCCCATTTGCATAGGTATCTCCCCACTATTCCTCTTCTCCCCTTATCACGGAGCTCATACACATTTCATGATATGCTTTTCATGGGCGTACCTGATCAGCCCCATCCTTGCTCGGCTCCCGCCAATATCCCGATCCATCTGCTACTGTTTGGATTCGAGAGCTGGAATCTCTATCTTCTTCCACTCTGCCTCCGACCACCAACTCATCCATTAACTTAATACTGATGAATGGGTTTCTTTCTTTTTCTTTATTCTATCTCTATGTAATAGCCCATTAACGTGGGCACATTTAGGACTCTCTCTCCTCCACACTATAAGTACCATGGAATGAACCCTAAATCACTGTTATGAAGGTTGAGCCTCTTTCACTTCTAGGTTTCTTCGTGGTATCAGAGCCACATCTGGGAGTTTTCCTCACTTTGCAAAGGCAAAGGGCTCCCTCAACTGGGACTATTAGGAAGAGAGGATTTCCCACTGACGGGGTGGCATGGGTTTGGCATTTTTTTGCTTTTGAGTCCTTTTTAGTCGTGATGAATGGGTGCCCGGAGGGGGGTAAGATCCATCTGCAAATAGGGCTCAGGCAGGGATGTCCCTTGGGCCCTGTGTTATTTGCCCTAGTAGTGCATGCCCAGTGAGGGACTTATCCTATGGGCATTGCGTTACTCCAGTACACAAACAAAATCAGCCTTTATGGAAATCTTCATGGAGGAAGCTATGAACTGTAGATTAATTGAGGTTTTGGGATCTATAGATTAATCGATCCAAATCCGGATTCATGGGGTTTGGGCTGTCATTGGAGGAGGCACAATGCTCTAGAGCCTTGGGGATGTCCATCGAGTTATTATGTATGCACTATCTAGGCCTGCCATTGTTGGGGTGGGGGATGACTCTTGATAAAAGAATGACAGCTGATGATTGAGAGGGTGGAGAGGAGATTGGAGGGGTGGCAGAACAGAGTTCTGTAGAAGGGAAGGGGGGGGCTTAATGTTACTGCTATTTGTCCTTTAGGTGATACTGATCTTCTACCTCTCAGTCTTTAAACAAGCAACGGTTGTTAGAAAGCATCTGGAAGGCTTTATGAGGTGGTTCTTTTGGAAATGATCCAGGTGGGGGAACGATAGAAGGGTATCTTTGGTCCATTGAGATATGGTTTGAAGACTAGTGGATAAAGGGGATTGAGGACTTCTATAAGCTATGAACCTAGTGCTTTTGTCAAAATGGGTTGGCAGGATTATGAGGTCGGAGGAGTTTCTGGTTTGGAACCTTTTGAATGGACCTGAATTTGGAGAGGTGATATGGACACCGCATATGATCCCATTGGTGTATGTTTCCTAGGTTGAGGCCTTCTCGGGCTCTATCAGGAGAGATGGATCCAGGAGGAAGACAGAGAGAGGAAGGCTCCTCGCGGTGGCCGCTATGGGTTACATGGCTGCACTATAAAGAGGTGTTCAAGTGGAGGGCTGGCTCGACTGAGAGCATTCTTCATGACGTGGAGAGACTTATTTCATTTTGGGCTTATACAGGAGTAGGGAGGAAGGGGGCATTCTGGTCATCTGTGTATTAATGACCATATATATTAATAGCATCAGGTTGATCACTGATCTCAGGTGATCTTCCTTGTTTTCTTTTAAAAAAGATTTCAATAGAAATGAACTACATAATACTTTCTCAGGTCTCTTAAAAGTGGTGAGTCACAAAGAGCAAATCCTATGAAATTTCAATTTATTTTAGGAATAGATCAATTCTAACCCCTTCTTCTTGCAATATCTCTTGAAGGCATATCTACCTGTCTTGAATTCATATCATAATTGTAGGTCCTCTTCCCTTACATGTTTTTTTGTTCGCTCAAGCATGATATGAAGTTTTTAATCATCTTCCATGTTTCACTTAGTTGGTTATCTCACATTTTCTGCAGAAGCAGCTGGTGTTCCATTTTCTGGTAACATTTCTATTGTAGGTATCCTCCAGCAGCCTTCAACTTCAGGGGACAGGTAATTTTTTCCTTTTTTTGGAAAGATTTTATTTGACTCAACCGTAGAAGAATTCGGATATTGAAATCACATCAGGGCGAAAGATGATGCTCGTACAGATGGCTAATTATTGTGAACACAGGTTATTTTGTGCCTGAAATTACCCCCTCAAAGAAGAGTCGGTCTTTTACCCATTTTTTAAGGATTGGGCGGTCGATCAACTTTTTGTTACTCTCTGTGTATTGATCAAACAGGGTATCATTTTCACATAATAAAGAACTAGAAGGGTTTGGGAGCAATGGATTCCTTGGGTTAGAGTTAGTCATAAAATGATAATAGTGAGTTAGCATCGATTGGCGGAGAAAATGTATGTTTTGCATTGAATGTTACAATTAGAGCGATGAGATTCAGCTAAATATACGAAGCAATGTAGCCAAATATACGAGGCAGACTTGATGAGGTTAAAATTTTAAGAAGTGTCGGGATGGAAGAGCCTGTGCTGAGAGACAAGAAATGACAAGAATCCACAAGTTCCTATCAAGGAGAGGACAAGAAGGAAGGAAGAAGATGCCAAAGTGGTTAACGGAAAGAGGAGAGGCCCTGGTGGAATGGATGTTGCATGGAGGAGGCTTGATGATAGGATTAAACCAGTTCTAGATATGACAGTGTTACGATCCACTCCGTCTAGTAAGCCCACTAGGGGCATTCTCGTCTTTTGCATCTCCTTTAAATATGTAACCCTCGTTGGAGGGCAGGACATGAGTTATTAGAGTTATTTCCTTCCAGTAGTCTCTCCTCTTTCGACGACGTCCACTCCATCGAGCCCTGTTCCTCCGGCGACGTCCAATTTGCCATTCTCTACCGTTCTCATTCCCTCGGCGTCGTCCACTCCGCCAGTGTCATCCTCGTTCTCGATACGATCCCGGTCAGGATACTAGACAGACAGGGAGATGGGGATCGTATCAGAAGCTTGGACTTGGAAAACCAATCAAATGTAAGAAATGAGAATATTAAGGACTTATTATTAGATCCTTTGGAGGGATTATCATAAAGGAGCACGTCCAGGCCCACTGGATCAGGCTCAGATGACAATTGGGTCTGTCACCTTTTGAGGCCCAACATCTCTGTATCTTTCTATTTTGCTATAAGTGTCATGTAATGAACAATTAGAGTTTTGAGGAAGACTTTAATTCTTTAGATCTCCAAAGATGCATACAACTAGGAGACATTCTGCTGCATCTGGCAGGGTTAAGAATTGTCACTATCTTCGTCCTCTCTCCCTCTTCTTGATTTCTCTGCTGTAAGGTTCCTCATTGGGATATTAGCTATTTATTGTTGACGATATCCAATTTATAGGACTTACAAAGGGTGATGGTAGGCTTATGATAGCAGGCCCATTATGACATAACAAAACTGGTCATAAGTATGATTGACGTGCAAGTAAGACTATTTGATAATTGCAAATAGAAGTAGAATGATAGGAATAATGAATAAAATACGAGGAAAATCACTTTTGTGGAAAGATGTTTGATGCAGTGAATAACAGTTGGAACTTCAACCCTCATAAACATTCGAATATGACATATAAACAACATCACGCTGGTTTTTAATATGTACACCCAATTTTTATTAAAAATAATGCAGCTTCGACGAATAAAAATTGTATAACTTGGTTCAATCTACAAGGCCTTGATCCATGGGAGTGGATGGGTCCAAATTCATAGAATCAGCAACTCCAACCGTTGATTCCCCAAGGAAAGTTCCTGAATCTGCAAGTGCTTGGATACAGACCTTAAGTCCCCAATGAAGGTGTACTTGAATCCACAAGCACCTCTGATGAACTCTCACTGCAGGGAAAACACTCAGAAAAGGAGAAAAATACTCTCAATGGAGGGGGGAATATATGTAGAGTCAGCAGTAATTATATGAGGGTCTTACGTTGTCTTCAAAATGCAGTCAGACATCCAAAAAGCAAAAGGGAAAACCCCTGATTCAGTACCAAGTTCTTCACTTTTCCTTCTGATCTATTCTCCTGCATTTTGACTACTATGATCTAGGATTGTGAAAGATATATTTTTAATTCATGAAACTTCTTGATAAGCATCAATTCAAGAATTCCTCATCTCGTTTTTTACTAACCTCTTCAGGGTTTTTTCTTCTTCTGTATCATATCAAATGCTTTTTGTCTAATCAGTGTAATTCATATTGCCGTTCCAATCAAACTCCTGTTATAATTATGTTTAAACCCGTTAGACACCAACTGTAAATATATTATGCAAGAAATCATGCATAATATGTTATTCAAAAAAACATTATGCAAGAAATCACACATAATTTTTTGTTCCCTGTTGAATTTAAACGTTTGGCATCATTTAAAGCTTATAAATGTGATAATCATATATTTCAAGCCCACATCAATTCATGTTATGGGCAATGAAGCAAAGCTTGTAAATGTGTGGCCATTCTTTAAATTAAGAGAAACATCTTGCTGTAGCTTCTGAAAACCTTCTCCTTGTAAATTTTTGTTGACAGTTTTGTAAGAGGCCATGTAATGTTTTAGATTCTCATTTTATGATCTGAGATGTCCCAGAACCAAATATTATTTTCTGTGCATGCAGAGTTCTTATTGCATATGAAGACGGAGTAATGATTCTTTGGGATATCTCTGAAAACTGTGTTGTTGTTGTACATGGCCACACGGATTTTCTGTTGAAAGGTGAAGAATTGAGTAGCATTCAAAGTACATCGGATAGTGCAATGGTAACAAAGGAGATTTGTTCCCTCTGCTGGGCATCGTCCACTGGATCTCTTCTTGCTGTTGGCTACGTGGACGGTGATATACTACTCTGGAGAATTCCATCCGAAACACACTTAAGAAATCAGGATACAAGGCAATTGTCCAATAATATTGTTAAGCTGGAGCTATCTTCTGGGGAGCGACGATTGCCTGTTATTGTCTTACAATTTTCTACTGATGGTACCTCTAACAATGATCATGGAGGGAGGCTTTTTGTTTATGGTGGTGATGAAATAGGATCTGAAGAAGTTTTGACGGTTTGAACCCTACTTTTTCTCTCTTTCAATGCATTTTTACCAGCTTCTGACTTGGCTTATACTAATTGAATATCAGGGTATTCAGAATAAATGTTCTCTTATATCTTAGGATGAAAAAGTTTATTGGATATCTTATGATCTGCTATTCTGTTCAAATAATGACATTCTAAACCAAAAATAAACTTTAACCCTATTTCATTGTGGATCAACTTCAAACATACAACATTGTTTTTTAGATTTGTATTTATTTAATGACTTAACTTCCTGTGCTTAGAAATGTTTTAATACATTTCAGGTCTTGAATCTTGATTGGTCTGCTGGGATTGACAAAGTAAAATGTATATCTAGGATGGATATTCCGCTCTGTGGGTCTTTCGCTCACATGATATTAGTACCAAAACTCGGAGGCATGGAGAATACACCAGCTGCTGCTATGTTCCTTTTGACTAACCCTGGACAACTTCGTGTATATGATATTGCCTCATTTTCTGATTCAACGTCTCAGAAGACAAAATCTGAAGTTATTCTAAACAAATTTCCATTGACAATACCTACTGCTGACCCTTCTATTACTGTGACAAAATTCTGCACATTATGTAACTCCGGTGACAGAAATAAGGTGCTTTCAAAGGTAATCATTGTGGAAAACTTTAAGATAACTCAGTAAGTTGCAATTGATTTCTTATTGATGCTGCTTTTGCAGAATGGATACGATAAACGGATAAAGGAAACATATTCATTTTTTGAGAATGTAAAATGGCCTTTGACTGGTGGGGTGCCCAGTGGGCTGTGGCTTGACAAAGATATTGGTGTTGATAGACTTTACATGGCAGGCTATCAAGATGGCGCAGTACGAATTTGGGATGCTACACACCCCAACTTTTCCCTGCTCTATGTCATTTTTGGTAAAGTAAGTGATTATATTAAGATAATTAAGTGCACTTATTTTAGCACTTACATTGTGCAAAGACATACTGTATTTATTTGAAATATAAAATCGTTTTCAGCCTTGACTATTGTGTGGTCCTCAGATTAATGGTGTCGAGTTGAAGAATGAAATTTCCCCAGTATCAGCATTGGAATTTTCTACCACTACTCTTTGCTTGGCTGTCGGAAATGACTGTGGCCTGGTCTGTTAAAAGTTTAGACCTTTTTTCCTATTCGGTAGTCTTTAATATGTTATACATTATCTTTTACATCATGTACGCAGGTATTTCTGTATGACTTATGCATGAGCAATATAAGTGAAAAGTTAGATGTTCACTTTGTTGGTGGAACCAGGGGTGAAGGTGATCTTTCTAATTAATCTGTGTCATTTAGTTTTTTTAATATCCTTTTTTTAGGAAAAGTTTTAAATTTTTCCTTGAAAGTTGAAGTCGAGGGTTACATTGAGACTGTGATTCAAAAAAAACATACTCGCCAGAAGAAATCTTATCAACTCAGATGATATAAGCATTGCACCTGCTTGTGTAATTATTCTCAGAAAATATGTTTTAGAAATCTTTTTCTTTTGGTGAATCATATCCTTCCCCCCTCTCAATAAGGGTCAGCTACTCTAGTGCTGACATAGTGCTGCATTAGCTCCAAGGATAACAGGCCTGCAGTGGCGGACATGACCTTCACACTGGCATATTAATGTATTTAAGGAGGAACTGCACCTTCACCGGGAGAAAGGACCCAGCTCCGTCTGCAATAAACTAATTCTAACAGGCCAATTTGTTGCACTGCATACCTTCAGATGGTGTCATGGTTGAAAACCTCGAGGAGGAGGCCAGCACTGAAGACATGGGCTTGTTTATGGCCAGGGTCTCTCTTGACTCTATCCCGAGTTTTGCCAAACCTGGCACCATGTAGCTGATGGACGGTGGGGAATCCCACTATTTCTAATACCACAAGTTGGGCCTGCTCCAGAACTTGATGTCAGGGACTTGTACTCATGGAGTGACCATGGTTGATGGCCACATTATAGAGGGGCATGACATATACTAGGACATGCTCTTAGAAGTCCAAGGTGTCCACATCGTGTATGAGTTTCCTTGTCATGGGGAAGAGTGGATATTATACTGGACATGGCATCACTACATACACTCAGCTAGGTCTCATAAACCATTTCTCCTCAAGATATGTTTGGAGCTGGAGGGGAAGCCATTTACGATATGTGACCTCTCCTACCCTATGTAAATGGGATATCTCTGGCTTCAATGACTCAGGAACTTTGGCGGTTACCTGTGTTCCTCGTCTAGCCCCACTAAGTGGACATCAGCCCTGCCTCAGTACACAAACAAACTTTTGAGCATGTTTCTCCAGGTCATGCCATTCATCTACAGTTTGGCCTCAGCCCGTGAATGGAAGAAAGATGAACTGGAAATGTTAGTTCAGGGGAATCACACATGATATTCATGCTCAAGCATTCATAAAGCCATTGTGTTATACATCAGAAGAGCCCTAGGCTATATTACCATGAAATAACTAGCTTCCTGTGATTCCACTAATCAAAATATTTGATACCTGCGGCCAAATAATGGGATACATAAGGTTGAAAGGATATTGTGCCTGTGTTTCATTTATGGAACAATTTCTCATCAAAGACAAAACACAGAGACAAGGAAGAAGCATTCAGGCCAAATAACAATAGCTTACACACAATTGACTGACCGTAGTTTTATCTGTATGCCATGTTAGATAGGTGAAAGTTCGACCTTCACTCTCAAATGTTAACTCATAAAAAATCGCATTGCTTCTTTTTTCCCAATATTTTTTTAATAATTTGTAACTTCAACTTTTTTATTATGCCTCCCACAGTCCACACCATACATCAGGAGAATGAAGATTTTCATTGCACGGCAGTTTTTTCCATTTCGAACTCAGCAGTAAAAGCAATGCATTTTTCAGAATCTGGTGCCAAGCTTGCTGTAGGCTTCAAATCTGGCCAAGTGAGGACTCTTTTTTCTAGCATGCTTTTCTGAATACTTAGTTTCATGCCCGTTGGAATAATTTTCTGCTCAATGCCAGGTAACCGTGCTTGATTCAAAATCAATGACTGTGCTTTTTCATGTTGATAATGTACCTGCCTTGGAATCTCCAATCGTTTCCCTGAAAATGGGAGTAATGCACAATGTAAATGCAGCAATAGACGGCAGCAGTGCAAGTTCCCAGGGTTCGGGTGATTCAGCAGATGTACTTTTTATTTTAACTAGAAATTCTCATGTAATTGTTACTGATGGTGTCGGTGGAAAGATTTTATACCCAAACGCAATACATCCACCGAAGGACTCAACTGCCATTTCTATGTATGTTATAGGCAAGTTAATCCATTTTCTTGTAGCTTTGTAGCTTTGTAATTTACAGTGACAGATGTTAAATATAACGGAAAGTTATGTTGCAGATGGGTCTCATTTTTCATTTGGAGTGGCAAGTGAGAATCATCCTTTGGAGGGTAATCGCACCTCTCCCGTAACATGTGATCTTTCAAAAGAAGCATCGCTACATCCAGTTCTATTAATTTGTTGCGAGGATGCAATACAACTGTTTCAATTGAAGTCTGTGATACAGGTAATTATTTGGTTGGATTATACTTGTTCAAAGAAATTTTCTTTTACAATCTGTTGGATGATGGTTCAGGGTCTCAGCTTCCACACCAAGGAATTGATCCTACCAAAACCATGCTGCTGGACCTCACTCATTAAAAGAAAAGATGAGAAAGAGGCATTTGCATTGCTTTTGCTTTATCAGAACGGGGTTTTCGAGATAAGGTGAGCTAGTATGATTTTGATCTAATATTTCATCATCAATTTGGACGCGTTTCTGGTGTGCAATTGCGGGGGAGCTTATTGGGGTTAACTTGGCTTTATGAATGGACAGGTCATTCCCAAATTTGGAAGTCCTAGAAGAGGACTCGCTATCGTCAATCCTCCGGTGGAGTTTCAAGGCAAACATGGCAAAAACAGCGAGTTCTTGTGATCAAGGCCAGATTGCACTTGTGAGTTATTCGACCGACTACTTCCTAAGTTTAGATCCATCCATAGTCTTGCAAACTTTTTATTACATGACCACAGCTAATCAATTCAAGAAAAGGAGAAAGAATATGCATCTACCCGGAGTAATTTTCCTTGGGAAAAAAGGAATTCAAGTTTGAAAGGGTGTCTTAGCCACCCTTCCCTTGTTATAAAAAAAATAACCAGTTTTACGTTCATGATAACTTTATATTTTGCCCTAAAATGCCAGCTCTTTTTATCAATTTGTTGATAGCCCGTCATTCATTCATTCCTTAGCTGATGCCTCCAATCAATTTCTGTAGCTCAATGGATCAGAGTTGGCTGTCATCTCCATTCTAGCAGGCACAAATGACTTTAGGTATTGCACTTCAAGGCTAAAACGAAAGCCTGCAATGGAACCTCTGTTGACGTGCATTAAACTATGTTGTCCTGCAGGATCCCAGAGTCTTATCCTGGCCTCCACGACAAAGTTCTTGCCGCAGCCGCCAATGCAGCTGCAAACCAGTCCTTATTTCAGAAGAGAAGAGCGGTTTTTCTCTCCCCCATTTGCCCTCCCCACAGCTCTTAGCTTGGTGCTCAGCTTCACATCTACAGGGTTCTGCTCCTGGAATTCTCGGAGGTTTACTTGAAGGACTTAAACGTGGGAAAGCAGCAGAGGAAAGAGTCACCTCCTCAGAAGCTGGGCCAAGTCCTCAGTCTTCCCTTACTCAGAGGCTGGAGAACAGCTTTTCAAAGGCCCCCTTCTCTACTTCTCCCTCGGCGTCGCTGTCTGATGAGCAGCTGGAATTGAGCATCGGTACATCCGGTCCATCTCTGCTCTCTTTTTCTTTTAGATTATGCATAAAATAGTTAATCTTCTAATCAGATGACATCATTGTTCAAAAAAAAAATCAGATGACATTATAATCGATGAGGACTTGCCTACTGCTTCAACTCCATCTCTCGTCCACCAAACTGACTGGAAAGGTTTGTCTCTTGCCCTTCAATTATCTGTCTCCGTTATAAATCTCTTTGAAATCCCGTTGCAGAAAAAACGGAGGACAGAGAAAGAGAGCAACTGTTCCAGGGGGCAAAAACGGATGTAAAACCAAGGCTTAGAACACCAGAAGAGATCCTGGCGCAGTATAAATTCGGGGGGGTGAGTTCTTCTAATATCAACCTGTTCTGCAATCCTTGTTTTGTGTGACTCTCAACCAAAACATTTATTATTATCTATTCTTAGGACGCTGCTGCAGCCGCAGCACACGCAAAAGACAAGCTAGCTCAACGTCAGGAAAAGCTTCAGGTTTTTTTTCCTCTCTAGTAGTTTTGTCCTGTGGTTAACAAATGAAAGTGGCTCAATTGAGGTTTAGGGTTTAGGGTTTAGGTCATTTTCAATGAAATGGAAAAAATCATCTATTCAGGCAACCTATAGTAGTTTTTGCCTGTCACCTGGAGGACAATTGAGTCGTCATCTCTCATCATCATCTCTTAGTTAACCTCTTCTCAGATGATGAGAGAACATGACAAAATCATCATCGTCATAGCTCTGCATGAGAATGGAGATGACTTTGTCAATGACAAGTTTTGCCATTGTCTGCGAAAAATAGTCTATGATGAGATGTGAAGCTTTCATGGTTCATGGGAGAGACTTTTCTTAATGTCAGAGAACCAAAGAACGCACGGAGGAGTTGCAGAACGAAGCAGAGAACTTCGCGTCCATGGCTCATGAGCTGGCCCGGAGAATGGAGGGCAAGAAGAAATGGTGGAAGCTTTGATCTGTCGTAAAGAATAATATGGGCGCTATCTATACCAAGCCATCCTCATGGAAGTTTCTGCGATTATGTTACGGTACTCACTTGAACATGCAATAAAACTATATAAACTGCTCGATATTCGCCAGAAATATTGGATCCCAAATGAGATCCACAGAGTGAATAATGGCATCATCAGCCTATGTCAACGAGTAAAGCAGCAATAGTATGAACAGCGTAGTGAGGCATCAGCAAGTAGAACAAAAAAAACCTTTCAACTGACATGAGAAACTCTGTTCCACTGGTTATCATTAATGCAAGTAGTCCCCACTTTTTGTTGTCAAGTCCAAATCTTCCCCTCGGCAGCGATTCTTGAGCTTATGTGCTCCTCAATAAGATTTCTCAGCTCGATCTCGCTTGGGAATCTTTGCTCCTTCAGCTTGGAGAACACCTACGCATCACAAAAGATGATTGAATCTTATGATATGGTATTTTGAACAAGACAGATTCATATCAGAATAGCACAGCCACAATTGGCATTGGAGATTCTCAGGCCCTTAAGAAACATAAGTTGAACCATGAGCAACCAAAATAGGATGCAAAAATGTTCCCCTTGTAGACTAAAGAAAAACCCACAACTGTAACGCTCTAAAATTCCTATGTTGGACAGAGAAACTAGGATAATGGATGGTCAATGCGTGAAAGCTCATTGTTTCTAGACATTCTTGAAAGTTTGTCGCTTAATAGTCTTTTCTGATCAACATCGCCAGTTTACCAGTGGCTTCGTATCAGAAGACAAATGGAACAAATAAAAAAGACAAGGAAAAAATAGTTGTAACTCTGGGTACAGAGGATTCAAATATCTCTCTTGCGCGTTAGTATGATGATGAAATAAGTAACCTTCGTGACCGTGACTTAAATATTTCCCTTGATGGGATCATTAGTAGGCTATTTTAAGTCATTTGAAAACATGGAATATTCATCGAAATCATGATACAAAGTCGCAAGAATAACTTACTGCGACATATTTCGAAAATAAATATAATATATATATTTGAATACAACTAAGCCGAGGAAAGAAGTAAAATACAAGATCAGTTAAAACGAAGAAAATAAATATAAGCGCTATCGATAGATTACTGACCAGATACCCATTGCAGTAAACTTCAAAGGCACCAGTACTTTGCAGAAAATTTTGAACAAAGTTTCCAAGAAGCCAAGAAGATGCAATGGTCCCAAATCGATTTGCCCGCATAGATAGATACCAAGGAGGCAATTGGATGTATCCCAATCTAGGAAAGATCTGATCTCCTCCCATCATGATCCCAATGACAGCAGCCTGAGCAACTGGCACCAACTTGCTCAGGAGGCGTTTTGGCAGGGGAGGAGGATAATTCGACAGGACAACATCAATTCCAGGAAATGAAGTCTCCAGCATTTTCTTCACCGTCAATGCATTCCCCCTGTAAAACAGAAAACAATCACTTACAAAAATGTTTCATTGTTGATCCGCTTTTTTTTTTTTTTTGAACTATATAGTTTTGTACAAGTGAACTCGATATTTCTTCAATCATATATAAAAGAATTCGATCGGATTGAAAACCAGAAGCAGGGAACAAGAACAAAATTAAATACTTGTAGGAACAGGAGGTGCAGAAGTTAAGCTCCACCGAGATTCCATAACCAGATCCTCGACTCTGCAGGTTCAATAGCATAGGGTAAGACTGAGTAGACAGATCATACACGAGATATTACGGGTTAACCTAGGCCGTTTAAAGCGGTAAAATAACCGAGAAATTACAAAGGATCTTACTCTGGGGCTCGAGACATCCGCCGGCTGCACTAGTGGGGGCTGCGACATGCGAGGATCGGGGAATTGATTGTGATGGTGGTGGCGATGCGAATGGGAGGGTTTCGGAGGAGGGGTGAAGAGATTTACAACGTCGGAGAAGACGAGGAAGAGAGGAAGCCCCAGCAGCAAGATCTGAACCCTGTCCATGGCGGAAATTCTGAAAGATTTCCTCACTTAGTCGACGAACGAGAAGAGCGACGACTTCCCCGTTCAAGGAAATACGCTTTTCTCCACCATTTTATAGGCTTAATGGGCTCCTTTAAATGGCCCTTTTGTTGCATTAAAAGGATTGTGGGCTTTCCAGTATTAACAGCCCAATTTTACTTTTATCGCTGAATAAAAAGAGATTATGGGTTTCTTCAGCCACCAACTGCAAATAGAATTTCTTATTTGAAGCTGGCTTTCTCATTTGATCATTTTCCTTGTGGATCTTGCCTTAATCTATTTTGACACATAGTCAATGCTATAAAAGTATGTTCACTTACGGAAGATGAAAAGAATTTAACATCAATATAACCTCATTAGTGGTGTAGAATAGCGTATTTCCTTGAACACCACAGAGATAAATCAAAATAACTTGAGATATGGCATTTTCATCTTCATGTACACATCTCTTCAACGCATGAAATACTTCTGGATGCTCCCAAAATTAAGATTAGACTTTTCTCGTAAATTTCCCTCTGTATTTCTTTTTCTAATAATATTGGTCTTATCCTGAAACCAAGTAATTCTTCATGTATGCAAATCAAAGGGTTTTCCAAGTGCCCATAAGAAATATTTTAAAAATATGGGGTATTATCTTTTATTTATGAATAAAATTCTTTAAATAGTATAAAAACTTCCAAAGAATGTGGTACGACAAGCCTCTATCCCCAATTCCAAAAATTGTGGTTCCACTAACATCACCCTTAGATAGAGTCATTCAATCAATACAGAGGGGCACTTAATGACTATTGGGTGGTGGGTGATGTCCCTATTGGACTGGGATCTTCCCTCTAATGACTAAATTTAGGAGGCATAAGCTCCCTCTTGCTACATACATGCAAGGTGCTGTCTTAGTCTTCCCTAACCAAGATCACTCCCACACATGTAGCGTTCATTTTATTTAAAAAATCAATTGTGTAATAAAAGGCAGACATATATATATTTCCTCATATTAGATTATTTTAAAGACATTAAATACTTAATGGCATGATGCTCACATAAGATATCTAAGTTACTTCCTAATAAAAAAGACCAAATTATCTAAAAAGCTAACACTTATGCTTAATAGGTATATAATCATTTTTTATAGTGGCTTTAAATAAATGAGATCTCCTATGGTTTTTCTGTCATAGTAAATGACCACTAGCTTCTATTTAACTCGTTGAACGAGCACAGCTCCTTGTAAAAGATCAAAAGTATGCAATTTTATGAATAACATATCTAGAAAATCTGTTTTTCAAGAATTCCACACATTTTGACTATTAGGTCTACTCATATTGTACCCATCTAATGTCTAATGTCATAACTGATGGAAAAAGATATGTGGCTGACAAGATAATCACACATTCCACATCTCTTTCATGGTTCATTAGTATGATGTATTTATATATTGAGTGTGTGAGACTTATAATTATGTCCATGAATACATGATCTGACTTAGTGAATTATCATAAGATGATAACACAGAGATCATAAGTCGTTAAGTATGTGTTATAAATATTCATTTTCGAAGGATACTCATAAGGACATCAAAGTATCTGGCTAATATAATACTATCTAATTCCACTCATATGATGAGTACGGCTGGTTTTCAAACCATTTGTGTGAAGACAATAAGCATAGATAGTGAGTGCTATTTAATGTGAAGAGTTCGCTAAATTGATTCATAAAAAACCCTGAATAGTATAGTACCAAACCATAAATCAGGTTGATTTATCTCACTATTGTGTAGGTGGTCCTCATATTTGAGACATCAAATATGTATTGTGGACAAACATATGTACTTTGTTTTTGGTCTAGGAGTTCGTAATCACAAAATTATAAATAGTGTTAGTTCGGGTTCAACAAACAGTTCACAAAGATGATTGAACATTCAAGATGGGTTCATTCACCCTTAGTATAAGAGGAGACATCTCAAGAAGATGATGTGATGAATCACTCTACCAAGGTAGTGGAAAATCGAAGGAGAGTTGTGCGATCGATTAGAGTTTGACAGATGACCATACCCCAAGTCATCCTTGGAAAACCAAGCAAATGAGGGCTATACATATATAGTATGCGATGACATACATGTTACTTCGACGAGTCTATACACACTCACTTGTATCATTTAGAGTGTGAGGTGTATCGTGGAACTCTAGGGGCTAGAGACTCGACCTATCAGTGGGGTTAAATCAATTCATGATTAATTAATATATATTATGATATATTTATTTAATTGTTAAGGTCATTAAATGTTTTTGGGCCATTGGAATCGTTGGCTAGACTAATACATGGGCCTAGAGGATCACACATAAATGATAATTTGGATGTTAAAATATATACTTAACGTTTGGAGGTTTTTATGAAAAATATCCACTTTGTATAAACAAGGGAAGACCCTGAATCAAATTCACCAGTGGCATCATTTTTTTAGGCTCTTCCCATTCTTCATGTTGGGTTCTAGAGGCCTAGATCTAGATGAGGAAATCAAAACGATTCACAACAGAAGACTTAAACAGATCAAACGACATCGATAAAATGATGAAACGAAGTACTTATTCACGGATCGCACCCACAATTTCCTAGGTCCCAGATCGAGATGAGTAAAGCTGCTCAAAATTGCAGCTTTTATAAATATCTACACGGTCCTTGACACGTCAGATCTCCTCCTTCTTATTGACGAGCCGTGTTCAATCTCCGTCGCCATCATTATGTCGTCCCAATCAGATCGGAAGTGGAGAGGAAGTGTGGGAAGACAACAAAAGAAGGGGAAGGCCCCTGAAAAAAATTGGCATGCATGCATTTTGTTCAAGGCCTTCCCCTATTTATACTATGTGGGTATTTTTCATAAAAACCCCAAAAATATAAGTATATTTTTTGATGTCCAAAAGACCTTTTGTGTGTGACCCTATAGGCCTATGTATCAGTCTAGTTAATGGCTCCATCAATCCAATAACTTTTATTGGCCTTTCAAATAAATTAAATATATCATCATATAGATTAATTAATGTTGGATCAATTTAACCCAATCGATAGGTCGAGTCTCCAACACGTGGGGTGCCAAGCTACACCTCGTGTTCTAGAAGATAGAAAGGAGTATGTATCGACTCACTCATTAAACCTGCTCTTCATTAGTTATCGTGTATGTATAGTCCATCATCCACTTGATGCTCTTAGGACGACTTAGGGTATGGATAACTGTAAAACCCTAATCGGTCATCCAAGTTAGTACTGATACATTAGAAAATCATTGGAGAACTCTTCTCCTGATATTTTACTGCCTTGGCCAAGGACTTCATCGCATTGTCTTCCTTGAGCTATCACCTCTTATACTAAGGATGGACAATCCCATTTTGACCACTCAATCGTATTCGTAAAATGCTTGATGTACCTGAATTAGAACTATTTAGAATCCCATGAATAGGGACACATACGTCATAATCAAAGTATAACTGTCCGTCCACAAGATGTCTTTGGTGTCTCACGTTTAAGGACCATTTACACACTATCAATTTAGTGAACTCTTTCCACTAAAGAGCACCCACTATCGATCCTTAGCGTCTCCACACTAATGGCTATGGGACCGACTATACTCATCATATGAGTGATGCTAGATAGTGCTATTCTATCCGGATACTTCAATGTCCTTCTTGAGTATCCTTTGAATATGAATATTTAGAACACATGCATAACGACTAATGATCTACGTATTACGATCTCATCATAATTCACTAAGTCAGATCACGTATTCATGAACTTCATTATAAGCGTTCCACGTGCACTATAATGCATATGTTCTATCAATGAACATGGAACGACACATGGAATATGTTATTGGCTTGCTGGTCACATATATTTCTATCACTTATCTTTTCTCCCTATGGTTGTTCTCTATTCTAGATGTGATCAAGAGAATGTAATGATGATGATGGAGTGCGAACAGGGCTCATCAAGACAAAGGAGGATGTTCAATGTGCTTAGGATCGAGTGGATATGTAATAAAGACTTCACATTTGAGCATCTTGACATATCTCATTCAAGGATCAAAGCAATCATGGACGTGATCTGTGCCCATGTGTTTTGATATGTTATTTTTATTTTGTTTGAAGTCTTCCTCTAGATGAATACAAATTCTTTCATCAAGATGAAGGCAATATACCCAACAATAACCTACTGCAAACCCCCAAAGTAAGTACCATTCCCGCTAAGAGGCATGCGTGCTTACTATGTAGGATGTCTTGCACACTTGGACTTGAGATAAGAAGCCGAGTTTGTCACATGGACACCACATGCATCACAAGTGGGGATGCTTGTCCCTGATCTTTGAAGCCAAATCCCACATGGTGCTTGTGCTCATTCGCACACATGCGCGGGAAATCAGGGCAGTGCGTGGGCATAGGTGGCAGGCATTACCTGCATTGGCAAAGGAGGATGCACACACATGTGGTTTTGGATGCGGGCGCATGATCCCCACAAACTGCATGCATAAGCTGCCGAAGCTTACATTGTAGTCCACGGGTACTCCCTGCATGGGGCAGGGCCCAAGGCTTATGGCACCAAGCACAATGGCACCAATGTGGACCAAAGTACTAAAAAATATCAATGCATGTGTTGGAGGCATGGGAAGTGCCAAGGTTGGGCACAAAGTACAAGGGTGTTGTATGTGGACGTCGGGCCATGTGATACAACTAGACAGAGGATGCATAGAAGGCCATGGCCTATGGGCATGTGGCACCCAGCTGGGGGCATGCTTGTAGTATTAGTTCTCGTAGATGCTCAGATAGGGTTACATGCCTCATGGCGCTGGGTGCCACTAACCTACGGCAAACTGTGCCCCATCTCTATATTTCTGTATTGGCATTGTACCTCTTTTGTAATGGCTTTGGCCTCCGGTGTAATTTTACTCATGATAATAAAATGTCTTGATATTTTTCCAAGGATCTAGGCCTACCTCTTTCCTTACCCCCAATTAATCTTAAGCATTCCAAAGAGACTTCCATTGCACAAGTGAAGGCTGCTCAACCTTCCTGCTCAAGTGTTGAGGCCAACATGTGCTCCATCCGAGCATTTTTCTTAGCTCTGGATTTAATTGTGAGACACCTACCCACACATAGGATAATATGTGTCCACATAGTTAGGACTAAATAATATGGGTATTTTTATCTTTTTGAGACAAGTTAGATGAATTGTTAGATATTAAATTATTTATGGATGCATTTAAATCATAAATATTTTGGTCTTTTTTTTCAATGAATAAATCTGATTAAAATACTCTCACATCTATCATTCCTCTCAGAGAACTAACATTCCATTTATTTTGGTTAAGAGAGATAATGAACATCTTTTGAATCATATAATAGCTTTTCTTAGAGTTTGATCCATTTTTAATGTGTGCATTAGTTTTAATAAGGATTTCAAACTAAAGATGAACTAAAAATTCATCCAATATCCATATATTTTATAGTCCTCCATTTCAGTTATAACATCAATTCTACAATGATGATCCACTTCTCTAAGATTTTAAATTTCTGTGTTATTATCATATTCATGCTACTTATGTCATCTTCTTCTGCTCGTGACAAAATAGTATCAATACATTAAGGAAGATCAAAATTCAGTTAGAGATAAATTATGCCTGCATTTGGAGATTCCCACAATAACATAAGGAAGAAACCTAGTAGATAAAAAATCCTAAAGATAGCCACTTCCTAGTGACAACGTGATTGATAAACTCAATTCAGGGTTGAAGGTTGATACCATGTTAATTTACACATTAGTATCATACATTTATCACATGTATTTTTATTAAAATAATAATATAATAATTTTAACATTGCTTAAAATGACTAAATCAACTTTTAGAAAGTCATCCAGATTTTTCTACATTTTCTGATATATTTGTTTTAAGAAAATCAATTTTATTTTTCTTACAAAACATATTTTATAGTCCTCCATTTCAGTTATAACATCAATTCTATAAAGATCTCCACTTCTCTAAGATTTTAAATTTCTTATATTTATATATTATTATCATATTCATGTTATTTATGTCATATTCTACTGTTCATGCCAAAATAGTATCAATACACTAAGGAAGATCAAAAACAGTTAGTGATCAAAATTCAGTTAGGTTAAAAATTACCATAATTGACCAATAAATAATTGCATTGCAAGAAGGAATATTTCATAAAATAAGTGATAAAAATGCGTGAGAAGGAGAGAGTTGGTAAGGTGATAACTATAGATGGTAGGGGAACTAGACAACGGATGCCCTTGCCAACTATGCGAATTCTCTCAAACCCCCTCCCTATACATCACTTGGCAGGACCTTCCATAGGTGTCTTGCGACTGCCATTGCCTTGAGAGCCTCAGCTTGCCCGCTCTCTGCATGTGTTGCATCCTATCAAATGTTGGTCCTCGGGAGTGGCGTATTGCATGGAGTACTAGAGGCGGGAGTGCAAGACCTCTCGCCTAATTGATTTACCCTCTGCGCACCTCCACGATGATATCTAATGATTCCAAGAGGACCACTTATACTCCATGCATCACCACCTCCGCAGGATACGAGCACGCTATGGGCACCCACGGCCTTCTTCAGGAGCTGCACCGGTATCATCTTTGTATATTTTTCTTTTTTGCATCATGGGATTGGATGAGTAGGGTCCTGGTCTAATTGGGACATGTACGCTCACTCCACACCTATCAAAGCTTATAAAAACTTCACTTAATATATAAAACCTCCCTAGGTGGCATCCAAGTCACGGCTGGATCGGTCTGGGGGCACAACCCTTGGGTTGGCCATACCCGGCACCGTGTGTTTCGCCAAAAAAAACTATAGTTGTTAAGAATAATGATATGAGACATAGAAGAATGGAATGACAGTTTTATAGAGAGATATTGTATGAGATAAATGAAGAATAAATTGCACGAATAATGAGGAGATAAGAAGATGGACACACACATATATATATGTGTACATATAGGATAATTAATATATTGTTTTTCTGAATAATGTTGCGGTGGGTGGGTTAATGATTTTGTTATGGAGGGGATTAGACATAGGTGATGGGATTGAAAATGTTTTTCATGGGTGGAATGGATATATCTTAGCTAAATAGGTGTTGAGAGGATGATGCAAATCTGATGCAAGAAACCCAATATTTCACATTTTATCTCTTCAGGATAATTTACCCACATCTATATTGTTCCTTGCCTTAAATCAACTTGATAAAACCAAATGATAAAATTTAAATATTTATAATCTTTCATGAAGCCCCACATCAAGTGCGTCAGGTAGGATTTTTATGCCAACTTATCCCGTGTCTTCATTTGCTAATATTAGATTTTGAAAAAACCAAATCCAAAAATTAAATTATTACTTATAAATTAGTATTGTTCCAAAATTAATTTTATAAATGTATTTTAAACACAAATGCATCATAATATCACTCCAAATACAAGTAATCATAAAAGGCCCATAACATTAATTGATTATCACTCAATCAAAATAAACATGTAAAATAAATAGGATTACTGGAATTATCAACATGTTATCTGACCTCATTTCACTACGCCAATAATTAAGTGTTTTTGGAGTGATTCTGAGTAATATAATATTTAATGTATGTCGTCAAATTAATTCTATCATTTTTGGAATTGAAAGATTTATTTTAATCATTAAAGATTAATCTAAAAAATTAAGCTGGTTATATTTTGGTATAATTGATAAAAAAATGTTTCTAAATTTTATATTATAACAAATTTATTGAAAAATAATCCTATATCATTGACACAAAAAATCTTATATTATTTAGCATGATTTGTAAGAACTTTTAGTTTAATTGTAATCTGAACTTGTTCATTAGTTTTAAAATAAAAAATTCGGTAGTTACTTTTAGAAGAGCCATATATGAACATGAAATACTTCACTACTATATATGATGTGTTTCAGTTCTGTAACATCTAATAATAATGATTTAGCCCAAACCATGGACCAGTTCTTAAATACTAGAAAATGTCCGCACCATGGAGCATCTAATAATGATTCAGTCCAAGTATTTAATAAGAGGATTTGACAAGGCATTTATGCACCTTTAAGATGCATTGAGGAGAACTTTATGATGAAGTATGATCATGAAGCTAAATGTATAATCAAGATAATAATGGATTATATATATATATGAACATGTCCCACGGAGGAAGATCCTCACAAAGAGGACTATAAGTGAACTCAGTAGTTTTATCCACTTCTAAAGCCATGCATTATGCCTTCTAAACCTAAGGCAGATATATCATTAATAGATAGCAATAAATATGTATTATTATGGCATATTAATTGAGTATTTTTAGTGATACATACAGGCTGTGCATTATTTATACTAAAACATTTCAAAACTTATTGCATCATAATTTATATAATTAATTGATTTATCAGACTAACCCACTTGTTTCTCTTAAATCAAGCACACAATTCTCACTATTTTTTCTAAAGTTCTATTGAAATGAAGGATGTAGGCAAATATACTATAAATGAGATATAAGTAGAAACCGAAGGCCAATATTTAAAAAGGAAAAAATGCCAACTTAACCATATTTAGAAACCATCTCAACAGGTGGATAATTGAAATTTAGAATATGCTAAACTATTTTAGGATAAATGAAAATGTGGAAAAGGCTGGATTCCAAATATAACAGTCCCTTCATTCATTAGAAATAAATCCAGGCTTGAGAACATAGGTGCTCCTCTATTTAAACTTATATTCCCCATTCTTTGTACCCTATCCTTGCATTATATTCCAATATGTTATTTACATCCATAGTATATCAGTTTGATTAGTTCTAATCTTTACCGAGGATTTCATATTTAGAGAGAAGTGATCCAAATCCATTTACATGGAGCAGAAGAAGAAATACCATCATATTTGGCTCTAGCCTATGTTCATTTTGTTTCTTCTCATCTATCTCATTTTACCGTATTATCATTGAAGAGGATAGCTAGATCCATAACTTTCAAATGCCACCAACCATGCCTCAAAATACCTCATGTAGCAAAAGCTGTGGTACTTTTTGTACACCCCACGCAACAACCCAATTCTATTGCTTGCTACTGATGAACCAAAAACTAGGGTTGATTAAAAATTTCCAACCTTCTAATTTATAAAATAATATTTATAATATTTTTTACAAGATTAAAGAGCATAAGGCTTGAATGTGATGGAGCACGCCCAAACGACACCTAGGATATGTCATCGGAGCTTCCCTCGCTGTCATCAACATCACCGCTGGTCCATGTCCAGCCCGATCAACACGCCAAAGTGTCTATGAAGACGCCCGGGTTTGAATACCCCCGGGTAAAGCTTGTCCACGAACGTGCCCATTTTTTAATTTTATGTTTTCGTTTGTCCAATTTATGTTTTGTGTTCGTCACGATGTCTTCACTTTACTCGTCATGATGCGTCGGTATCGTCGTGTTTTATCCGTCATTTTTATTTCAAATCTTTTTAAGTTTTACCCTGTGTTATCCATTTAATTATTGTAAAAGGGGTCCCTTGTTGGGTCCTTTATGTGAACTGTTTGTAATGGGCACATCATGGCCCTATATAAGGCCATGATGGGCACATCCAAGAAACTAGATCTGCAATTTGTGTTGCCAGTTATCATTTAGCATCCAGGTCTCATCGTGGGGAAGAGGAGAAGAAGAAGGGAAAGAGGAGGAGAAGCGGGAGAGGGAAGGGAACATAGGAAAGAAGAGGAGAGGAACGCCACTGTTCCCCTCTGTCAGCAACCAGTTCGCACACGTTGTCCTATGTTATTGTGAGCCGGAAGCTGTGCCAGCACCTACGCACACGCCCTCGGCTGGAAACTCGAGGGCGCATCAATGGTTGATTGCCACCCGCTCGTTGGCGTCCGATCGCGCGAAGCCATTCGGCCAGATTACCTGCACGTGGCCTTGACCAGTGCCATACCCGCTCCCTCGTGCAACTATCGCAATCGTTAGACTCCATCGGTTCCATGTTTTCTTCACCGCGCATTGCAGATTGTACGTGACGTCTACAGTGTTGCCGCAACCAGATTTGGCTACGTCCACGTGGCATCTCCAGTCTCTGCGGGCTGGACCCGCTGCATCGTGGACTTGAAAGTTTTTCATCTGCTGACTGGACGCCACCACGTCATTTGACCCAAAACACGTTCTCCACGTATGCAAGCAGATCATGATGCGTTCTGCGGTGACTGTTGCACCTGCTGAGCTGTGGACTTGCACGACCTACGTCCGTTGACCAGACGCTCACCATTGTTGAACCAATCCACAGGTTCATCGCATGCCTGCTGATCAAGGTGTTGCCTGCGATGACCGTTGCACCCATCGTGCTGTCGTGATAGAGTGCATGTGCCTTTGCCAGCGTTACATTGAGCCACACTTGCATGTCAATGCCGTCACTCGTGCTGCCTCGGACGCGCTCCTCGACACCAGCCATCATTGAGTCTACTCAACGCTTACTGACGCCGACACAAATCACTCGCGTCTTCTACTCAGGTCGCATCGAGCCGTGCCCCACGTGCCATTGCTCATGGAGCGCATGTGGTTGCCGTAGTGTCTGGCATCACGCCTGCTGACGTGTGTGCCCCTTGTGCCGTGACACCAAACAATGCCGAGCCCACGTACCACTCACATCCGCGCCTTGAGCTCTCTTATCGCTCCTCCTTCAGCCTCGTCTTCATCCTCCAACGTCTTGGCCCGGCACACACCCCACCGTCTGTTGAGTTATGCCATGCCCGTCTCCGGCACCACTCCACCATACCTGCCCGTAACGGCTCACACCGACAAAGACACCGACGAACATTGTCACTGACGAGGTACGCCATTCTCCTTGCTCGTCAGTTAAATTACGTCTCACAGTATATTTTTGGCTGCACTCCACCGCGCTCGGGTCAGTTTAGGTGAGAGAATTATCAAGAAAATTATGAGTTGAGTGTTTCTTAGGTATGGGTCGAGCCCGTCTGTAATGTGTGAGCATCAACAGAATTCTTCTGTTCATCATCATAGTCACTGTCATGGCTCTGACAAGTGTCCGAGGTCATCGCCACTGTCATCGATCACCTACCTCAGATCTCGGAACTCTCACAAGCCAAACCTGCACGTACACTTCACCTAGGATTCTTGCCATCTCGTAGTTACATTCCGTAGGGACTGATAACATGTTAAATGAACCTATATTTGCATACATTTTAGATGTTTTTAGTATTATTAATTTATAATTTATCATGTTATTGTTTGAATTAACCAAAAATTTATGCATTAGCTAATAATTCCAACTTTTGCACATTATGATTATTTTTCACTAACTTCATTGACTTCTAGGAAGTCAATCAGTTTTATTTCTGATGAGTATTTTATAGTTCCAAATGTGCAGAAATTTACAGGAATTAGAAGATTTCATTATGAGAAAAATTGAAGGATTTTGGGACCTTAGTGATTATCAAAATGGGCTGCAAATGATGAAACAAAATTGTGGGCTTTTAAAGGAGAGACCAGCGGGGCTTGGACCACGACCTGACCTACATATTAGGCCTGAAAACACATTACAAAAGAAACAAACTGGAAATTACAAGGCAAAGCTCTCAACCCATGGAGAAAAAGAGGCAAAATGGCAAGAAAAGAGAATAGATAATGCCCAAAGGGGTATTTTAGTAATTCTCACAATGTATAAATGGACTTTTTCTCCCTCATTTTCCCTCATTCTGGACGTGCTCTAGAAAGTGGCTGGCCAGCAGGACAAGGCATTTTTCACAAACCAGGTTGTTCAACCTGATTAATGTAAGTTTATTGAAGTTTTCTCTTAATCTCGTCTCTTGTTTGCATTGAAAAATGCCTGATCCTGGCGAAATATAAGGATCCATACTTGAGAGGAAGCATTGAGGGCTCAGTAAACTTGCATTGAGGCTTTAGAATCTTAGATTTCTACCTTCTCCATCATTTCCCATCCATTTACCCTTAAAATCCATCACTTTCTCACTCTAAACACTAATTTTCTCCACTTTCTCTCTCTAAAGTAGGTTTTTTCTCTCACTAGACCTTCATCTATATCCATAGTTACTCCCCTAAAATTTTCATGAAAAATCTTCTTCATTTGCTCATCCAAATTCTATCTCAAACTCCTACACTCTCTCTTAATTTTCTCTCTCTATCTCCTCATTTTGGCCCTTTCTCTCTCTAAAATCTGTTATTTCTCTCTCTAGACGTCCATCCATATCCACAGTTCATCACCACAAAATTTCGAAAAAAATCTCCTTCATCTACACCTTCAAATTCCCTCTCAAACTCTCTCTACACTATCTCTTCATTTTCTCTCTCTATCCTCTTATTTCGACCTTTTATCTCTCTAGAAACATTTGTCTCTCACTATAAAATTTCTTCCTTTATCTCTCTATATCCTCCTGCATTCCCTACTTCGAATCCCAAAAAAATTGCATTGAAATATCATTTCTTATCCTCTCAAAGCACTTATTTTTTGTCTTCTAGCCGCCATCGTGCGGTGCCGCGCGGCGCTGTGCAGTGCCTGTGCCGCAGAGATCCCCCTCTGCCCGCCGGTCCGCGCGCAGCCAGCGCACAAGACCGCAGGGCACAGGGTTTTCCTGTGCAGGACTTAGCCAAATTCGGCCAAGTCCTGGCCATTGGGTTAAGCCCAATAACCTTAAGCCCCATTTGGCTAAGTCTTGACTTAGCCACATTGGGCTAACCTTAGTGGGCTGACCCAGGAAGGAGGCCAGCCCTCTACGGGCCAATCCAGGCCCGCCGGCCCATTCTGCCGCTCCGCCGCTCTTCCGCCGCCGCCGCCGCCGCTCCGGCGATCGCCGGAGTAGGTAAATTTCATATTTTTCATATTTAAAATTAATTAAAAATTGAAAAAAATCAGAAAAATCGAAAAAAATGTTGTCTATGTTAAAAAAATCCGAAAAAATTTGGAAAAAATCTAGAAAATTAATATAAGCTATTTAAAGTCATTTTAACACCTAAAACGTTTCAAAAAAAATCTCTATTTCTCATTTTTAATGCTTATAGTTGTGTTTTTTATGTGAATTAATCCCAGAAAATTCTAAAAATATTTATTTCTGATTAATTTGCTAAGATAAAATAGAAAAATTAGTTTAGAAATTTGAATTTTGTGTTTCTCCTTGTACTTTGGCTTAATTAAAAACATAGGGAAGTCTGAAAATTACCAACAAATCTTGAAACATCTCTTAATCTAAAAAAATATATAGTATTTTTCAGGTTTAAAATCATTTTCTTCATCCCAAGCTTGAGAAAGAATTCTGAAATTAAATTTCTGCCTCTCCGTGGATCAACTCCTTACTTGCCCTATATTAATTATAGAGTATTTAAGTGGAAATTTTCATAAATATTGTTGATTAAGTCTGAATCAAAACAACGACATAAAACCCCTTAAATTTGGACTTATCAGGGACTTACTCGTTGGACGACATCATCGACGATGTACGACTTCATTTTGTATCAGAGCATCATCTCGATACCCAACTGGATGACGATTCAAGCTATTTTAAAATAAACTTATTTTAAAATTTTAAAAGTGAAAAAATATTGATCATATTCGGTTCAAGATAATTTATCTAATTTTTTAAGAAGGGATTTATAAAGTATAGGTAATTTTCTAACAGGAAATAATAATTAAACACGTAACTTAGTGAGTTACTATCACTGGGTAACATGCTAATTGTGGCGGAATGAATGGACTGGATGAGATGACTGAAATATTCCCTAATTGTGATGGAGATGGCACATGTACATGCCATTGAGCAGCAGAGTGGGGGCAAGAGATGCAGATTTATCATTTCAGGTGAAATGGGGATGGAACAGATATGTGCAAGAGAGTAGCTGAGTTGGTGCTGGTGGGTGTGATAATAAAAACCTGTACTATCCTTGACAATGACAACCTTGGAAAAAGGACAAAGATATGAGTCTGTAAAAAATATGAAGATCACACTTACCTCATGGTCCCATGTTTGACATGATAAATGGTGTGTTCTTCATGAGTCTCGAACAGGACCTCACTCCAACCCTTCTCTCTTATAATCCAATAACATTACAAAATGAGTTTTTGAATGAGAAAAAATTCTGTTAATTATAGATAGGAGAAAAATCAAAGGATGTCTTTTCTAGGTGTGATGTTGGGACTCCTTTATGAATTCTTCAACCCATGAAGATTTAATTGATATTCTCACCTTCAAGTCTCACTAGATGGGGAGATATTTAAAAAATGGAGAAGACGACGGGCGCGCCCCACACCGTGTTTAGTGCCGTTGCACATCCCTCCTTGTGTCATATCGTCTCTGGCTATACTGATTTGTTGATCATATGGGTGACTCCTTGATGTCTCATGTGTCCCCTCCACCATTTCTGTAGCTAGATATAACTCTTTCTAAAATTGGGTTGGCTACTCCACAACACTCTTTCATGACACAAATCAATCGACTGTCACATATCCTCAATGAACATAGTTATGTGTGGTGGGTCTCTGAACTTGAACACTTCTTAGCATCCAGTAGTATGCTCCACCAGTTAATTCATCATCTAGTGCTTATTGTGGTTACATTTGCATCTTGGTCTCTGTTGGACTCATCTATCTTTCCTTGAATGCTGAAGAGCATTGAACAGCCCATCGTCAAGCCTCTCTCTTGTATTTGTCTCAGTCAACAATTTTGAATAACACTAGATAGCATGTATGCCAATCAAACAAATCTTAGTAGCACAGTGGAGATCTTTGAATAACTCCTTACATGAAAGCATGGTGATTCATCACTTTGGACATCTTTAGGGCCTAATTAAAGAGTTGGACATTTATCATCCATCAACCACCAATCACTAGGAGTTATTTCCTAGTATTATGTAGTAGCCTCATGAGTTAATAGCCTCTCGACTATGCAGTGTGCATCTCTCCAGCGATCTGATACCTATTGATAACATGATAAATGCATGGATAGTTAGATACATTTTAAATGATTATGGTGTTATTAATCCAGAATTTATCATGTTATTATTTGAATTAACTAAATATTTATGCATAGCTATAACTTCTAATTTTTGCACATTATGATTATTTTTTACTCAATTCCTTGACTTCTTTAAAGTCAAGAAGTTTTACTACTGTTGAGTATTCTATGGTTTCACATGTGCAGAAAATCATGGAATGAGAAAATACAATTCTTCAAGAGTTGAAGAATTTTTGAGAGTTTAATGATTCTCAAAAGGGGGTTCGAAAGGAGCAAAATGGTGTTTTGGGCCTTCAAATGAAAAATCAGATGAATATGGGCCAGTACCTGACAAGACCATTGGGCTTTAAAAAACATTCCAAAGAAAGAAGTTGAAGATTAGAAGGGGAAACTCTCAACCACAGATAAAAGAAAATAGAAAATACCCAAAGGGGTATTTTAGTAATTCTTCCAATCTATAAATACTCTTTTCTCCCTCATTTCCCCTCATTCTTGACGTGTTCTAGCAAGTGTCTGGGCAGCAGGACAACGCATATTTAGGAATCCAGGTTGTTCAACCTGCTTAATGTAAGTTTGTTGAAGTTTTCATTCAATCTCATCACTTGTTTGCATTGAAAAACACCTGATCCTGGCGAAATATAAGGACACAGATTTTAGAGGAAGCATTGAGGGCTCAAAAGATTTGCATTGAGGTTTTAGGTTTCCCTTTTCACATCATCATCCATCCATTTACCCTTAAAATCCATCATTTTGTCACTCTAAACATTCGACTTTCCCTATTTTCTCTCTCTATAATCATTTCATTCTCTCTCTAGATCTTCATACACATCCCTAGTTCATCCTCTCAAAATTTCATAAAGAGTATCCTTCATTTGCACCTTCAAATTCTATCTCAAACTTCTACATCCTCTCTTCATTTTCTCTCTCTCTATCTCTTCATTTCAGTCATTTTTTCTCTCTAAAACCATTTTTTCTCTCTCTAGGATCCATTACATTCTCTATCTAGATCATCCTTCATTATTAAATTCAAATTTCAAAAAAAAAACATGTTTGAATTCCATCATTTAGGGCAAAAAAGTGGAGTGTGCAGGACTTAGTCAAATTGACTAAGTTTTGATCACATTGGGTCAAGCCCAATAGGGCTTAGCCCAATTGAGCTGAACCTTAGTGGACTGACCTACTAAGGCCAGCCCTATACTGGCCACACAAGGACCGCTGGCTCATCCGGTCCGCCGTCGCCGCCACCAGCGATAGTCGGAAAAGGTATTTTCCTTATTTTCTATATTTAAAAATTCCTACAAAGTCAGAAAAAATCCCTAAAATTAATGTAATCAATATTCAGTGTTTTAAAATCTAAAAAATAATAAAAATATATTTAAGTCTCATTTTTAATATTTCTAGTGTTTTTTGGTGTTAATTAAATTCAAGATAATTCAAAAAATATTTATTTCCTATTTCTAGTGTAATTAAAATTATGAAAATTATTTTAAAATATTTTTAGTGTTTTATTTGTATTTGTGCTTAAATTTAGGTCATAGGAATTTAAATAAATTGACTAAAAATCCATAAAAATCTCAGAAATTATATTTCTCTTTTTTAAACTCACTTCATTCATTCCAAGCTTGGGAAAAATTCTGAAATCAAATTTCTGCCTCTCTACGGATCGACCCCTTACTTGCCCTATATCAATTATAGAGTATTTAAGTGGAAAATTTTCATAAATTTTTTTGGTTAAGTCTGAATCAAAACAATGACATAAAACCCCTAACTTTGGACTTATCAAATATTATATCTCATTTTTTTGCTGCTCTTAGAGTGACTTGGGTACCCTACATGTCAGCTCTAGCCATCCTACCTTGGGAGATACCTTTTGGTACTCCACTCGTCAAGGACCACATGTTTATCCTGCATCAAAATCGAATATTGGTCATGTAGCACGAGGGAAGCCCAAACTATGCAACCAAAATTCATGTCTAATGTACCAGCTTCTATAGCACCATCAAGTGCTTCATCTTTGACTTTCCAAGTGACATTGATCTCACCTGAATATCAAACACTACATAACCTGAGTGGTACAATGACTCCTCCATCAACCAATATGACATCGCTTCTTACTCTTTCCACATCAGATACACATGTCCTCTTTGAATCATCATCGTTACCATGGATTATTGATTGAGGGGCCTCCACCCACATGTCTGGTACCTTACTGGATTTTCCTAATCATCCTCTTGTTACCATTGCCAATGGGTAGACTTGTCCAGTCAAAGACCATGGTAATATTGTAGTAACCCCGAGTATTCCTCTCACCTAAGTTCTCTATGTTCCCATATTTCTTACTATTTGTGCCATTATCCAAGCCATCCTCGTCTCAGTTACATTTTTCTATTTTCATTGTACATTACAGGCTGTGTGAACAATGGTAATGACTCATTCAAGGTGTGACAAGGTATGAGGCATCTACAAATTTAATTTCTTATTAATGTTTTTCTAGCCCTCAAACCCTTTTTCTCCTCGATGTTCACTTCATCTATTTTTTATAATTCTCACTTCGAACATCCTTGTTTTGAAATACTTCAAAAACCCTTGTTTTGGTTTTCTCTTAATAAGTTTTTTGTGTAGTTCATGTTAGTTATTTAAACACTATCGTTCTTCATAAGTGAGTCTATATAGGATTCCATGCTTAGCTACCTTTGACCTCATTCTCTATGATGTATGGGTCCCTCTTGTACTCTGTTAATCTTGGGCCATAGTTACTACATTGTCTTTGTTTATGACTATACTTGGCTGAGATGGGTCTATCTTCTTCAAGTTCAAACCCAAGTTCACACTACAGTTGTTCACGTCATTACCAAGGTCATTGCACAATAATCTACCATACCCATAATCCTTCCGTATGGCCAATGCTTTGGATTTGATCCAAGACTCACTTTGCACATTTCATGTTGATTGAAAAATTCTTTATCAAACCACGTGTCTGCACACATCCAAGCAAAATGGTGCCGAATAATAAAAACATTGGTAGCTTCTTGAGATTTCTCACATACTACCCGTTGAGATGAATGCTCCTCGTTCTTTGTGGTGAGATGTATTATTGAAAAACAGATATATCTGAAGTCAGTTTCCTTCCACCCACTTGGCGGGGTAATACTACTTCATCATTTTCTCCCAATTTTTTTTCTTTTTATCCTTACCCCCTCAAGTCTTTAGATGCATTAAATTTTATCCAATAAACTTTCCCTCGTGCCCTCAAGTGGGTCTTTGTTGGCTAATCATGAATCACATCTATTTTCCTAATATTCATCGCTATGTGACATTAGTTGATATTATGTTTCATGAGGAGTCTCCTTTATTTTCCCCAACATTGACTCATCCTTGATCCAATGGATCATCACCAAATGGTTTTCCTCCTTTGGTGGTCATTGTGTATCCCTTTCCTACCCTTTCTACTTTTATAGTTTCTCCCTTGTCTGCTCCTTTATAGGCACCTCAGGCTTTTTCGTCATCTAATCATGTGCCTTATGATCAGATTCACCTTCATCATCTGTTGGTAAGACCCTTCTAGTGATCACTTTCATGGGAAAGTACTTCATCTTCATGTTCCTATTGCCCTCCACAAAGGTATTAGGGTTTTATTTCATTGTTTGTATTTTTGAGCTTAATCAATAAAAATATAACCTATACTCACGTAAATAAATCTGAATAATGATGATTACAGACTGTCTACATAGGGAACGATAATTAATGATTTTATGTTATTTAAATAGTGACTAATGCGATTATATGAGATAACATTACAAGGGTAGATAGTGTTAATTATTGATAAAATATGTGCTCAATGGTAAAAAATTTTTAAGGGTATTAGGTGTTAATTATTAATAAAATGAAGATGCTTATAATATGAACTATGAAGTGTTCATCTTAATTTTAGAAGAAAGAGTGAGAAAAAAATTGGAGGGATAATAAAAATTGAAGATGCTTATAAATGGGATTGAGATGATGAAAATAACACATCATGTAAGGGGGATTTCAAGTGAGATGATAAAAGGAATTTGTCATGAAATGGGGGATATGTGATTGAAGGGTTTAAAGACATAATGTGATGGCAAAACATGATGGTGAAATTGATCTAAGCTAATGATGAGGCAACCATGAACCAATGCAAGGAGATGATACTTATTTTAGATCATTATGTTTTGCCAGGATCACAAAAATTTTGAAGTGCAGGTAAGCTCCCTTTGAAACACCAAGGATTCTATGAACACACTTAATGGATCTCATAAACTCATTAGCTTTCGATCAGACTACAAAAGCATTGAAGGGAAAATATGTAACATATCTTTAATTTTGATTTATAGTCAACTTTGGCTTTACATTTTGGGGCATCTTCCTCTCCTCAATATCATTTACCTTTTCATTAAATAAATTAGTGTTCTCTCTATCAAATGTTGATTCATCTCATAGAGAAAAATCAGGTATCATAAGCGTAATTTAATAAATTGGTAAATTTTTTAATGAAGGTAAAATGACAAAATTTTGCGCTATTTTATATGAAACTTTTAATGGCCTATCTTTAACTGAATGTGATGTCATCAAACGGATGGTTCACTCTGTATATAATATGAAGCCGGTAAGTGTAGTGGAAAAAAGTAATAATTGCAGGTACTTTTACGATGTCCCCTTGGTTGTAGCCAGGGATTGTCAACTTTCTTGAGCTATTTGTTGGATCCTTGAAGCTGCTTTCCAATGACATATAAGCTACATGATAAGCTTAGAAAAATCTATCAAAGCCACCAAAGGAATACAATATTATTGTCTTAGAAAGACACATGAAGTCATTTTTTTTTATTTCTTGGAGTAATAGAATCTAATAACTTCGTTTCATGATCAGTCTAAGCTCTAAGATGTAGTTTAATCCCCTTTCTCACATTAATGTTATGATGTCACATTGAAATTTTATCACAATCCATATTGTTCTCTCCTTGTCAGATTTAGAAGAACTTTTTTATAAAATTCTTGTTCTTATTCATCAAGTTTATAACACTATGAACATTTAATAATGAAGGCCATTGGAAGGAAAAGTTTGATTGTGTATTCTGGCATTTTTCATGTCCTGTGTGATATCATGAGATGAATTACATATCATGTTTTTTTTCACAAACTGAGCCAAACAATGAACCAATGATGATTAGGAAGTCAAATAAAGTTCAACTTTTTACACATTTCACTGATGCGAATATTTTTTTATTAAACTGGTGTGAGAGAGATAGGTCCGCTTTGAAAGACATGCCAATTTTTGAAAATTTTGAAATCAAATATAATGTTTTTTTTAGTTTGCTTTACAAGGGACACTCTTATAAAAAAAGTATAGGACTGGAAATGAGTAATTTAGCGGATTTAAATTCATCCACATGGGTAATATCAATAATAACTAGAAATAGAAAACATCAGATATTAATCATTATCTAATATAATAATTTATGTTTTATAATTTAAATTTGTCTTACAAATACATTAGGTGCACATAAAAGTTGATTATTTCAGGATCAATTAAAAAAATGGATACAATACAATTAGATCAATCAAGGTGGTTGATGTGGAATTGGTAAACTCAAAATTAGGATTTTAATTCATGTTGATGTTTTTGAGTTTAATTAATAAAAATATAAATATGTACGCAATTAAATACAGTTGGTGATGAGTAGGACTGTCTCCACAGAATTAATGATTTTATATTATTTAAATAGTGATTAATGAGATGAGATGGCATAAAAAAACTCAGGATTGAGAGATGAGAAAGTTTAAGGTGAGAAGGTGGTAATTACTTATAAAAAGATACTATTATCGTAAGGAGTAGATAGTAATAATGAGGGTATTAAAAGAATGAGTGAGAAAGATAATGGACATACATAACTAGATAATAAAGTAAGTAGACTAGAGTGATATGATGAAATAAATGAGGCATGTAAGACAGATGAAAAGTGAGATGGCAAAGAGACGGTGATGTGAAATACACGAGACATGAAGTTATGTAAAATAGAATGATGAAAGGGATCTAATTTAATAATAGTATTGAAAAACTATTGTAAGATGATGATGATTACTGTAGATCCTTATAGTATGCCAAGATCATGGTGATTTAGGAATACAGATGAGCTACCCCTCTTCTCTGTTGCCTATCTCACACTTAGGACACCAAGAACAAGCTTGATGGATCTTAGAAACTCACTATCTTTCAATTAGCCTACAAAACATAGGAAAAAAATTTAAGGATGATTTTTTCAATGATTCACACCTCAATTTATAGATTAGAGAGCCATGGAGAAATATTTCAATTTAAGCTTAATCACCCTTATGGATCGTTAGATATTGAGCTTCGAAGTTGGAGAAATTCAATTTGTCTATTTTTCCTCTCTTCTCATCATTAGCACTGTTGTCTTTTGTGGTTAAAATATTTTGAAACTATATTCTCCATGGAAATAGGGGGTGAAGACTAAGCGACCCTCAAAATTTGAACTCAATCAGCCTTCTGCATCATCAGATTTCAAGCTTTGAAGTTGAAGAAATCCTAGTTGTCCTTTTCCCCCTCTCTTCTCATCATAAGCACATTGGATTTCTCATTTACATTTGGCTGTTAAAATCTTTAAATGTTCATTTACTAATCTATTGAAATGGATACCTCATCCCTTATAATCATAAATTACATTGTATTATTAGTAATAATTTCATGCATTTTATATGCTTATTTTCATTGGAATAATCATAAATCCTTGTTCTGAATGGTTAAAATTATATATTGCAGTTTTAGAATGATTTTCCATTTTTATTGAATTCATGTTATTTTAACATAATTTTTTACTTTGATAAAATAATTTTACAAGTCAGAAAATATTTAGTAAGATTTGGCTCAATATTTTAAGGGATTTATTATATTTTCAAAATGATTCTGATATTCTGATTTTTCTTGATTTTTCAGTATTTTTGTAGAATTTTTTAAATATTGTTTAGTGTTTTTTTAGCCATCACCCTGTTGAGGAAGCGCCAAAAAAGGTATTTTAATAAGAAATATTTATTATTTTTTAAAATTATAAATTTCTATAAAAGTTCCCTAGATTATTCAATAAAATTTGAATATATTTGGTTAAATAAAATTAATATTATATGACCTTCCTAGAATTAATTTTCACTAGGTTGCTTTTGTTTAATTAGATTTGTTCCCTAAAATAAATATAAAAATCCTAAAAAATAAAAATCAAAGATAAAATTCACTTATTCAATATTTGCTCTCTGTGGACTTGACCATTGCTTGTCTTGTGTTCGTAAGGAAACTTACAAATACTTTTGAATAAATCAGAAGCCTTAAACAAAATTTTTAACCTTAATTTCTTGTTTATCAATCTCTCCGTGGGCGACAAATGTCTCAATGTAGAGAAGAAAAGAGGTAACTTTTATATTTTAATCATTGTGTGACATGGCGGCACAGTGCCATGTGACACGTCAAAACATTCTCTTTTTTATTTTATCAAATAAATGGTGCAACGATGTGTGTCATTAACATTATAAAACTCAAGAGATGCCCAATGGTTGCATGACATGACTATGCGTTTCCACACTCCACGTTAGCATCATTAAACAATTGTATTGGTATATGTGCGATCCATGTGTATCACTGCAACTTTTGATTTTTCAATATTTAAATAATTAGATTTTAATAATATTTATTTTATCAATATTCTCATCACATTTACTATGACTTAAATCCAAAATGTTTTCCTATTGGTCCACTTTATACCTGCGAATAAAAATTAAAAAAAGGTGTCAGTGAATAATTGGGCTCTATGACATCATGATTTGAGATGCCATGATGACACCCTTTTCAGTTATTAGTTGCATAAATCATTGCATAAAAGTGTGATTGGGTTGCCATTCGACCAAATCTAATGGTGACACATGGCATGTCATTAAAATACTATCAAATCCGCATAAATCAGAGCTTCACTCTAAACATAGATTTAACCATCTTAAGATTGATTACATGAATATATAATTATTTTAATGCATAAACATTTAAATTGCATATAATTAACCCAATATTTTAAGGATTAGGTAGCTCCAGCAGTAATATCAAAATCCAGCCCACTTGATAGATCAACCAATTTGATCAGATAGACTATTTTGATCATCAAAATTGCTCAACGCCTATGAACAACCTATCCAATCGAATCATGGTATGTTGCTTTACCTTCAACTCAAACCATACCACTTCTTGATGTCAACACCTGCAATTATTGAACATTATTTTCTCTGATTTGTGATTAACTTGTCAATTACTAACAATATCCCGAATACCTCCTTGCTTAATTGAGTTCTACTCAATGCATACTCAATCCTATTTTCTTTTAAAACTTAATAATATATTTAAATATTTGAATTCTGAATTAATATGTAATGACGGTATCTTTATTAATGATATGTAAGTATTTCTACTAATTTAAAATTTTATTAACATTAACAAAAATCATCACAACATTTGTTTTTGAGTATTATAATCTAGGGTGCTATTGTAGATAGGGTTGGACATTTTTAATGGAGGACCAATCAGAATAGACCAATTCTGGACCATTGGTCTAGATTCGGTTTGAACTGAAGATTGGGAATACCTTTGAAACCGAACGGGACCCCCCACATTGCTTCTATCCTGCACACATCCAGCTCTTGTTATCAGCTCCCAACTGCCGTTCTTCCATCCCAGTTGTCGTACCCTTCCCCCCTTCCCAGCTCTCCCCTCCTCATGTCCCCCCTTCCATCCTCTGCGCTGCTGTGATCATTTTCTGGTAGTACTTTTAGTCACCTTTTGGAATGTATTTTCCCAATTTTTGAGGTTTTAATTATGTCATCTTTCTCTACCTCCTCTAGGTTGAAGCAGCAAGGCCATACTTAACTGATGCCCTGTTGGATGCCGCGAGATGAATGAATGGAGCCAACCTGAGCTAGGAACTTCCTTTTTTCTAAATTGAAATTATAGATTTTTGCAGTAAAGTTCTGAATTGTACGTGAATGGCACTAAAACTTTTCTGTGATTTTGACCTTTACACTTTGACATTGAAATTGACTTGTTAACCTGACTGGACAGCACCAAAATAGACCTAACGGAAACTGACCAAACTTGTGGTAAGGTTTAGGTCTTTGCTAAAAAGTGGGACCAGGACGGGTGTGTCCAACCTTGGTCGTAAAAGTAAGGATAGTGGTCTAGAATCATGTGGCCAGGATGGTGGCGAATCTTGTGGCATGATAACAGAGTCCCATCCAATGACCCTACTTATCTGGAATATTACTGTACGGCATGAACTATGTGATACAAAATCCGAGCACCCAATCACTGGACGCTCTCTCCCCCTCCAAACAGCATATCCACAGCAACTATGCGCCAAAGTCCCGCCGATTTACATACTTTCAAGGGCTCATCTTCTCACATTATTCTTTGCTCGATATTATTTTCAAGTCTGCTCCTGCAATAGCGTGCCATGTTCGAGTACGAGACAAGAGTACGAAATACAAAGAGAGAAAGGACGCGATAGGAGGATTTCAGGAGAGAGAAGGGAGAGATAGAGAGAGAAAGAGAGAGAGATAGAGATTATGAGAGACGCAGAGAGAGATTTTCGGTCCCGGACAAAGACCGGAACCGAAATTTCGGTCCACCGAAATTCGGGAAAGAAAAATCCCAGTTCGGTAGGTTCGATAGAATTTCGGTTCTCATGTTATTCCTTACATAGTAGTATGAGAGAGAGAGTCTAATAGTGAGCGAGCAGAGAGAGATAGAGTCATGGAGAGAGAGAGCAGAGAGAGAGAGGGGAGTCATAGAGAGAGAGCAAAGAAAGAGAGATGGTGTCATAGGGAAAGAGCAGAGAGAGAGAGAGAGAGAGAGAGCCATACGGAGAAAGAGCAGAGCGCAGAGAAAGTCATAGAGAGAATGAGAGCGATCAGAGAGAGAGAGAATCGTAGAGACAGCGAGAGCAGAAAGCAGTGAGAGAGAGTCGTAGAGAGAGCGGAGAGAGAGAAATTCATATAGAGAGAGTGAGACAGCGAGAGTCATAGAGGAAGCACACTGAAAGAGATTTAGAGAGAGAGAGAGCGCAGAGATAGAGAGATTTATAGAGAGATAGAGAGTCGTATAGAGGGAGTGGGAGTTGAGAGGGTCATTGAGAGAGAAAGAAAAAGCAGAGAGCAGATAGAGTCATATAAAGAGAGAGAGAGAGAGCAGAAAGCAGAGAGTCATATGAAGAGAGAGAGAGAGAGCAGAAAGCAGAGAGTCATATGAAGAGAGAGAGAGAGCAGAGAGTAGAGAGAGTCATAGAGAGAGCAGAAAGTAGAGCGAGAGAAATAGTCATGGAGAGCGCAGAGAAAGTCATAGAGAGAGATCAGAGAGAGAATCGTAGGGAGAGAGCAGAGGCGGAGGAGCATTAATTACAAGAGGCGCCCTCATCCTCCAGAAGACGGCTTCTCACATAATTCTTCGTTCGATATTATTTTCAAGCATGTACTATGTTTGCGTACGAGAGAGTAGGATAGACAGAGAGAGAAGGGCGTGGGAGAAGTGCAGGAGAGGGAGAGGGTGGGAGAGAACGAGATAGAGATTGATAGAGATGTAGACAGAGAGGAATGGAAAATTTCAATTAAACGAGTTGGTTCCGGACAGAGACCGGAACCGAAAAAAGTCCTGTTCGGTCCGGTCCTACCGAATTTCGGTTCCCCACGTAAATCGTTACTGAGTAGTATGAGAGAGAGAGAGTCATAGTTAGACAGAGAGCAGAAAGAGTCACTGAGAGAGAGAGCACAGATCAGAGAGAGTCATAGAGAGAGAGCAGAGGGGTGAGACAGTCATAGGGAGGGGGAGAGGAGTGCAGAAAGAGAGAGTAATAGAGAGAGAGCGGAGTGCCAAGAGAGAGTGTAAGAGAGAGAGAGAGCACAGAGGAAAGAGAGAGTCACAGAGAGGGCAGAGAGCCATAGAGAGAGAGCAGAGAGTAGAGAACCATAGAGAGAGAAAACAGAGAGCCATAGAGAGCCATAGAGAGAGAGAGAGCAGAGCGTAGAGAACCATAGAGAGAGAAAACAGAGAGCCATAGAGAGACAGAGAGAGAGAGCAGAGCAGAGAGCAAAGAGAGAGCCACAGAGAACGAGCAGAGAGCAAATAGAGAGTCACAGAGAACGAGCAGAGAGAGCGAGCAGAGAGCAAAGAGAGAGTCACAGAGAACGAGCAGAGAGAGAGAGAGCAGAGAGCAAAGAGAGAGTCGCAGAGAACGAGCAGAGAGAGCGAGCAGAGAGTAAAGAGAGAGTCACAGAGAACGAGCAGAGAGCAAAGAGAGTCATGGAAAGAGAGCAGAGAGAGAGAGAGTCATGGAGAGACAGCAGAGAGAGAGAGTCATCATAGAAAGAGAGCAGAGAGATAGAGTCATAGAGAGAGAGAGAGTCATAAAGAGAGAGGAGAGAGAGTCATAAAGTGAGAGAGAGTTATAGAGAGAGATCAGAGAGAGAGAGTCATAAAGAAAGAGATCAGGGAGAGAGTTATAAAGAGAGAGATTAGAGAGAGTCATTGAGAGAGAGAGAGCAGAGAGAGAGAGAGTAGAGAGAGCAGGGAGAAGAGAGCAGAGAGCAGAGGGCAGAGGGCTGAGAGATATAGAGAGATAGCAGAGAGCAGAGTGCAGAGAGTCATAAAGAGATTAGAGAGAAAGGAGAGAGGAAGAGCAGAGAGAGATAGCAGAAAGAGTGAAAGAGGAGAGAGCAGATAGCAGAGAGAGAGGGAGAGAGAGAGTCATGGAGAAAAAGAGAGAGAGAGTGAGTCATATGGAGAAAGAGAGAGAGAGAGAGAGAGAGAGAGAGAGGAGGGAGGGAGAGAGAGAGAGTCATATGGAGAAAGAGAGAGAGAGAGAGAGAGGAAGGAGGGAGAGAGAGAGAGATATGGAGAGAGAGAGAGAGGAGGAGGGAGGGAGAGAGAAAGAGTAATATGGAGAGAGAGAGAGAGAGGAGGGAGGGAGAGAGAAAGAGTAATATGGAGAGAGAGAGAGAGAGGAGGGAGGGAGAGAGAGAGAGTCATATGGAGAAAGAGAGAGAGAGAGAGAGAGAGAGAGAGAGAGAGAGTCATATGGAGAAGAGAGAGAAAGAAGAGAGAGAGAAAGAGGAGAGAGGAAAGAGGAGAGAGAGAGAGAGAGAGAGAGAGATAGAGAAAAAAAGAGAGAGAGAGAGTCATATGGAGAGAGAGAGAGAGAGAGAGAGAGAGAGAGAGAGAGAGAGAGAGAGAGAGAGAGAGAGAGAGAGAGAGGAGGGAGGGAGAGAGAGAGAGACATATGGAGAAAGAGAGAGAGAGAGAGAGAGAGAGAGAGAGAGAGAGAGAGAGAGAGAGAGAGAGAGAGAGAGAGAGAGAGAGAGAGAGAGAGTACTGGAGAAGACGCGGCCACGTTGAACACTTGAATAATATCAGCGAGTGGGAGAGGGAACTTGCGGTGTCCGAGTCCGTCTCCGGGCCTATGCCAGTTTAACGGGCCCGAGGCCCACCCCGCATCTGACGCAATGGACGGAGGACGAGCGCCGAATCGCCGCACTTAACGGCGGCCCAAACACTATAAATACCCCCAATTTCCGCTGTAGGGCGACGGGAATTACCAGAGAGCGCCAGAGAGAGCCGGCGAAAGAGATCTCCATGGAGCGCAAAGCCATGGCCGAGGCGGAGAAGCGAGGAGAGGCCTGCCAAGGAGACGATTTCGACCCCGGATCTCTTCCCCCTTTCACCATTGGCGAGATCCGAGCTGCGATTCCAGCGCATTGCTGGGTCAAGAATCCATGGAGGTCGATGAGCTATGTGGCCAGGGACGTTTTCGTCGTCGCCGCCCTGGCTCTCGCTGCCTCGCGGCTTGATAGCTGGGCCTTCTGGCCCGTCTATTGGCTCGCTCAGGGGACGATGTTCTGGGCCATTTTCGTTCTCGGCCATGACTGGTAAATCTAGACTCCTTTCCTCGCGTGCAATTTGGATGTGTTTATCGATTCGCTTCTTTTCCGATGATTTCTCCTTCTTTGCCTCTAGATTCCTTTCCTCGCGTGCAATTTGGATGTTTTCATAGATTCGCTTCTTTTCCGATGATTTCTCCTTCTTTGTCTCTGTTTTTAGCCCTCGTCCTGAATGTACCACACAATGTCCAATCTTCTTCAAGGGAAAGAGGAGGCACTTCATAAAATTATCCTTTTTCAGATGCATTTCTTAACCTCGCTGTTTTCTTTCTCTCCCAGCCACGTCCGGGTCGTTTTTTTCCCTATTTTTACCGCACGCTGCCTTCCAGAGAATCAGATCTGACCGTAGCAGCCGCATTGATATATTCTTCCTCTCTCTCTTTGTCTGCATATTATAATATTTAAATATAAATCTCGCTCAAGAGCAAAGAAAATTTGGGCCACTCGTTCTTAAATTAATGCCCAAATTGAGCAGATCTGATGTCTCGTGTGGTTGCAGTGGCCACGGGAGCTTCTCTGACAGCAAGATGCTCAACAGTACCGTTGGCCACCTCCTCCATTCCTTCATCCTCGTGCCCTATCACGGATGGTCGGTGTTCCACCCCTTCTCTGAAATTATTCCTTTTCACTGTCAGGATTAACAGAAACCACTCTGTGATTAACAGGAGGATTAGCCACAGAACCCACCACCAGAACCACGGCCACGTAGAAAAGGACGAGTCTTGGCACCCGGTAAGCGAGCTTTGATCTAGAAAATTAAACAACCCTTTCAGCGATTAACACACTTAAAAACATGGCAGTTGCCGGAAAGGATATTCAAGAGCTTGCGAGAGTCGACTCTCAAGCTGCGTTTCTCTTTCCCCTTACCCTTGTTCGCTTTCCCCGTGTACCTGGTAAGTGATTAGTGAAAACAACTGTGAAAACAACTGATTAGTGATTAGTTAATTACCAATTATGGTTCTTGTCTGATAATCTCGCCATGGTTGCAGCTCTACAGAAGCCCAGGGAAATCAGGCTCCCACGTCAACCCTTACAGCGATCTCTTCACCCCCAGCGAGAGGAAGGCGGTCGCCACCTCGACCTTCTGCTGGACTTCAATGCTACTTCTCCTCGCCGGGATGACGTGGCTCCATGGCTGGACCTCCGTGATAAAACTCTACTGGATCCCCTACTTGGTAATCAACCCCTAACCATGAATTACAGGCTAAACATTGTCATTAACTGGGTTGATTTGGGTGAAACTCAGATCTTTGTATCGTGGCTGGATCTCGTGACTTACCTGCACCATCACGGACACGACGAGAAGCTACCCTGGTACCGGGGAAAGGTGATTGATATAAATGTCGTCAATGCGCCTTGATTAGTATAGTTTACGGCGCGTATTAAGCTTGCTTATGACTTGTAGGAGTGGAGTTATCTCCGAGGAGCGTTGACAACCATTGACAGAGACTACGGCATCATCAATAACATCCACCACGACATAGGCACCCATGTCATCCACCATCTCTTCCCACAGATTCCTCACTACAATCTCAGAGAAGCGGTTGGTTAATCTTCTCTGTTGGGTTTTTCTGACAGCACCATGTCTCTCTCTAGAGTTATTTATCTCTCTCTCTTTGACGGAGAACAGACGGAAGCGGCGAAACCGGTGCTGGGGAAGTATTACAGGAAGCCGGAGAAGTCTGGGCCTGTTCCGTTCCACTTGATGGAAACGCTGGCCAGGAGCTTGAGGAAGGACCACTTCGTCAGCGACGAAGGCGACGTCGTTTACTACCAGACGGATTACCGGCTGTCCGGCGCTGCCGCCAAAGCCGTCGGCCTCTTCAAAGCCGACTGATCGACCGTCTCCGTTTCCCTCCGTCACGGAGAGAGAAAGAACCGTCTCTCGCAGTCTCGCTCTAAACTTCCATCTCTTCCGCGATTTTTCTGCTTAAATAACATCGCATGTTGATTTTTGGGCCGTTTAGAGCTGGCCCGCTGAAACTTATGACGTGTCAAATCTCCCACCACAGTTCCCCCGCCGCCATTTTGATAAAGCAGAACCCGTTTCCTCCAATGAGAGATCGCCACGTCGGACGGAGATACGCGACCACCGCTACTGATTGGCGGAGTGAACACGTCAGCATAGGAATCCGCGCCGTACTCACCGTTACCGACATCGCTTTCGAGTTATAATTTAAAAAGATCGACAAAGGCGGTGGACTAAAAGGGGTTATTCGACGGCCTGTGATTTGGCCACGTAGGTTAATCAGATTCATGTGGACAGTGAGAGCTCGGCGCTCTCTCTCTTCGTCGGAGGGGGGGTTTTAAAAGAGGAGAAGAGGGGGGAGGGAGAGGGTGAGGAGAAAGGGAAATTAGAGGCTCCGAGCAGTATATAGCGGGGGCCTTAGACGTCTCATCTCCTCCACAACCCTAGCTCGAGGAAGAAGAAGAAGAAGAAGAAGGGCGGAGCTTCTGGCCATGGCGGGGGGCGCGATGGCGAACTACGTTCTGTCGGAGAGCGGCATTCGGCCGCTTCCCTCGCGCCTCTTCCTCTCCCGAGTTTCGCCCAATTCTCGCATGGCGCAGCCGATTCCGGCGATCTTGGGCGCGCAGAGCGGTCGCCTCAGCCGGCCCGTCGTCCTCGGACCGCGCTCGGCCCGGGATTGGGCCGTCAGAGTCAGCGCGCCGCCGAGAACGGCCGTCGTGGAGGAGAAGGAGGAAGAGAACAGCCAGAGCGAGTTCGACCCGGGCATGGCGCCTCCGTTTTCCTTAGCCGATATTCGAGCCGCGATTCCCAAGCACTGCTGGGTCAAGAATCCATGGCGGTCGGTCTCCTACGTCGTCCGCGATGTGGCCATCGTTCTCGGCCTCGCCGCCACCGCGGCTTATCTGAATAGCTGGGTTGTTTGGCCGCTCTACTGGGCCGCCCAGGGAACCATGTTCTGGGCTCTCTTCGTCCTCGGCCACGACTGGTACCCCCGAAAATTTCCCCTCCCCTTTCAATTCGACAGAATTCTGATTCGATTCTCGATGTGATTGTATCAGCGGCCACGGGAGCTTCTCCAACGATCCGAAGCTGAACAGCGTCTTCGGCCACTTCCTCCATTCCTCCATTCTCGTGCCTTACCATGGCTGGTGAGTTTCTCTTAATTTTCCCCAAATCCTCTTCTTCTTCTTCTTCTTCAATCTCCATTGCTTCATTTCCATCTTCTCTGTGCAGGAGGATCAGCCACAGGACACACCACCAGAACCACGGCCACGTCGAGAACGACGAGTCCTGGCACCCTGTGAGTGATCGGCTGGAGGAAATCTTCTCTTTTTCTTGTTTCTCTTTTCCTCTCTCACGGTATGAAACTCTCGGTTTTGGCGCGACAGCTGCCAGAGAAGATCTACCAGAGCTTAGAACCGGCGACCAAGATTCTTCGATTTACGGTGCCGTTTCCTCTGCTCGCTTACCCCATCTATCTTGTGAGTTCTCGCTATATTTCTCAGTTGAAAAGCTACTCCTCCTCCATGGATTTTTCTCAATTGTCTCTTCTTCAGTGGACGAGGAGTCCTGGGAAGAAAGGGTCACATTTCAACCCGGAAAGCGACCTGTTTGCGCCGAACGAGAAGAACGACGTGCTGACTTCTACAGCCTGCTGGACGGCCATGTTGGCACTGCTTGCCGGTCTCTCCTTCGCCGTGGGTCCGGTGTGGATGCTCAAGCTTTACTTAGTTCCTTATCTGGTACAGCGCTTCGCTCTCCACCAACCCAAAAGAGAAAAAATGAAAACTTCTATAACTCTCCTAATGGGGTTTTCCCCTTCTTCAGATCTTCGTCATGTGGCTAGACTTTGTCACCTACATGCATCACCATGGCCACGAGGAGAAGCTTCCCTGGTACCGTGGCAAGGTAAAACCAAAATAATCATCAAACCCAGCATTTTAGGGACCATCAAAATTCTGGGTTCTGCTCCAAAATTACAAATTTCTAACAAAAATTCCAGGAATGGAGTTACCTGCGGGGGGGGTTGACGACGCTGGATAGAGACTACGGATGGATTAACAACATCCACCACGACATCGGGACGCACGTTATTCACCATCTCTTCCCGCAAATCCCCCACTACAATCTCATCGAAGCGGTGAAGCTCTCTCCCTTCTTCTCCGCCGTTCGATTCGTGTTCTTTCCATGATTCCCTTCTTCTCCGCCGCTCGATTGGTGCTTCTCCGCTGATTTAGAGAGATTATTTTTGCTTGATTTGGCAGACGGAGGCGGCCCGGCCGGTGCTGGGCAAGTACTACAGAGAGCCGAAGAAATCGGGGCCGCTGCCCTTGCACTTGTTTGGGGATCTGCTACGGAGCTTGAAGACCGACCACTTCGTCAGCGACGACGGAGACGTCGTCTACTACCAGACCGACCCTCGCCTGTGATTCGACCCGGTCGCATTCATCGCACGGTGTCCGATTCGACGCCCCCGCCCCTCTCTCTGGCATTCAATCGAGCAACTATCGAACCCAATTTGAGAAGAGTCCTCTCGAAAACATATATTTACTGCGCCGGTCCAAATCTTTTTAACATTCGACCCGATAGGCCGATACTTAAAAACTGTGGTCGGTTCGTCGTCCGTCGTCGGACGGATGACGGTTGATCCGACGGTGCGCGGGGATATTGGGAAAGATAATCGGACGGCTGCGAGAGGGCGAGTGACGTGGCGTTTGCGGCAGCTATATAAGGCGGCTTTTCGCGCCGACCGCCGGCGGTAGTCTGCCGGATGATCGCCGGCGAAAGATTCTTGATCTAGGGTTTCTCGAAGGCGGGAGGAGATCGTGCGATTGAGGTTTTTTGGGAGCGATACCTAGGGTTTGTTCTTGGGATCTGCTGTTTTCTGTGGATTTGAGATCTCTTCGGCTTCAATCGAGCGCGATCTCGCCGGTTTGGGAGGTATGTCGAAGGAATTTGGCGTGCCGCCTGTTGTTTTTCCCTCTTCCGGAGCGAATTCCGGCGTTCCCAGCCAGCGACGGGCTTCTTCGGGCGGCCCCTTCTTCCAGCCGCCGCCGAGGCCGGCCAATCCCAACGCCGGCGCTGGCCTCCCCTTCATGTCCTTCGAAATCGGATCTGCGCCTCCGTCTTCGTCTTTCTCCAACCCCGTCTTCGGCTCCGCCGGCTACGCCGCTGTCGGGGGTAGTTCTTTCGAAGACGAGCCGCCTCTTCTCGAAGAACTTGGCATCAACACGCGGCAGATCTGGCGAAAGACGAGATCGATCTTGAATCCTTTTCGCATCAACGCGAATCTTCACGAGGATGCCGATCTATCGGGTCCGTTTCTGTTTCTCATGGCCTTCGGTCTCTTCCAGCTGCTCGCGGGGAAGTTTCATTTTGGGATTATCTTAGGTTGGGTCACCATTGCTGCATTCTTCTTGTACATCATGTTCAACATGCTCGCCGGGCGCAACGGGAACCTTGATCTTTACCGTTCTGTGAGCTTGGTTGGATACTGCATGCTTCCCATGGTTATATTCTCGGCCGTGGCGCTGTTTGTTCCTCAAGGAGGGATTATAGCGTTCTATTTGGGGGCCGTCTTCGTTTTGTGGTCGACAAGGGTATGCACGAGGCTTCTAGTCGACCTGGCGTCCTGCGGCGATGAGCACCGTGGGCTTGTAGCTTACGCCTGCTTCCTCGTCTATTCTCTCTTCTCGTTGCTAATCATATTTTAATTTTTTTTTCAGGGATTGGTAATTTTTCTTTCATTCTCCCTCCCTCCCCTTCCATTCCCTTTCTCTATATCTCAAATCGGTAATCATTTGATTATTTGTTTCTTCAAAGATTGATCCGATCTGATACCCTCCTTTCACATTTTGTAAATTTGACATGGTAATTGGATGCTTAGTTGAAGGCGACATCCTTTGCGCATTTTGACTCTAATTCACGTTTGTTCAGATCTCCTTTCTTAATGCAAACTCCTTGGGATTCCTACATATCTCTGCTTCTTGATGTATTTGTTATTTTTCTCGAATGGGTAAATGATGACTTTTTTTTCTAAAATTTCATGTAAGCCCTCTTTAAATTGTATCATCTTATCAACAATATACACTTTTTTATGGTGTGGTAATTCAGGTCTGCAATGGGTATGACAGCTCTATCTGAATTGATGTTCATATCTGCGATTGTTTCGCTGATGACTCCTTGGTTTGAACTGTTTCCTTAAGTTTCTGCCTCGAGTATATGATTACTAGCCAATTTGATTTGATTGCTGTTTAAGGTAATCTTTTTCTGATTTGGTTGTTTTTCTAGCTCTCAGTTCGACGAATACAGTCGATTCCAATGGTTGCGATGCCTTCATCCTGAGTTATTATTTCTTCGTCTTCTGCACAAAAAATTGATCATCATGTCTAAGCGTTGCACTTATGCCCGTCTAACTTATGAGTGTTTTCAAATCATCTTTGGCGTGATTCGATTTTGGGACAACTCGATTTCCATAATTTGACTTTAATAGGAATAGTTGGTTAAACGATGCGTGGTTTCTCGCTTGAAAACATCAGATCGTTTTAACCTTTTTTTGTCCTCTCGTAACTCTTAGAAATGGGTGGGGCTTTAGAAATTGGGAGTTCGTAGTAATTTATAAATTCTGGCTGTCCCAGTATTGGCGATTAGGGGTCGGGTAGTGTCCCCTCCTCTCTCTATGCCTTTATCTCTCCATGTACTTCTCCCTGTCTCTGTCTTTCTACGTTCCCATTTATATCTTTATCTCTCTACCTCTCTTTCTATTAGAGAATAAAAACATTTTCTTCTTTATTGCTTCTGCTAAGTACTTATTACTAGACTGAGAGAAGGGAAATAGTTTCTCAGTGTGAAGACGAGAAACCCGTATTAGTACATATACATTAGCAGGTATCAACAGATACATCTTGTTTAATATCCCTCCCTCTTATTTAATGACACATTAAAGTATCAAGTAGGTCTTCACATGGACGATATCCTGATAAGTCCCAGTTTGGATAAAATGCTATGAATTAGTACAGAAGGAAGCACCTTAACTGATGATTGGTGTCGATTAGAAGAAGTTTTCTCTCCCTGTAATAGCTAACGTGCATTAAGGGAGAAAAGTTTTCTCTAGGTTTAAGTCACATTTATGTAAGACAAGAATTTAGATATTGATACATAGTATGACTATCACTAAAGAGGTCCGTAGAACCATGTAATTTAATTTCCAACCCTTCAATAACTCTACTTCACCCAACAAAGCACTACTACAGTGTGGCCCACGGCCCAATACTTTATGAGTGAGAGAAAATAGAGACTGTTATTTGGAGTTCCAAGAAATAAAGGAACATCCATATAAAGGAGACAAATAATCAAATTATCCTCCTTCCATCTAAAGAACATAAAATTGTCTGATTTTGACTGATGAAAGCCAAACTCAATCAAGCAAGCATATGGCAGTTTGATTAACCATTGCCAAGACGTTTGCTTTAGGCCACAGATAGATTTATGGAGTTGACACACGGGCCATGAATCATGATCCACTGAAAGGAAAACTCTGGACCTTGTATTCATATGGTATATACCTGCTGACTTCTTCATTCAATCGCCATTAAAGAAGGTACAATTGACATAACAAAAAATGCCAATTTTTCACAATGGCAACGGCAAGGACAAACTTGATAGTTTGTATCCTTTGCCACAGGTGCAACGTCTCAAAGAAGACAAATCCTGGTTGATAATAGTCTTTCACAACTAATCAGGCCCAGTGATTTCAAAACTTGGCATTATATATTATTTTATTTTCCCATTGCATATAAAGTGTATTCTCTCGTTTACCGAGGGATTAATAGACTGTCCTATCTGTCTTTAGTGCATCCGAGTCCTCTTGCATAACAGTTTGCCAATTGAGCTTCATGATCTGCATGCTGATAGTAAACCAGCTTTTGGTACATGATACATGTGGAATTTAGTTTCAAGACATGGTGTCAAAAAATTACATGACAACACATAAGATATAGGATATGGCATTCCAAATATCTGAGAAATTGTGCCTCCTTAAAAAAACTAGAAAAAATGCAGATGCTTGATGATGATTACTAGGTCATCTAGATGGAAGAGTGTAATCATCAGCATCTGTAATCATCGAAATGTAGGAGGGTTTTATAAATTTACATTTTGAAGTATTCAATCGTCACAAGCCCACCTAGAACAGTGGGGGATCACACAACTTTTCAACTCCCACTCAGAACAGAGGGATAAAGGGACATGAATTATTTCAATACTCTATGTTGAAATAAGTTTGGTATTTTCATGTTTGTGACGTTCCAGAAATATTCCATGGATCACTTTCCGTAATATCTTTCCAGATAATATTTTCTGATTATTCTCCATAATATTTCCTTAATTTTCTTATAAACAGTTGTCCATAGCTTTCTTACCCTCTCTTTCTCTCTCTTCCTTTCTCCATCTCTCTCTCTCTCTCTCTTCCTTTCTCCATCTCTCTCTCTCTCTCTCTTCCTTTCTCCCTCTCTCTCTCTCTCTCTCTCTCTCTCTCTCTCTCTCTCTCTCTCTCTCTCTCTCTCTCCTTTCTCCCTTTCCCTCTCGCTCCTTGATGCTGGATGTCGTCAAGGACGTCGTTCGGGCGGGTATCGAGACGATGCTTTGATACCAAGATGATGTCGGACGTCGTCGATGTCGTTGTCTGATGGGTAATTCACATGGAGAATGTAACCACGTGATGCGAAGAAGCCCCAGGTGAGTGTACGTGCAGGTCCGTTTTGTGGGAATTCCCTGAGTTCTGAGCTCTGGGGCGCGCGACCGATGACGATGACGGTGACCTTCTGACCCTCGTCAGAGCAATGACAACAACTACGGCGCTGAAGGGAATAATTCCATAGGGCTCGCACGTAACGGATAGGCTCGGCCTGTGCCTAGGGAAACACTCAATTCATAGTTTTCTCGATATGTTTTCTCTCACCTAAACTAACTCGAGCGCGGTGGAGTGCAGCAAAAATATACCGGAAGACATAATCTAACAGAGGAGCAAGGAGAACAGCATACCTCGTCGGTGGCAGTGTTCTTCGTCGATGTCCTCGTTTGTGCGAAGGATCAGTGCGGGCAAGGAGAGGTGGAGGTGTGCCGGAGGTACCGCAGAGTGGCTCAACAGTCTGCTTTGGTGCGGCGCTGGAGCGGGTGTCGTAGGTCAAAGGAGAGTAGAGCAGTGGAGAGTCAGCTCAAGCACACGGCTGAACTCGATGGGCGCGATCGAATGGTGGACCAGCACTAGCAGAGATAGATAGTCGTCGCGAGTGGCACCAGGTGGCACGATGGCACTCGAGTCTAAGCACTGTCCAGCGATTAGCAGGATGGCGCAATGAGACATCAGAGTGGCAGGCTCTCCGACTCAAGGCCAGCGCACAGCCAAGCAGGTGGCGCGTGCGGCCGGGCGTCCTATTCATTGAGGAAGGTGTGGTAGAGACCCGATGGCGTGGGTGTGGTCGGCTGTTTTGTGTGTCTCAGCGGGTGGGACGGCAGGGGAAAGCCCGAGTAGCTCTAGTGTGAGCAAGCTGCCGTCAACAGCACAGCAAGCTGGATACCCCTCACAAGCCGCGCGCTCCGTGGGTCGCACGTGAAATGCGCGAGGGCTGGTCGTGTTGACTGGTCGCGTTTGGGCGCTCACGCGGTGCAAGCAAGCCCATCGTATTGACTGGTGCTCATGCGGTGCGAGGATATCACGACCACAGTTTTGGGCAGATTGGATCCGCGTGGGACTGCTGCAATGAGCTTACCGCGTGCGGTGGGCAGTGCTAGGGTGGCCTTGCCGTCCCAACTTGCCGGGGTCAACTTGTGACCCGTTGACGGGATCAGCAGCATGGTTACTCGATCGGCGTCGCAAGGCTCTAGGCGACATGAACGTCCCCCGTTCGAAACAACAATCCAATAAGCAATGGTATAGAGTTGCCAGAGGCTGACCCACTAGTGGCAGAACGGTTTTCTTGCCGTGCGACGTGTTCTGCATGTGCACACAGCCAACACGAGAGGGCAGTGCAATGTCCGTTCCGTTGGGTTACGTTCGGGCAGCGATGCCGGAGGTTTTCACGACAGACTGGCGGAGGAGGCAGATCGTGAAACTGTTGTCCCAGTGCGTGGCTAGAATCTCGACCCGTTGCAATGCATGCCTTGGAGGATGTGGCGCGCGTTCACCGTGCGCGTGAGTCACGCGGGTGAAGGGTGCAACTTGCACCCAGTTTGGCCACAACGGACGTTGCGAGGACCCGCGGCGAACCTTCCCACCTCTTTTCTACTTGTCCTTCTCCCTCTCTCTTTCTTCCTTTTTCCTCTTCTTCTTCTTCCTCTTCCTCTCCTCTTCTCCTTCTTATGTGAGATCTGAATATGACGTGTAACTTCCACGAATTGAAATCCAGATCTGAGTAGAACATGCCCCATCATGGTCTTATATAGGGCCATGATGGGCCCATTACAAAGCTCACATAAGGGGCCCAATAAGGGGCCCAATAAGGGACCCCTTTTGCAACACTTACAATGAAAAACATAGGGGAGAAACTTAAAACGATTCAAAACAAAACCACGGATAAAATGCGATGATACGGATGCGTCACGATGAGTACGATGAACTCATTGTGATGAACACAAAACATGAATTAGATGAATGAAAACGGAGGATTAAAACACGAACACGTGCATGAACATGCTCTACCCGGGGTATTTAAACCCGAGCATCCTCACGGATGCTTTGGCGTGCCGGTCGTGCGGCGCGTGAGCCGGCGGGTTTTCAGTGATGATAATGATGGCTTCGATGATGTGGCGGTGATCCTGGATGGGCGTTTCCCATCACTCCTCCTTTCTCCCATTTCTCTCTCCTCCTCTCTCTCTCTCTCCCTTACTCGCTCTCTCATTTTCTCCCTATCTCTCTCTCTCCCAAACTTCTCCCTCACTCTCTCTACCTATCAATGTTTCCCTCCCTCTCTCTCTTTCCCACTCTTCTCTCTATTTCCCTCGCTCTTCCAGCTTTCTCCCTTTCTCACTCCCTCTTTTTCTCCATTTTCATGCTCTCTATATCAGAAAAGGGCATATCGGAGGATAGTAGAGAGGAAGAAGATAAAGAATTTGAGGAAATTGGGATAGGAGAGGAAAGTCCCATAAGACAGTAAAACTCGCGCCTGTCCACCTTGTATACGGGATGAGGAGAATTAGAGAAGGTCTGGATATTTTTGACAACACGCCACCATGACTGGTGCCATGATGCCACGTATGCCTTAACGTGTTGGGTGGCGTTGCGCGTGGAGGCAAGTCTTGAGAAGAGGCGATGACGACTCCCGTATGATAAGGCAGTGTCAGATGTCAGTACGTCTCTTGAGGAGAGACTATAATGGCTCCTTGTATGACATGGCTGCGTCATGCATCAAAACGGTTCTCGAGGACAAGTGGCAATGCTCTTGGTACGACATGGTGGTGGAAGGCGTCAGAACAGTTATTGAGGACAGGTGGCTATGCTATGGCATGACATGGAAGCAACAAGCATCAGTATGGTTCTCAAGGACATGCGGTGGCGGCTCTTGTACGGTATTGCAGCGATAGCCATCTGTCTGACTTCTAGTTAGTGCTTTAACATTATCTCCCCCAAAACCAAAGTGGGTGACACATTGAGTTTTGAATAAAGCCACTGAAACCATTGCTCAGATAAGGGTTTAGCAAGTAGATCGGCAAGTTGATCATTAGTGGAAAGAAAAGAGACCTGTAGTTGACCAGCACACGCACCTTCACGAACAAAATGAAAGGCAATTTCAATGTATTTTGTCCATGCATGAAACGCGAGAGTCTTAGTAAGATATGTTGCACCTAAATTATCGCACCATAGAGTGGGAAGTGTACCAGGATGGAGTTGGAGTTCTTTGAGCAAAAATTCTATCCAAATGATTTTAGAAGTCGCATGGACTACAAATTTATATTCAGATTTGGTACTAGACAATGAAACTGAAGATTACATTTTCGATGACCAAGTTACCAGATCGGGGCCAAAAAGTACTAGATATCCCTTTGTTGATCGACAATTAGTGGAGTCACTAAAAACCTTCGTTCCGTTTACAAGCGGGAGCGGAGTCACGGATAAAGAAGGTCAGGCACATTTTTTTTTCTAAGCAAAAGCACAGAGACGATCTCCTCAATGGGAATGAGAGGTTCCTTTTGTTCAGCATTCACTTGCGTTTGCATTTTAGGATGGAATAATATCTTTTGTTATGGTAGACCCAGCGACACACATCCACCTCACTTCTTAATTTATTGTTTAACCGAGATATGTTTTTTTAATTTTATTCATGCTTTCCGTTGATCAACAACCAACCACAACTCTCTATAGTTCTTCACTACTCGTACAGGTGAACTTGGTTCCCTGTCTAGTGACAAGCCTAAAAATGATGTGTAAATACGTCATTAATTTTGCATTTAGACTTGTATAATAAAATTTATAAATACCCTTAATCACTAAATACAGTGTATAGAGCAAGCAAGGGATCGAACCACTAGGAGACAGCAAACAAGAACTTTTATCCAATTTTTAAAGAATTAATTCAATAATGAATTAATTTTGCAATTAATAAACCTTGATTATACTTAATGATGTTTTTCATTAATCAAAATTAAGTAAAAACTTAATTTTGATTTTAAATATTTTTGGTCAAAAAGACCAAGATAGGATAATTTTAATTATAAGATGAGATTAATTCGGATTATTAATTTCCCAATTATTATAAAATTTTAAGATAATTTTTATGAATTATAATTGGGAATTCAATAATCAAGAAAGGGGTTTTGAAATTGGACTTCAAGATGGACGAATTTTTGGATGATATTTTATATTTAGGTTTTTTATATATTGAATTAAATTTCCAAACAATCAATTTTGAAATCTAGAGAGGGAAAATAGACGGATTAACCTAGAGAGAGAAAGTGAAGAATGTGGGGAAAAGGTGAAATCCGACCCTAATTTAAAAATCCAAAAATGCAGAATTGTTCCAAATCTATTTTAAAGTAAAAATTAAAAATCAGATCTCAAATCAGACTCAAATTGCAATGCTAATTTCATTCAAAACAACTTCTAGGGCATGTACATTTCGCCCAGACCAAGGCGTTTTAGAATCTCTCAAGAAGAAGTTCAAAATAAAAATCAGAAACTTACAACTTTGGATGCAAATTCAAGATATGTCGACTTCCAAAGCAACTTCAGTGTCCTTCCTGGCCAAATCCTTGGGGAGAGCTTCAAAAAGTGAATTTCGCCTTTTTCCATACCTCTATTTAAAAATCCAACCATATGGATTGTAGAGGGGGAAAAGACAAACATGCCCTCAAAATTTCAGCCCAATCGGACGGCTAGATCTCAAGATATCGTCGTTTTACTAAGGATTAATCCTAGTTGTTGGATTAATTTATCTCTCCTCCAAGAAGCTAGGAAATGGCATTTTCTGATTGGTTGCCGCATTTTTTCTCATTTTACCCTTTCTTGGATTGTGTTCTGACACGTCCTTGTTTGCGTCCGCAGCGCGCAATCATTGGATAATGATCGCTATGTTTAAATGGCCAGAAATGCTCCACGTCACTGCGTGAGCCTTGCAATTTAAAAAAAATAAAAAAAATGCTTTTCATTAATCATTAGTGCACTCACATTTTGACCGCCGCGTCTATTGGGCGCATCGATTGCGCGTGCCAAATAAAAGCATTTTAAAAATGTATGTGTCGATAGCCGCGTGCATTTAATGCACGCAGCTTACCAACTCAGGTACGAGGTAGATAACCATTTAATAAAATGCACGCGGAGATCAATTCTCCGCGTGCATTTATTGCACGATAGGTAACTAAAAAAACATTGAATCTTACCTTTACCTAGCCGCCCGAGCCACGTTGTCTTTCGAGCAATCATTCGCTCATTATGGCATCGTGATAATGAGCAAATGATTCTCTATCTCTCTCTTAAAAAAATTGCATCCAGTTATTCGCCCAAATTTCGGGCGAATGACGTGGATACCACGTGATATAATTATTAATATATTAAAAAATGCCAAATAAATAGAATATGTATTATTTAAATATGATAAAATCATTCTTGGCTATAGAATGTTCGGAAAATTATATAAAAATATGGGAAAAATTCTAAAAAAATAGGAAAACCATCACCAACCTCTGGCCAAGAATTTAATGCCCTGTAAAAATTATTTCTTCAATGAAATGAGGTTAAATACCATGTAAAAATACTATAAATTTAGAAATAACAATAAAATCAAAATTTATATCATTTATCTCTATTTGTATATGATAACATGCAAATATAGTCATTAAAATACATAAATATAACGTAAAATTCATCAATTAAACATGTTAATTTTCAAGTTATCATTTGGAGGGAATCTTTCTTGATGAATCAATAATGCCTCAACTGGATAAATTTACTTATTTCACACAATCCTTCTGGTCATGCCTTCTCCTCTTTACTTTTTATATTGCCATAAGCAATGATGAAGATGGAGTAAACCCCTCTAGCAGAACCGGAAGGTTCCACATCGGAGCATTCTTCTAAATTAAAGGGGGCTCCAGACCCCTTTTACGTACCTTTACCCTTAAAGAGGAAGCTAAAGCTTCTATTTAAATGAAGGAAGAGGGTATTTTCCTAATACCCGATTCCATTAAAAATCTAGTATCTTGGGGGCCCGTTTAACTTATCTTTTTAGAATGTCTTGGGGGCCGCAATAGTATAATTTATTTTAAGGAGATGATCTACACAGATTCATCGACCAAATATACAATTTAAAGAATTATATGTTCGGAGAATGCGAAGATTCCTCTAAATGTAATTTCACATACTCGATTTTAGAGGGCTTGCTTTATAAATAGAGGTGACCCCCCTCAATTCCCCTCGGAGGGAACACTACAGATTTGAGAAGGTAAATTCACATGAACCAATACTAAAAATTTCTTTTAGAGTAAACTTCTCCTGCTCTTCCTTAAAAAGGCACCTAAACCTAGAGTTTCAACACCAAAATGCCTAGTTTCTTTCCCCTAAACTAAAAAGGCGCAATGCAAATTACCAATACCCACTTTTGCAATTCTTGAAAACTTAAAGGAAATCATACGGCTTGAACATTCTCAGATGCCCCGAGAGGCATCCTTTCCTTTTTAAATTTTTGCCGATTGAGAACACCTTAGTCTTTAGAGGCTTCGCCGATTGAGAACACCTTAGTGTGGCTTCGACGATTGAGAACACCTTGGAGGCTTTGCTGATTGAGAACACCTCGAACTCGTTTACTCGGGGTTAAGCAAAACCTTATTCTTACATGTGGACGGATCGATGCGCTGGTGACGATGATCTGTACGTTGTGTAACCTTCCGGTGGGGCGGTGCGTGTCAAAATCCCAGCCGTATGGTTAAGACGTATTGTTGAAGAGTGAGAAAAGGACAGAGAATAATCATGGGTTCCTTTAAGGTAATGTAATAAATGTTTAACAGCCCAATGGGCTGGTTGGGGATCATGCATGTGTTGGCATGCCCGATTGATAACATAAGTAATGTCAACCTGGGTAAGAGTGAGATATTATAAACACCTAAATTTTTTTTGATAGAAGGTTGGGTACGGTGAGTCCAAATTTTTACAGGATGCAGAGAAATGGACTACAAGGAGTATTAGTAAGTTTACAATCTCCCATTTTTGCCGCCTGAAGAGTTTGCGTTAAATATTTTGATTGAGAGAGGGTAATACCTTGGCGTGTGGGAATAAGTTCAATCCCAAGAAAATATTTTGCGTTACCAAGGTCGCGAATGGGAAATGGACTTTGGAGAGACCTAATTGTTCCTGTGACATCATTAGCATTAGACCCAAGAACTAAGTTATCATCAACATAAACGAGAAGGAATAGTTTAGAGTGAGATGTGTTTATGAATAAAAATGAAGTATCCATCTTGGAACTCTAGAAGTTTAATCTAGATAAGAAAAAAGATAATTTTTTATGCCACCTACAAGGTGCTTGTTTAAGACTGTAAAGTGATTTATTGAGCAAACATGCATGGTTCGGATGGTGTGGGTTTGTAAAAATAGGAGGTTGCTTTATATAAATTGTTTCATAGAGATCCTTATGTAGAAAAGCATTGGAAATAGCAGCAAATAACAAAAGTCTAATGGTTGTCATTTTAACAATGGGACTAAATGTATTTTGCTAATCAACACCAGGTACTTGACTGAAACCTTGAGCAACGAGTCTTGCCTTATAGCGATCAAGAGAACCATCAACGTTGAGTTTTCTTTTAAATACCCATTTATAGCCCACGATATTGGCACTTGATGGTGTGATTGCAAGGACCCAAGTTTTATTTTGATGAAGAGCAGAAATTTCAAGTTTTATTTTGCGAGGACCCAAGCTTTTTAAAACTTGTGACACACTTATAGGTTCAGAAGATAAAAAATCACAGTGTTAATTACGTATCGCAGTATGAAGAACATTGGAAGAATGAAGAAGATGTCATCGTTCATGGGTCAAATCTGGCACGTTCAGCAGATCGTATATACAACACATACTTAAGGGTGGAGTGGATGAGTCTGTATGTATAGTGGCAGTTTGTACGAGTGAAGATAGAGGAGACGTGGGTGAAGCCGAAGGCAGAGAAGTAGAAACATTAGGATCAGCGGAAACCATTGGAACAGTGGCAAGGGCGGACTAGATAGAGTGGTTGAGGTAGCATTTAAATGGAGATAATCAGAGGGAGCAGTACCCGATAGCCCATAAGAAGGGTGAGGCAACTGGAAAGAATGTGAAAATGAAAAAATGGATTCATAAAAAAATACATATTTAGAAATGTGCATACAATCTTTAGCTTGAGAGAGACAACAGTAACCTTTATGTAATCAACTATAGCCAACAAAAACACAATGTTTGGATTGGGGAGAAAGTTTATTATTTCTATATGGGAAAAGATTAGGGAAGTAGAGACATCCAAAAAATTAAATAAACATATAGTCTGGTATTTTAGAATGTAAAAGTTCAAGCGGAGATTTATTACCAAGCACTGGAGAGGTCATGCAGTCAATGAGATAGGCTGCAATCGCAGCTGCTTCATCCCAGAACTTCATTGGAATGGACTCTTGATGAAGCATGCTCAAAGCCGTTTCAACACCTTGATGTTGCTTATGTTCAGCCGTCCTGTTTTGTTCCGGTTTATGTGGACATGAGACTTGATGTCTTATGCCACAAGTTTGAAGATGTTTGTTAAGAGATTGAAACTCACTTTTCCAATCTGATTGAAATGTCTTGATCTAAGTGGAAAATTGTCGTTCCACCAACTGCTGAAATTGAATGAATGTAGGCAGTACATCCCTTTCGGCCTTAAGTGGATAAAGCCATGTGTACCTGCTAAAACTCATCAATAAACGTAACATAGTAGGAGAAACCAAAATAAGATTTAAGAGGCACAGGGCCCCATAGGTCAGAGTGAACAACTTGAAGAGGTGTTAAAGATGCATGCCTATTAGAATGAAATGGAAGTTTTCGAGTTTTAGCCAAAGAACAGGCTGAACAAACAAAATATGTTAATGTTTGAGATAAGGGAATACCAAAATGTGAAATGATCTACTTTTGGACACAAAAGGCAGGATGCCCTAGACAGAGATATCACAAATCTGGAGATTGACGTTCTCCCAGAAAAACTTTTGCTCATTCAAGTTCAATGCAATAGAGGCCGTCATGGGCCGTTCATGTTAGGATGAAATTCTACAAACACATGATTACATAAGTTAGTTTCTGAATAGAAAGAATATTTTTAGAAAATTTTGGAACATGTTGGACATTACTTAGACTGAGTATGCGGTTGGGATTATGCGATAAGATTGACGAAGAACCACAATATTTTATAGACAGACCTGAACCATCTCCTATGAAGAGTTGCTCCAATCCTTCACATGGAATGGCTCCATAAAGACTATGGACATCAGAGGTAAAGTGGTGAGGGGCACCACTATCTAGGTACCAGGCAGTGTTGTAGTAAGGATGAACTTGAGCAGCAGGGGTCTGTCATGGAGGGCGAGACACTGATCCTTAAAAAGTGAAGGCATAAGCTTACGGAGGTGGATCATAGGCTTGTAGAGGTGGACGTCCCAACATTGCTGAGAGAGTGTTAAACGGGGTTAGGCGATTGTGAGAAGCAGACCTACACTCTAGAGCCTTATGCCCTTGTTTGAGACAAACTTGACATCGTGGGATATAGTGTCCACTACATCCTCCACGTCCTCGACCATATCCATTGCGTCCTTCGTAGCGTACACCATGTTCCCGAAGTGAGTTCGAGTGGTGAGCGCTATATGAAGCTTGGTTGGAGAGAGGGGTTTGAACTTGATTTTCCATCGGAGCAGGATATGCTTCCATTGCCTCATTGTCACTTCTGAAGTTTTCAAGAGATACTTCAGAGCGAAGTGCAGCTAATAAATCAAAAAGAAAAAATTGTCGTTTTGGATTTTCACACCCGTGCGAAATGAACGAAACTTAGATCCAAGTCCGCGAAGGAAAACAAATTTAATAGTACGCTTAGCAACATGTTCACCCTCATTAACAAGTTCAGCTAACACTTGTCGAAACTAAACAATATAGTCATCGAGGGATTGATTCCCCTTCTTGAAGAAGTAAAAACGTGAGGTTAACTCCATTATACGGGATTCAGAGGCAGAGGATAATGCTGAAGCAAGTTTCTCCCAAGCCTCTCTCGCTGTAAGACACCTCGAAACCATGGGAAGAAGCTCAGCAATCATCAAAGAAATAATGGTAGATAGTACCTTTTTATCACTACTTTTCCATGGAGTGTTTATGGCATTCGTGTCACACTCTTAAGGCGGAGGTGGGTGACTGAGATGTCGACCCAAACCTTCTGCCTTAATTATCAGAACTATTTAAATCTTCCAGATCAAATAGTTTGACTTGGTGAGCTTGACTATCATCGTCGGCGTCGTAGACACAGTGGACTCTCGAGGAACCTGTTGGTTGCAGCCCGACGAGACTTCAGCAGGCATTGGCATCACATCAGTGGAGGCGCTTGCTGGTTCATGTGACTCTGATACCATGTTAGAAAAGGGAGTATTAGAGTAGAGTAGAGAAGAAGAAGAGAAATAAGTTGAGGAGATTTGGACAGGAGAGGAAAGTCCCATAAGACAATAAAACTCGCATCTGTCCACCTTAATATGTAGAAATTTAAATTTATAGCTGATGCATAAATATTCAATTACTGAAAATAATAAAAATATAAATTCCAGAGTAATAAGACAAAAATTATTTAAAATGTATGAAAATAACCATGCATTTATCATGTTATCAGTATTAATGTGGTAATCTTGGCTTATAATATATTATTCCATGTGAAAAAAATACCAATTAATTTACCATTGATATGTGGTAAGCTCTGCACTGTTAGACATGGTACATCTTATATAGAGGAAAATAGAAATTAAGAATGTAGAGAGATGACTTAGGGTATGGTCAACTGTCAAACCCCAATATATCATCCCATTCATAAATTTTCTAATTTATAATAGTTAGAAAGTAATTTTTATGATATTACCCTCACATAGGAAAATTACTTGAGTACACCATTAGAAACTATTTTGTGTCCTCTTTACATTGAGGCTGTGAGATCCTACCTTGACCAGGCTATCACCTTTGTGGATAAATTACTTTCTCTAATCATTTTCATTACAGAATCTTATGATAAAATACTAGTAAGTCAAAGTTAATAAATAAGAGTACATCCATAAGATGTCTTTTTTGTCTACGTCTAAGAACAGCATAATCAATTATGGCATGAATCAACATGGTTTATATTTAGGTTACATAGTGTTCAGAGATTAATTCAAATAGTTTTTTGTTGTTCCCCCTATGAGAAACCATTTCCTTTCCTTAGAATCCCCACATGAATGAGCACTAGATCAACCATTTGCATTCAATGAGATGTGTGCGGTACTAATAATTGAGATTCCAATTTCCTTATTGGGTATCATATGAAGATATATTTATACAATAGTAATCACCATAATATGATTTGGTCAAATTTTACTCATCATTTCACATGACCTTGGAGTTCATCAGGAATATCATAGATTTCTAGTAATGAAGAAAATACATAAATCATAGACGTATACATAGTAAAATTTCTACTTACAATGGATAATATACCGCTTGAAATAAATTCAGTCACCTTCATTTATTAAACCTATGATTTTTTTATAATCTTAGATTACAAAATTTCATTCCATATTTAATCAATGTATATTAATAAGGAAATAAAATGATATGTGTTGTATACTTGTATTCCATATTTATGCATGAATTAATAGAATGTACACACATTTATGAATGCTTAATTTATTAAAATTTTACAATTGTGATTTCACAACCTAAGTTATAAAATGCACTATTTTCTGTATTTTTTATTGATTTTACCTAACCCCACAAGATTTCCTCAAAGTCAAGTAGTGCAGTATTCATATTTTTTTTAGATTATTTGAATACAAGGACATGTAAAGTTTATAAAGAAATCATGAATTCAAATGTTGAAAAGGAGTCTGTTTCAGGACCTGAGCAAGATGAGGAATCCCAGGCCAGAAACCAAGTATTCAAGTAAAAAATCATTATGGATTAGCCAAACTTCCATAATTAGGCTTCAATGATTCAGTCGAAATATTTCTATATTTTCTGGGTTTTACCTAGTTTGAATCTGTTACCTATTTTCATATCTTGACAAAGGAAGGACATGGGTATGAGGAGCCTAAGGATACATCATGACCATCCATTTATAATACATCAAATCAGGAGTAATCTGGAGCATTGAATACCTCTATTTAATCTTCTCCTATCATTTGTAAAACTTACCTCTCAATTTTTCTCCAGATATGTATAACCAAGTGAAACAATATTTCTCTGATATACTATTGTTCAAGGAGTTTCTTTGAAAATGGATTTCAAGAGGCCGGTTAAGGATCCTCGAATAGTTCAGCACCTGACTTAGAACTGACACCATCAAATGAGCTTTGTGTCTATGGATTGGCAAACATTGTTTGTCATGGTGATATAGTTGTGACGGTGTTTGATGATATCTTAGGAGGCCATGGTGGTGACATATGATGCGACATAGTGGTCGTGAGGGATGGGCTCATCCAGGAGTAAAAAATTTTAAATGATGAAAAAAGAGGTTTTCATAAATATGTTTAATGAAAATAAATCTCGCTCCCTCTTCCAATCCCTGTCTCTCTCTCTCTCTCTCTCTTCCTCTCCCTCTCTCTCTCTCACTCTCTACTCATCTTCCTCTCTCTTCCCCTCCCTCTTCCTGTCTCTCTCTTGCTCACTCTCTATCTCCCTCTCCCTTCCTTTTAGTTCTCTCTCTCTTTCCCTCTCCCTCTCCTTCCTCTCTCTCTCACTCGCTCCCCCCCTTTCCCTCTGATACTCTCTCTCTCTCTCTCTCTCTCTTTCCATCTAAAAAGATCTAAAAACTATCAAGAATAACAAGAAGGAGAGAGAGAGAGAGGAGAATGATAGAGGGAGAGCGAGATAGAGGTAGTACAGTTAGATGCTAATTCATTCACAATTAACTAGTGACATCTAGGGTTGTATTTATAATAGAATATAATATATCTTTATAATGAAATGTTTCAATGTTTTAATCTTAGTCTTTATAACTGATTACGTCAGCTAATTTTAGATGAGATCATGGGCGCCTACATGATTCCTGTCTAAGCATTAATCATGCAACACCATCATTAATTCAATCTATTCATGAAATTTTGTTAAATCATGATAGACAATTCTATAACGAAGTGCAGGCTCTGTGTTCTTTTATTACAATATACTGTTAACTTTAATATTCATCAGCACATCTTGCTGACTGGGCTTCAAGTTTCTAGTTGGACTGCAAGTTTCTGACTCCTCAATACCACCCATCAAGTGCAAAAGGCAGAGGAGCGACATTGAGTTTTTCCCTTAGCTGGGTGAAGCAGGTCTTGGAGTGAGGCTTGTTGAGAGCATCCGCTAGTTGTGATTCACTGATGATGAACCAAAGTTTCAGGTTCTTGGCTGCTACTTGCTCTGGAAGAAATTGAAATTTTGTCTTTATGCGTATTGTCCTGGCTCGAAAGACAGAACTTGCTGCTAAGTATGTGGGCTCTATATTTTCACTCCATAAAAATGGAAGCTAAATGTGACTCTACATGGATTTCATGAATAAGAGATTGAATACAGAGTTCTTCTACAACATCATTTGCTAGTGGTAGGCTTGAGTATTGGATCGTACCATTATTTTTTGCTTCTTGGATCTCAAGCCATAGATTTGTTTAAGGTGCTCTTCTGCAGCTTGCTCTGGAAGGAATTGAAATTTTGTCTTCATGTGTATTGTCCAAGCTCGGAAGACAGGACTTGCTGCTAAGTATGTGGGCCCTATATTTTCTCACTATAAAAATGGAAGCTAAATGTGACCGTACTTGGATTTCATGAATAAGAGATTGAATGCAGAGTTCTTCTACAACATCATTTGCTAGTGGTAGACTTGAGTACTGGATTGTAGCATTATTTGTTTGCTTCTTGGATCTCAAGCCATAGATTTTTTTCATTACAAGACTGATATGGTTTGAATAATTAGACATTTTGAACCCTGGTGGTTTTTCCATGTATACCTTATCATTTCGATCTCTATGAAAAAAAGACATTTGTAATGTCCAACTGATGAGTATTCCCATTTTTAGCAATGGCAGTTGATATCAGTTGTGGAGTTGTGGTGTTTTTAATGTCCAGATTGAAGGTTTCAGGAAAATCAAATCCTTATAGTTGATTAAATACTTTTGCTACAAGTTGGGATTTATACTTCAATCTATGAACCAACTTGCACTCAATGACATGGGCTTGGGAACCAAAGCCCATGTATAATTGTACATTAAATAATGAATTTATGAAGCCATATCATGCATCCAGTTCTCGTTTTTTTGATCCAGTGCTAAACGTGGTATGTTCATCCACATTAACGAATTCAGCTGTTTAAAAGTGTGGTATATGATGTTCAACTACATGGTAATCTAGTAGTTTTTGTTCAGATTTTGTGTGGTAGTTCAATTTTCAGAAGGTGTGCAATCTATGCCTTCATATAGGTAAATGTCTTGAATATTTTGGTCTCAAGAGAACACATGGTTCAGGTGAGTGATCATATGTACTCATGATAGTTTGATCAGAGTTTTTTGGATTATAAGGATCACATCTAAACATATTTCCTGATTATTTTGACACAGAAGATTGGCCCTGTATAGGCAATTGATTAGGGAGATTTGAAGAGATGTCAAAGCAGCGCATGCTATCACCTCATCATCTTAAGAGGCTGGTAAGTTGGATGCTAAATTCAGCAACTTTCACTGGCTGAATATAATTATTTCATAAATAATATTTCTTGTTTGATGTTTATGACAAGATCTGATAAATTTTATATTTTAACTGGATTGATGTGATGGATGAAATGGAAAATAATTTTCAAAGAAAATTGTATGATGATAAACAAAGATTTTACCAATGTAGTGAGAGATTTTCAGTTATAGTATCCAATTTTCGCTGTGCGTATGGTCCTAGATATGGGTAGCACTAACAATCAAATGTTTTTAAAACTGAGTAATCTGGTTTACTTTGAAGCATAAGTTTTTAAGGTGATTTTTATTTAGTAGTTAACTTGTTAGTCTATTGATAAGAAAGTCAGCTATAAACACTACTTTATCCCATAATTGCTTTGTCATTTTGGGTTGATGAATTACAATAAGTGCTGTTTCAACTAGATGTATGTGTTTTCCCTAAGTAATCCCACTCTGTTCATGAGTGTGTGGACAAAAACACCTTGTGAACTATGCCATGAGATTTAAGATAAGATGAAAGATATTGATACTCTCCACCCTAGTAAGAATTTAAGTAATTAATTTGGGTTGTAAACTGATTCTTAACTTTTTTTTGAAATTTTGTAAATGTTAATGAGATAAAGACATAAATATTAACTTAAATCATTTACAAAGGCAACACAATGAAATCAACCAGATGCGATAAAACTGGTGACGCCCCCCACAAGTCTATACGAATAACTTTCTGAGTAGAAAAAGATGGAAGCTAAAGACATTTAGAAATGCTACATGAATCACAAATGAAATATTTATGTAAATGTGCAAAGGAAGACCAAACTTTAATGCTGTGAGTGACCAAGTCTTGAGTGCCATATTTCTGATGAAGATATTTCTCCGAGGTTGCTGCTTAATTTGTTGGATGAGGTTCCAAAATTATAGGCTTCCTTTAGTTGTTACTTGTCGGAGTATTCTGTTAGTTTATTTGTCCTTCGGGAGACAATAACAAGTGTGAAACTCAACGTCTACATCATTCTCAGATGTTAGACTATGAATTGATAAATTATTCTTTGTTTTTCAAGGAACATGTAAAAAACTTTTAAATGAGATTGGTTTATCACTTGTAGTAATTTTAGATAAACTGATTACTAGAATATTTAAACATGTACCATTACCCATTTGAATATAATAATTTCTTTGGTAGATAAGTAGCTAATGGATAATGTTTGGATCGTTTGTTATATCATGAGTAGCCTCATTGTTTGGATACAAGGGGGGATGTTCTGAAAAATGAGCTTCAGGCACACTAATGGATCTATTTTGGGTAATAGGATGAAAGCCTTGTATGTTTCTTCAAAATCTTGGCAGATCATGTCATTCTCTTGCCGTACATTTGAGCTTGATCTCGGACGTCGTCGATGGCGTTGTCTGATGGGTAATTCACTAAGTGATTGTAACTACGTGATGCGATGAAACCCTAGATGAGAGTACGTGCAGGGCCGATGAGTGGAGATTTGCCGATTTTCTAAGCTCCTGAGCTGGTGGCCGTTGATGATGAAGGTCACCTTCTGATCTCATCGGAGTGATGACGGTGACTGCGGCGCCGAACATATCATTTCATTAGGGTGCTCGCACATAATGGACGGGCTCGACCCGTACCTAGGGAATCACTCGTGACATAGTTTTCTCGATAATTTCTCTCACCTAAACTAACCCGAGCGTGGTGGAGTGCAGTCAAAGATATACTGAAAGAGATAATGTAACAGACGAGAAAGGGACAACGTACCTCGTTGGTGGCGACGTTCATCGTCAGAGAATCTGTCGGTGCACAGGCCGAGGCGGGCATATGAAGCAGACGCTTACTGGAGAAGGCTAGATAACACTCAAGTGGCGTCCGGAGTGGCACAGGACATGATGTGGGAGAACAAAGACGAGGAAGTGAATGCATGGCGATTCGAGCGTACAACTGAATTTCAGTGGCACAGCCTGGCTAGTGGATCAGCACATACATAATACTTCAGTGATTTCCTCCTTGGCTGAGTGTTAGCAGTTCGTAGGGCACCGAATACGCGTGGTAGATTGCCAGCATCGGGACGCACTATGGCATAAGTGAGAAGCTAGGTTGCACAACGTCGTGTGTCTTGTTCGTGTGACAGGGTGATCGTCCAGGAGGTTCGGCAGGCACATAACAGTCTAATATTTCCCTCAGGTGTGTCGTGAAGCAGCTGCACCTATGAGACTGCAGCGGCGGCAAGACCCATGCGCACAATACGCTGGATCGAGTCACTTGGCGTAGCTAGACAAGGCTTCCGGTTGAGTTTGGCGGTTGGTGGTGGTCGGGCCCACGAGACGCGAGGGCGTCTCCTCGATAGCCAGACGAACGTGCAGGTTGAATTGGAACAGTCAACGCAGCCAACCACAGACAATTGTCTGACATGGTGGTTCGCAAAGGAGCCAGCACACCACGATGATCATGCGTCTGACTTCGTTTGGATGCGCCCGGGCAACGCGAGGTGGGGGAGTGGGTGGTGCAGATCCGGGTGATGACTTAGTGGAGCACCGTTGACTCGGCAGAGACAACAATGCCACAGGTTGTCACAGGTGCACTTTGACCGATTCTGGAGGCAGAATCAATGCTCAATGTGGTCAAAGACCATGCAGAACGTCACAACAACAATAGAGTGAGTGCAAAGTGACTGATTTGAACTACGTGGAGTTGAACAGGGCAACCCGACGCATTGACCAGAACATTTTGGCAGTGTTCGATCTCGCGTGAGGGCATGCGCACGATCAGTGACTCATGTGCTCGAGATCGTCAGGGAGAACACTCGATGGTAGACCAACTAGAGGCGATCACAGGTTGCTGGGGTTCCTTCTGCTTCTCCTTCCTTCCTTTCTCTCTTCCTCTTCTTCATCTTCTTCCTCTCCTCTTCTCTTCCTCTCTTCTCCTTCTTCTTGGGGGTGAGATCTGAAACAGGGAATAACTGCAACACACAACAATTCCAGATCTACCATAGAATGTGGTCCCAACATGGCCTTATACAGGGCCATGATGGGCCCCTACAAAGAGTCCAAAAAGGGGGCCCAATAAGAGATCCCACAACCATTTACAACAAAACAAAGACAACATTAGATAAACAACGTGAAAATAAATCGGTAGGAATGGATACAAAAACACGGTGACACAGACGCATCAAGACGAGTAGGGTGCACTCATCGTGACGAACACAAAACCAAAATTAGACGAACAAAAACAGATAATTAAAATGTGAATACGTGCGCAGACGTGCTCTTCCTGGGGTATTTAAACCCAGGCATCTTTACGGATGCTTTGGCGTGCTGGTCGGGCTAGACACGGAACGGCGGTGATGCTGATGATGATGAAGATGACTCTGATGACGTTTTGTTGATGTTGTTTGGGCGCCCTCCATCAGAGTCTCAATCAGATCTGTTAGAGGGTTTGAATTCCTTGATTTCTCTCTCCTCCTTGACATTGATCATATGCTTTTTCCATTCAAAATTATAAACATTGAAAGGCATGGGCCTTTGAATTTATAACTATTTACTCAATTTACAGGATCAGCGTTGGCATTCATACATATTAAAAACTGAGAATATTGTGTTTGGAGTCCCCTCAAGAAAGTCAAAATAATGGAAGTTTTGTCTACTTTATGACAAACTACTTCTAGTGATTCTTCTATTGATCTGAAATTTTGAACATATTCATTGTTGGTCACCTTACATTTGCGCACATTGTGAAATTATATGTGTAGTTATCTTCTTATTGTTAGATATCTACTTGGAAACGTGATTTCTAGCATCTCCCATGCTTCTCTTGATCATTTTTATCTCCTGATGTGTAAAGTAATTGATTTGGTGAGATTTTGATGAAGAAATACAACAACTTGTCGGTTGATTCTCCATCAAATTCTAAAATCAGGATCTTCTGTTGTATTTCCCTGCAAATATGTGATGGAAAATTGGAGGAAGTATTCCTTATCGAAACTTAAGCAGGTCATACCCCTTGAGTAAAGGTAGGATGGAGCTTCTCCATGACTGATAATTGATTGAATTCAGCTTAACATTTATCACAGCTCTTGATGGAAATACTATTGGGACTTACCTAGAAATATCCATGCTTACTTGATTTGCTGAGTTTCAAGTGATAATAGTGGCTGTGGTGAAATTTTGTTCACCCCTATCAATAGTTGATGTCAATGATTCCATCAAAAGATCAAAAAAGTGGTCAATAAGATCAAGAAGAAGATAGAGAGGACAACGTGAGAGAGAGAGAGGGAAATAGAGAGGTATATAAATAGATGATCGTTAATATCAAAATTAACAGGTGAGATGTAGGTTTATATAATGTAGGTTTTTATTTTAGCACTTTTGAATGATTATAACAGCTAGGTTTGGATGGGAACCTGGCCGTTTTCTTGGTTCATGTTTATGATTTAATCTCAGCCCTCTATCTTTAACCCAACCACGATTTGAGCTTAGTTTGAATTGTGACTGCTAATTCTATTAATGAGTATAGTGTATATGTTGTTTTATTACCATATGCTCTTTAAGTTAGATATTCATCAACACAGGTTGCTGGTTAGGAGGCAAGTTTCCAGTTGGATTGTATGTTTCTTAATTTTCATTACCCTCTCCCTCTTCTTTCTCTCTCTCTGTCAACATCTCCCTCTCTCTCTCTCTCCCTCCCTCTTCTATCCCTCTGTTTCTCACACACTCTCTCTCTCTCTCCCTATACCTCTCTCTTTCTCTCTCTCAGTCAGCCTCACTCTGTCTACCTCTCCCTCTTCACATGCTCAAAGGTGGGCATGCCAACTCTAGCTGTGGTGATATAAAAGAAAGGTCAATAGGAGAGAGAGAGAGAAGTAGAGTGAGAAACTGAGACATAGAGAGAGGTTGAGAAAATGAGAACTAGACCAAGAGATCAATAGGAGAGAGATTAAGAGACCAAGAGAGCGAGCAAGGGAGTTGGTAGTGAGAAGGGCAGCTTGTACGGAAAGGATAAGGAAGTGGCACAAGATATTTAGTTGCAATATAGTATGTCAAATCACATGTACCTAGGTTTTGAAAGGCCTGAATCCACGAATATAACTAAAAAATTATTTCCTCGTATCACCTTACACGAGGCAGAAGGATGATGTCCTGTGAGAGGATAACATCAAAACGTGAGCACATGTGAGGTGTGATTAAACTGTGACAATATTTCTAAAAACACAGTGATGAACTATCTCAGTTGCATCTGTTTCTATCTAGTAATCCATGTTGTAATATTCACTATGTGCCAAACCCTATTTGTGTCACATTTCTCCTTAGAGATATTGTGTTTTCCTCAAGGTTCAGGAAACACTCATAAATAGGCAAGATTCATGGAAAAAGTAAGAAACACAATTTAAAATTTTCTATATACAGCCTCTTCTACATACAAGCAAGCTACCACATGCCTCCACTACCTTTTTCCTGGCCCTGGTGTGATAGCAACAATATGGTTGCATCCATCCATGCCATCTCCATGCACCATAGCTTTGCATGCACACACACTCAAGCACTCTATGTTTATGAGTTGACCATTTCAAGCTTATTGGACATGATTTGGCCTACAATGAATGTCCTGATCTAAGCACTCCAACATTTGTGTTCCTATCATTGTTGCCCGCTGAAAAACCTCAACTGCACTACTCATGACCCTTTGGATCCTTGGCCCTGAATGGATGGTTGGAAAACTCTTTTCCATGCAATGAAAGATGAAAACCAATTCAAAATTGATCTCTAATTATGAAAAAAAAGTGTAACTTGTGGGGAAAATTTTCCATCCCTGACTTGCTTCATGGGAGAATCCTTTTAAGCCATGTACATGCCCAGCCTCTAGACACATCCACATGATCAAGGGACTCATGGATATCCTCTTCTTTTTCAGTTCTTATTCAAGATATTGTTGTTCTTCTCACCATTAAGTCTCTCTAATGGAATGAGTGGTGAGTAAATGTAAGATAATGTGGGGGTGCCCAAATCTGATTGGCATAGCCGCCTAAAATGTGTGTCGCTCCTCTTTTTTATACTTATCATGAACCTTATCATTAAAGCCCAGATAAAGTACATCTCAAAATGTCATTTCATCTTATGTGTGGCCCTCTCTCCTTTCCATCATAACTTTAAAACCTCAATAACATTTAGTAACCATTTTTATTTAAAACTATTTTTCTTAATTACTTTCATCAACATATAGATTAGTTAATCAAAGATCGACATGACCCAATCGATAGGCTAAGTTTTCAGCCTGTAGGGTGCCCAGCTACACCTTGTGCTTTGCAAGATATAGAGTAGCATTTGAGGTCTCTCGTGGAACATTTACTATAAGCATTTACCCTATAAGTATAATCCTTGGTCTATGCAAGACCCACATATGATTTAGAGTATTGTTAGTCATCAAAACCTGATTGTTCATTCAGTTATGACAGATGCATAACGGGGATCCTTCAAAAACGTCAACTCCAACATCCCTACTACCCTAGAAAATAATTTGATGCATCTTCATCCCCGAGTCAATCTCCTCTTTTATCAAGGGTAGGCAATCCTGTCTTGACCACTCAATCACCTTGATGTATTTATTGCTATGTCTAAGCCAAGGCATGTTTGAATCCCATGGTTGCACTCGTATGTCCTAGTGAAAACACAACCATCCATACACAAGATGTCCTTGGTATCTCAGGTTGATGACTACTTCCAAAATTGTGATATGAATCAACTTTATTCACATAGGTATAGTACCATTAAGGGATTCATATGGATCACTTCAATGAAATCTTTCTCTAAGAGCACCCACCATTTGTCCTTCATGTATCTACAATGGTGGCCACAAGATCAGCCATACTCATTATATGAATTAGAACCAGATATTGCTATTCTAGTCGAATAATTTGATGTCTGTCTAGAGTACTTGACAAATATGAAGATTCAGAATACACTAAAAGATTATTGATCAGTAGATACTAAGTCATTGCACATATTCAATGACTTGATTATAAACATCATTTGAGAATATTAATGAAGCAATATTGACTTCAAGATTTATTAATGAATGACGAAATCTTTGAAGCGGGATTGGCTTGATGGCTAAATAATATCCATCAGACCTGAGTGACCTGCAAGACCTATGTTAAAAGCAAGAGTGTCATGTCAACAATGTGCATACTCTCATACCAACTACACCATGAGACTATTGAATGTTACATGGGATGACCGGAGGGCAAAACATTGGTCCAATTTTCCGTATTATTTTATTTTGTTAAACATTCTTGAAATCCAAAAAATAAGATACTGGCATTTAGTTATATATTTAAATTATTCAGGTTTCTTTAAGAAAAATCAAATGGATACGAAGTTCTGATAAAAAAAGAAATAATTCTTTCCACATATAATTTATTGATTACAATAACATTTATCGCTAGAGATCGGGCCATAAATTACTCAATAGTAAGGGAATTATAAATATACTTGCCCAACTTTAACCATCTTAATGATATTTTAAATCCTAAATTCTGATTTATCTTCTAGGAAAGTTATTGAGGAGCAATGTGTCATTAAGATTAATGAATTATTTAATTTTTCTTATATGAAATTTTTGTGGTGAAATTGATCAATCGAGAACTTTATAGTATAATTGTTTTTAAAATATTTGGAATAATTTTATTTGATTAATATATATTCTTCATCTTCATTTATATAAGTTATTTATTATCCGTATTTTAAAGAAAAAAATATTAACAATATCAAGATTTATGTTCAGATGCCAATTTTGATGTTAATATCTCTTTGTGGAACATCCATCTATTTAATTATCCATCTGTTTACTATGAAAATAGTGCTTAAAAGATGTCTTGAAAATTTTCAATAGTAATCACTGTATTCAATTGCAGATGATGAAGATTATATGATGGACATTACAAACATCACTATAGAGACTTATGGAAATGGCACACAACATTTTTTCTTACCCTAAAATCTAAACCACGAAAGATCTTCTTATCCTTTTTTCTCTGTTAAAAATATTTTTTAAACGATGACATTTCAATGGTGTTTATGCAATGATGATCAATCTATTCTTTTACAGTTTTTTGGAAATATTATAAAGACTTTGAAGTAAATTGTAGACCATCTTTTGGAGACGTCACAAGAGAGAAGCTTATCCGAGTCTTGCTTTATCACTATGTTCATGCTAGACCTCTGCGGGGTATGCATGTTTTTCTCGGATCATGAAAGTCCACTCAATCTCTCCTTCACAGGACAGTCAACATCCAACAATTCAATATTCATATTTTATTACGTCGTTTTCTTTCTGGTAGCTGATTTAGAGAGAGAGAGAGAGAGAGAGAGAGAGAGAGAGAGAGAGAAATATTGAAGGAGAGAAAAGGAAAAAATAATTAAGGAGAGATATAAAAGATGGGATTTTAACCTGGAATTTTTTTACGTCCCATTTGCATGATTTGGCTCTATGAAAATTAGAAAACCAATTTCTTCCTCTTCTCCATCTAAGTGGACATCTGCATTCCTTTTTTGTGTGCTTACCTACATTCCTGTATCCTCATGGCTCACCAAAATCTGATAAGTTAATAAATTGAATATAGAGAAGTCAAATGGTGTTAGTTTGACTACTTAAGCACAATATTTCTAAATTTATGCATATTAAAAATTTGATTTTAAAAATCATATTCATTTCATATTTAATCATGAGAGGATGACACTTAACTCATATTTTGCTATGTATTAATACCTAAACAATAGGATTTCATACATGGATCCAAATATGGATTCTTGATGATCACAAAGAAAGCCACATTACCCTCATCCTAAAATTCAATTTGAACAATTAAATAAAAAACTATTATTATGCGCTACGGATAATGAAGGAGATGATGGAGAATTAGACTAGAATTATACGAGACTTCAAGAAGGAGAATGAAGACCTCATTAGGGTATATGTGGAACAAAATAGTTCTCACCGTAGTAACATAAGAGGTAAATGAAATAAGTGAACTAGAACCAAGGCCAATTGTTACTCAACCTTCTTTCATCCTAAAAATATTTATCATATAAATCATCATATGTAATTATTTTTTGAAGAAAAACAACCATGTATTCAGGTGATGCATTGAATTAAATTTGAAAAGAACTTATCTCATTTATGTTTCAGAAAAAAATTGATGATTAAATAGATCTTAGTGAGAAGTAAAAAAACTAAGGATTCGATATGTGTGTATATGGAAAGAGCCACAACCAATTAATTATTAGCCTTCTGTTTGGTGATATTGTGATGTTATTTCTGGAAGTAAGAGGTACATTATGGTCGTCAAGCCCACTCAAGCCTCAGGTAACACCAGTCGATGGACAACCCTAATTCTGGATGGTCAAATGATTGATTTTTCTGATTTTTTTAGAGCGATAAACTATAGATGCAGGTGAGCGTTCAGAGAAATAATGGAACAGATTTTAGAGGGAGAAAGTGGTGGAAATGAAAAAATTGTGAGAGAAAGTAAATAGAGTGTTTAGGAAATGTTGGGAATGGAATTTGAAGTATAAAATAGTTTATTATTTTATGAAACTTTACGGAAGTAAAATAGAGGCATGAATGAAATTTTAGTTAGAGAAAGAAGGGAAAACAGCTGTTTAGAGAGATAAACTAGTTGAATGGAGGAGGAAATGGATAGGCAATTGTATGTAGACCTAATTTTCTATAGCTTTAACACACATCACTTTAGCCCTTAATCCTTTCTCCGATTTCAGCATCCTTATATTCTGTCAGGGTCAGGCATTTTTCAATGCAAACAAAAGAAGAGATTGAATGAAAACTTCAAAAAATACATTACGCAAGTTAAAAAACCTGGACACTCGAGAATGCATTGTCCTTCTGGCCAGCTTGATCTGGATCATGTTCATTTTTCTTATTGGTTGAGGGCTTCTCCTCCTAATTCTGTATGCCCTCTTTTAATAAGTGCTGAAAGGCCAATTGGTTGGACCAAGACATGGCCAGGCTCCTCGAATTCCTCCTTTCGTATCCCATGCCCTCATGTGATCCCTTTCAAGCCCATTAAGACAACAAAATAGCCCCACTAAGTGCTTCATTTCATTGATAATTTCCCGTCTAATTATTGTAAATTTCTGCACATATGAACCTATAAATTATTCAGCTGATCGACTTCAAATAGGTAAATTGTATTTTGCTAAGAAAGCCCATAATATGTAGGAACTGAAAACTAGAATTGACATAGTAATTTTCAGAAAATTCAGATAATAAAAGGATAAGTCAATATTAATGAGTACCAAACATTTAAAATGTATGGTACTAAACTTCATTTACAATGTTTTCAATGCCTATGTTACAAGGTGACTTGCTTGAATCCTAGGGATCACTAATAAGTCTAAATTAGTTCTAATACATATTTTATATGGCGTGGCCTTGAAAAGTTTATTTGAAATTTATACTTATCTTTTGAAAATAGGAAAGGTAACACTTTGATTGTGAAGAAATGTTTTAGTTGATTATTAACTTATTCTTATTGAAGGAAAAAGAGATAAAATATTAGGTGATATGAGCAGTGAATTGTGAGATGGGAAATGAGGAAAAGATCTGATGAAAAAAGGAACCCGGAGACTTTTATCCCAGATTCCCTGATGGGACAAGAAAGGGGAAAGGAAAATAAAAATAAAATTTTAGGCATGACCTTGAGAGTGAAAGTAATGGATGGTTTAAGGTAGGGACGTCAGCAGACCAAGGAGAATGTGTAGAAGGCTGAAATAGCTAAGATGATTGTTTGATCTTCTCTGATCTCCTTATGTTCTCCTCGACTGGGTGTTGATAGTTTTTCTTGATGACTATAGGGGTGTCATGATTTTTAATGGAATATAGGGGTGGAAGCATGAAAAATGTACATCGATCAGGTCAAGAACCTGGGTCTAAACACAAGCTTTCCACTTGCCCAGCCTAAAGCTGAAGAAATGTTTAAATATAGGAGAGAGGGAACAAAATATTTTTTTTCTTGATGACCTAGATGTGCCCAAAATACCTCTTTTGCATCCTATTAACATTCTTTATTATTTATTTTGGCCTCTCATTGGTGGAGATATGACCACACAGATCGGTGATGGACAGGCTTGTCCATTACCTTTGGTTGGATTTTATTTGAAGACCACTACTTTCCTGAAGCTCCCAAATAATTCTTGAAAACATTCAGTAAAATTTATGGCCACATGTCACCTAAATAAATTCTCATTATTAATATACTTGCTTCACCTATTTGAAGTCAAGAAAGATTATCCAATAAAAATATTTAATGTTTTTGTGTCATAGCCATCATGAACTTAAAATATGACATGACATAATGACATGATTAATTAATTTAATATAGTGAGAAACCATATAAATATAATTAATTTGATGAATTTTAATAGATATTCCTAGAATGGAATTAAGGACATGATATTTTTACCAAAAGATGCATGAAATCATTGTTGTGTTTAAGAGCCAAGGATTGAATCCATTGTTTTTTGGGTCCTGAAGGGAGATATGTTGAGTTTGTCAAGTGTTCAGCCTCTAGACGATTCCAGATGATCCTCAGCATGTCAAATATTATCCTCATTTCGATGATCCCATTAACAATCCTCCATTTTCTTTATGCTATTCCAATCACATTACGAGTGGAGGGGAATTTAAGGGAGAAAGGAGAACAAGGATGGTCACCTGAATAAGGCTGTTCTTCATAAAGTCTTATAAGGTCTTCTTCTATTATGCTTAAAAATTCATAAACTTCAAGTTTTTCTTCAAACGTCAAACAACTATTTGCATGTGAGGATGTAGGACCATGTATTAGTTTATTTAATGACTTCTAAAACTCAATAACCTTTGTTGACCAAAATGCTTAATTTTCTATATCAACATATAGATTTATTCATCAAAGGAGATTTGGCCCAATTGATAGGTTGAATCTCAAATCTATGATGTGTTGTGTTCTTTGCCTTAATTGATTGTATAATGCGGAAGTACATGCAGCAAAATATTTAAATCAATTCAGAATAGATCTATAAATAATAGATTTCCACAATTGAATCTCTCTACGGGGGAGTCTGTTTATGCCGTTTATATGTCTGGCATCTAGACATATCCACACTACTGATGTGACAGTGAGTCTCTTCTTCTTCTTCTTCTCTAACTCCTCTTGAAGATCTACTAGATCTTCTCTCCGTCAAGTCTCTCAAGTGGAGTGAGTGGAATGGTAAGACAATAAAGAGAGGGGGGTGAGAAGGGTTAGGTATGGATTTCATGGACACCTAAAATGGGTACCCTCTATTTATATGTATTCAAGAACTTTTAAAAAAACTCTCTATAATCGATGAATATCCATAAATGTACATAGATCTTATGTGTGTGACCCTCTAAGCCCTTATATAAGTATAGTTAAAACTTTATTCTCCAATAACATTTATTCATTAATCTTATGAATTAAGGATTATCTAAGGATTAAATATTGACATATAGATTAATTATTTAAGGATTATTCAACCCAATCAATAAGTTTAGTTTTCATCCCGTGGTGTGCAAGCTACAACTTGTGCACTACAATATACAAAGTAGTCATTGAACTCTCTCATGGAACCTGAAATGTCATCAGTTATCATATATGTTTAATCATTATCCATACAACTCATCAAATAAGTTATGTTATTGTTAATCAATAAACCATAACCTATTATTTAGTTAGTACTGAAGTGTAATGGGAATTCTAGGAGAATGTATTCTCCAAAATCTCCAGTACCCTGGTCAGGGATTTAACACATCTTCTTCCTTGACTCAGTCTCCTCTTATACAAAGGGAATATGATCCCATCTTGACCACTCAATCACTTGTATGCACTTTGTGCTATATCTGAACTAAGATATGATCGAGTCCTATTATAAGAGGCTCATAGATCTTAACCAAAACATGACTATATATGCACAAGATGGCCTTGGTATCTGGGGTCTTTGGACCACTTATACAACTGTGCACTGTTCGACGTGCCAACCAAGGTTGTAACGATAGAAAACTATCCCACTATATGTTATTCCTATCTATCAGTAACCTAACGCCGGCGGTGGAGACACTCTCAGGAGGTACTAAAAGAAATAACTAGATGTATAAAAGGGAAGAAGTGCGAGCATACCACATTCGATACTGCCCTGGTGTTTGTATTAGCTACACCGGGGCCGGCGGGCGATCGGGCGAGTGATCGGGCAATAACGATTGGCGGTGGTAGGCACTGACGAGGAACAGCGACAGGCATGTCGATGGCAGGTCAGAGGCAGCAGGTGTGGCAGCAGCAAGCACGACGGTGATGGGCACGACGGCAATGGGCACGAATTGCACGCATTGTGGCAACGGGTGCGACGGCGACAAGCGAGATGACGGTGGGCGCAGCGATGACAGGTTTGGAGGCAGCGAGTGTCGCTGGTGGAGACCCAGATGACCAGGTGATCTACCACCCGCTTGGCAGCATGCGGCAGTGGCTAAAACCACGGTTGGTGGCTGGGCAGCTGCGGCTGCGGCTGGGTGTTATGGCCACGATGAGCTGCTATGAGCGTTGCTGGTTGTGATGGCTGACGAAGGCGAAAATGGGGTGTAATTTTGTCGTTGTTATTTTCACCTTGATCAAAAAAAAATTTTAATTTGTAAACTTACTCAAAATTTTATAGTGTAGAGCAAGGTTGTCTCCACAAGGATTGGCTCCTAGAGTCAAATTCAACTAATGAGTAGGAGAGTACTTGTGTTTGTTGTAATGCCTAAGAGAGAACAAGGAACAATTTAATAGTGATTTATAAAGGAAGTCCTCTCTAAAGATTTTATTTATACCTCAAATTTCATATATATGTAGTAGATATAATTAGTGATTTTAGGAAATTTGTTTAGAATTTTTAGAGGTTGATTTATAGGAGACTTTTGAGAATTAAATCCTGCACATAACATGTTCAATAAAATGCCAACTAGAATAAAATGATGGATTTATATGTGTTTTTATGTGGAGTGAAATCAAGTTTTAATGTATTTTTATCTAGGATGAATTTAGAGTAGGAATTATAAATTATAAATGTTATTGTATATTTTTATATATTTTTCATTGGCCAGAAAGTATTTATAATTTTTTTTAAAGTTCTTGTTGAAGTCATGCATATCACGTGTTCGACAAAATGCTTGGATGAATAAGAATGCTTTTTTATAAGATTTTTGGTCGATTCTAATTAACTTTTTATGAAGATAAGACTTAGGTAAATGAAATTTGTGACTTAACAGACAGTGCCATTGAGTGAAAGATCACCGTGGGCTTCAGATCTCCTCGATCAGCGGCGGCGTCTTCTTGGCTTAGCTCACAAAGTCTTCTCCCTCTTCCACCCTTCTCTCTTGCTAATCTCCCTTTAGGCCTTAGCTCTGTCACCACCGTTAATGGAGTGATAGAGGAGAAACGAGAAGAAGACCGAGGATCTTCCCCTCTGTCGTTTTTTATTTCAAATATGCGGAGGACCCCTTTAAGTCCGGTAGACCCCTGCTCTGTCAGCCTGCCAAGTCACCTTCGGGTGTCTACGTGCCCACTTTTGATTCGTCCACGTCGAAGCTCCACGCTGAGTTGTCACTGGAAATAAAAGAAAAGAGAAAAGATAAGATTAAAACTGATATTGACCATTAGATCTTCTAAGAGAAGATTGGCAGTCAAGATTATATCGCAATTTTAATAAAAGCATGAACCGATACGGGCTTCGGGCCAGGTTGGCTTGAAGCCCGCTCTGGTTTTGTTTGAAATGTTTTAAAGATCTTGGCCCGATGGGCCATGATCGTTCTCTAGCCATAAATGGCCCGGCCCGATCACGTTTGAAAGGTTGGGTTTTCAATATCCCATATTGCCACTTTTAGAAAATGCGCGCAATATATAAATGCCGAAATCAATTACAAGATGAATTGAATTAATATGACTTAGCTTGGGCGCTTGCATGTTACTTCCTTTGAGGCTGCTTGGAGGAGCTGTGACCTCGGCTGCAAATGCGGTGCGGGTGCGGCATGTGGCTGCAGCCTTGGCTATGGTTGTGGCAACGGGTGGTTCTTGCACTGTGGCGGCCTTGACGGCTCCTTAGGAGCCCTCATTTTTTATTATATCTATATTTTATTATTAATTTTATTTAATTAATTTTTTATTTTTTTATTTTATTTCTACTGAAGGAACGAAATTCATACTATATTTTTTAGAAATGCAAAAACCCATTAAAAATATGACAGTTCACATAATGAATGAATAATTGCATAAAAATGAAATTTAACATAAAAATGCATGTTCATTTCATTGTATGACTTCATAATACCATTAAAAAATGTTTATTTGCATGCATGATTTATGGTACATGAGCGACCGTGGCTGGTGGCTGCGGCTACGATTGCGACTGGCGGGCCGACGGCTGTGAGTGGCAGCCAAGCGAGGGCCGCGACCACAACTGGATTAGGGCTTCAAAGATATTTTTTTCGATCTCAATATTTGTAGTGGCATTTTCATAAATATGGGGAAAATAAAAATAACTAAGTTATCTCCTGAAATTCAAGGAAATAAGGCAAAAAAGTTCATATTTTCTCATAATTCTTTTTCTTCTCCAATGAGTGCCCCCCTCTTTTAGGGGGTAAATATGGGCCTTTTGATAAACCCAAAATGTTTCATGTAATTATACATATTTTAAAGTCATTTTGGGATAATTTCATGTGTATTTTGGCCAATTTTATAAGATTTTGCATCAAATGCACTAAATAGAGCAAGTTATTAAAATAATGCATGTTTATATCATTTTCATGTATGTTCTACAATTCTAAATACTTCTTAGTAAAAATATGTGTAAGAAAGTGTAATTTTTAATGCTGTATCTAGTATTTTAGTTTATATATTTTTGGCAAATAAGAAGTCGTAGTAAAAGAAAGAAATATTGAATGGAGAAAGAAAGAAGAATGATAAAAAATAAATAAAAATAAAAAGGGATTATTATAATGGGCCGGCTATTGAGCCGACCAGGTGCACCAGCACCCAAGCCAACCGTAGCAGGCGAGTGCGTAGGGCACTCAAGCCCACCCGTGGCCAGCAAGGGGCAGCATGCCCAGTTGGCAAGCCCAAGTAGGCCACATGAGGAGTAACACAGGCCCGCAAAGAAGCCCACGAGGATCGCACAGTTCGAACAGAAGAATGGCTTTTTATTTCAATTCATAATGTTAACCCAGCTGACATTTATTTAGCGTTCCAACTTTTAGAAACCTTCTGTGTGGAATTAGATTCCCCACTGTTTTTTATCCTCGCATCGGGTCGGGCCGATGAACAATAAAGAGACGGAGGCCCAACGGGCCACGATCTAAAGGAAATGAGAATAAAATAAGACCGGGCTTTGAGCCAACCCGGCCCGAAGCCAGCATCTTTTCTGGCCATTTTAAGTAGATGGATACGATGTCATCCGTGCGATCTTCTTTAAGAAGATCGGACGGTAGAGATCTATTTTGTTGATTTAACATATATTTTCTTTCTTTTTCAGGCCCTCCTACTGGCTGGCGAGGGTGATGTGGATCACGGGACCCTCGGCGGACGAATCAGAAGGAAGAAAAATGACGAGGATGGCTGACGAGGATTACTGATGTGGCAAAGTAAGGGTTGTATTGATCCGGATGTCTTCACGGCTGCAATTTAATCGCAGCCGTTGACCCATATTAAGGGATGATCAGACAACCAGGGTCAATTCCGTCCAGCCTTGCCCCTGGCCGTCAACGCCGGTGGCCGGAGGCCATTTTCAGCCAGCGAGGAGGGACCGCTGGGTAATCCAACGGCCCGGGAGGATCCCCAGGGCCATCCCCCTCCATTGGATGACCTATGGGACCCTTCCCTGTCCATTAAAAGGGGCCGAGAGCCCCTAATTTTGACATCTTTCAACCTTAAGCCTTCACCGATGGCGGAGATCCCTTCTGCATTTGGAAGCAAGCTGCGGCATCATGACAGCGCCAGTGGTTTTGGACACCAAGGCTGGAGCCGATGAAGCTCTGAAGTAGCCTGGATTTGCACCTGGATGGAGGAGAAGAGAAAGGGGACCCCCAAAAAGAAGTTTGATGGTGGCGATCGGCGCCACCGGCCCTTCTTTTCAAATCAGGGCGATTCAGGTTATTTTATGTGTTTATTTTGCTGATTTTCATGTTTTCCATTACTTTGGATACTTAATTGCTCATCCAATCCCTATCTTTTTGTGTTTTTGTTGAATTTGGTACTGCAATTTTGTTTGGACATTTCATCTAACACCTCGTCTGTTCGATAAACATTATTCGTATTATCTAAGTTTGATTTCATGAAATTTATATAAAATATAAAAATATCCATTCACCCCTTATTTCAACTTCTTTCGGGCATTCGATCAAACATCACACGATCGTTCAACAGAAATACCCCATTTATTCAAGTTGTACTATTAAGAACTGATATAAACATATAAAAAGCATATAAAAATGAAATAGAACATTTATCTCTCTGATTGGGACCTCCTATCGGGCATTTGGTCGAACACCTCTTGGGTGTTTGACTATATTGACCCATTATTTTAGTAAATCGATTACAAAAACTCTATAAAAAACCTATAAAAATATTAAAACATCTAAAATACCTATAGTAATTCCATACTAAAGAGTTCACCTATATAAGTAGTATTCTATAAGTATAGGTGATCTTATATTAATATAATTTCTTCTTAATTACTACTATTAACCCTCTTATTCCCTCTTGATATCTCTTTATACTTTTCTGACCACTTATTTACTATATTATATTAGATACTTATCCTCTTCCTATCTATCTTCTTAATCACTTCTCTCGCTTCAACTTCTTCTTCCATCTTATTGCTAATTACAGATATTAAGTACTGTATACTTCTTCTCTAATTGTATTACTATCATCTTAAATATAATATCTAGTATGTCACCTCTTTCTTATTATTAGCATCTATAATATATAAATATATATATACACACACACATATGATATCAGGTATTTTCTCTTCTCTACTTCTCTTATTATCCTATTATTTTATATCTACTAATTAATTACTTATTTCTTCTTATATTCGCCATATCCAATTCTATTATTATCATATCTTAGCTAACAACTCATTTATTGAATATATACCTAAAGGCCAGTTCCTGTGGAGACGACCTTACTCACACTATACACTTAAGTAGGTTTCTATATTTTACAAATTTATTTGATTGTAGGCAAATTAATTTTACAATGACATTTAAAATTAACACACAATTTTCCTCCATCAAATTGGCTCTGTTGCCGGGGACTGGCGTCCCTTATGTTAATTTGATTTTTGAGTTGTTTTATTTTCTCTAGTATTATTATTATTTTCTATTTTTTTGAGCCTAACATTAGAGGAAAGTAAATTTTATCTTATATGAGCTAATTAGGAGAAAATTGAGGTGACATTTTTTGGGTCAATGGCTGCGATTAAATTGCAGACGTGGACCCATCCAGATCAATGTACCCCTTCCTTTGCCACATCAGGAATCCTTGTCAGCCATCCCCGTCATTTTTCTTCCTTCTGATTCATCTGCAAAGGGTCCCGCAATCTGCGTCAACCTCGCCAGCCAATAGGAGGGCCTGAAAAAGAAAGAAAATATATGTTAAATCAACGGAATAGATCTCTACCATCCGATCTTATTAAAGAAGACCGCACGGATGAGATCGTATCCGTCTACTTAAAATGGCCCGAAAAGACGCCAGCTTAAAGCCGAGTTGGCTTGAAGCGCGGACTTACTCTCTTCTCATTTCCATTAGATCACGGCTTGTTGGGCCTCCATCTCTTTATCGTTCATTGGCCTGGTCCGATGTGAGGGTAAAAGACAGTGGGGAATCTAATCCTAAACGGAAGGTTTGTAAAAGTTGGAACGCTATATAAATGTTAGCTGGGTTACCATTATGAATTCAAATAAAAGCCATACTCCTCTTCCGACAGTGCGATCATCGTGGGCTTCTTTGCGGGCCTATGTTACTCCTCATGTGGCCTACTTGGCCTTTCCAGTTGGGCACACTGCCCCTTGTCGGCCGCGGGTGGGCTTGAGTGCTTGGGGCACTTGCCTGTTGTGGCTGGCTTAGGCGCTGGTGCACCTAGGCGGCTCCCTAGCAGGTCCATTATAATAACCCTTTTTATTTTTATTTACTTTTTTTATCATTCTTCTTTCTTTCTCCCTTTAATAATTATTTCTTTTACTTTGACTTCTTCTTTGCCAAAAATATATAAACCGAAATACTAGATGGATCATTAAAAAATGCACTGTCTTAGACATATTTTTACTAAGTAGTATTTAGAATTTTAGAACATGCATGAATATAACATAAAAAAGCATTATTTTAATAACTTTCTCTATTTAGTGCATTTGATGCAAAATCTTATAAAATTGGACAAAATACACATAAAATTATCCCAAAATGAATTTAAAATTTGTATAATTACTTACACATTTTGGGTTTATCACCTGCCCCCTTAGAAATAAAGGGAAGAATGCCCAAATAAGGGTCGTAGGGGTTCCTAATAAGAGAGTCCTTCGAACATGCTCACACACGGGCTCTAACACGAACAAACATGTAGGACCATACGGGTGCCTAAACAAGTGTGGACAAACACACACGACACGTACATGGCCACACGTACAAAGCCTACAAAATAAGAAAGATAAGCGAAAAATAAAGTCAAACATTTGGGGGCCCATTGACTAGGCCATGTGCTTTGAAGGCTGGATTGTGCGCATCATCCCTCACTTGATGAACTGGTCAAGACAGGATCTTCGAAGCTAGATGGTCCACCATCATGATCAATTATACTTATCATATAAGTAGGATTAGAGAAAGTTATTGCTTCTAGATTGTTCAAAGTTTATCTTGAGTATTCTATGACTAAGAATATTTCATATACATGTTTAAAGACTAGGAATCATTGCATTATGATCTCATCATGATTCACTAAGTCATTAGATCAATTCATGGACTTCATTTTATATATCACATGACAATATTGATGAAAAAATAATTATTTTAATGATTTTAACATGACATGAATAAAAGCAACTCCCCCTAATCTGCTGCCTTCTGGTCATAGAAACATTCAGATCTACTTAAGTCACTTTGTAATCTCTATATATTCATCTTTTGAATGGTTTTGACTTAAGGTGTTGGTTACAAAGTCATTTAACTTCACAAGATGAACTCAGAACCTATTCTTGCGCCCAAACTCTGCAAAATGTTATTCAATTGATGGACACATAATCTTCATCATCGGTTTTCAAGCTACACCCTGTAATCAAGGAGATACAAAGAAGCATAATGGCTCTCGCATGCAACCTCATATGAGGCTCCTAAGATGACTAAGGGTTTGGTCAATTCTCATATCATATTGGTCATCCAAGTTTGTACTAATTCATTGGAAAATCAACAGAGAAATGTTCAAATATGTTATTACATTGGCTAAGGACTTCATTGCATCATTGATAATCTCAAATTTAGCGTTAAAATTACATCATTATAGATTTCAAGCTTATTCAATAAGATTTACAAACCAATACTCAAGTATGTATACTAGATACTGGATGAGTACAGGTCATCTTCATAATGAATGGATCTTAGGGGTTTAACTATATCTGCATATTGATTTAGGTAGGATGAGAAGGAATACTTAAAATGGAACAAGAGGAAAATAGTGATTTGGGATTTATGATTGAATGGATAATAGAGCTAGGGATGAGATACAATATGTGTGACAATGATGAACAATGATGAAGAATGATGATAGATGAGAATGGAGGTGAAGAAATGCTAAGGATCTAACTAGTGGATGTGTTGAAGAAACGTTAATGTGATACAAGAGATTAACCTTAAATCCCATTGTTTTCCAGTGATCAAGAAAATTTCCTGATCCAGATCAGCCCCCCCCCACTTCTCTGTTGACATTCTTCAAACATTCAGGACACCGAGAAGCCTTACTGGATATTCAAAAACCCCACTCTCTTTCAATCAATTCCTCTACAAAAAATTAAGTTCAAACTGTGCAGATTTATATATCAAACCATGTGGATTGATAGACGAGAGAAAAGAAAGCTGCCCTCAATTTCAGCTCAAGCAGCCTTGTAGATTGTTCAATATCAAGCCATGAAGTTCAAGTAAAAAATGAATTCAACTTTAGGGTTTTGTGTTGAACTTGGAATTAATCCCAACTAATGGCTATGATCATCCCACATCATCCTCTATCAACATTTCACATCGTGCCACATGTCCCTGCAAATAAATAGAAAAGGATAAGCGAAACAGTAGACTATGAATAATAACAACGAAAAATGTGAGTGTGATGTGGTTGCTTGTCAGTGCGCACGATGTCCACATTTCTGCCAATCAGTAACAAATATTGTACACATCAATTTCAGCTCAAGCAGCCTTGTAGATTGTTCTATATTAAGCCATGAAGTTCAAGACAAAACATGACTTCAATTTTAGGGTTTTGTGTTGAACTTGGAATTAATCCCAACTAATGGCTATGATCATCCCACATCATCCTCTATCAACATTTCATATTGTGCCACATGTCCCTGCAAACAAATAGAGAAGGATAAGCGAAACAGTAGACTATGAATAATAACAACTAAAAAGGTGAGTGTGATGTGGTTGCTTGTCAGTGCACACGATGTCCACATGATTTCTGCCAATCACAGCCACACATACATGTGCATGTCATGTGTATGTGTTGCACTAAGCATTTTACAACACTTGGGTACGCCATAATTGTTGACTTTCCAAATGAAATAAAGAAAAAATTATATAAAGGACTATCATTTATGGTGAATATAAAATCTTGCCTTTTCATTGGACCACGTCATCCCTATAATTTTAAAAGAGAGAAACTGTTAGCAATCATTCGTTATCATGGCATCACGATCTGTGATTCCATTTTTGAAGTTTTGGCAATGATGACTATGGAGAACAATGACTCGTCACTTGTCCATGGTTCAAATGGCGCCACGTAGTGGAATCTAGAATTCACAATAAAAGTATAGTATATAAATAAATTCATAAAAAATAAATAGAAGCCATAAAATATAAATACATATAATTTTTTACTGAAGAAATCATTATTCATGAATATAATGTTTAAAAAGTATAGGACAAATCATATTTGACTAAAAAAACTATTTTCTTTCAGAATTTAACATCCAAAATTTCTAAAAACTTAAAAATTCATAAAATTAAAAAAATGCTTATAAAAATAGATTTAATTAGTTTAGGCTTTATATCACACACAAATAGTCACTTTAATGCAAATAAAACATGTAAATATAACCATATTAATATTTTAAAAATGTGTGGTATCATCATCTTGAACATTGACTCTTCTGCATGAACTTCTTGGTGTATCCAAACATTCATGTAATATATTCAATATACTCTCCACATCCTATTATCACAACAGTATCTGAAGATGTCTAGAAAAAGTATCATCATCAAAGCTTCACTTTGAGTCTTCTCCGTAAGTACCTTTAATTGCTGATTTCTCCTGTTAGGATGCTAACAGCTCTATAATGATCCTACATCTCCAATCCTCTTCTGATACTCTCCTATATAAGTCTTCCCAACCTCAATGCTTTGACACGAAATGTTAGAACATTATTTTACATCTACATCTCTTTCTAGTCTTTTGCCTGATTTTTCCAAGTTTTTTTTAAATATGGTTGTTCAAATTTCATAAAACATGTGTCCTCAATTATCTGACATAGAGTGGACACTTGTATTTCTGAAGCTGTATAAGCAGTAATTCCTTAGCATTTTATTTTTTCAAAAAAAATTCAACAATTATTTTAGTAGTTATTTCAAAATATTGAAGTATAGATAAATTTCTGATATTAAATTATATTAAAATGAATATATGAATAAAAATTCATTTGTTCATTTGGAGATTTTATAACTAGAAAATTACATGGGCCTAGAGGGTCACGCACAAAGCATCATTTATACAGTAGAAGAAATACTTCAAGTCTACAAGCACACCTTTTTTCTCCCTTCTCCTTCAGGGCTCTCTACATCCTTTATGCGATTAGAACAACATAACAATGATGGTGGAAAGATAATATGGATCATCGAGATGACGGAGATTCAGTGTGCCAAGGATCAAGTGGAAACATTTAGAGGCTACACTTTTTACTCAATGCATCTCCCTTGAGGAACTAAGAAATAGTGGAGAGTCGCACCAAGGTGATTTGATCATTAGTTTTTAGGGTCTCTCATAAATTTTTTGGACTGTGTGAATTTTCAATATTTCATCTCAACATGCCTTTCTTGAGGAACCAAGAATCAAAATTTGATCCATACAAATGGGATTACTTAATCAGGTTTTAAATATCTGTCATGGTTCAGTTTCCTATCTCACACATCATATCCCTAAAATGCCAAAGCTTATCATTCAAGAAGATATTCTAGATTAAAACCTTTCCAACACAACCAACCATATCTGAAAATTAATCACGCAGCAAAAATTATAAATAGTTCCTGAACCTCATGGCTCAGTCCTACTTTCGCTGCTCACCCACGCTGTCACGCCAAAGTGCCAGGCACTTTATGCGTGGGGACCATATATTTTTTGCTCAAAATGGGTGTGAAGGTACATTACATTAGTCACCTTAAATAGTTTAAAATAGTATTAACTAGAGGAGTTGATTATAAATTAAGTATTTATTTCAGATATTTACAAAATTTTAATTAGTTTGATTTTTAAAAAATAATTGGTATTTATAATTTAAAAAATCCAATTTTTTTTGAAAATTTCTAGAATATCTTGAAAAATTACATTTTAACTTAACAATGACTTTTTTAATATGTATTAGGCCCTCATTCACTATGTTCTCAGTAAGGAAATATATATACTTGGTTTGTATAAGTCAAAACCTTTTAGTAGAATTTTAACCATAGTTTATAATTTATCCTTTCAAAAGAAGAGTGGTGAGTTCGAATCTAGGAATATAGAATCATAATTAAGAAAAAAAGATAAGAAAATCATATTTAAAATACCAATTTAATGCCCCTTATAAATGTTTGTTATTATCACTTGTTCCTATAAATTATAATTGGATTAAGTGTTTCAATTGTCAAGTTATTGAAGTATGAGGGTTGATCTATAAGCTACCTCTATGTATTGTGCATTGGGATGAACAAACCAAGGGCTGACTAAATGTTTCCCAACATAGGGTGGAAGTGATGAAACATATTTCGGGGTATACTATGTCATTCATGAGTATCTAGTTCATGGGAAAGACAAAAATTCTGAATATATAGGGAAAATAATTATTGAGATAGTGTTTTGTTTATAAAACATGATGGGAGAATGTGAAATTATTAAATAGGGAAAATACATACATAAGATGAATTTAATATATCAATGTCAAACCCTAATGATTTATGGGAACATAAGGATATAATAGATGGATTCGAATGATGTAGAGTGGCTACATAAATATAAACATTGTACAAATAGACAAATAGAGTCATCCATAAGGGACGTAGATGATGATAAATATTGATAATCACAAATAACATGATAATAGATATAGCAATATGATATAACTTATATTATTATCATTATAATGATCAAATATGCTTGTTATTAAGGCTTAAATTAATAATATATATATATATTTAGTTGCATAATTTCAATATTCCTAATTTTAAAATTCTTATGTATTTTTTGGGCATGAAATTCATAAAAAATAATGTTATGAAGAAGAATATATTTTTCTGGATTTATCTACATATTTCTAATGGTTTTAGTAGTTTTTTAATATGGTTTATTCTTTTGCCATTTTGTGCCATCTGAATTCTTTGGAATTGAGCTAATCATTGGCTGCAAAAACTGATAAGCCACCCCAATCATTTTGCCAGTCAACTTTTAGGTTAAAAAAATGCAAAAGATGAGAAAATATCTTGACTCAATTCACAATAAATTCTATGTGATGCACAAAAGACATGGAAAATAGATAAACATTGATGATTTAATGTGAAACTAATGTACCTATCTGCCTAAATGCACCCATGGATGTAGTCAAAGGCGTTCCAACAAATGGAAAAGTGCACTATATGTGCCATTAAAATATAACTTTCAGGTCTATGTGGAAAAATGTGATTGGAGGAAATTTAAGACAAAATGCCATGCCAATCATTTGCGCTTTTTGACAACTTCATTGACATATCTAGACAACTGATTAAAGAGACTTTAAGGTGCTTGTTTTGATGTCAAACCTTCGGGAAATAAGACGATTCTTGTGAGATGCTGACATAATCGTTTGTCTATAACTATCCAGATCTAGAGAATTGGCATAATTAGTTTTTTAGGGTAACTTTACCTTTCACTCTATCGATCCATGACCTCGGATCCATGAATAGACCCCCCATTGTGTATGTTTTGATTTTGTTCCTTATGTCCTTCTGTACCACGTTTTCAGCTAAAGGTAACGGTGTTTCAAAAATCTTGCTTTGCTACACTCATTTCATGTACACTATGCACTTTGATGCAGGATGACAGCGGAGTCGTCGTCCCGAGGGGGGTATCCAAGGGCGATGCTTGGATACCGAGGGAGATGATACGCGGACGACATCGAAGACGTCGTCCGTCAGTGTGGACCTCCCGAGATGTGACTATGTAATGCGATGGAAACCCTAGGTGACGGTACGTGCAGGGCCTGACTCGTGGGGTTCGCTAGACTCCGTGCTCCGGGGCGGGCAACTGATGACAGTGACGGTGACCTCTTGACCCTCGTCGGAGCGACGAAGGAGTCTACGACGCCGAGCGGATTAAATCCTTCGGTGCTCTCACGTAATGGATGGGCTCAGCCCATACCTAGGATAGACACTCGATGGACGCTCTCGTGTCTGTGTACACTGTCACCTACTCTATCCCGAGCACAGTGGAGTGCAATCAAAGGGCATACGACAAAGATAATTAACGGGCAAGCTAGAGAAGCGAAGTACCTCTTGGCAACGTCGTCCTGGTGTTGCAGAGTGCCAGCGGACGGGGTAGGTGGAGCTGTGCCGGCGGCGGCACGGCATCGTTCGATTGGCGGCGTTGCGCAGCTCAAGAGCAGCAGCGGTGCACGGCTACCACAGTGAACAGCAGCGGTGATCAGCGCGCGACGCGGGTGTCAAGGAGCGGTGATCAGTGCGAGTTGTGGCGCAGACCGTGGGTGTCAAGGAGCGCGAGCGACGACGGTACGGATGGCACCGCGGTGCGATGGTGGCTCGTTGGCGGCACCGGTGACGGCGGCAATAACTGCGGCCCGATGCGGCGGCTCGAGCATTCGCGCAGGCGGCAGCGACGCAGGCGACGACGACGCAGGCGATGGCGGCGCGGGTGGTGGCCTACGGTTGAGGCACAGGGCATGGCGTAAAGGCCCACAAAGGTCCGCCGGCGGCGGGCGCAGATCGGACGTGGGCGGCCGATGGCGGCCGCGGACGGCCGAGTGCGGCTGCGGCTGCGATCTTGTTTGCCACTAGCGCGGTGGCGGGTTGCAGCTGCGATTGCGATCGGGTGTAGCTACGGCTGGCGCGGCCGCGACTTGCAGCTGCGGCTGCGGTCGCGGCCGACGACGGCCCTGGCTTGCGGCGGCGATCGGCGGCGCCTGCGGGTTGCGGCTTGCGGCGGCGACTGGCGGCGTCCGCGATTAGCTGCGGCCGCGGGCTGCGGCCGCGATCGGCTACGGCCATGGGTTGCGGCCGCGATCGGTGGCGGTTGCGGCTCGGGCGGCGGAGGGTTGGCCGCCCTAGGGCACCGGCGACGGGATCCGGCGGCTGTGGCAGTCCCAAGGTCTCCACCAGTGGTTGGCGACCGGATCTCGAGCGGCGGCGGCGCGGGGCTGACGGCATTGCCGCAGGCATGGGCTAGGGCTCGTTGGCGGAGTCCCAACGGGACAGGACTCGGCAGAACGGGGGACGGGCGACGGACGACGGTTGTCGGCCCCGTTCCCGTTCCACCCTTCTCTCTCTCACTCTCTTTTTTTCCTTTTTTCTTCCTTTTTTTCTTCTTCCTCTCACTAAAGGATGGAACGGGACACCTTTCTTTCAAAAAATTCAAAGTCTTTCTATCTTTTTAGGGCGCCCTCTCCTTCCCTTAGGAAAGGGGGAACCCATTAGGAAAGGGGCCCCCTCTTAAGATCACTAATACAAATGTCTTAAAACAAAACAAAAGGGAAGACGGTTCGAAGGGGAAATGACAAAACAAAAAGGGCCTTTGCGAGGATAATGGCCCATGTCCCCTTCTTTTCTATCTTCTTGATCCCCCAACAGCCCCTCCCCCCCCCAAAAACCATGTGACGGGAAAGGTGTGAATATCTTTTTCCTATCTATAGCGGCGCTAACCAAGAAGATGAAAAGTATGTCTAGAGGCTGAAAATATGTGAAGCTTGAGATGACTCATTCAGCGAACCAAATGGCAACAAATTTGACTTTATGCAAGGTGATTTTATCATGGCATGTTTTGTTTTTTCTAAAAAGGCCCACTCAATTCGTCTCTTCTGTTATGGCAAACTTATTTAGGATCATTTATCATGACAGAACCTCAGAAAACGTATGGTCCTCTTTTCCCCAACAGCAACATTCTCCCCCAACGAGATCTGCCCTCTTCACCTCCCGCATCTTCCTTATTTCCAATTGCACTGTCCCGTTTTTTTGTTTCCGTCTCCTCCCCTATCCTCCACCCCTTCAGCAGAATATCCCCTATGCATCCACAACTTTCTCTTATGTAATGCCCTATAAACTCGTGGCATCTCCTCCGACACTATCCACCTTCAGCATTTCCAGATGACGGTAACTCGTCCCTCTCCACCCCTTCCCACTATGTTCAGGAAAAAAACTATAGCTTTCCCACCCAACCACGGCATTCCATCTGTCAAGCCATGGCCTTTAATTTTTCGGAAGATTGACTTCGCTGTGGGGAGGTTAACTTTTGTGTAGAGCATGATGAGCCTTACTTGGACGCGCCTGTTTGGGACAAGGCCAAGGAGCAAAGGTCAACCAAAACTATTATCATGTCATAACCAATAAAGTAACCATCTTTAGAGAGTTAAAGCGATTAAATATCAATTAGAACTGGGATTCACGTGTTTAGAAATAATCATATACAACTACTATAACTAGTTCTCTCTTATAGACGAAAACAGTAAGATGTCAACAGTCCAAAGTTGAAACAATTTGAGAAATTATCATCATAAATAGGCATATGGAGGGAGATGCGTGGCCGACGGATAACCATAGAATAATCCAAACAATAGAGCCCTGGGAATAACGCTTCCATCATTGGTCACCATGGTCGACGGATAACCATATAATAATCCAAACAATAGAGCCCTGCCATTTCACAAAGGATCCCTGCACGACTTCATCAAGCCAAGCGAGTTGGGGTCCTGAGGAACGAAAGGATGAGAGAAAAACCGTTTAAAGATGAGGGAGTCGAGACCGATCGTAGGTTCTACTGTTGACGTTCCTGCCGTCCCCTCTTCATTCACCCTCCCCGTTACTGCAGACATGATGTATGTTGGTCACCATGGTCTCCCCAGACTGGGAAATATTCTACTCTCTCTCTCTCTCTCTCTCTCTCTCTCAGTCTCTTCTAGACACGGATGTTGAGTACGCATTCTTCCTCTGTCTATAACGCAATGCGGGGGGGGGGGGAACGGAGCGTCGGCGGCGTTGTGACGGGGATGCACGCTTCTTGCGTGTGTATCTAAAAACCCAGAAGACGGGGACGTTCGCAGTTGACTTTGCGTCCTTTCATCTGGGGGCGACTCGTCGGAAATCCCTCGCTCATGCGACTTTTGCCGGTGAAGAAAGCGAGGAGAATGATGAGAGAAGGGTGCGAGAAGAAAGGAGAGAGATATCGGTTCGGTAAAGCTTTTGGAAGCGGCAATTAATTATTTCCGTTTCGCAGGTCCGGCGGAGGTCAATCGTGGACCAGCGGACTCGGGTTTCCCCTCTGCGTTGTCAGGCCGCTTCACGGACGAGATAACTAAGCAAGACTACAGGAGAGAGAGGGAGAGAATCAGTGAGGGAAAGATTGAGGGTGTTAGAGAGAGAAGTGAGGGAGAGTTGGGCCTGTCGGCCCTGCGCATGAGGACAGAAGCAGCGAGCGAGGGAAAACGTGAGAGGGTGTGGTCATGTACATGCAGACGTCGTCACGTCCCTCTCCACCTCAAGAAAAGATCAACAGTTGGCAATTGTTATCACCCTCCGAGTGAAGTATATCGGGAGAGAGAGATAAGAATTAGACTGCGCGTCTTCGTGAAGCCATGGCAGTCAGTGAAACCCAGTAACCCAACGCTGATTTTGGGCTTGCGGTTGGGTCGCCTCTTTCTCTCTCTAGAAGTTCTCACCCAAAGCCTTTACCCAGTCTTTTTTTCCAGGCTGACAGTGCCGGAGCTTCAAAATATTCGACTGTGCGGAGCCCAGATGAAGGAGAGAGAGAGAGAAAGAGAGCGAGAGAGCGAGAGAGAGAGAGAGAGAGCGAGAGAGAAAGAGAGAGAGAGAGAGAAAGAGAGCGAGAGAGAGAGCAAGAAAGAGAGCGAGCGAGAGAGAGCAAGAAAGAGAGAGAGAGAGAGAGAGAGAGAGAGAGAGAGAGAGAGAGAGCAAGAAAGAGAGCGAGCGAGAGAGAGCAAGAAAGAGAGTGAGAGAGAGAGCAAGAAAGAGAGTGAGAGAGAGAGCAAGAAAGAAAGCGAGAGAGAGAGCAAGAAAGAGAGCGAGAGAGAGAGCGAGAGAGAAAGAGCAAGAGAGAGATAGAGGGAGAAAGAGAGAGAGAGAGAGAGAAAGAACAAGAGAGAGAGAAAGAGAGAGAGAAAGAGCAAGAGAGAGAGAGAGGGAGAAAGAGAGAGAGGGAGAAAGAGCAAGAGAGAGAGAGAGGGAGAAAGAGAGAGAAAGAGCAAGTAAGAGATAGAGGGAGAAAGAGAGAGAGAGAAGAGCAAGAGAGAGATAGAGGGAGAAAGAGAGAGAGAGAGAGAGCAAGAAAGAGATAGAAGGAGAAAGAGAGAGAGAGAAGAGCAAGAGAGAGATAGAGGGAGAAAGAGAGAGAGAGAGAGAGCAAGAAAGAGATAGAGGGAGAAAGAGAGAGAGAAGAGCAAGAGAGAGAGAGAGGGAGAAAGAGAGAGAGAGAGAGAGAGAGCAAGGAAGAGATAGAGGGAGAAAGAGAGAGGGAGAAGAGCAAGAGAGAGATTGAGGGAGAAAGAGAGAGAAAAGAGCAAGAGAGATAGAGCGAGAAAGAGAGACTGAGAAGGAGAGGGAGAAAGCGCGAGAGAGAGAGAGAGAGCGAGAGATGATGAGCGGAAAAAACAAGGAAAGATACCCGTCTCAGCCATGGTGGGCTCCGAATGACAGTCGCCCCGGCCAACCCCTAGTACATCCGTCAGAGGAGAGAGAAAGTCTGAGGGCGACACGCGGTGGAAAAGAGGGAGAATGACTCCGGTTTGGCAGAAGCTGTGGCGCGGAGGTGGACCCCTCACAGCTGTGTAGCTCTATCTCTACACCCCCCCCCTCCTTTCACGCCCTCTCCCCACCCCGTAATAAACAGCTCGCTGTGCACCGTGGCGAAACAAGTAGAAGACGAAGAGCGAAGCAGCCTGTGTCTTCAGCTGGAGCTGAAACAGAGGAGCAACTAGAAGACACCCCATCCCGTCTTGTTCCCCCTTTCTCCCTAGTTTTCTATCTATCTCTCTGTCAATCTTTCTCTTCCTGACTCAACGTCAAGACGGGAAAGAAAAACGCTTGGCCAATCTTTAAACTTTTTTGTTTCGTTTCGTCTTTCTGCTTGGGGCGGTGCTTGGCCAAGCCTTCTTGTTTTGACGTGTCGAGCATCCGTGTGGGTAGAATTCAGCGTCTCTTCTTCTGTCTGCTGCGTTTACGACTGTTTGTTCCTCCGAGGAGGCCGATGAAAGGATAGATCCTATCCGACATCAACCCATTTCCTCCTTGTTTTAGTCTCCTTTTAGGGTTTTCTCGCAGGATTTCATGTCTGAGGACGGTTTCCCCTTCTCGCCCTCCAATCTGGCGCTCCACAGAGAGCCAGACAAACCTAACCCTAACCAGAAGCAGCAGGCAGCTTCAGCTAGAAGAAGTAGGAAGCTTCCCGGAACCCCAGGCAATTACTCTTCAAACCTCTCTCTTCCAGAACCTTACTTCGCTATGTTATTCGTTTACCATGATCTTATGTTGAATGAGAACAGATCCAGATGCAGAGGTGATCGCGTTATCCCCGAAGACGCTCATGGCGACGAATCGATTCATCTGTGAGATTTGCAACAAGGGTTTTCAAAGAGACCAGAACCTGCAACTACACCGGCGAGGGCACAACTTGCCATGGAAGTTGAAGCAAAGAACTGGCAACGAGGTGGTGCGGAAGAAGGTCTATGTTTGCCCGGAGAAGTCTTGCGTCCACCACGACCCCTCTCGAGCGCTCGGCGATCTCACCGGCATTAAGAAACACTTCAGCCGCAAACACGGCGAGAAGAAGTGGAAGTGCGACAAGTGCTCGAAAAAGTACGCCGTCCAGTCAGACTGGAAAGCCCATATCAAGATTTGCGGCACCCGTGAATACAGGTGCGACTGCGGCACCCTCTTCTCCAGGTTCTCTCCTCTCCACTAAATCGAGTGCTTTATCCTCCCGATGTGATTGCCCATCTCAGATTTTCATTCATCTCCTAGTTCGTCTTCTTCTTCTGGTTTCTGCAGGAAGGACAGCTTCATCACCCACAGAGCTTTCTGCGACGCTTTGACCGAGGAGAGCGCCAGGCTTTCCTCTGCGGCCTCTGCAGGGCTATCGTTCAAGAGCAACGACATTCTCGAGGGAGACGGCCATCTTCACTCGATTTACAGGCCCGCTTATGAGGCCCAAGAAGGCCTCTTGCTCGATCGCCACCGAGTCAACCTCTCGCTCTGGCTCGAAAACAAAAGCGTATCCAGCCAGCAGCAGCTCAATCCGACGGCGGAGGTTATGCCATCCGCCGATTACCTGGCAGCGAGCTCCATGGCGCTGCCTGAGCTCTTCCACTTAGCTTCACCCCAAGCAGTAAACTTCGGAGCGTGTTTTCAGACAGGCTCTGCCCACTCTCTCTCTAATTCCTCCTTCTTCGGCTTGCCGGAGAGGAAGATCCATAACCAGCAGCTGGAACTAAACCCTTGCGCTGCTCACATGTCGGCGACGGCGATGTTACAGAAGGCAGCTCAGATGGGCTCAAGCACCAACCACCACTCGTCATCCGCGTCGTCTTCTTCTTCGTCATTCCCAAATGGATTCAGCGGGATTGTGAGCTCGGGGAAGGGAATTGTTCATCCAACGGTGGATAACAAGAGCGAGTTCTCTCTGTTTAATCCGGACCAGGAATTTTTCCTCACCAGTGTGCCCGCCACGACGTCTTCCTCGGCTGGCGTTATGGCGACGATGATGCGGCCTCAGGGACCTCCGAAGACGGGCACGTGGCCTCATGAAGTGGGTCGCGCCCTGACGAGAGATTTTCTGGGAGTGGGAGGAGAAGAGACGAGACCTCCTTTTCTCCAGCATGAGCTCGCCCCGTTCGCCTCCATTGATCCGGAAATGCACCTGATGAGCGCCTCTTACAGCAGCTTACGTTAGAAGCCTCCGGATCATCGTCTCCCCGCCTTTCCATTTCTGGATACAGTTCGATTTCTGCTGTAAAGACGTTTTTTCCTAGCGTTCTCGCAAGAACGACAAAGCAGTGCATTGAGCTGCTGCAAAGGCCCTGGACGGGACGATATGTTAAGGGACTTTTATTTCGCAGAATCATCATGCATACCTCTCTGGACGGTATCTTTAGTTGAAACCGCTGAATTTGCGTAATATTGTGTAAAATTTGCCAGTGAAGAATTATCGTCCGTGCCACAGGATGAGTGAGCTCAATGGTGCATATGTGGACTGCTTAGAAACAACAAATGCTGGAGACCGCTATTCCGGTCAATCAAATCTTATTATAAACAGTGGAACGTATCTTGGGCAGCGCTCTTCCTGCCCGAGTGGTGCTCAAAGATCTTGCCCACTGTGGCTGAATCGTGCTAGTATCCTTCTAGCTCTATCCTTTCGCTCCTTCTGGTGACGGCTGTGAAAGGATGCTGGGGGCCTGGGGGGGAAGCGTCTCGTTTCCTGTTCCATGGGTCAGTCTGTTGGGACGCGTGGACATCGCATTAAATCGAGGAACAAACTTGTTCGTGCGATGCAGACGAGGACGAGGCTCCACCCGCCTTCTCTCACCTCAATCGGCGAATGTGACGTCGTTTCGTTCGTCTTTGGCGGGCGCCACTGAGTTTAGAGAGACGGGTGTTGCTCCATTTCGAGGTCTTCGCAGCTAAGGCAGAGACCGATTAGTAGACTGCGATGTTGTATGCAGAGATTACCGGCGACTGTTGCCTGCGCTGAAATTCTCACTGTTTACGGGCGACGAAGGATTCCGCGCATCAAGGTCATCTCGAGTTTTGTGTAAACTAGTTGGCTGCAGAATCCACTTTTCTTATCCTTCACAGCCCATTACAGAAAGAAACAAAAACTCCACATCTCTTATCGATACCTCATATTAATGAAATGGTAACGGGTGTCGCTTTGTTCCTAGCAAGAGACTCTGGTACTCCCTCACATTCCCAGCGGAGTTATCTGCAGGCAGCAAAAGAATGTCGGATATCGGACTAATTTTCTACGAAATCATTACCTAAACTCATGAATTCTCCCGTCTGGCCGTACAAGTAGGATACTGAGCCATGATTTAGACATCATTTGTTAGACTTTGTGGGCATGATGTTAAGCCATCAGGTTTTTTCGCAGAACGTGGGCATCTGTTCCTCTCTCTTTTTCTTTAGCTCTCTGAATTTTCTTGTAGTCGCTCTCTCTATCATTCTATCAATCGACTGAGACTAAAAAACGTTCTGTGATGAGAATTTTTTGTTCTCACATCCAGGGAGCCATCTTTTTTTTCTTCGGATAAACTGAGAAACTTTTCTTTTTACGTACTGTCGATGCCATCCATTAATTACGAACATCCGTCGTCTGTGCTCTTAGATATTTTTCAATCAAAGAATGAAGACATTTACTGTACTTATTTATTTGCCAATGACCATCCACCTGGGGCTCTGCTCCCTATTCCTTTCTACGGAGAACCCGCTTCCTGGTCGTGGGGCCGAGCGAGGGAATCTGCTTGAAATTTGGCGCAGTTCACCTTTGACGAGCTTGGCCTTTTCTGCCACTCCACAAATCTCAAGAGAAAGTGGGAACGGCTCGGCCGTGTATTCAGCCGGTTGCCAACTCAGGACGGCATCACCTCAGTTGTCGCCTAATCGAACGCTACCCACTCTCCTCGGAAAAGCTGTTATTTAATATATTCCACGGAAGGCGATGAAGTAGGGCAAGAACAAGTGGAAAACGCCAAAGCGTGGGAACAAAATAAGCTTTTGCGGAGTGACGTGACAGTGCAGCAACTCAGTGTTGCATCTCAATCTGTAATCATGTGTCCTATGGGGTAAGATGGTTCACCCGTGAGAGGGGTGGGATATTCACCGTTGTAAAGGACAAGTTTTACTCAAGAGTCTAGGGTAACATATGATTAACCATAAATGTCGACATATAATTTACTTATTGTAGGGTAGAGCCATGCGAACCCTGTGCGAACGCAGCGATGAGGCGTTGGCGTTCTCTCTCTCTCTCTCTCTCTCTCTCTCTCTCTCTCTCTCTCTCTCTCTCTCTCTCTCTCTCTCTCTCTCTCTCTCTCTCTCTCTCTCTCTCTCTCTCTCTCTCTCTCTCTCTCTCTCTCTCTCTCTCTCTCTCTATCTCTCTCTATCTCTCTATCTCTCTCTCTCTCTCTCTATATCCCTATCTCTCTTTCTTTCTCTCTCTCTCTATCTCTCTCTCTCTCTCTCTCTCTCTCTCTCTCTCTCTCTCTCTCCTAACGTAGCTTTCACTACCTCAGATAAAGTGAAAGCGTTTTCAAAACTTCAGGCAGATGTCCAGGATACGCCAAACTTACTCGGACAAAGCAGATTGCACCAAAAGATTTGACCAGACAATTGTGTTATCAGAACAACCGAACACCATCTGATATTGCAGGTGACAGTCTGCTTGAATAGTATCGACATAGCCGGAGATGTGTGTAGAATTGTCACGTAATATTTGATCGTAATTTGACAACAAAAACATACCTTGGTGAGTATGGCAGGACTAAAATATAAGAGAATGCATAAATAGTGTGTTACGTATACATGGAAACTATTCCCCTCCGAGGTTCTCACCTTATGTAATAATAATTTCAAATCATTTGAATAGTTTTTCCCGATAGTCCACTGATCTTCCAACACGTATGGCATTGTTTGATATCGTCTAATCCGTGTACTATTTTAACTTACTGATTAATATTTTGTAAAAGAAAACGTTGTGCCGTAATATAAACCAATAATTGAAAAATATACTTGATATCATCGCCACAATAAAGATGCACGAAAAAACTTGTGGGCCTGTATACAATATCTCATTAATCTCAAAGGGTAACAGGATGCAAAGAGAAATGGACGATGAGTGTACTGTGTGGGTAATCCAAATGCATGTTCCTTGAGTGGGCGAGAGGGAAATTTATTCTACTTACTTAAATCACAATTACAATCATCATATAACTGTAATATAATAAGTTTATGTACATGTACATGAGTATCCTACACGCTCGTTCAAAATCCCTAAAATCCAATTACTTAATTGAATGTATTTCTTGGGATTATGATAGCTTACACAAACAATACACTCGTCTTATTTGAATTTATTAACTTCCCTCTCAAGAGCCACATACATGTGAAAAAATGTACTCTTTCTTGTTATTTGTAACAACCTCCTAAATCATCGAATTAATATAATTCCAAAGTTACTGATGCCGGACGTCGTCTCAACGGCGTCCGACCGTCACCGAGGGTAGGAACTCGGTGTCGTATCACTAACTAATCGGTTCACGTCCGCGACGTCAACCGATGGATATGCGGAGGACAGGAATGAATGTATGACGATAACGAGGATGATGGTCCTACTTTGGTACGTGCAATGCGCCGACAAGCTATGAGAGCCAACCCGGAGCGGGGACGGGGTCGCCAAGCTGGGTCGAACCAGCCCTCCAAGTCGTTCGAGGTGGGTCGAGGGCGCGCACGCCGTCGAATGGGATAACTCCCACTGGAATGCTCACACGCGTCGGGGCGTCCCGACTCGTACCGGACAGGTAAGACGCTCGTCTTTGTTTCGTCGTTCTCTCAATCTGTCTCACTCACCTATCTAACCCGAGCGCGGTGGAGGCAATACGAAAGAGTACTGTAAGAAATAAGGACCGAAGAAGCGAGGGTAGCAAAGTACCTACGTCGCGGGGCGACGGTTGACTCGAGTAGGAGCTTCCACGAGAAGAGCCACTGGTGAGGGAGTATGCCAATCACGAGCACGTGACAAGGGGAGGCGACCGGGCGCAGTAGCAGCAGTGCAGCAGCAAGAGCGAGGGCGGCGCGCGCGGCGCAGCTCGGCGATGACGATCGATGCGGACTCACGGTGCAAGCTCACGGCGGACCCGGCAGTTGTGCTTGCGGCGCGCCGGTCGAGCAGGTCGCACTCACGGTCGGCTCAGCGCGGCAGTGTGGCAGCACGCACGGCGCTCGCGCAACAGCAGGAATGGCGGCAGCACACGCGGCGCGGCTCGGCGGCGGCGATCGGGCGGGCACACGGCGGCGGCACGACCAGGTCGCGCAGCTGGTGGCCCTGCTGGTCGCGCAGCGAAGTCGCGCGATCGGCAGCGGCGAGGCGGCACGGCTGATCGGCAGCGCGCTGGCGCGACTGGCGGCTGCGCGGCGTCAGCGCGGCTCGAACGGCGGCGCAGCGGCGGCCCTAGCGCGCGCGGCGCGAAGGCGGCTGCGCGCGCGGCGGCGCTGCTCGAGCAGCGGGCGTTGCGGCGGCCCTGGCGGCTGGCGCGGAGGCGGCCGCGCGACTCGGCAAAGGCGGTCGGCGGCGCGGCCGAGCGAACCGCGCAGGCTCAGAGGCGCGCGGCTCGGTAGCGCGCGACGCGTGGGCGCGCGAGCTCAGCGGCGCGGTCGGGCAGAGGCGGCGCGCGGTGGCCTTCTCGGCGCGACGCTGGCGGCGGTCGCGGACTCGGCGGCAGAGACTCGGCGAGGCGGTGCAGCGGTGGTCTCCTTCCCTTCCCCTTCTCTTCTCCTTCTCATCTTTCTTCTTCTTCTTCTTCTTCTTTCTTCTCTTCTTCTTCTTTCTTCTCTTCTTCTCCACGACCTGACCCTTCTTTCTCAAAGTGCAATTCTTCAAAATTAGGTCAAAGGTGAGGGAAGCGCCCACCTCTTCCCCTTATATATGGGTGAAGATGGGCCCTTCCTTAAGTCCAATAACACAATAGAAAAGGAAGGAAAATAAGCAAGAAAAATAGGAAATGGGCTTGTCAGGCCCAACATAAAAAAAAGGGGGGGGAAAGGGTTCCTCATATGGGCCCTTCCCCCGCTACACGACAATACGAATAAAGGGAAAAAACTATAAGATAAAGTAACTGACTGTAACGGTGTGCTCCGGTGGTCGGCGTCCGCGTCATGCCGAGTAACGGAATGCGGGATCCCGTGTTGCTGCGGCGGCTCATCGTGGTGGCTGGACTCGTCTCGGTGGCGAGCTAGGTAGTGCCGGCTCCTCGGGTGCTGAGTCGGGGACGTCCTGCTGCTCCTCTGCTGCTGGCTCGATGACGACCGGTGGTGACGCGCCATCAGTTACTTTGATACATTCTATGCATAAAACCATAGGTCTTAAAGAGTTGTTTCAGGGTTATAAATTAGGGTCATGATGCATCTTCTCTGAATTTTAATGAAAAGTTCCGTTTCCTGCATTAAATTCTGAAATATGTCATTTCCCAATCTTTATGCAAAAAATTAGTTATCTTTATGCAAAAATTTTAATTAGTATAATTTCATTAATTATTTTAAGTATTTGAATCAATCTTTTTTTAACCCTCTAAGGTGAAAGAAATGTTGATCTAATGTTTTTCCTCTGAGATTATATTTTCAGGCATTGATTACTAGCCCTGCTCAAATTATCCTTCCTAGGGGTGAGCATCAATTTAAACACAAATGATATGTCTCATTCAATCACTTGGGTTTGAGGGGGTGACATTCCCTGAGAACTGGCGGAGGGCATTGAGAGAGAGGAGAGTGAGGTCTGAGGAGGCGTACTTGGATGAGGACGCTACTAGCAAGAGGCCAGAAGCCAACAGAAGCTCACTGCAAATACAGTTAACCTGTTAAGTCTATAGTTGTGTTTGCTCTTTGATATATGTTCCAATATCTGATATTGGACACTCCAATGTCCAGTATTGGGAAAAAGAGAACGGTGTGAGATGATAATACCATATATTGGGATGGATGTGGGCAATGTAGGAGTTATTAGATATAGGGATGGATTCGGCCATCATGTAGATATGACTTAGTGGCAGATCTCAGATATCAAATATTATAAACTAGAAAAGCATAGAGCCAATAAGCCCCATATTGGTTGCACTAAAAAAACACCTACATATGGTAGTATGCCAAATGGACATGGAATGGTAGTGCTTGATTTCCACACTTGTGGTTGGCCCACATGCATGCCTCATTGCATCCACATTGAAGTCTAGGGAGAGACCAGTTTTTCTCTCTGGCTTTGAGCATGAAGTGTACATGTGTAGGTCCATGCTGGACGAAATTCTCCATTTTTTACTTGGATAAATATAATCTAGCATTCTTTTTATGGTCCAAACACATTGATACAATTTATCCATGGTAAATCCACACATTGACTGAGGTAAAACTCCACAGGTTCTGGAAAATTCCAAAAAATAAAGAAAACTAGCTGGACCATTCATAGGAGGTTTTGAATATCTTTGGTATAGAAATTAAGAAAATTCCCTCCAATTTGGTTTATTAAGTAATAAATGAAGCATTCATCTTTTAATTTCATTTAAAAATTTTCTATCTCCCTCATTAATGCTTATTTCTCATAGAAATTTAATATTATCAACCAAAATTCAACTAATTTTACTTAATATGAAGCATTCATGCTTATTTCTCATAGAAATTTAATGTTATCAACCAAAATTAAACTTATTTTACTTAACATGAAACAGTAATTTGAAATTTCCTTTGAATGAGATCTTATATTGAATAAATATTCACTCAATGGATAAGCTAGATCAAGGTGTGAAAAGGATATCATGAGCTACTGCATTCGATTATATTAATTATTAATTATAGTGTTTAATGGTTGTGTTAAATGGTTAAATTTTTTTAAATATTTAATTAATTAACAGAATTTCAAGAACCTTTATTACTAAGAGAGTAGTTTTACAAGTGCACAAATGAAGCTCTGAAATTTGAAATAAAGGGTTAAAACTAAACATATGGAGAAAATCCCTGTAACAGGATCATGTTTTAAAGTTTGACTATCAGCTCTGTGGCTATGGGGATGTATTTGTTATGCATGATTGACTGTATGTCAGTAAAAAAAATCCGTGAAAAGAACATAGGTTCTAGATGAGAAATGGTCAAATAATATAATTTATTTTGAGACAACATCAAGGGGAATCATCATTTTTCTATGGACCACCATGGCTGTAGGGTAATTTTGTTCTTTCAATACAAAGATGTCTGCGTCAGACACATCCAAATCCTAGCTCAGTGACCTTGAAGAAAACAGAGGACAAACATCAATCAGTATTGGGCTTTGACATGAGTCTTGTATCTCATTTGTTTGTTTTGCTTCATCACAACGTTGTTTTGTATGGGGTGGCCATTGTATGCCAGTGGGAAGTGTTGGGTTTCGGTGCCTTAGTTCGTCCATGGAAAATATGTTTCCATGGATGTAGAAGTGTGTCAATCGATTCATATCGATCTTTAAAAGCAACATTGAATGTACCTTTTGGGAAACTCGTTCCACCCTTAACTTTGCCGCTCTGAGACGTTGTGAAGCCATTCATGCGTCCGGCCTCTAGAAGTATCCATGCGATCACTCGACGCTTGGATCTCCACGTTTTCTTCTTCAAACCTTCTTGAAATCTAGAAGATCTTCTCACCATGAAGACAGACTCCTTGGATGAGTGAAGTAGAGAATGAAGAAAGGGAGAGGCTCTCAAATCTGGCTTTCATGGGTGCTTGAAATGAGAGCCCTTTCCTCCTTTATATTTCACTTAAGGTTTTTCTGAAAAACCCTAAAAGTAAAATATATCCACCAATACCCGTATGACCTTATGCGTGTGACCCTCTAGGCCCATGTATCATTCTAGTTAATAACTTAAGTGGCCCAATAATAATTATTGACCAACCTTATTAATTAACTATTTGAACAAGTAGATTAATTAAATAAGGATCAATTTAACCCAATCGAAAGGTTAAGTTTCCAACCCGTGGCTTGCCAAGCTACACCTCGTGCTCTAGAAGATACCGAGTAGTGTTGAACCCTCTCATGGAACCTTTACCGTCATCTGTTACCGTATATGTATAATCCATCATCCGTGCGAGACTCTCGAATGACTTAGGGTATAGTTTATCATCAAAACCTAATCTGTCATTCGATTATTACTGATGTGTAATGGGGATCATTAGGTAACGGCTTCTCCAATATCCTCACTACCCTAGCCAGGGATTTTTTGGCATCCTCTTCCTTGAGTCGATCTCCTCTTATACCCAGGGCATATGATCCCATCTTGACCACTCAATCATCTCCATGAGCTTCTTACTACATCTGAGCTATGACTTGTTTGAATCCTATGATTAGAGGCTCGTAAGTCGTAGTCAAAATGTAGTCATCCATTCACGAGATGTCCTTGGCATCTAAGGTCAGTGGATTACTTATACAATCTTGACATGAATCAACCTGATTGACTTTTAGGTATAATACCAGTAAGAGATTCGTACAGATCAATTCAGTGAACTCTTTCCCCAAAGATCACCCACTATCTATCCTTAGTGCCGCCACACTAATAGCCACATGATCAGCTATACTTATCGTATAAGTAGGATCAGCTAGTGATATTCTATCCAGATAATTTGATGACCGTCTCGACTATCCATTGAATAGGAATATTTAGAATACATGTTTAAAGACTAGAGATCAATGTATTATGGTCTCATTATAATTCACTAAGTCATTGCATGTTTTCATGGATTTCATTATAAACATTACACGGAATAATAATGAACATAAATAATTTATTCAATGAACTTAAATAAACATGGTAGTGTGATTGGCTAGATGGCCACGTAATATCCATCATGTATGACTCATGGAATGTAGGTTGTTTTCACTTCTTAGTCACGGTGTCAAGCATTTCTCCTTTATGGTAGGATTCCATATACTACAGCCATGATGCCCCTCATTCTAAAACAACAACATCACATTTTTTTCCTAGTCTTCCAACATCACCATGCAGGCAAGTTTTGTGTATGATCTTGTCACATTCATGCACTTGGTTAATTCAAGAGAAAATTTTACATTAGTTGTTTTTTACTACTTATCCATGTTCTTAAAAAGATCTGCCCCAAGAACACTACTTTAGAAATCCTCATAGTCTTCATTACTAAAACATGATCTGTAGTTTCAGAAAACTGATTTAGAATGTGACAAAAGTGTTTAAAGAGCTATCATACATCCTTTGAGATCTTGGCAATCCCTCACATTGAAGTAAAATTCATGGGCTCCTTTTTAGTGTTATTTCAAAGCTCTCAAAAGTATAAAGGATAATTTTATTGTTAATGATTTTAGGCCATCTAAAACAAACCTTCACTGTAATCCTGAAACCATCAGGTGGAGCTTTGAATGGTGCACACCCTTATAAGCATCATTTTCAAGTCATCCCCATATGCACAAGGGGCTCTACGTTTCATCAGTATCCTCAATCACTTTATTATCTCTCCATTATTATTATCCTCATCCCTTTCATATTGTTCATCTTTTTTCCTTACTTCCCCTTATTCGACCTCAGTGCAAAGGTAGAAGGGATAGTAATGCTCTACATTACCTCCTACATGATTAGGTTTAATATGTGTGCAACATAGGGCACATATCTCTTGATTCCTAAAGTTTTTTTGAGTTACTTACTGATAAGTTGAAATTTAGATGGATAACCTAGTCGATGTGTAATTTTGAGACTTATGCAATAAAATTTATAATTAACCCTAATTCACTTATTACTGATGTAAATTGGTGAGTAAGGGGTCAAACCACAAAGAAGGCTTTGCGATTAAAATTGATATTTAAAATTGATGTGTAATGATTAAGAGACTAGTTAAGATGAGAGAGTTTGGAAAGAAGAGATACTAACTATATATTGTGATTTTAATTAAGTTAATTTCTATGTATAAATTCTTAATTATTACTCATAAGAATAATGAATTTACTACAGAGATTATGATAGTATTAAAATCTTAAAGTAAGGATAGGACGAGAGGTATTAATAGGTGTGATGAAGAAACCCTAATTAGGGGTTTCCTATGAAAACCCTAATTAGAGATTGGTGGTATAAGCTATTAATCCCTACTCATAGGGTTAAATAACTTTAAGCAGAAATTAGAAGGACAGGGGAACGTGGAAGGGATGGATGAAATGAAATAAACTGGAATGAGCCCTAATCAAATATTTTAGGGGTTACCTCATTCTTTCGTGATGCTCCCAACACTAGTCTCTCTTCATGAGCCTTTATATTGCGCAGCAGCAAACACTAATCTCCCAAATGCGTTCTTTGGTGTCACAATAGACACAAAGGTAGATCAAGAGAGAGAAGAAATTCACATCATGAAGAAGAAAAACACCAAAAATAGCTCTCAAAAACCCTTGTTTCACAAGATCTCCAAAATCGAGAAAAGAAGAAAGAGTACAAGTTCTTTTCAGACTTCTGCACCTCTATTTATAGGGACCACCAGTCCATTGAAAGAGTGGGAAGAGAGGAAACTTCCAAAAAAATTCAGCCATAAACTCCTACGGAATGAGAAGTTATGGCCCTTAGAAAACGCCTCCATTTCCTATTTGTTTGGTATTTTTAAAATTTTTTAATGAATTTTCATGGCCATTTTCTTTATTTTTTGATGATCGGATCGATTCTCAGCCATCGGATCATCTGATCATCAAGATCGGAATCGATTTTGGCCGTCGGATCCTCCTCTTCAAATGCGGGTTTGATTCTGGCCATCGAATCTCCTCCTCTTATGATCGGATTGATCGTGGACCTTCTGATCGGTGTACCCGGCTGTTGGATCTTCCTCTTCAAATGTGAGTTCAACTCTGGCCGTCGGATCCGGCCCTCTTAGAATGGGCTGGCTGTGGACCATCCGATCACTATACCCGCTTAATCTCCAAAATAAATACAATGAGGAGGTAAGCCTACCTCCACCATTTTGATCCCGTGGCTTGGGTGCTGCCATGTCACATGTTTCTGTAAATAGAGTTAGTCCCATATCAAAAAATTCTAAGAAACTAATCGCTATAAAATAAGAGGCACGCGTTTCTTGCTCCCCTAACGTGTTTCTACTAGTGCCTCGTCAGTGCCACTCGTGCTCCCTGTTTACATACATGGCATGCCATGTAAGCTCTGCTTGCTGCGTCAGCCAAGTGGTTAATGGACCCCACTTTTTTTGCAAATCCGATCTTTAAAACTTAGAAAATATTCAATAGATTCCATAAAAACTCAAAATTAAATATACTTTGATCTACAACTCCATTTTACACAAAATTTTCATCAAAATTAAATATTTTTAAATCTATTTTTTGTTAAAATAATAAAAATCTTAAAATATCATCATTTTATTGTATAAAATGGGTATTTAGTGAATTGTTCTCTTTTTGTTAAAAAATTATAAAAATTCATGATATCATGCATGAATCAACTAAATTATGCTCTAAAATGCATGGATAAGCATGAACTATCACGTTTATTTTGCATGTTATCACTTACCAACATCACGATTGTCATAGAGAGATTATCCTTAGTCATGAAAGACATGAAAAAAATAAAAATGATAAAGACAAATAACTTTCCACGAGAAAACCATCATAATCTGCTGTAAGCTAAACTTTTGATTGCTTGTGGGACCTTCACTTTTTGTCCATCTAATGATTGTGATGTCTAACATGTCAGAACTGTTCTCCATGGTACACAGATATGTTGTGATCCACATTTTCTGGAGTTGGGTCAATAGCATTGTCACATCATCCTTCATATGGCCATGCTTCACTAGAGTCCAATACTTTATGACCTTCCTATTAGGAGGCTCCAATTTGACCTACGCTGCACATCAACCCAGCTCCTTGGATGTCACATTCTTGACAATGTTATCAAGACAACCCTTCATGTATACAAAAATTCAATTATGTCCTTCATCTATTATGGGATATGACCTTCAAATCACCCATCTCTTTGATACACTGCCTATGGCTTCACCAACGGAAGGTTGTTGACTGTCAATAAAAACCTTCATTTCATCACGTTTTCTACAATGAACAGTTTCAAAATATCTATAGAAGATGTTCGTGCTCATATGTGCCTCCCTGTTGATTGATTTTTTTGTGAGGTGGAGGTTCTTCTCTAGACACACAGTCATGCGTAGTAACCACCTGAAATGGGTTTTAAAAAATAATGAAATAATACACACATTTAAAGTAATGGGATTCGACCCCCATGGAAACTATTGGATTGGTGGGAGGGTTACACTAGGCTTTTTCGTGGTTGAGACACTACTCACCAATGCATATGCTCTTTGGATCAGTGGCAGATTTGTAGAAAATTCATAATATTATTATGAACAATGCTAATATCTAATTAGGATCTGATATCACGACAGAAGCTAATTCAATATCAAAAGAAAATTAGAAATAAGCCAAATGAAATGATAACATAGATATTACTTCTTTAAATTAAAAATTAAATAAAATATCATATAGACGCGAAAAAAATTAGGACAAAAATATGATTTAATTATAATAATAAATAAGATAATTTATAAACTAATAACACTAGTAAATTATAAAATAAATAGGAAAATAAAAAATACAATATAATAAACTTTAAATGGCAAGACATCCCCCATCCACTCTTTGATTCACTATTATTTAGATTTCTTTATAACATCTGAAGAAGATACAAGGAGAATTTCAATAGAACCTTCCATCCATATGATTCAATATAACTAATTGGGGTTAATCTCATAAATCAATAAATTAATAAATTCGGAATCTCTAGGTAATTTATGTTTTTCCACTTATAACCTTTAAATACAAATATGACAATGTATAAATAAACAATAAATGATTAAATAAGATATAAGAATACAAAATTATCACTATGTCTTTGATGTTATCAGAATGTGGGAAAAATTGAATAATATAGGGATAAGCTTGGTAAAAATGGGTGAAATAGATCAAGATAAAATGGTATTGAAAATAAGTTCCTAGGATTTATCCCTCACCCTCCTCTAATAGATTACAAAAAGAAATTTTCACAGAGAAGATGGTAAAAAAATTGTAATCACTTCAAAACACTTGCATGACGAGGTTTGTCGACCTTGATCATGGGGAATGTTTTCACTTATTCCTAGCCTCTTCTAGAGCAGTTTCACAATTTGGAGAGAGAGAGGGAATAATATAATACTAAAAAATTGGGCATAATTTTTTAATTTTACTGTTCATTAGAAAAAAATCTGTTTCTCTTTCTCCCCTTTAGAAAAAATAAGAGAAGTTGGTGGGTGGATCCAGGTAACGGGCCACTCACCTCTTTCTACACCCATGGGGCTTTGACCAATTTTCCTCCAATTTGGCTTATTTACCCAGTGGTTTGAGAGTGGACTCATGTTTAATTCATGTAATTATGTATGCAATAAAATAGTAAATATTCATAAATAATAAATCTCAGAATATATGATATTAATAAGGGTTAGTTAAAAAGCTTCATATAATGTAAATAATGATATTCATATAAAATGCTGAAATCTTCGTAAGATTATACTAATAAAATAATATATCTTGATGATTTAAATACCAAAATTTATATCAAAAAAACGATCAGTTACCATCTATAATTGTTGGGTTATCATCCCTGGCGAATAATATGAAGATGACTTAATAAGGAGAATTAATAACAGATGGTTACTGGTCTTGAAAAGTAAATAAAAAACACAATGATAACACCAAATTACAGATTATTAAATTTAATATTATTTTGGGTTCTTGAGTGACCCATCATGAGCTACACGAGTATCCTCAACACACTTCTGAACACATCAAATCTTCACATCTTCTACTCCATAAATGCCACCATTTCTTCATGACAGTATTCTCCTCAATCCGGATACATGAATAGGGGAGGCACCCTAGTCAAAATAAAAAAAAGCTATTTTTAATCGTACTTTCATGTCCATTATATCTTTATTTTGATTTAAATGATGATAAATGAATGATATCCAAGATTACAATATTAGATACATTTTTAGAATAAACTACTAGTTTTCCCTATCTTTAATGTTTTCCACTCACTCCATTAAGTATGAGATGACAAGGTTAGTCTATTTTTTTTAGATTCAAATCTTCATCATTTTTAATAAATTAGCATCATCTAGGATATCCTAGGTTTCCATAATCCGGCATGCCACTACTGAGTCCATAAATGATAAATATGAAACACTTGGCTGCTCTGTCACTTATCGAGCATATCTACCTCCATCTCTATTGCAATCAATTGTAGTATTTTTTCCAGCCATGTCTCCCCCTTTTACAACAAAATCCCCTATCACTCGGAACTACCAAGGCTCCCATTACCATAGTTTACTTATAACTATTTTTTTTATATCTCACTACAAAATTCTATAAAAATTACTAAAACTATTCTAAAAATATGGGTAAAGCAGGTCAAATTGGATTAATATTTTCTAGCCCTCCTAAAACTATTTGAAAATATTTTTCAAGAATTTTATTTTCTTAGATTAGATTGATTTTCTGGATAAATATAAAAATCCTAAAAATTAGAAATAAAAATTAAAATTTACTTAGTAAATGCTTTCTCCTTGAATAAAAGTATACTTGTAATCATCTATGCTTGTGAAGAAAATTTTTAAAAATATTCCTATAAAACATAAGACTTACAATGGATAAACTAACCTCTATTTCTAGCTGATCACCAAGGAGAGAGGGATGGAATCTACAGAAATACTAGCATTGTCATAGTTTTTGGGTTTCCTTTTATTTATAATTAATGAGAAGTTTACTTAAAAGTACCTACAATTTAATTATATCCTTTGAATTCCAATAAGTCTTACACGTGTGACCTTGAAGGTCATGATCAAGTCTATATAATAATTGTATGAGCCCAGTAAAGCTTTCTTGGCTAACCTAATGAATTATTTTATTATCGGTCCCCTAGACCAATAAGTTGAGTCACTAACACATGAGGTGCCAATCTTTAACCCATCTTCTAGAATTTACAGGGGGTACATTAAGCATTTCATGGAAGCTTGCTTTCATGAGTAAAAGGGTACACATAATCCCTCATCTATGTGGCATTCCTAAGATGACTTAGGATATGGAAAACTATGAAACCTTATAGGCCCTTGCAGCTAGGATTCATAAATTGAGAAATCATTTATAAAAGCTTTCTATAGTATTTCCCTTATATGGATCAGGAAATACGTCATATCATTTTCCTTGAATTGTTTCCTTTTACTTGGTGTAGATAATCTCGTATTGACCACTCAACCACCTCTACGGACTTGTTACAGTATCCTAGTTTAGTTGAGTTGAAATATTGTGAATAAGAACTTGTAGGTCATAGTATAGATAAAACATTCTATCTTCAAGATGTTCCTATTGGGTGTTAAAACTATGAAGATGGCTCCATTGGAATAAGAGATGGGCAACTACCATGCTTGATTTTAATATTGAGTGCCCTTTTCATGTATATGACCTCTTGCTCTGGTCCTATCAATGTTTTGGGATTATCTATTTCTCTCATTTATATACATCATTGATTATTAAGGCCACATAGATGCTTATACTCAAATAACCTTAATAAGATTTCAGAATTTTTTACACAACTTCATGGATGTCAAGTGGATTAGTTCCACATTGTGAATAAATAAAGAAAATAGTTCACATAAATGATTATGTGGTAATTTGATGCCATGTAGTACTTTAAAAATAATTGATGCATTGTAATTTTTTCCTACTCATCATGCGCAACCTAATTTGTTATTATCACACACAGAGTGTTGGAAACCAAAGAAGTATGTAAGATAAGCTCTTTTTCTAAGCTATTCCTCACACTTTATTTACACTTATCATAAGTTTAGTAATATTATATTATAAATTTTAGATCAACAAGAGAAATAAACTCAATATTTGTGTTATGATTCACCAAAGTCTTCTTGAAAGTATCCCGACCATAAAAAGTGTCTAAGAGGAATTCAAATCAAGAAAACTATAACTATCTGAACATGGAGGCATTAGGTCGGGACTTGCCATGGGTGGAGGACATAATTTTGTACTATAAACCAATAAAAATATCATAAAAGGTGTTGGAAGACCCAATCAAAAATATTATCTTGTGGATGACTATAATAAGGGTCACTTTTACAGTTTATTATGAATTCATGATCCAAAATCTGTCTCAATGCACTGGAATGTGTAATAAAATAATAGTAGTTAATTAGTTGACAACATCTGAGAACAATGTTCTAGGAGAAGGATTGTGTAAGAGGAAGAAGCTAATATGGCTGTCTTGTTTTCTCCTTGGAAATAACACACTGGTTGTGCCTATTCTTGTGAGATTCAATTTCTTATTGAGTCAAACCCTAGGCCATGTTTATGAAATACCCAAATTTGAAGTTAAAGAAAAATTACAAAGATGGCTCACAAGCATCTTGAGTGAGTTTAGTCAAATGAAAGGGTGTTCAGTTAGTGACTCAGTTAACTTTATGATCACACAATACCTGTTCAGTTAATATAATAAACCATACATGTTTAGTCACATTAAAATTATTATTAATGTGTGTTACCAATCCCAAAATAGTAAATCTATATTTTTTGTAATATTCTTAGTTTTTAGATTTTTGGTATGTTTTTAGATTTTGTCGACATCCTATTCTTGAAGAAAATTATATCATTAGTTGGATTACGGTTTTCATGAATTTTGTGCAGTTTTATTAATCGAAATATTAGTTTTATAAGTCATATTCTATAGTTTATGTATTTTCTAAATTATATATTTTTTGGAATTAATTAAAATTTTCCGGTCTTATTTTTCCCCTGCCTTTTGTTACCAGTTGATTTGATTGAACAAAACCAATCATCAGTCTCCACAATGATTAGCGCAGATAATACTCATGAAAATATGCAATTATATCATCATAAATGGAAATGCCATAATGGATAATGATTAACTGGAAACTTTTATTTTTTTAAGTACAAGGGCCATGCGGACCACTAGAAAAAAAAAGACAGGATTATGATCGCAATAATTGGAGACTGACATACAAATACATGTATCACCAAGTTAAAATGGTTTCGTTTAATTGCATTGAATGAGCCAAAAGTCAAAATTGTGACCTGCATGTTATCGGGCTAAGTAAAATAAAATATAAAGGCTGTGCACAGTGATGTGTCACCAAGTTGATGTATTGACTGCATAATGCAAATTTCGTCCCTACAGTGAGTTGTGGCCACGCATGACTCCATACGATTATATGTAGACCAGTAGGAACAACACAGCATTAGATGCGGCATCTGATGATGCATTTCCATGTCAGACATATATTATTTCACAAACATTCTGAATGTGGCAGCCATTGTCTTTTTATGTGTAGGGATGTGAAATTTTCTGAATCCTGGACACTATAAATTCCCTGCCAATCATTACTAAAGAGAACTTAAGGACCAAAAATCCTAGATGTGATGCAACAGAAATTACAATGAGGAGAGAGAATATTTTAATCCACTCAATGGCCAAGATTTTTCAACTTTAAAGCTTGATATCTGAAGATCAACAATGTTTGATCAAACTGAGATTTGAGAACCACTTTTGCTTTCTCCCCTGTTTCCATGAATACAGTTGGATGTATAAATGAAGGCATGTATCACTGCAATAACATCATCAAACTTACTTCCTACATTTCACTACTGATTGTAAGAGAGTGAGTTGAGAGATCCAAAAAGTCTTCATTTTTATGTTGTTAGTGATGATGGAGGGGAAACAGAATGAGCTTGCCTAAAGCTGCCAATTGCTGTGGTCCTAGAATAACTTAAGGACCTAGAGTAATTCTTCTCACTTTACAATCTTCTATGTTTGTGATCATTATTGTAATTGATCCATCTTATTAAATCATATCATTGTTCTGTCATCTTCGTCATGTATGATGCCCGTCCTTTCACGGTGTTTTATCATCTTACTGCCATCCTATTTGTACATTTATTTATATTATCACCTATTTATCTATGTATCTATCCACCTTGTTATTGCTTCATCACCACTTCATCAACTGTTTCTCTCTTTCTAATTATCTATCGTTAATCTCACTATATCCTATATACCTTCAGTTCTATTCATCATGTTTATTGTACTAAATGTTAAAATCACCGCCTCACCTTACCATTTATTTTGTCTGTCTGCCCAAAACTTTGAAGTATCATGTCTCATCTAATTCATCACTTCTTAAAGAGATTTAAATTCTTTATCACTGTTTCTTGTATAGATGATTCATAACATCATATTAAGTTAATAAAAGTGTGCATTTATATTTCATTTTTGCCATTTATTATTAATTTTTACTTGCATTATTCACTATTTCAGGTTAAAAAAGACAATTCCAATTTATTTTTCTAAGTTATAATTCTGCATTTCATTGGTTTTCGAGACTAACACTGCTTGACTCCTTCAGGTCAAGTGAAATTTTCTCACATCTTCTTGAAATTTTAATTAAACTAAAAAACTTAAGAAAATGAAATGGTGACTTTTGGATGAAAATGGGAGACAAAGATAAGCCCATGTCATATGTGGAGTAGAACAAGAAATCCACGCCATGGTTCAGATCATGAAAGAAAACCACAATACATAAGAAGTTAATTATTCAAGCCCATGCAAACCCTTTTATGAACCAGGTTGAACAAAGGGAAGAATCATGTAACTAAGCAATAATTTGAATTTGAAAAGTTTATTATCAAATATGGGAAGGAAGGCAATTGGCCCAAGGCAGGAAATCCATATCCTAGCTGCCATATTCAAATTCATGCATGTATGTTATCACTTTCAAGGTCATATGTTGTTTACAACATGGAATTAGTATATATATTCTTTGATATGTGTTCACTAGATTCCATTTCATGCATCAATTCACATATTATATAAAATTTTCTTTTTTATGAATTGAGCACGATTATGAAAATGCATACAACCTAAAGATACTAAGATAAAAAATATATAATAATGATTACTCATGAGAAGTAAAGAAAAAAGGGGGGCTGTGGCCTAGGAGTGGCCAAGCAGCACGACATGCACAACTGCGATCAGTGGTGTTAAGGCAATAGCCTAAGGGCAAGCCTGTAGCCATAAAAGAAGAGACAATATCTATAATTTGGTGTAGCCACAGAAGCCTACAGACTACATCACAACTACGAAGGTACACAATATCAGCCCATGTGCTACACGCGGGAGACCTTGCCTTTCTTTCTTTAGTTAATTCTTTTAAATTGAAATGATATATTGTTTTGACAGTTATATACTAGTGATGGATTTTAAAGCTTTTGATATGGGATTGAAATAACTGGAAATTTCAGAGGAATGCTGGTCAGGCCAGGTTAAATATAAAAAGCTAACTAAGCCCATGGGCCGCCGCATGCATAAATCATAGAGAGAAGTAAATTTAAAGCTTTGCACGACCCAGGCCCAAGCCTGTGGCATCATGGATTTTCCTTGAAACTGATATTTTAATCCTGTCAGTTGATCGTCTTTAATAAGATCAAATTATCAGCTTCCAATCTATGCATTATAATAACCTTCTTTGTCAAATAGGCGACAGATCAACGATGAGCGCCGATGTGAACCAATGATGCAAGACCAAGTGGAGATCGGAGCTGACATAGATAATTCTGACAAGGAGAGGACCACCAGAACTTAAGGGGGTCCACAAGACATAGATCAAATGGTTGAGGGGTAAGAGCTACCTTTTCTACCCCTCGTTGTTGTCTTCATCACTGGCGACTAAACTCTAACGATGACAGCGGATCTCCACTCAATTGCGGCTGCAAATTGATATGGGACTACTCCCCATTCCAAAGCAATGGGGAGTAGTCCCATATCAACCAGGGATGTCTTTGGAGCATTCAAGTCCTATGAAATCTAATTTTCTTGCCTCGACCATCTTTTCTCACTGAAAATTGAACGGGAAAATGATCCTCCTTTCTCCTTTTATCTTCTCTTGACTCTTTCAGTCAGCGATGGTGAAAAGGCCATGACCTGACGAAAGATCATTGAGAGAATAATATAAGAGGAGAGGATTAAGTGACAAACCTAGAAGTACATGTCGCTAATCCTAGAAGGTCTGAGGCCAATGGTGACCATCCATACGACGCTGAGATCTGGTACGTCGCAACATATATCCACATAGCTTACAATCTTCTTAGTGAAAACAAGGAACCATCAGAAACATAAACTAAAAATTGTACGAAAAAGTTCATTTTTGTCTTCTGACTAGCCATCTGACTCCTTAAAATTAGATCCAAAGGCTTGGAGAGTTAAGTTGCCTCACTTTGTATCTAATTTTGGATTTCTTCTCTCAACTTGTTGCTGAAGGCCTTGTGCATCTGATTTATTCCATTGATTATTTTTCTACAGAAATGTGGGCGAGAAAGTTGAATTATGATCATGATTCTGGAAGGAAAATCATTAATTGGCCCTAGGGAGAAGTAACAAAGAGTCTTTTATGATATCTGATTTTTTAATTTGTTTTTATTAACTTTATCTCTATCCAAACCCGCTAGTAAATAGTTTAGATGATACTTTTGAACACATCAAACATATCTAAACAATTCTTCTTGTTGAAAGAAGCATTCTTTTATGCACTACCTGTTGTTCCGCAACTCTGTTGCCAAGCGACGACATTGCTGCTTGGAAATATTGCTCATGGGTTGCATGCCAAAGATTTTTGAGCTTATGTAAATTGAATTTATGTTCCCAAAAATCCCAAAATAACTTTTTAAAATCATGAAATTAGTTTAAGCAGATAAAAATAAAATTTCTTTTTCTTTATTTAAACAATTCTGAAGTTCTTTCTTTATTTGAATGAATTTTCTTCCTAAAAATACATAAAACCCAAAAATTATTAAAACAAAAAACTATTTACTTCTGTTCTAAATATGTTTTAGTATATATCTATATTCATTACAATTTTCTCTCTCATTACCTTCTATTGGTAGATTATTCCCTTACCCTCTACAAGCTAAGAAAAAATTTATCAATATCATTACAGAAATGAGCCCCTTTTAACAGCATATTTTAGCCCAATTTATGGTAGTCAACAATTCTTAATTGAATGTTAATGTATTGTTTAAACTTTCTCAACAATGACATAACTTTCATACCTAAGTTTGATTTTATCTGGCATCCATATCTACATCAGCAGTAATAATTCTCCAAAATGGGATTAATAAACACAGGCCTAACACAAAATGAAGTCCATGATAAATATCCACTAGCCTGGGTCTCTATTGTCTCGTGGAAAAAGGAATATCTTGGTAACAAACTTAGATCTGTTGGAGCATTTTGATGTTTTACAAGAGGTCTTGTTGAGAGTTTGGATGCAAAGGTAAGACAGAAATTATGGTTTCATCCATGGCTGACTTCGGGTTTGTCCTTAGGATGGTTGGCATTGTCCACAAAAGATTGATGGTGTTTCTACGTTATTGTAGTGTCCTATTGATGTCACACGATTCCATTGGAATCGACGGTTCGTATCACAACACAGTAAGAATGAGGGAGTGAGTTCGACAAGTCTGTTTATATGAAATGAAGGTCGATAAAAAAAACCCAGATGAGCAATATAGGATGTCTTTGACTAGGGTGAACGGTCAATGAGTTTCAATGATAGAGATATTGATCAATCTTAGACTCCCAATGACCCTTAAGACAGCTAAAGACGACTACGGTGTAAGGTGTTTGATGGCCCTGAGTTGTTCCGAGTCTAAGGATTAGCGATTAATCATTTTACCACAAAGAAATCCTATCTCTCGACAAATGGCTATCCTATAGCAATTATCGTCGCACTGCAACAAGTAATAATACTGAAATGTAATGGGGGGAGGGGGGGGACGAGAAGATACCTGATTGTCGTTAGCCACGGCGAGGTAATCAGGTTTGGTGAGTGGGACGTCGCCGGGGCTTCGTTGATGGCGAGCCAGCGTTGGGGAGGTGGCTTGAGGCTCGCAACGGCTCAGGGCTTGGCGCGAGATGGAGGGACTTGACTCGCACAGTGGTGGCCGCGGGTGAGGACGCGCGCTCGCGGTCGCGCGGGAGCACGTGGTGGTGGTAGCGGGCGCGCGAGCGTGCAGGATGCAGGCGCGCGAATGTAGTGCCTTGGTTGCGCGAGCGCGTAGGGAAATTGCTTATGCGCTCGCGCGCAGGGCAGGGGCACATGGAGAAAGGGCGGGGGGCGCGGCCAAGATCCGGGCACGCACGGCGAAGAACCACGGCACGCGGACGGGGGCTCGGGCACAAACAATGACTGAGGCGCGTGGGCGGATGATCCGACCACGCTGGCAGGAGCTGCGGCGCGCGAGCAGAGTGCCGGTGTACGCGGATGAGGATCAGGGTACGCAGGCGGAGAGATAAGCACGCTGGATGAGTCATGATGGGAATGAGGGCGGCAATCCCAGCGTGGAGCTGGAGTTGGAGAATCCAAGATTTCCAAGAATCGGGTAGCCCAACCTTGGTTCTTGGATCTTGATCTGCACGAACAACTCCTCCAGGTGGTGGTGTTGCAGCGGTTGAGAGAGGACATCGACGCGGCCTCGGAGTGGTCTCGACGAGGTGGTCGAAGGCGTGCTAACTCCCAAGGTTACAATTCTTGATTCTTGAAGAAAAGTCCTCGAAGTGATCTCGACGAAGACGTGTGGCTGCGGCTCACAGAGTTATCTCGAAGTGAGGATGGGAGCAACCATGTTCCTACTACTCTTTCTAATTTCAATCTAATCTCTCTAAACACTACGGTAGAATGGAAAACACACATTTCAATTCATCCAAAAGCCTTTTTTCACTTGGGCATGCTATCCCCTTATATAGTGAGGATAGGTGCGAAGTGACATCGTTTATAGGAGGAACCGTCGCGAGATGTGGTTTGTTTTCTATTCACGGTTACACAGGAAATGAAAAATAACATGGACGAGGCCCAAACACCAGCCCACTCTGTAAGGTCCATAAACGAAAATACAATCAAGCAAAATAAAATGCGAAATGAGATAGTACTTACGTAGGGTATTTGAACCCCGGATGGCGAGCGTCAGCACGAGCAGCCCGGTGTGGTTGGACTCGTCCCGTCCCGGCATCGTCTGGATGGTCCCCCATCACCTATTTTGGATGATTTTTTCGTAGGGGGAGCCAAATTGACTTGATAGTGGTTTCCACATCCAAAGTGTGGTACAATTTCAAAACGGATTCTTAATCTTATAGGAAGGGAAAATTCTTGGCTCAAGTGGTTAAAAAAATATGTATAAAGGGCAAGGAACTATGTCATTGAGTCAAACTAATGAGGTGTCAAGGGTTTCTAGGAGGTATGACCCAAGAAAGGAAGCGACACAAAGATCAACATCAACTTGGTAATTTTAAAAGTTCTTCAACAAGAATGAGGAACACCGTGTTACAATAAGGATATCAAGAAATTGGGTCCCGATAACATGTGTATTGAGTAAGTTAATATGATCATATTTACAAGTCTATTTGCATTAGATCACTCATATTTGCATGTTATCAAGCTTATAATGATTAAATATATTTTTAGAATGAATTTCTGAATTTTCTACATTTTTGTGTATTTTTTGGGAATTTTCGAAAAATAGATTCTAAAAGCATATAATTTTTAAGATAGAATATGATTTTTCTAAGTTGAAATATATATTTATACATATTTTTTGGACTTTTATTTTATTTAGTATGAATTTTTAAAGTATTTTTTTGTTTTTTAAATTCCCACCGCCATGTGTTGCTGTTCGATTCGTCGAGCGGCAAGGAATCATAGCACCCGATGATGATTGGCGCTAGCCAATCACTAGCTAAGTTAATGATTGGCGTCAGTAAATCATTAACTACGCAATCATTGCTTGGCGACTCGCGAAGCGATGCCAACACTAATGACTAACACATTTTTATGTTTTTTTGGCGCCGGTTTATGTGGCACGCTTGTGTTGACTCATTTAAAGCAAAAAAAAGAGAGAATAAAGAAGAAATAAGGTGACGTGGAAGCACGTCAACAAGTTTTTTAAAGCTTTTTCTTTTTTTTTTCTTTGTCCTTTTTTCAGGTACACGTGGCGCGGAATACGAAAAGCGGTCGCGTGGAATACAAAAAGTGCAGAATTTCTAGCACTTTTGACTTCTTAACGGACATGGAAAATGAGGACACTAACGAGGAGAGAGAAGGAAATCAGGGGCTAGGATTGCCTCAACTTCAAACAACCATAACTTTTGATCAACAACTTCAATTGAGCTGAAATTTTCAGCATTGCTTCGTCTTTCCTCCTCTTTCCTTCCATACCCTCTGATCTATAAATAGAGGCCTGGATCATTGTGAAATTCATCTTTAACTTGCTTCCTACTTGTGTGGGATGATAGAAAGATAGTGAGTTATGAGATCCATCAAGTGTGTTCTTGGTGTCTTTGGTGTATGGGAAGAAGCATAAGAGAAGAGGGGGAGCTTACCGACACTCGCCAATCACTGTGATCCTGGTGGAATGTAAGGATGTATGGTAAGTGTCTTCGCCTTACGTAGTTTCTCTCCGGACATCATCGTTATCATAATTATAGTTTTTTATCAACTTTTTATTTATCATTTCACTTACGTCACCATTATCTCGTCTCTATCTTTATCATCATTCTGTTCGCGCATTCGATCACTATAGTATCCGTTGCACCATCCACCTATTCCTGTAACACTTAAGCATAATTCTACTTATATTTCCTCGATATCACTATCTTGCCTATTCTATTCTCGTATTTATCTCTTTTCATACATATAATCACTATAGTGAGAAAATTAAATCCTTAATCATCATTCAATGTGGAGACGATCTGTACTCATCACTAACTAAATATTCTTAAGTAAGTACTGTTAAATATAATTTTTATTGAATAATCTCAATTACCAACGACAAAATTAAAACCCCTAAAATTGAGATTATCAGGTGCACCACTTGTAAGAATACAAACTCATTGTGTTGAATCACATCAGACATATGACCCATGTGCATGACCATGCACACAACCTACCAAACAAGAACCTCACAATCCTAAAGACAAATAACACCACTTTCACATATTCACCTCTTGAACACCAATACTTGTGCCATATTGACAAGATATATGAGTCAAATGATGACATTCTTACATCATATAATAATATGATTCATGGAACACATGATATTAAGAGTAAAGTTGATAACATGCAATTTATGCATCATATTTCATGATAATTTATGCATTCATGGAACAAATAATTCAATTATATTGCACACTATCATGTTTTCTGAAATTTTTATCATTGTGTTATCATTCCATTCAAAACAAACAATTGCATGAAATTAAACATATTTTGAGTTTAAATTTTATTTTAGTGAAAAATAGAATTCATGAGGATTAATGTCGCAAAAAAGTCAATTAAAAAGGAGGGACTTTCATATTAGAATAAAGAAATTATAATTTAGAGAGTTTTCTTGATTTTTAGAGTATTCTCTAAGCATTTTCTCGCCAAAATTTGCAAAAAAAGGCCCAATAATCCATGGGGCTGACGTGCAGGCCCTAAATATTTCCAGACAATCCTTGGTAAGTGAAATATGCTCCTTAACCCATACAAACTCTATTCATGCTCTATCGTCATCATTACGCCATCTCGATTGCATCGGGAGCAAAGAGGATGTGTGAGGAAAAGGGAGAAGAAGGAGAAGGCCCATGAACAATTTTGGCCGGGTGAATTTCATTCAGGGCCTGCCTCTATTTATACTAAGTGGGTATTTTTCATAAAAACCTCCAAAACCTAAGTATATCTTCTGACGCCCAAAGAACATTTGTATCTCACCCTCTAAGTCCATGTATTAGTCTAGTTAAGAACTCCAGCCTTCCAAATTAATGAACTATATTATCATATAGATTAATTAATATTGGATTGATTTAATCTTATCGATAGGTTGAGTCTCCAACATGTGGGGTGCCAAGCTACACCCTGTGCTCTAGAAGATACAGAGAAGTGTATATCGACTCACTTATGGAACATGGTCATCATCGATTATTGTGTCCATCTAGTTCTTCATCCACTTGACACTCCTAGGATGATTTAGGGTATGGTCAAATATCAAACCCTAATCACTCATCCGAGTTATTACGAATGTGTTTGAAAACCATCGGAGAACTCTTCTCTAATATTTCCCTACCTTGGACAAGGACATTATCACATCATCTTGATTTAGCTATCACCTCTTATATCAAGGGTGGACAATCCCATTTTGACCACTCAATCATCTTCATGAACTTCTTGATGCACCCAAACTAAGACAATTTAGAATCCCATGGTTAGAAAATCATATGTCACAGTCAAAGTAAAACTGTCCCTCGACAAGAAATATTTGGTTCTTAGATGTAAGGACCACTTACTCAACTGTGATGTGAATCAACCTGATTGATAGTTTGGTATAATACCATTTAGGGATTGGTACGTATCAATTCAGTAAAGAGCACCCACTCTCTATCCTTATTGTCTCCACACTAATGACTACAGGAATGGCCATACTCATCATATGAGTGAGACTAGATAGTGTTATTCTATTTGGATACTTTGATGTCCTTCTCGAGTATCCTTCAAATAGGAATATTTAGAATACATTCTTAAAGACTAGTGATCTCCATATTACGATCTCATCATACTTCACGAAGTTAGATGATGTATTTATGAACTTCATTATAACCATCGCACGTGCATTATAATGAATATGTTCTATTAATGAACATTGAAAGAGATATGGAATGTGTGATGGACATGTTGTCCACATATATTTCCATTAGATCCAACGGCTCATGATGCAGCCAAAGTTCAAGATGGCGCCAATGCATGAGATGCATCATGTGGTGCAGTCTTGCGCCTTCCGATGATCAGGATGTGATGAATGACCATATGAAACCAGAGAAAATTCAAAAATGCACAAAGAATCCAAAAAAGTAGCATTTTCAAAGGGCCTTAACTTTTGATTCATAAGGAGTTGGAGGCTGAATTTTTGTGGAAGTTGCACCTATTCATAGTCTTCCATCAACTGATTGCCACATCCTAAATAGGCTCATAGATTACAACTTTTGTGTTCTCTTATGTCTCCTTGCTATAAAGGAAGCCTTGTGAAAGAATACCTTGGGGTGTCATTTTCAAGTTGATTTATTCTTCAATAAGTGAGTTTTTCCCACTCCTCTTCAATTCTCATGTCGAGTTTGCGATATGCCACACCCGCGGTAGAATGTATGGGCTCACGAAGAGAAAGGTTTTGGGAGGATCACCATTCAAGGAGGTAAGCACTTGGAACTTAGAATTAGAGTTTCCATTAATTTCTCCTCGTTTATATCATCCTCTCATCATCAATGAACCTTAAATCCCATTTTCCTTTTCTGTTATAAGTTCTTAAATATCTGGAAGATGAATTCAGAGATTATACACCTCATTCTTACACATCTACTTCATTACCCTCATTTCTCTCATTCATTCTCACCATCTCTTCTCATCTTCCACTTTCTTAAAATTAAAATAAAAATAAAATCAAACTAATTTGGTCTCCTCTATGTGGTTTCACCCATTGGTCATTATATACACTTGTATTTTGTAGATTGAGGGTAAAATTATAAGCAGTATTACATACAAATCAGAATTGCACAACGATTAGGATTAAACCCCAAAAGTGAAAGGTTTTAAAGAGAGCAGAAAATAGAGGAGACATTAAGAAGCCTAAATTTAGTGTTCAATCAAGTGTGAATTGTATTGCTTCGTTTGTCTCTAAGCTTATCGAATCATATTGATATGTTTAAATTTTTCTGACTACAGAGAGGGTAGGGAGAGAAAAGTATTGATCCATAGGGGGGTTTAGACTTAAAATATGAAATTTTATTTAAATTTTACTGATAGAAATTTAGTCCAAACCGAAGATTATCAAGACATCCATATAAATGTATATGTAGTAAAAAATTGTCTATACTTAATATCCACAATAAATTATAAGTAGTGAATCCTATCCTCTTAAGTTTATATTGGATATTATAAAACAAAATTACTTATTTACATAGTGGAATTAACAAATGCATCAAGATTTAGTCTATAAAAGAAAGGATAATTGTATCAGCTTGCGTGGAACATATTCATAAAAGTTTTTTGAACTTTAGTATTTTCACCAACATCCATAGAATGTCTATGTGTGATATTCTTGGCTTAGACTCTGTTAAAAAATTTTCTATGAATATGGATGGAATCATTTATCAAAATATTATTGGAATTTAGAGATACTGAAGAGCCTTGAAGGAAGGTAAAATTATGTATTCAAAGGTGTCATTTGAATAACCATATAATAAATAATAAACAAAAATTCATATAGGGAATGATATCTGGAAATAAGTAATGACAATAATGATTCGAAAGATGCTCAAACAACTATATGATTATTTTTCAGAATTCATGTTCCAAATCCTCAATCTCATTTTATATTCTTATTTAAGGATCTAGGCTAACAGATCCATAGCTGAATGAACCACAATGATATTAAAAAAATTCATATATTCATAATGAATTTTTTCAAAAATATAATTTTCATGCGCTATTAAAACATCCAAGAATCAGGTTGGATTCTCCTGCAACAACTCTAGTAATCAACGCATCTGGGACATACCTAGATATCAATATCTGGTAAAATTTTTTGCACCAAACTGATATAGTTTTATATTTTTAACTTGATCCAAATGTAATATCAATACAAAATTAATATGAATCCAAATTATATCTTCACATACCTTAGAATCTAATATTTATGATTTGGAACTCTTTGAAATTCTACTCAGTATTCTTGACTCATTACACATGTACACAAAAATTCTATAGATCAATCAAGATTGCACACTTTCTATTTAATCTGAGGTATCTTCAATTTGTTACTTGATTATAAATGCATACAAAATTTACACTTAAATATTAATTCCTCAATTATAATTCAATCTGCTCAATATGAAATTATCTAAATTGAAGGATTACTAAGAGAAACTGACGCAAGATGATAGGTGATGTAGGATGATAGGCGATGCAGGATGATAGGCTATGCGAGATGATGGAACTGACCGGGTAGGCCAGGCTAGCTTGACTAGGGTAGGATAAATCAGACCACAATTCACAAGATTGAATTCAAAGATTTAAATATGGTGTAAATTGATGGTACAGTCCCTTTCCTCAATCGAGGGCGGGAGTACTGTCTTTCACCCACCGTGGTAAACAGGGACAATTTCAATAAATCGAATGTCGATCACAAGAAGATTCAAAAATGCCTAATCAACTAATCACGGGAAGATTCAAAAGCCTGATCAACTAATCCAACGGTGGTGGAAAAACAGTCGAGGGACACTGGAGGAAGAACACCGACATCAAAGAGGGTAGAATTACCTCGATACTAGCGCAGTGCGGCGTGGCGATGCGGGTAATTCTTGATGTGTCGTTGGGGTGAGCGAGTAATGCGCGCTTCGATAGGGTGCTGTGGATCCAACTGCGCGGTCAGTTGGGGGGGGTCAAGGGGGGAGTTGCCCCCTTGTGGGGTTCGGGGCAGCGCCCTGAAACTTTAACGGTATACAGGGCATGCACTTGCAGAATGAGGGCCTAAAGCCCCTGGATACTGAACACAGAGTTCATGTGGGAGGGCGGGCGCGTGGGTGGGTGACCGCTTGGGGGGGGGGGCGCGTGGGTGGGTGTCTGCGTGGGCAAGCATCTGCGTGGGCGGGCGTCTGCATGGGCGGGCGTCCACATGGGCAGGCGTCCGCGTGGGCGGGCGGTGCGAGTGGACGTGCGTGTGGCAGGTGCGAGCAGTTGGCAGTGCACGTGGGTGCAGGAGGACAGGTGGTCTTCTCTCAACGGCTGCGACGGTGGCCAGAGGCAGCGGCGGCGGCTCAAATGGGAGACGACTAGGGAGAACTTCCTTTTAGAAGCATAAACTTCAATTCCAAAAGAAATTCACCAAGTCTTTCTTACAACATTGGCCTACGTATAGGCCTTGGAGGAACGAGAAAATATGATAGCTGTAAATTTAAAAACCTAATATTAACCGATGTTGGCAACGTGTCAATGTGTCACGTCAAAGGACGGTTCTGAAGTTGGTGTTGGTGACGGGTCATGACGTGGGATGTCTCGTGAGAAGGTGGAGGCACGTCCGGTACTGTGCATTATCATGGTCACCATCAGAAACTAAAACATCCATTATTTTTTTCACTTAACATCAGGAGAAAAATAATATTCACATTGCTATATTTGTGCTCTGCCTAGAATCTAATTTAAGTTTTTAGTTATATGAAATAGGAAATGATTAATTGAACATAAATATATTATCTTTAAGGGCTTAATTTGTTTTATACCATCTGTTCCTTTCCACTTGTACATTTTTTTATCCCTTAATTCCTTATAATACTGGTGTCTGTGTTTCTCCCATCGGGTTTCTCCTTAAATATCAAAGCCACAGCGAAAATGGAAGAAATAAAATTATAATAATATATTTATCATCTTTATTTTTTGCTCCCTCTCTTGAGTTATTTTTTTAATTTTACATCTTGATCCTCATAATTTTACGAATGTTTGTCACGGGAGCACAATATGTATCCAGATGAATCATAAAACAATACAAAGTATCGTAATGAAAAAGTTGACAAATCTTTGTGATTTATGAACCAAAATAATATAATATAGTATATATAATGTGAAAAACGAAGTGATATTTTTTAATATTCTATTATGTATGATTTTCTTTGCATTTTATCATAACATTATCCTAAGAGAAATGTTTTTATTGGTTAATGATTTTCAAGAGACAATCTTGAATTTTTTTTGTCCATGCAAGAGATAGCTCACTATCAAGGAGAGATATAAAGATAGAGACTAGATGACAAGAGATAGGGAGATTATCCATTGATAACACTGAAATTTGTTTACTTATTCCCACTGAAACACTTTTAGACAACGTTTATAAAATTGTCATCAGTCATCTGATCAGTACTAAGAATGAAACCCGACCACCAGACCAAGGTTGTCTCCATATTAAATTTAACCATGATTTTGTACCCCCTGAACTCATATAAAATAGATATATTCCAAGAGATAAATTCCATCACTCACATAAATGACTAATTGAAGAATGTTTTACACCACTTCATAATTTTATTTATATAGTTAATAAACTCTGCAAAAATCACATTAAAAAAAATAGAGTAATAATATTGAGTTTTATTAATTTTGAACACAGAAAAACTATCAAATATTTTAATGAACCAGACTATTTGTTGTCACGCATTACGTATTCATCCAAAAAATATAAAATAATTTGGTTATTATAAACACAGTCATACATCTTAGTATCATTTTTTTCACTTGAGTCGCAGAATGAATTAACATTTCTTAATACATCAACATTCATATCATGAAAATTTCAAATCCAAGCACAAATTTGTTACATGTTCATTGTAAGGTCAAAATCAAATTTCTTCATATACTGAAGTTTTTTTGTAACTCCATCCAATTCTCTTCAAATTAGTGTCTCTTCACGTTGATTGACTTCTGAGTCTGAAGGGATCTCTTCGCACGGTTCACCGTGAGTTTGCATTAGTGAAAATATATTGACCCATGGTTGATCAGGCTATTTAGTACTTTTTGTATTTTGATTATTCTATGATACACAGTCATTTTCAATAAATTGCATCCCCCTTCAATCCTTCGTTCATATTACTTTCGTCAAAACGTCTGCATGTTCGAGAACGAGTGGTCCAGCGCTAACTCGGTCAAATAAAACTGATTCCAATACTTCGAATGGACATGGTGAACTTTCGGAGTGGACATACAATTCAAATGTAGCGCCAGAGGGAGAGAGAGAGAGAGAGAGAGAGCCAGAGGGAGGGAGGGAGAGAGAGAGAGAGCCAGAGGGAGGGAGGGAGAGAGAGAGAGAGCCAGAGGGAGGGAGGGAGGGAGAGAGAGAGAGAGAGAGAGCGAGAGGGAGAGAGAGAGAGAGAGAGAGAGAGAGAGAGAGAGAGCCAGAGGGAGGGAGAGAGAGAGAGCCAGAGGTAGGGAAAGAGAAAAAGAGAGCCAGAGGGAGGGAGAGAGAGAGAGAGAGAGAGAGAGAGAGAGAGAGAGAGAGAGACTCTTGATGGAGAATGACAGTGTAGTGCGACGCTTGAGATCCCAAGTAAAATAATGAATCCGTCAGCTACTCATCTACTCTATGCGAGAGAGAGAGTGTGAGAGAGAGAGAGAGAGAGAGAGAGAGAGGGAGAGAGAGAGAGAGAGAGAGAGAGAGAGAGCGAGAGAGCGAGAGAGAGAGAGAGAGAGAGAGAGAGAGAGAGAGAGAGAGAGAGAGAGAGAGAGAGAGAGAGAGGCTCTTGAAGGAGAATGACAGTGTAGTGCGACGTTTGTCGCTTGAAAGGGATTGACCTACTCCATGATGTGGTCTCGCTCCTGGTTGCGGTCCTTTTCTCAAGGTCCTCCTTTCAGCCCGTCGAATTTCCCCGTCAACAGAGGACCACGCGGAAAGCTTCCCCAACGGGGGCGGTTTTTTCCACGGAGAAAGCCAGTTCTCCAACTGGTTGGCGCACACGAATCGGGCAGGAATCAACCACAGCAGTCAGCAATAGTCGTCGGAGCCGATGGAGTTTCCTCCGCTGTCCTCGCTCGCACGACTCTCGTCGCAGAGAGCGAGGGCGTTCTCGAGATTGGCCACGATATCGGTCATGGTGGGCCGCTCCCTTCCTTCCAGGCTAACGCAGCGCGCGGCGACGTAAGCCAAAAGCTCCACCGCCTCCGCCTGGCTCGGCGGCGGAACCCCCACTCTCGCGTCCAGCACGCGGGCCAAGTCCCCCGCCACAATGTGCGGCACGGCGTAGTCCACCACGCTGTTAGGGTTCCCCTCCTCGTCCTTGAATATCGCCCGTTTACCCGTCAGAACCTCGAGCATGACCACGCCCAGCCCATACACGTCGCTCTTCACGGTGAGCTGTTGCAGGCCGTAGTACTCCGGGTCCATGTAGCCCACCGTGCCCGCCGCCTTCAACGAGAGGTGCCCCCCGTCGGACTTCGGACCGCTCAGCGACAGCCCGAAGTCGGAGACTTTGGCGGTCCAGCTCGCGTCGAGAAGAATGTTCGCAGACTTGATGTCTCTGTGGATTATCGGCGGAACGGCGTAGCTGTGAAGATACTCGATCCCCCTGGCGGCGTCTAAAAGGACCTTGACCCTTAGTTTCCAGGAGTTAATCTCGCCGCCGCGGGAGGACGCTCCTGGGCTGCCTCTGCGGGCGTGGAGGAGGTCGTAGAGCGCGCCGTTCGGCATGAGCTCGTACACCAGCAGCCGCTCGTCGTCGTCCTCGCAGAACCCCACGAGTTCGACTAAGTGCTTGTGGTGGAGCCTGGAGAGGAAGACGAGCTCGGACTGGAAGGCGCTTTCCTTCTCCTGAACCTTGCTCAGCCGGACCGCCGCGTCGCCTCTCTTGATGGCCACCTCGCGCCCGTCCGCGAGCTTCCCCGTGTAGACCGTTCCGAAGCTGCCGGACCCGATCTTCATCTCCGGAGCGAAGTTGTTCGTCGCGGCCGCGAGCTCCTCGAACGTGAACTCCTCGGGCCTGTCTCTGACCACGGAGGGCCCGCTCCGCTGCCGGCTCATCACGCGCGGGTCCAGCCGCCGCGAGATCATGGACCGCGATCGGGACCTGGACTGCGACGCCGAGACGGTGGCGACCGCGGGCGGCGCCACGGGGACGATGGCGAGCTGAACAGAATTATGGACCCGCTTCTGCCGGCAAGCGCCCTTCCATACCAAGTAACCGATAACGCAGACCCCCGCGAAGGCCCCCACGGAACCGACGATGGCGAACGCCAGGAGCCCCCGTCTCGGGCCTTTACCGGGCGGCGCCGTCGTGGGAGGCGGAGGCGAGGCGGCGCCGTCGTCGCAGCGCTGGCAGATAACCCCGGAGCCGCCGCAGAGGCTCTGAGAGTCCGGAATCTGTCCGCAGCTCCCGCAGGAGCTCTCGCCGGTGCAAACTCCCGGGAGGATCCTACGCAGGCGGACGGCCGGGGCGGCGCCGCCGGTGGCCGCCCAGCAGATCACCGAGAAGTTCACGGTGGCGACGCCGCAGGTGAGGTCTCCGCCGGCGGCGATCCATTCCATCGACTCGTTCACCGCCTGAAACGCGGCGGCGGCGCCGGCGCCCCAGCACACTACCGCGCCATTCTCCCTCCTGATGGCGCAGCTGTGGGCTCTTCCCATGGCGAGCCCCGCGAACTCGAAGGGAGAAGCCTCGCGGGGAGAATTCAGCTGCCCTTCTCCGTTCCTTCCTCTACAGAGCAGCAGACCTGCCGTGGTGATCCCGCAGGCGTGCGATTCCCCGGCGACGAGCGAGTCCATGGTCTGGTTCTCGAACCCGGACTGCAGTTCTCCGGCGATCCCGCCTTCTTCTCCCCAGCATCTGACCGACCCGTCATCGACTCTTATCCCGCAGGAGAAGCCATCGCCGGAGGTGAGAGACTTGTAGTTTCCGTCAACAACGGAGGGGAAGCTCCTCGCTCCTCGCCAGAACCGGACGCCGCCGCCGGCGACGGAGGCGGCGACGTGGCTCTCCCCGACGGTGAATTCGCTAAGAACCGACGGCCCGTTGAAGACCCTTTTCGGCCGCGGGTTCTCTCCGGAGAACCCCCAGCAGAGGAAGCTCGTGCCGCCCGACCTCAGAGCGCAGAGAAAATCTCTACCGCCGGCGACGGAGACGAAGGAGATGTTGGGGAGAAGCTGAAAGGTCAAGAGCCCGCTGGCGCAGAGAATCCCCCGCGTCGAAGGCCCGGCTAGCACGCCGCAGACGGCGCCGCCGCTGCCGCCGACGATGGCGACCGGAGAGGCGGAGCCGATCGCCGCCGCCGCCCGGAAGAAGATGAAGAAGACAACGAAGAAAGAGGCTCCGCCGACGGCGGAGTTCGTCATCTAACAGTTTCCGGGGAGACGTCCGATGGCGCGATTCGAGCGTCGACCACTCGAGAGGCGAGACTCGTCCGCATGAGCGGCGGCGGGCGGCGGCGGTGGACGGAAATGAAGGCGTAGGAGAGGTGGGGGCGGTGCTTACATACTGCGGCTGGCCACGCGGTCAGGGACGCGAACGGGTTTCAGTAAATACGCAAGAAGACGTTTTGCTCCACCGACCCCGCTCTGACGTCAGATCAGAGGCTTGGATTCTAATCAACTATGAGAGAAATAGAGAGAGGGAGCGTCGTCAAGAGACTAGAGAGAGAGATACGACATCATGATTATGTCATCAGGAGATAGAGAGAGATAGCGAGAGAGGGGGTATTGACCGGGCCCGAGGGTTGTCTTTTGAACGAGGACCGCGTTGACTGGATTGTCGTCGTGGAGAGCGCGTCGAGCGCGTTGAAACTGCCTCTAAGTCGTCGACCTGGTTTACGATTTCCAACGGCTTGGATCTCTCGGCATCGACCGGAAATCAATCCTCACCGATAATTTAAGACTCCGTCTATCCCTCGTGTCAACTTCGTTCATCCAAACGAAAAAAGTCAATCTTGGAGAATTTTTCGAGGAACTGGCAAGGTGAACTGTAGAAGAAAGAAAGGTAGCTACTTTCGTGAGAAACCTTCAGTTGATGGCCAGTTTGGGAGCTTCCTGCATGAATTATACCCGAGATTTAAACCCAAGACATCATTCTATCTCGTAACGAAGCATACTGAAGAAGATTTTCTGAATATACGTGGAATTTCTCAAATATCATTGTTCAAAAGAGGATAATTCACAGAACCTAATCAATTTTATTTGTCAATTCTGCACGCAATACTAATATAATCCTCCTTGCGAATGAAAAGAGAAATCCAAGAGAACCAGTCGAAAGCTATGATCGAATCAGTTTTGTTTGTATCCATGGCAGGGACCGCCACATGATCGTATTCTTTACTGTTCTTTTGCAGATAAATTGTTGTATTGAACCAATATAAAGGTATGAACTTTGGACTTCTTTCTTAATAAGGAAAACAGAAGAAGAATCACCCACATACTAGTGGAAAAACCCAGAACGGAGAAAGAGTCGAAGATCAGAACCTTCAGGCCTTTGGCATGGAAGAGAACAATGCAAATCCCCAGCCAGCGCGTGACAAGATTTCGTGTGCGAATGGTTTCCACAAGGCAGGTGATTTCCACAGAAGTTTTCAGAAGAAAAGTTTACTTGTCTGGAACATACCATCTGAGCGAAATGATTAGAGGAGACAGACAAGATCATAGGGAAGAGGAATTACAAGACAAAATAATTGGGGAATTATTGTTGATGAACATACTGGTTTGTCTTTACCTGAGGAGCCTTCCGAAACACGATCACCAGGTGATGTCCTGCAAAGAGGAGATGCAGGCCCAGGAGTAGTTTCCGACATTTTTCCCTGTTTCTTCTTCTTGGGTCTCAAGGAGAAATCTGGCTGTGGCAACGGTATTGGTCCATGACATCTAGAAGCGGATGAGAGGTAAACACATTTAGATATCTAGTAAAACGGAATACATCCTCCACTGGAGTTTAGGCACCTCAGCTTACACGTGTGCCTGCTTGAATGGCTCCCTTTGAAAGAATTTGAGAAGACCAAGAACGATAAGGGATATAGAAGAAGAGAGAGAGAGGAGACAAGAGCAGAGGAGAAGAACGTGACTGGACGGATGAATAGTGGCGATGGTATGGTGTGTCACTAGTAGTTCATCATAGACAGAGAGACAAATAGTTCGTCAGCTCTCAGTTTATCGCTCCCTCACACTCTCCAACTCTTTCTCTCATTTTCTCACTCTCCCTCATTGTCTCTTCTCAGTCTCTTTCTTTTGTTCGCCCCCCCCCCCTCTCTCTCTCTCTTTTAGAGGCTCCCGCTCTCTTTCTTTAAGGCCCTCTCTCTGTTTCGAGTACTAACCTCTCATTACGTCAATGGTGTAAGGAGTTTTACTCGCCAAGCCATCAGACAGATCACTGAGATTCTTGGCGATTCTCTGTTAGGGATCTAATCAAGATTAGATAGTAAAATTCAATAAAATTATATACTCGTTAGAGACTTAGAAGTAGGATTAAATATAAGTTCAAATCTAGAATAGGATTAAACATAGAATAGGTTTAATATAGACGGTCAGGATTAAACGTAGATAGTTATAACGGTGGAGATTAGATCTCAGGCATTCGTTATATAATGGGGTCGCGGCACCGATAAACGGCTGTGATCGGTGCACCCAAGGCATTATAATGGTCAAGATCTAACCCATTTATCCGTTACAATTTGATGGTTCACGGCACCGATCAACGGCTGTGATCGGTGCACCCAAGGCATTATAACGGTCAAGATCAGATAACCATAATTCAAATTTATATCCGTTGTAACTTGTTAGAATGGATATACGTTACAACAGTTACTAAATTTTCAACTACTTATACGTAATATAAATACCTCACCAATGTAACAAGTTAAGATTGCGGAATACAACGATTCTAAGCTCTCTCTCTTCTCGAGCTCTCTTCTCTTCTCGCTTCTTCTCTCAATTCTTTTCTTGTGCAACGGCCAAGAAATTTCAACAAATGGAAACCAGAGCTGCAGCTTCCCCCTATGAACTTGTGAAGAGAAGTTTGTGGAGGGAGGGAGGGAGGGAGAGAGAGATTGGGAGAAGGATAGGGAAAGAGAGCGGGAGAGAGAATGAGAGAGGGATATATATATAGGGAGAGAGAGAGAATGGGAGAAGAGTAAATATGTAGGGAGAGAGAAAGAGAGAATGGGAGATGGATATGTATATAGGGAGAGAGAGAGAATGGGTGAGGGAGATATATAAATAGATGAGAGAAAGCGAGAGGGAGAGGTAAAGAGAGTGAGAGAGAGCAAGGAAAAGGAAGAGGGAGAGGAAGAGACAGAAAGAGACTCAGAGAGTTTTTTATGATTCGAAATCAGTGATCACCACCTGCCTACGTCGGAATGTGACGCCCCATCATATCCCCATGTGTACCTCCTCGTCATTCATCACGTCTTTCGTCACCATAGCAGACTTCCAACCCCATCGTCTATTACATCATCTCTTGTCATGCACCCTCGATGTGACAAAATATGTGATAGAAGACAGTTGCCAAACCCTACGTATTTTGTTGATCTTTATTGCGCAAACCAATTTTTTAAAAAATTGGCAGGTATTCATAATAATTGTACTAATTTATTCTCTCATATCCAGAATTAATCCTGTCTGGCCATGTTTCATCCGATGTTGGGTTTAGTAATCTATCCATAATTAATTGTACTAATCTATCTTTCTTCCAATCTATATGTGAACCTATTTTGAATCATGTCCACTAATCTTGTACTGAGTATTGTCTATCATCGTTTGAATACTATTTGTTGAGGACGATTTAAGGCTGTCAAATGAAACTTCTTTATACCCTGCTTCAATCTCATCTGTGATGTACATGATGCTGTGCTTGTCTCTGATCATAGTGAAATGAAGCTTTGAGGCAGGTTTTGTCAAACATCAAAAAATTTCCCCTAAATGTCAATGAAGTTGTTAAGACTTTTATTGGATGCAACCTGACACATAAAATAGAAATATATTTCTATATGTTTTGCTATACGAAGTTGCCGCTAGATATGTAACTCCAATATTATCACACCAGATAATTGGTGGACAGTCTACTGGAATTGGAATCTATTTGAGAAAATATTGGATCTACAGCTTCTGGTGAAGCATTGAACAAATATTTATAATCTTCCTTTGTAGTTGATCTAGCTACAATTATCTCTTTTTAGAACTCCAAGATATAATATTTTTTCATTACAGATAAAATATGCCATTAGTGGCCTTCTATTATTGTTGTCTCCAGAACATCCTCATCAATGAGGGCATTCTTAGTTAAATCTAATATTTTATAGATAAATAAGTTGTGAAGAACAATACCTTGTAAGTTGTGTAGACAATTTTTCAGTACAATCCAATCCTTTCAGTTTGGGATGTGAATTTTTTGACAAGTTTTATAGAAAAAAGCTATATCTGATATTGTATATGTAACATACTCAAGAGCTCATGGTATGCCCTTATAATTAGCTTTATCTACCAAATCATTTTTTGATAAATTCGTTTGTTTAATAAGGATTTTTAAACCATCATTGTTTTTCCACATGTAGTTGATGTTAGATCTGCATCTAAAAATATGCTACAAAGATATACCTGATGAATTTTGTATATGAAATTAAATACTACAGAAAATAAAAGTTTTGTGTGTTTTATCACATTGTAAAATGTAGTTAAAAAATAATATAATTTTGTTAATTTGATCCGTCATCACTAGTCCTTCTTCACCATTGGATTTCTGGGAAAAATGACCAGGTTTTAGTTTGCATCATAACATTGAAATTATCTCCATAGCTGACATCTTATTGTTCTTTTTTTATACCAAGGGGAACAAGGTTGGCAATGCAAAACTTGGCATTTGCATGGGAAGAAATCAAGAAAACTGAGGTTTGATTGTAACATGTCTTTGATAATTTGATCTTTTTGTATTTTATAAATTTTTGGTAAATTTATTTTGAAATTTTTAAAGATCTAAAATTTTTGAGTAAACATTCTGCTGATCTTTATTTTATGTCAAACACCTGGTTCTAGAGATCTATCCTCTGTAATATAAATATTCATTTCAACTTTTTATTTAGATTTTTGTAATGTTTCCTTATTTTTGTCAAGGAATATCAAAGATCATTGGCAAATGTGAGGTACTCAGAATTATCAATATGGAGAATTTATCTTCTCTTGCGGAAGGTAGGGGACATGCGGTTGAAGTCTCATTATTAAGAGTTTCCATAAGACTATTAAGGATTACCATTAACTGGTAATGTATATGGAATTTTTTTACAACATTGAATAATTGTTTATGATTATATGTTCCCATTAATATTTGATATATTGGGCTCTTCTGGGCTTGATTACGTATCTTTTATTGGTCCGTTATGATTTGGAATGAACAAATGAAGTAGTAATTAAGCCGTAAAACATTGGATGATTAAGTCAACCGTGTGAAACATATTCCACTTTCAAAGGGTTCTACTATTCATGTTTCCAGCTTCTAGATGTATCCATACGATCACTTGAATAATAAATATACACTTGAATGTCTTTAACTCTTTTTGAAGATATGTTTGATCTTCTAACTATGTAGTCAGAGTAGAAGGACATAAGACATTTGATAGCAAAATAATAAAATGGGTCGCCAAGGGGGGGGGGTTGGAGGCCTTCAAAGCCTGCCATGCATGGTCACGTGAAATGGTGCCCCTTTTTTTTATTCTTATGGTCATTTTCTTAGGAGTCCTTATAACTTTTCCGCATGGCACCAACACCCAAAGACCATGTGTGTGTAACCCTCAAATCCAACATATCAGTCTAGTTAAGACATTGACCTATATTATGTGTTAACTATATTGACATAAATATTATTTAACATAATTCAATCACTAGGTTTTGTTATTAGGTGATGGGATGACAAGCTACACCTTGTGCTCTAGATTGTATAGATATGTGCATCAACTCTCTCATTGAGCCTTTACTATCATTTGTTTAATATACAAATGTAATTCTTTGTCTGTGTAATTCTCCCAAATGACTAAGGTTATGGATAACCATAAAACCTTCTTTTATTCTGGTTTGTATTGATGTGACACTCAGATCACTGTAAAAACTCTTTCCATCATCTCACCACTCTATGTAGGGAATTCAGTATCAAGGGCAGACAATCCCGTCTTAACCACCCAATCACCTTCATTGACTTCTTACTATATCCAAGTGAAGAATAACACAAATCCATTTACAAGAGATTCATAAGTGATAGTCTAAATATATTTATAGATATAAAAGATGTCTTTGGTGCCTTAGGTTTTAGAGCTGCTTACATGACCATGACCTGAGTCAACTTGACTAATAGTTGAGTATAATGTCATTCAAGGATCCATACAGATCAAATCAGTGAACCCTTTCTCTAAAGATCAGCCAGCATTGGTCCATATTATCTCCACACTAATGGCCACGCTAATCATTTTAAACATGATATTAATGTGAACTGAGGGGAGTTCATTTTTGATAGTCTGGCGCTGACACATCGTGTAAACACATTCCATAAACTCTGATCTAAAGACGAATGAAACTCACGCCTGTCACATTATAAGGTTGAGAATGGAAATGCTAACAAGATACAGAAATGACATACATGCATGAGAGCACTTGATCAGTATGTAGACGTACAAAGAAAACACATCGACGTGTTGAAAATACCCGATCAAAGCACAATCATACTAGGGCTGGAGATAACATGCATAGGGCTCTCACACTAGAAGAGAAGAGAGTTACCTGGATACTCCTGGCAGCTTCAGCAAACGACGGAGGCTGCAATAGTCAAAAAGCACGGAAGGAGCAGAGTCGCTAGGATGGAGAGGAGCAGAGAATCATAAGAGAGAGAAGGGAAGAGGGGGAAGAAAGAATGTTCCAAAATACTTTTCACCCCATCCTTCATGCGTTCTTATCCTATTTAAAGAACAAAAAGACTAGGGTTTGGGTAATAAGGCCAATGTGGAGACTTAACTCCAGCAGCCGGACCGACGTGCGTAATACGTCAACTCCCACGGAGTTCAGAAGATTTTACTCCACTGAAGCGAGTGGTACCTTCAATGCAGTTGGTCCACCGATCCCTATTATTCAGTTATTCCACAAGCCAACTGTTACCGCCACCTGTAGTGGAGGGTGGGGGCGTCGTTGGAGCATTGTAGATGACATGTTCATCACATAATGGCTGAGCAGCAGAGACGCATACTGTGAGGATCATCTCACTTTCATCAATTAGTGCTTGTTGGTGAGGCATCCACGTAGGAGGCTGGATGACCGGTTGAGGGAGTGGCATGGCCAGTTGAGAAGTCGGGCTGTCGGAATCTGAATCTGAACTGATAAGAAGAATGTCATCATTTGGGTGATGGTAGGCCAGTCAGTGAAGGAGCAAACGGACACTACGACGTAGAAGACGTTGACTACGCTGAGGTTGATCTTCTCCTTGCTCGGGGTGACTGTGTGGTATCGGTGATTGAGGAGTCATGACCATGGGTGTGGTTGGGTGCTCTAGGGTACCTGCAAAATATTCTCCCCATAAGTGTGGGATGAGCGTTAAAACATCCGTTAGTGAAATCCAGGAGGCTTTGGTGGGGAGTAGACCATACCACTAAACCAGCATGTCAATGGACGATCGTTCCTCAGATTGTGGTCTGGTAGTTAAAATCTTCTCCGATTGATGAGTTGTTGCCACTAGGGTCTTCGGCGGATCAATGAACGCCTGTGTGGGGTGTAGGAGAGGGCCTTGATTCATCGGGCCTAGGGGAATCATTAGCTCACCGTCATAAGGGGTAAGGTCTGAGACGTTGAAGGTAGAGCTAATATTCCACTGTGAGGATATATCTAGGACGTAAGCGTTAGGACCCAATTTCTTGATAATTCTGAATGGTCCCATATTTCTGTAATTTGCTGTGAGTCAAGGTAAGTCGAGCTGTTTGCGTACGGATCATAACTCGATCCCCTTCTTGGAATTTCATGAGACGACGATGGGTGTCAGCGAGGGTCTTGTACATTTGATTAGACATAGAAATTTGTGCGGGCATCCTCATTATATAGGGAGTGGATGCTTGCCGCTAACGATTCTGCAGTAAAAGATGACCTGCCAAGTCTTTAAAGAGGGGGTAAGTCAATAGGATTATGACCATACACTATCAGGAATGGACTCTTGCGAGTGGATCTAGTCCTGGTCCTATTGAAAGAAAATTATGCATGAGGTAACAACGAATCCCCAAGGAATAGAAGCATCACTAACGAGGCAGCGTAATAAATTTCTCAAGCTTCGATTAACAACCTCGGTTTGTCCGTTAGTCTGGGGGTGAAAGGCTGATGAAATGTAAAATTTAGTGCCCATACGATACCATAAAGTTTTCCAAAGATAACTCATAAATCTTGGGTCCCAATCCGAGATGATTGTCTTAGGGCCCCATGGAGCTGGACAATTTCAAGAAATAATAGTCTAGTTATATTAGCAGTATTGGAAGTTTTATGACCATCCTGAAAATGAACAATTTTTGAAAACCAGTCTACTACCATGCAAATAGAAAACCTGTATATGAGAACCGATCTACTTTTTGGTTGTTAGAGGAAGCCCTAGGGTAAAGTCCATGCTGACGTCCTCCCACGGATGCGCGGGCATTGGCAGGGGTTGGTACAGACCTTGGTTAGTTCTGACGGATTTGCCTTCAACAAATGTATGACATCTCTCAAGAGTTTTGTTGGCATGTCACCCCCTTTCGGGCCAATAGAACCTCTCCTGAATAGCTTCTTAAGTCTTGGTTTTCCCGACGTGTCCCGAGAGGCCCCCTTGATATACCTCCCAAATGATAAATTCCCTCATTGATGTACTCGGGATACATAAACAGTGATTCTTGAAGAGGAAACCGTTAGTAACACAAAATGGGTCAATAGTTTGTATCGGTGTCGAGGTGAGATCTGCATAAATGTTTGAAAAATCTGGACTCTCGTGATATAGAGTAGGGATACCATCAAATCCCATAAGCTAGGTGGAGACAGCGGATAATAAATGCCGATGACGGTTGAGGGCATCTACAACTTGGTTGTCTAGCCCCTGCTTGTGTTTTAGGCACAACTAAAAGGACTGAAGGTATTCCACCCATTTAGCATGCTTTGGGTGGAGATGTCGTTGAGTGTGGAGATATTTCAGGGCCTCATGATCACAGAATAATGCAAACTCTCACAAGAGGAGATAATGTTGCCAATGCTTCAAGACTTGCACCACTGCTTAGAGCCCCTTTTCATAGGTGGAATATTTTTGTCAGGATTCATTAAGCTTTTTGCTGTGGAAGGCGAATGGGTGTCCCCCTTGACTGAGGACGGCCATCACCAACTGTCTTCGAAAAGGAGAGTTCTCCTAGCCTATTGCCTGAGGCATCACATGCAACCTCAAAGAGTACATCAAAATATGGGAGTCTTAAAATAGGAGTACTAGCCATAGTTTTAATTTTCTCAAAAGTGGCCTAAGCCCGTGCATTCCAGGAGAACTCTCCTTTGCAGAGACAGTTGGTGATGGGTGTCATGATGGTGCTGAAGTTTTTTATGAGCCGACGGTAGAACATGGATAACCCATGAAAGCTACGCACATCATGAATGTTAATAGGAATGGGCCAATTAACGATGATGTGTACCTTTTTAGGGTCAACATCGATTCCTTCTGTCAAAATGATGAATCCCAAGAAGAGCACTCGATCTTGAAAGAAACTTCACTTATTTAGGTTAGCCATAAATAGGTGCGAACGTAGGATGCGGCAAACAATCCGGAGATGCTGAAGATGCTCGTTGACAGTTGGACTATAGATGAGGATGTCGTTGAAATAAACAACCACACACTATCCCAACTTCTCCTCAAAAGTATGTGTCATAATCCTCATGAAAGCGTTGGGTGTGAAATTTTATTAACTGCTCGATAGTCAATACACATCCTCCAGGATCCATCCTTCTTGGGGACCAATAAGGCTGGTATGGCACACGGACTAAGGCTTTCTCCAATGAAGCCCTGATCAAAAAGGTCTTGTAAATGTTCAACCAGTGCTAAGCGGTAATGGGGCATATTAGGTAGCGTGGATTCTAGGTGAAAATAGATGATATGTTGCACATCCCTTGGGGGTGGGAGGGTTGAAGCATCAAATCTTATAAAAAATATCAGGGAACTCACCCAAAAGTTTTTAGTCCTGTGGTCCATAGAGGGTAGAGTTTGTTTTGATCGTAGTCAGTACAAACTTCCTCAGTACTAAAAACAAAGGAACTGCCTTAGTACGAACTTCTTGGAGTATAATTTGCAGAGGCATAACTTGTAGTTGTAGGCCGATGACTAGGGTCTAGTGTCTGCCTTGGATCGAGGTCGAAAAGGCTTAATTACCACTCTTTTGTTTGCATGTAGGAATTTGCATTTGTTACTTCTTCCATGAAAGCAAGCATATGTATCATATATCCAAGGCTGGCCGAGGAGCATGCTGATGACTTTCATGGGTAGGACATCCATCCAAACATCATCTTGATGTGATCAAATCTATAAGTTGAATAAACATCAGTGAGTCACGTGTATAGATTGAGAATTTACCCATGGCACTTGGTTCGGAGACAGATGCTTCTGAAGGGACAATTGCATTTTCAGGACAACTTCCTGGGAGATGGCATTAACATTGTTTCTGTTGTTGATAATAACCTTGTAATGTTGATCTCCTACGCAGACATAAGTGCTTAATATAGAGGTACGTACAGGGTCAACAATCTGCGTTTGATGGTACAGTCGTTGCAGTAAATGGAGGTCTTCTACTTTTTCATCAAGGCCAATAAAGTTGGGATCCAACTCGTATTCTTCTTCCTCCATATCTTTTGCTATTATGAGAGGATGTTCCTCGGTTACTACTTCCAATGCCTCTTATTGGGTAATGACTAAGGTTCTGTTGGGGCATCTTCCTGCAAAATGACCATATCCCCCACAAGAGAAACATTGTCCACTCAATGTCAGTGGGGGTACTCACAGACCGGGTGGCACTTCTAATAACCATCTGGTTTCACGAGGCAGAATGGCAGGAGAGACTACGGATGATGGTCTCACACCTGATGCAGCCACCTTATCTCGAGCTTTGCCTGCTTGATTCTCGAGAGTACTATCAAGAACACCTTTGGTAAATGGAGACGAACCATCGGGAGCCTGATACATGCATGGGTGTGGCCGTCGCCTTCGACCACTTGAGTCCCCGTCACAGGCCCAAGCAGTTGTTCTACCAAGAACTCATCATATTCCAGTGTCGTGCGATAAGCTTCCTCTAAGGTCCTTGCTCGTATGAGTCCACGTTCTCTTCCAATAGGAGTTTTTAGCCCCATCCAAAAGCGTGACATCGTCAATGTTGGGTCTTCGTTAAGTCTACAGATTAACATTAGAGCTTTTAATTTTTTAATATAATCTCAAGAGTTCTGATTACCTAGTGAAATTTGCTGCCATCTGTCCACAATACACTAATGATATCCTTCAGTAACATACTTTTCTCTTAGTTTCATCTTGGCAGCTTCCCACGTAACAATAGGTTGATCTCGTCATCAAGCCATTACCTCCAATAGATTCTTCCAAAAGACTTTGGCTGGTTCCCATAATTTAATATTTAGCAGCTTCAGCTTGCGGCCTCGAACAATTCCACGCACCCAAAATAAGCATCCATGGCCTCTTCCTAATCATAATATTCTTCGGGACCTTGTTCGCCATCAAACGTTGGAATGTCCACTTTGACGCTTTGACAGTCTAATCCACCATCTTCAGCTATCTATGGTGGTTGATCTCAATGAGCAAACATCCGCGGTCTAGCGTGCGGAGGAAGGTTTTTGTCTTCGTCGTATTCTGACTGTTGGGCTGATGTCGGCCGATGTTCTTCTAACACAGGTAACCCATATGTCATAGTCCTGTCATAACTCGTTGCAATGTACAAGCCCATGGTGGTATATCTTCTTCGGTGGCTGTAGATGGCATTGGGTTGCTTGACAACTCCAATGGCTGATATGGTGTGCCACACCGTAATGTGAGCAACGGTCGGCTCCCCCACTCATTACATTTTCTGTGTGACATCATTTGCTCTGATACCACTTGACATCAACTGAGGGCAGTTCATTTTTGAAAGTCTGGCACTAACACAGCCTGTAAACACATTCCATAAACTCTGATCTAAAGACGAATGAAACTCACGTCCGTCGCATTATAAGGTTGAGAATGGAAATGCTAACAAGGTACAGAGATGACATACATGCATGAGAGCACTTGATCAGTATGTAGACGTACAAAGAAAACACATCGACGTGTTGAAAATACCCGATCAAAGCACAATCATACTATGGCTGGAGATAACAGGCGTAGGGCTCTCACACTAGAAGAGAAGAGAGTTACCTGGATACTCCTGGCAGCTTCAGCAAACGGAGGTGGCTGCAACAGTGAAAGAGCACGAAAGGGGCAGAGTCGCTAGGATGGAGAGGAGCAGAGAATCATAAGAGAGAGAAGAGAAGAGAGGGAAGAAATAATGTTCCAAAATACTTTTCACCCCATCCTTCATGCGTTCTTATCCTATTTAAAGAACAAAAAGACTAGGGTTTGGGTAATAACTAGGCATGGGCTCTTACCTATCGGTAAGACCAATGTGGAGACTTAACTCCAGCCGGCGGATGGACGTGTGTAATACGTCAGATATTCTTTCTGGATTTTTTAATGTCCATATCGAGTATCTTCTGAATATGAATATTTAATAGGTGTGCTTAAATCTCTATATTATGAGATCATCATATTTTGCAAAAAAAACATATATTCAAAGAATTCATTATAAATATCAGAAGTTAATAAGAATGAATCAACATTTGTTTGAGTGAAGCACAACATGGCATATATGCGAGATTGACTTTAATATCTATCAATTTATGTATATCCATCATTAAAGGTTGACATAGAAGAATAAAAAAATAGCTTCTGAGTCCTAATTTTTCTGAATTTAATAATTTATGCAACTTGGGTAAATTATTATATTTTTATTTAAGTTTAATTAAGATGTAGAATTTGATAAATTAAAATAATTTAATATGGATCAAAATGGAGCAAAAAAACCCATAGATAAAAGCTCAAGACGATGTCAAAAGGTCTTATTTATGAGGGACTCTCAAATTTTGGAACCAATAATTTCTCATAGCCTGAAATGATAAGAGGATGTGGATCAGGGCTTCAGATGAAGTAATGACGGGCCTCTAAAGTAGATGAAAACAAACTTGGAGATGGATTCCCATATTTCAACTAATTCTCCCCCTCATAGTATCATATTTGTTCACTCCTATTGTTGGAGAAGATGATTCAGCTTTAGAAGACTCCTTAGGTCCATTATTGGATAACAAAGGTGACAGATTCAGATATTCTAAAAGGCTGAACAAGGATTGTGAATAAAAGCAAAGTCAAGTGAGAGGTTCACGTGGCCTTCCACAGTTTTTATCCTTATTTTCTCATCCCTTTTGTGATGACATCACTTCATAGATAGCCTAGATATAAGCATTCCAGTACAACCAACCACATCCAAAAATTCTAGCTGTTGTCAAAGTTGCATCTAAAATATTCTACATGCTACCACCACCAATGGCATTCCTCTTACACAAATTATGCAACAGTTATCCCTAACACTTTCAACCACCATACCATTCCTACCCTACCCTAGAAAGAGCTCATGTAGAAGTTAATTTAGTTAGCTCCATTTTTAAATATAAGAAACTCCCATAAGTTCTAGATAATAACCATAAATTAATTTAAATAAAATAAATGTTTCCGTAAAAAGTTGAAACTTTTAAAAAAATATTTTCATTGTTTTTTACATATAATTGAATTTATCAAAAATTTATCAAAAATATAATTTAAACTCGATGTTGAATACCTCTTCGAGGTGGATTTGAACTTTATTTACCTTTTATTCAATAAGGAAAATGTTTATGAGTTATTGGATACATTAGAGATTTTAACAATTTATTAATCAGGATATGATTAAATTTACAGGGTTAATTATGCATGATTATAACTTATTTAATCATTTATTCCTAGTCATACAAGTATCATATACATTATTCATGATTTAATTGGAAAAATAAATATTTTCTAATATGTCCTACTTTCTTGAATTTAAAGGTTTAGGAGACTAACCCCACTATGTTTAATTTAAAAGAGTGTATCTTTTTCTTCAAGTTTCACCAAAATGCATGATTTTTTCAATAAAATAATATATACAATTTTATAAAAGAGAAGACAACCAACCATGTCAAGAAGAGGCATGATTTGTGGAACAAACTCCACAATCCAGGTCTTCCCAATGCAACCAACCATCCCCGTAGAATCTTCCTGTGGAAAATGTTACAACTTATTTCATAAAATACAAGTCACAATACATATAAAAATTGATAAGAACTTATTTACTCACATTGAAAGTAAGCATTGAACCATGAGAGATCAGGTATTCAAAATTTTAGCTTTAGATTAAAATATGTTTTGAAAATTGTACAAAAAATAATTTGTATGATCATTAAGAGGGTACCAAGGATAAATGTAATTTATTAATTATGAACATTGATATCAATAGTTTTTGGGGAAAAGGTAAATTGATTTAAAAATCTTAAACTAGTTGGTCAGTTTATTGTTGTCTGTATCTAAGGGATGTAGGAATTCTGAAACATTCTATTTTGAAATAAAAATGGGTATAATAAATACTGTATTTTATGGGATTTTCTATGCTCATTCTCAAATAAATTAAAAATTCAAAGATTGAGTAAGTAGTACGAAATCTCCCAAAGGCATGACCAGGGGATGGAAGAGAAAACTCATAGAACTTCACATTTTCTTATATGTGCTATAATGATAACCAAAGTCCAATTTTTTAAATTTCAAAATTTAATTATGGGGGTTCTGAACCTGATGATCATCAACATGAATAGTATGACTCTCGATAAGTGAAGAAAGATATGGTCATCCTGAAATACAGGCATATAGTCCAGGCAAATTCTTTACTAAAACATAATACTAAAAATAAAGATGAGCTGAATATTTTTTCTAAAAAGTGTCGAAGAATATTTTCACTTCTTGAACTTCTCTTACTATTTCCAAAATGGATATATCTCATGTTCCTCCATTTTTTCACATAAATATTGTAACTTTGATAGCATCAATATGATCACACGAGAAAATACGACCACATAAATATGATCAATATGATCACATAGATATATCAATAATATCACATAAGTATGATCAGAAGCAGAATACAAGGATAGAATTCTTCTATTGTCCATTAGAAATAGGATTATTTATGTTCTTCTTCAACAAAAAAATAGTTAGTATGTTTCCCACCCTAAATGAGTATTTACAATAGTTATAAAACAATAATAGCATCAAAGGTGTTCTCTGATGATTCGCCCATGTAATAGTAATAATCATTTTGACTGATTATAGTGCAATTAACCATACCCCAAGTCATTCAGGAATCTCTTGCAGATGAAGGATAATACATACATGGTACCCGATGGCGGTAAAGGTTTCATGAGAGGGTTGACATACGCCTTTGTATATTCTGAGGCACGAGGGGTAGATTGACACCCCATGCATGAGAAACTTAACCAATCATTTGAACAAACTGAATCATTGATCAACTAAAATTTATGGGATATATATGGTTTATAATTAAACTAAAGTTTATTGGGACATTGCAAGTTATTAACCAGAATAGTACATGGGCCAAGAGGGTCACACTAAAATTTTTTGGACATTTGTAGATATACTCTTAGTTCGCATATTTCTATTAGTTTTTCTTGAGGATGAAGAATTTTTCGAAACTTTTCTAGGACTTTAACAAATTTTCCAAAAAATATATATAGGGGTCACCCTCATTTGATACCCAAGCAATTTAGCTTGAGTGTCATCCCTCTTTATTCCCTTCTGTTTCCTTGAGTATTGTTTCTGATATGAATTAGATAGAGAGAAAATCATATTTCTCACAGCATAGTTTACAGAAAGAAGAGGATATCCAACTCTCTGAAGATTGCATTGATATATATGATCTACTTAAATTTGCTCATCTGAGGAATTGAGAAATCACAAGTGATTTTTGTGTAAAGGTGAAAATTTTGGTTGTTCAACATTTCAGTTTTCACATCCATCTTTGATTGGATACTCTACCATGTAATTGAGATCAGATCATGTCAGTTGAGGCTCCAAAATTCCCAACAATACTATGCCTGCAAAATATGTCCAATACTATTTTCTTCGTGAACAAATATTTTCTTCATGGCCATCAGGGAACAAATGGGTCATGCTTCACATTGGAAACTTGACTTTCTAGTAAAATATTTATAATGATTATATCAAAAGCTATTGATTATGATGGAAAAAATTTCCTCATCTCCACTACTGGAATAACCCATAAAACAGTTATACCCTTTAACTCCCTATTTTGTTAAGGAAGATACATAAAAGAGCCAATGATGAAATATTTGAAAATATATTATTTAAAGAGTTTGAAAATGAAAATTCAAGTGACTGGAATTCTAAATAATCTCATACCTTAAGGCCACAAGTCTGATCGTTAACAGGGCTACAATTTTGATGGACCAGGAAAGTTCTGATTTCTAGTTTAAAGACTCGTGCTAGTCCCAAGTCAAAATGTTATGCCATCTTTTGATTAATAAAGTGCAATGGAACGTACCATTAAATATTTACCAAACGGCAAGAATTCCCTTTTTCACAATATAGAAAGCTTAGGATGAGTAAGGGGTCGAACCACAGGGAGGCACTTCTCAAGAATTTTTATCCTAATTTCAATGAATTAATTTTTGCATTTAATGGGCCTTGATTGTGTTTAATTTTTGTTTTGTAATTATTGAAAAGTAAGTCAAAGCTTAACAGTGATCTTAATATTTCGATCAAAACACTCTAGATACGATAATTTGGATTCTTGTGTCAGAGTAATTCGGATTACCAAGATTCAAATCAAGATGATTTATCGAAACAAGTTTTTATGTATTAAAATTGGGAATTAATAAGAAAGAAAGGGATTTTGAAATTGTGCTTGAACATGGACGAATTTTTGGATTTAGGTATTTTAGATGTTGAATTGAATTTTCCATTAATCAACTTTAATATCTATAGAGAGAAAATAGGCGACCTAACCTAGAGAAAGAAAGTGGAAAGATTTGGGGGAAAATCAATTATAGATGAAATTTGACTCTCATCAAGGGATCTAAGATGCAAATTGAGATGAAAAGTAATGTAGAACGAATAATTAAAAGTCACATCTTTCTCTAATGTAATACTATGCTAATTCAAATTCAAATTGCAATGCTAATCACCATTAAAATCATCTCCAATGGCATGTACATTTCGCCCATGCCTTGACGTTTTGAAATAATTCAAGACGAAGTTCCAATAGTGAAGAACAAACTTACAACTTTGATTTTTGAAGCAAGATCTGTCGACTTCAGAAGCAAATCCTGTGTTCTTTCTGGCCAAACAACTTGGGGAGAGCTTCTTTGGTGGGTTTCCATTCTTCCCGACCTCTACATAAAAATCCAACCGTATAGATTGTAGAGGGGGAAAACACAAACCTACCCTCAAAATTTGGGTGTAATCGGACGGCTAGATCTTTAGATATTGCTATTTTACAAGTAATTACTCCTAGCCATTGGATCTTTTTATTTCTCCTCCACGCAAGTAAAAAATTCCATTGTCTGATTTGCTGATGCTATTTTCTTGTTTTCAACGCCCTTGGATTACACACTGCCACATCTTTGTGCAAATAAAACAGAAAAATCATTACTGTTAATAAGAAAGAGAAGTTATATCTTTTTAGCGGCTGGGACAGTGCCACGTCACCACGTAAGCTTCTCGTTTAAACAAAAAATAAAGACTGGTAAGCGTAGTGCTTTAATAATTGAACATGGAGTATCTATTCACCGGGGGCATTTATTGCACGCGGCTATCAATTCTCCGCGTACATTTAATGCATGAAAATTTTCAAAAGGGAAGGAAAAAATATACCTTCTTCTCTCAAACTGCACGCGCAAGGTAAAAACCGAGACAATGATTTGCTCATTATGGCATCGCGCATTGCGATGCCATAATAAGCCAATGAAATGCTTATTTGACGCATCCAATCATTCGCCCAAATTTTGGGCAAATGACATGGATGCCACGTGATTTAAAGGAAATCCCTTTTTAAAATGCCAAGTAAAATGAAATATTATTTTATAAATTCTAGAAATTATTTCTTGGCTCTATAATGGTCAGAAAATAATAAAAAATATGGACAAATTCCAGAAAAAATAGTAAAAGCATGTGGCCAAGAATTTAATGCCCTGCAAAAATAAATCTTCCATGCACTAAGGTCAAATGTCATGTAAAAAATACTAAAAAATTAAAAAAAAATGTGGTAGTAGAACTATAGTGCAAGCCATTTGTGTCCATTTAATTATGATAACATGCAAATGTTATAGTAGAACACATATATGTATGTAATATTTATCAATTTAACATTATAGATTGTAAGTTATCAATAACAAGGGCTGAATTAAATATCACTTCAAAAGGACAAGGGCTACAACTTAGATCATCACTTCCATACTCAGTCCACCACAGTGGCAGAGTTTCAAGAGAACAATCTATGTTTGGAGAATAGATTTGGTCTCCCTTTAGAAGGAAGTAATGAATATTACATCAGGTTGACTCAGAATGATGCACCAAAATATCACACCAAATGCCCTCTTAAGACTTAATTCTTCTTGGGTAAGTTGTGTCCTGCAATGGGAAATCACATTAGAAACACACATGGAAGTCCCTCAAATAGACGTGTTTTTCTTTGTTTCTCAAATGAAGACCCATAAACAATACACTATATTCCATCCTGGTCCCCATGGTAGAAATAAGGATAAGTTCCATTAATAGCACATGTGGGCAAATAATCTTTTTTGAAACCTCTCATTACATTGATGGTGTTGCATTTTAGAAATTTGTGGCAGGATTGTTATCAAGAGCATTGGTTGGGGGAATACTATCTGAAATCTTGAGTTGATTTTTTGGAGAATTGATAGTGCTAAGCATTGTACATTGCGGACAGGCTCACAGATGGAAGAGGATGCAATTTCAGCTCCCATCACCTCTTAGTAGAGGTTAACAAATAGTCATGACTTAACGAGGACAACTACATCTATTGGGTATGTGCTATTATCTGACTATGTGCAAAAACATACGTAAGATTTTGGATTGAGGCTTATAGGGCATGTTAGTATTTAGTTGGGAAGGTGCTGATTTTTAGAGAAATTAACAGCTAGGTATGAAAAATAATTAACATATTTAATGTTTCATACCATGAGTTCTTGAAACAGCTGCAAAAATTCCAAAGGGAATTTGAATCATCAGTCTGGAAATTTAATTTTCAAAAAAACAGAGGTCACTGTGCCAATATGCCATGAAGCCTTTGATCAGTAAAGTGCATATAACTTCAGAATACGGTGAAAGTAGCTTGCTTCCAATACACTGACCTATATGCACATGAAGTCATGCTCGTTGGCCCCGTGATTGCTATAATATACACTCCCTTGTCCACTTCAAGAGAAAGGAATGTTAAGAAGATCAATGCCTACTTCCTAGTTCATCATATAAAAAACACAATAGAAGTTACAAAATAATGAAATACTCAATGAAGATTCATCTCCATGATAAAAAGTCAATGACGATTCAGATGCATGTTGCTTTCTTGTTTTTTATCATCCAATTCAAAATAAATCCAATGAAACAATATCACATTTTCTAGTTCAAACCCCAATCCACTCTCACTCGCCTCTACTAAAGGGGAAGTTGATTTTACTAACCCAACCTGGTCTCGGCTTATATTTCGACTATCATGGTTTGTTTAGATTTCAATTTATATATATTTTTATCTTTTTGAGTAATTGAGAATTTGTGGGTAGTAACAAATTCCAATTGGCTCCCATATCAATTCATGGTAGAGATACCTATGCTACTTACATATTAGTGTCGTCTATCAGTCAGAACAGTCTGAAGTTGTAATGTTTAAATAAGTGATGTAATGTTTTTTTGCAGAAAACCTTGGGCATTGACAAAACTTCTTCAAATTTTGGATGGTACACTAGAAAACACATCAGACAGAAGAAGCAGTAAAACATATAAATAACCTCTCAGTACACCCTCATGCAGATGGTTCACGTAGCATGATCTGCGCGACGCGGCAGAGACCGAAGCTCATCGTCCTCCTCCGCAAGCGACCACTCTCCAGCGACAGATCTCCTCCGAGCGAGACCCACAATCTCCTTCGGCAGCTCGACCAGTGCCCGCCGAACCAGACCAGCTTCCGCCAAATCCACGCCCAATTCATCGTCTCCGGCGCGCTCCTCGACGCCTTCGCCGCTAGCCGCCTCCTCAAATTCCTCCTGCACCGGCTCCACCCACCAGATCTCCCCCTCGCCGGGCTCCTCCTCCCCCAAATCCCCCGCCCAGACATCGTCTCCTTCAACCTCCTCCTCGAGGCCCAGGCCCAAGCCTCCCCCCCTCTCCATTCCTTCCTCCTCTTCCGTCAACTTCTCCACCGCGGCCTTCGCCCCAACGGCTACACCTTCTGCTTCCTCCTCCGCGCCTGCCCCGCCTCCCCCTTCGCCCTTCAACTCCATGCCCAGCTCTCCAAGAACGGCCTCGCTATCTGCCCCTTCGCCGCCACTGCCTTGCTCCAGAGCTACGCCGCCGACCCGGTCCAAGCTCGCAAACTGTTCAATGAAATGCTCCAGAAGACCCAAGTCTCTTGGGCAGTCATGGCGGGTGTGTACGCCGCCCATGGGCGCCTTCGCCTTGCTCTGGGCCTCCTCCTCTCCTCTAGAAAAGCTCATGACATGGAGCTCTGCAACTCGGCTCTGGTCTCGGTTCTCTCCATCTGCGCCAAGCTTGGGGAGGTCTTCCTGGGGAAGATGGTCCATGGCTTGATCACGGTGATGGGTCTGGAGCTGAACGTCACACTGGGGACGAGCTTAATGGAGCTTTACGCGAGGAGCGGCGGCTTAGCGGCGGCGGCTGCCGTCTTCACCGCCATGCCCAGAAGGAGCGTCGGGTCTTGGAACTGCTTGATCCATGGGTTGGCGATTAATGGCGGGGCAGCGGGATCCATGGCTGCCTTCGAGGAGATGAAGAAGATGAGAGTGAAGGCAGACGAGGGGACCTTCGTGGGTCTGCTGACCGCTTGCCGGCACGCCGGTTCGGTGGTGCGAGGCGCTGCGCTGTTCGCGGAGATGGTCAGGTTGCACCAGATGGCGCCGAATTTGAAGCATTTTGGGTGCTTGGTGGACCTCTATGCGCGCGCTGGCCATGTCCCGGAAGCTCTGGAGCTTGCCGGGTCGATGCCCATGGCGCCGGACGCGGCCATCTGGGGCGCAATTCTCGGTGCCTGCCGCGCCTCCGGAGATGGAGTTGTCGCTGACATGGTGGCTGCGAGGATGGCGAAGATGGGTGCCTTGAAGCGATCTCCGGCTCTCAGCTCTCTGGCATTCTAAGATCCCATGATTGGGGTGTTTTCTCATGTTCTTATATGAAATAAGGATAATATCATAGTCTTTGCTTCGGTTTCTCCATGGAGATGAGAAATAAGTCCTAGAAGGGTCGTGCGAAGGTTAGAGAGTAGAGGGGGGGAAAAGATATAGTCTCTGAAAGAAAATTAACTAACCTGATCTAGATTGCTTGGAATAACTTTCCAGAAGCATCTTTAGACGTAAATGAATTCAGAATACAATGAGAATACCTGAGACATTTTCAAGAGAACACTGTCAAGAGCTGATTTCGCAGTTTAGCAATGCGTCAGCCTTGATCTTGATCACCAAGTCAAGCAGCCTTCACCAGCACCGCAGAAGTCTATGAATAAATTAGGATTAGAAGTAGTGGGTTCGGCTTATGAGTGGAGGCAAAGGGTATTTAGCAACGGGTGCCCTCCAATGCCTCCTCTAGAACCGACACCCTAGGTGCAACATCCAGAGACTATGGTAACAAGCATGAGGTAATGCATACATACCCCTTGTTAGGACCAACCCTGGTCAGTCAATGCTTTGTGCAAAGCTCGACATCAAGTCTGCATAAGTAGTCGCCTAGGACCATGATGGGCATCACTACCCCAATGTTGCACGCTGGGTGCGTGAAGTCCCTGTGCATGCCAGTTGAGAGTTCTAATGCATTCGCCACTAGAGGCGTGAACGTGGGCATGTCCACAAACCCACAGAGCATGCAGCGCAATGTTGGTTGCCACCACCGCTGAGAGCATGCGTAGCATTGCTGCTCTTGTGATGTGCGAACATCTCCCTAGCCGGGTCAGGGGTCACCAACAACCTCGCGAGGAACCTCAAGCCGACACCCCCTACCCAGACTTCAAGTACAAGGCCTAGAGACTGGTTGTGATCATTGTTTTCATTTTTCATGTATCTTGATTTCTGAAAGATAGGATAGGCCATTGTGTTGTGGGCTTCATCCGTCATTTCATTTTTTATGCTTTGCTGTACATTTAAGGGTAAATATTTTGTCATGAGGCAATTTCCCCTATTTCGGCCGACTTGGGCATCCTTCCTACTCTATACAGAGGGAGGCATGCCCAAAGAGGCCCTAGGAGTTCATTTGGAATTTGAAATAAGTTTATTCGTCTGGTATCCCCCCCCTTCACCTTTGGGAGTTATATTTTACAGTTTTCCAAGAGTAGGTCATGGGAGACACACGTTGCCAAGCCATCATCGCCGTTGCATCCTTTCTTGATCGCCATAGTAGCCGCTTCTTGGATTTTCTTGGGACCATTCTCCAAGAACATCTCTGTTATTGGTCGTCTGCAGCTGCTTTCCACTTTACATCGCCATCCTTCGAGTCACCTCACTTGGTTAGCGCCTCTGCTCTGCGAAGAACCGGGTTCTTGAATTTGTCTTCCACCTGGCCCCGCTAGGAGCCACGCGCCCGAGACACCAGCCCTTCAGCACCCGCGTGCTCGGCCTCTTTTGCCCCAGCGTTCCCAGCATCGCACACGTCCCAGCGCCTGCACGGTCTTGACCTAGCAGAGGGCCTAGTGCCGCTCACCTGCGCCCAGTGTTAAGGAAGATGACACACTCACCAGACAACTGGAGCAGACGACGTCAGAGGAAGCTTCTAGAAAGACTCGGCTGAAGTCACCACAGTCTACCACCGCCACCTCGAGCCATGCAAACCACCAGAAGATCTCGCCAGACCACGGCGACACGTCGTGGACGCCGCCAATGAGTTAAATGTCATTAATAAGGAAGACACCAAACGTTCATCTGGATAGTTTATTAAGGACTCCCGCCATATCATGAACCACACGGCCGATTGGCTCATTCTCTTCTATTCCATTCTGTTCTTGTTCTTCATCTATCTTTGTCTACATCCCTCTTCCTCATTCGGTTAGAGTCACCGAATTCTATCACTCAGCACGCACGCACACCGATCTCTAACCACGGCCGTAGCCACCCATCCATCAGGGCTGCAGACGCACCCGGCTGTCAACCGTCTAGTTCTCGTGCGCCACTCGGCTCTCTGAGTGCCCAGTGGGCTACTCCGTGCACTCCATGCGCCCTCCGCATGCTCCTCGCACGCCAGAACCAAACGGTGTGCTACGAGCGCCTCGTGCATCTGCCTACAGTGCTGCCTACGCAGCGGACTTCACAGGTTTTGACCCTTCCAGGTTACTTTGTTCCCCCTTCTTTTGCAATATCATTATTTTCTACAGTGCCGTCTTGAATTGCTCCTCTGCCTGAGAAACATATGAAAATAGGACTAGTCCACATGTTCTCGAGTGGTAGAACTCTTCTTGTGATAAAAACTAGGTTCCTAGAAGCGAAGGTTGTGGACGCCTCTAGACATACCGTGTCCCTTGCTACACAGAAATCTAGTTGATCCGTTTGCCATTGGGAGTCTGAAAATGGACTAGTCCATTTCTGATCCTTTAATTGGTCGTCATCTTAGTCAGAAGTTATGACGTATTTCTCATTAATTTTCATCATACTCTGCATTCATAGTCTTGATTACATATTATCTCGCCAACTCCCTGTGTTGTAACACGAGCCGACCGATACCAGCGCTCTTTGTGTTACATCATTTTACAAATCAGAACCGAGATGCCTGTTCATGGGACAAGACACAGGGATAAAACCTAGATGGTGCCTCAGCACCGTACGCAATGTTGACAAGGCACATGCCAGCAAGTACCTGGGTCTCCTCACACTAGCTGCACTACTGGTGTAGATGCTGGGATCATGTCTGCCACTTAGTAAACCTAAACAGATTGACAAACCTTACAAACATCCTTAGTATTAATGAAGAGTGAGAGAAAGAGAGAGTAGAGTGTGAGAGAGATATAATAGGGAGAGAGTGGGGGACTCTTTATTTAAATAGTTGTCAATGGAAACTCCAATGGGATAAAAAATAAGAGGAGACAGTCTTTGAGTAGGCACAAAGCATGGAATTAGTGGCCCCCAAAAAAATAGCTATGATCCTAAAAAATAGGTACAATTATATTTTCTAGGTTCTACAAGATAGGTGTTGAAAGGTCTGGGTGAAAAACTCTATCCCAAATGAGAGGCCAGAGGGTTTGATATTTCAATCACAGATGGAGTGATTGAATTCGGAGGAAGTATATAGGGTTTTTCCATTCCTTATATGATAAAGAGAGAGAGAGCTGAAAGAAATGAGCAAGGAGAGAGAAGGAAGACACGGACACTAAAAGTGTGTGAGAGAAAGAGAAATAAGAGGGAGATGATTAAAAAGAGAGATACAGAACAAAATGAGAGAGACGACCAGCAAGGGAGGGAGATAAGGCAGCTAAAAGTGCAACAGAAAGAGAGATAAGCGGGAGATGATTGAAAGCAGAGAGATAGAGAGAGAAAGATATAAAGAAAAAATATATGATAAACTAGAGTGAGAAGTGAGAAGAGAGAAAAAAGGAGAGAGACACGTATAGATGAGAGATGTGAGAAAGTGATGAGATAGGACAAAGAAAGATATAGAGATAAAAATGAGAAAGAGAGAAAAAATGAAAGAGACAATGGAGAGATAAAAGAGAAATAAATAGGAGAGTGATGATAAAGATAAATGAGAGGATGGAACGGCAGAACTGCAAGAAAATCCTCGACATTTTGTGAAAGTACAGTTTTGAAAATTCAAACCATCCAAGACAACTACACGACTGACTACTACGCAAAAATACCATGCTTACCTATTGGTCTTGACCCCTCGTCATCAGTCTCATCACGTCCTCCATGCTGACCATAAATGTGATTTTGAGGGTCTGACTTATAAAAAAACTATAAAGACTTATTTCCCAGCACAAAGTAAATACTGAAAAAATAATTATTTAGTTAAAAATATTTTCATTGTTAGAAATATTTTATATTCTTTTGGATTTTTATGATCTAATAAGAATTTATTAGATCATAAAAATGGGTCAAATATAAAATTATTATGAATGATAAAAACATTTTATTCTATTTAAAAAATACTTTATTATATTTATTGGGAATTTTTCAAGAGTGCACAAATAAGAAAAAAGAAATATAAAAACCACGTGTTTGATGCAGGTTGTTTGATTCAACCCATCACCTGTGTCCAGCAGTAGTTGGCACCCATGCAAAACACAACCATAAGTTAGAGGTTATGGCATGTGACAAGCAATGGTTATCAGCATTAGAAATTTGTGTATTTAGGGCTATCTTCCCTAGATGATTACCAGCAGTAAATATGAGACTAAAATTTTAGAAATATAAAATGATGTATGGAGCTGTTTGTCATACCCGTTATGATGTTTGGATCAAAGGATTTGGATTTCTGCTCTCTCAATCTGGAAACCTTAAGATAGAGTGTGGCAAGAAACATTGATGCACTAAGGTCAAGAACATTGAGCTGGGTTCGGGTGCCTTGGTTCAATGGTAGACAAAACACAATTTTTCTATAGAATGGAAGCTGTAATTGATTAAGAGTTTATCTTAAAAATGAATACATCATATGTACCTTCTGGGAAACTTATTCCACCCGTGACTTTCTCACTTTGAGATTGTACTGATGTCGTTCATGTGCCTGACCTCTAGAAATATCCACGCGGTCATGTTGCTCTTTGATGTCCACTTTTTCTCCAACTCTTCTTGAAAGTCTTGAAGATCTTGACACCATGAACACAATCTCTTTGGATGAGTGGAGAAGTGCTTGGAATGGAGAAAGAAGGTGTTGGTTGGTTTTGGCACGCCTATATCTGGTTGGCTTGGGTACCTAAAATGGGTGCTCCTTCCCCTATTTATATTTTAGTTATGATTTTCCTCCAAAAAACCCATCAAGTAAAAAATATATTTTACAATGCCCCTATGATTTTAAACTTGTGACCGTCTAGGTCTATGCATCATTCTAGGTAATAACTTGAGTGGAGTGATAACAAGTATTATCTAACCTTATTAACTGACTATAATAACATATGGATTAATTAAAGATCAATTCAACCCAATGAATAGGTGAAATTTCCAATTCGTGAAGTGCCAACCTATCCCTCGTAGTTTAGATGATACCACGTATCTTTTCAACTCTCATAGAACCTTTACCATCATCAGTTTCCATATAAGTCTAATCCTTCTTCCTCATGAGACTCCCAAATGACTTAGGTTATGGTTGACCGTCAAAGCCTAATCCATCATTCGATTAGTACTGATGTGTAATGGGGATCATTGGAGAACACGTACTTCACTACCATGGCCAAGTATTTAGATGCATCATCTTCCGTGAGTCAGTCTTCTCGTATACCAAAGGTGGATGATCACATCTTGACCCCTCAAGCAACTCCATGGGCTTCTTCCTACATCCGAGTTATGACTTATATACAGCAGTTAGAGACTCATAAGTCGTAGTAAAAAATATAATAGTCCATTCACAAGATGTCATTGGTGTCTCAGGTCAATGGATCATTTATAAAACTATGGCATGAATCAACCAAACTGACGTTTAGGTCTCATACCATTTTAAAATTCTTAGGATCAATTTAGCAAATTCTTTCTCCAAAGAGCACCCACTACCTGTCCTTACTATTGCCACACTAATAGCCAGAAGATCAACCATATTTACCGTATAAATAGGATCAAATAGTGCTATTATATCCAGATGATTCGATGTCCATCTCAACTATCAATCAAAAAGGAATATTTAGAATACATGTTTAAATACTAGCGATCATTGTATTATAATCTCATCATAATTCACTAGGCCTGTGTAAATATTCATGGACTTCATTATAAATGTCACACTATAATAATATTTAATACAATATTTAATTCAATGAACATAAGTAAAACATGGTGGTATGATTTGTCTTGATAGTCACATCTTATCCATCACATTACATTGGGACAAAATCATGAATGGGATTCCAAGAGGGAGAAGAGAAGTTAAAAATAGTGGAGGCCTAGTCTTTCCAGCATGGGACCTATTTCTGGGCAATTAATGGGATTTTATATTTTAAAATAAATCAATGATCTAGGCTTTCATATATCTTCCAATATGAAAGTCTATATTTGAATTATGGATTTAGTTTCACAAATCATGTCTCCTTTTCACATGGTATCGAAATCAGGTCAAGTTTGGCCTTTCCTCCTTTTCGAATATTGGGTCTCCTATGTTGATACGATTCATATTTTTGTCTTCTGCTTATCTCTCAATTGCATCCATAATTTCATATTTTTATTTACCTCAATTATGCATTTAAAACTCTAAGAAAATAATAAGTATAATAACCAAGGTTCAACAGAACCAAGTGGGTTTAGTTGCATGAACAAAAAGATTGAATAGATTAAAATATCAATTTTTAATGGGAAATTTTTATTTTTCCTTGTTAATCCAAAATGATGTATAAAATATATGTTTATTATCACCTCCTGCATAATCATCACTGTTACAGGCCACACCATCTTTGAAACCCAGACCGCTCGACATTTATTCATTAACCTATTGGTAATCATCAATGCTCCCACCCCGTTACCCACCCTCCTTCCCATCGCTTACCACCCTACACAACTGATCGAGACATAAAATCAGATATCAATGCATCATATGTCGAACATGCTTGGATGGATCTGCCAGACATTCAATGAAACTTTGATGCAGCAAGATTAGGGGTATTAATTTCTTATTTTAATTTAAAATTTTCAATCTTTTTCACTTTATTTTCTCAAAGATTGGAATTTATTAATATAATTAAGTAAAAAGTTAGACAACGAGATTCAGAGATATTAAGAGAATAATATTATTAAGGGATTGTAATAATAATTTTTTCTTTAAGTGGATAAGAAATAGCCTAATAGGGGTCCTGAATTAGGTTCTCTAGTTTTCTTTTAATTACCATATGATTTTTCTACCTATGACATGAGTTAGAGGAAATGGGAGATACAATTAGTTTTGGCTAATCCTTAATGATGCTTAATGGGTATCTGTCCCCAGGTGATTATGTTTCCTAAATGTATTTGTGCGAATGCTCCCCAAGAAAATCACTTAAAAATAGGGCTAATTAAGGCTACCAAAAAATGAAAAAGTCGATGAAGCTCTATCGTCCAAGACCCTCAAAATTTTCTATGAAACAACATTGTTTTACCTACTTCAACTTGGCACCCAATTCCTTCTTCTTATGGCCCCCAAAACCCTTAACCACACTGGCCACAAAGATCTAGCAAGAATAATATATTATGGAACAATAGCTTATCCTCAAATACACTTGGTATGACAACTCCTTAAAGAGTATTCAAGACAAGGCCTAATTTCATGTATTTAAATAAGAATATTTTTAGAACAGAAATTTACTTTTTGAGAAATAAAAATTTATAGATGTAATTATGACTTCCCTGCTGCAATACCTCCCTATTCTTACCTCAAGTCCTTTTCTCCTCCACATTTCTATTTGGATGAAATTCCTTGATTCATGTTTAACTTCGGGTGTTTAAAACTAAACTATTTTATTCATCCACCAAATGAGATAATTTTACCTTTTATGTTTTGTAACACAAATATGAACAACTGTTATTTCACAAAAAATGTTCAAAATAGAAAATAGATAAATCTCTAGGAATCAATCTTTCCATGCTCTTAGTCGACCATCCAATTCCTCCATGTCCAAGTTAAAACCCCTGTATATCTTTCAAAACTCAACCAAAAGATATGATTCCTAGTTCCAAGTATTTGTATGTATGTTAGAAGCTATTCATAAGTTGAACAAAATCTCTAAATCGATGTAAACATTATGTTAAAAATATCAAACTTATCACTAGGTCAATGACGTGCGAATTTCACAAGGCCAGCCTTCTTTCATTTGAATCTTGAGTCACCCGACACCAAAAACCATGATTTCAAGTTATATGAACTGGTTTGATGTTAATAAAGAATATCCTCTTGAAGGAATGCCAAAAAACTTCTTGAAAATTCTTCAAGGATTGAAAGATCTCGCTAGCGTTTGAACTGCAACTTTCAAAGGGCAAGGAGAAAGGAAGTTTGAAATTGGGGATCAAAACTGTATATACAGACATAGAAATATGAAGGGGAATAATGGTAATTTTTTAAAATTCTAGCAGTGATATGTATTCATTATGATTAGACAATGTGAAATAGTAATCCTTTAAATTTTAAATTTTTATATTCACTATTTTGACATAAGTTCAAAATTTTGATATTTATTATTTTTCCAGTTCAAAAAACCTCTCATGTGTTCAGAGAAAAATATGGTTGTTATGCCAAGGATTTCAGTTTAAAACTAATCTAAAACTTTTAGGTATGTTTACCACATCATTTTAATAAAGATATCTCCGTTGATGGTAATATCTCCAATGGAATTAATTTTCATTAAATCATCAGAAAATTAAGATTTAAATAATCAAAGCTAGTAATTAGGAACTTGAACACGTTATTAAACCAATAAAATGAAGTAAAATTCATGAAAATATTTGAACAATGTCATAAATATATTTATCTTCATGTCATAGAAAATACAAGTGCTAATTCATGATTTGACGATTTAGCCATAATCAAACTAAGTAGCCTTTTATTATAACTAGGCTGCTACTTTATCTTCATGTACAATCAGTCAGATTGTTTAGCAAGCACCTATTGTGATTTGATCTCAACCCTTACTGAGGTATGAATTACTTCTAACATTCATCAAAATACACATTAACACACTTTACTAAAATACCTTTAAAGGTTTATCTTCATTAAAAACCCAAGAACTTCTTTATTTTACCTTTTTATGAAATTAATGAAGGATCAATTGGTATTTACAAATCATGGACCTGTTTAATTTAATGAGTTTCTTCATTTTTTTGGGAAAAAAAATGAAACAACAAAAAATTATTCGAGGTAGGATAGATCAAAACTTCTATTAGGGAAATTCAACAAAGAACTATCACCTAAATAAATAAATAAAACTTAAAACTATTGAAATTAAGTACATTACATGAACATGATTTTATTAGGTATTCAATTCCTTTGTGGGCATATATGTAACTCATGTTTTTTTACCTACCTCTCTTGGTCCATAAAAATTTGAAATTGAGACTAAAATGTATTTGAAGATTAACGAACATTAAATCATTCTAAAAATTTGAGATTTAGTACCCATAAGATGATCGCTCCAATATAAAAAGTATCTTTCTTTGTGTCCATTTTTTTTCATGTTTCTGATGAGAATAAATCTGGTTCTTCCCTTGTAAATATGATCAATTTGCTATCAATAAAATGATCAGTGCAGTTTGTAAAAAGGACTTTGTATAAAACTTGTTCTGGCCTTGATCCATTATTGACATATAAAGAAGTGCTGAAAATGAACATCCTTCATGTTCACATTTTATCTACGAACCTCAAAGGAATATCATGAACAAAAATTACATTGGATACATTAACATCATGAATGAAATCATCGTATGCCGTGATATTTATGTGACCATCAAAATTTTAATTAATTCTTGTTCTCATGGTCAATCATTACACATTACTTTACCTCCTTTATTATTTGAGGTCCTTAAAAGGTAGCATCAAAATAAAAGAACCAAAATCCTTGACCCATTCTATGGGCTGATCATGATAAAAGACATTTCTAGTGCGTTATATTATTATATTTACATGTCTTATGCATTAAATTACTCATATTTGCATGTTATCAAGCTTAAAATAACTAAATCTATTTTTACAATGAATTTATGAATTATCAGAATTTTTTGATTTTTCTAACAATATATTCTGAAATAATGTAATTTTTTGAGACAGAATATAATTTTTTGGGAATTTTTTGACATTACATTTGGAAAGATATGATTTCGCTGAGTCTAAATATATATTTATATGTATTTTTGGGATTTTATTTTAATTACTATGAATTTTAAAAAAAATTGTAAGCCTTTTTATTCACGTCACCACATGTCACCGTTTGATTTGTCGAACTGCGACGAATCAATGCGCTCACTGATGATTGGGGCCAGCCAATCTTTAGCTACATTAATGATTGGCATCAGCCAATCATTAGCCGAGCAATCATCGCTTAGTTATTTGCAAATAGATGATTGCATTTATGACTGACGCAAATTTTCTTGGCGCAGGATGACATGGCCCAATCAGAATGTGCGCGTGGGCTGAGGGAGAAGAAGACAAAAATACACTTTTTCTGTAGCTTTTTCTTTTTTTTTTTTTAAGCGACGAGCGACATGCTCGCGCCACGTGCGACCACGTGTACATGTGGCCCGGGAACCGCGACGTGGCGCGCACATGGCTTCTGCAGAGAGAAGGAAAAAGGGCCACGCTGAGGTCACACATGCTGACATGGTGTGCTCTGACGCGCTGCCACATCAGCTGCGAGGATATTCTTTTATAGTCCTTTTTTCTCTTTCTTCTTTTGTCTTTTTCTTCTTTTCAAGTACACGTGGCGCGACATACGAAGGGTGCCACTCGGCATATGAAAAGCACGCACGGAAGACCAAGCGGTGCAGAATATGAGGCGCTTTGACTTTTAGTGGACACGGAAAACAAGGATGCTGATGAGGAGAGAGAAAAATCAAGGGCTAGGATTGCTCCAACTTCAAACGGCCATAACTTTTGATCTACAACTCCAATTGAGCTGAACCTTTCAGCATTGCTTCATCTTGCCCTCCTCTTTCTATCCATACTCTCCGATCTATAAATAGAGGCCTAGATCATTGGAAGATTTATCTTGAATTTACTTCCTACTTTTGTGCGCTGATTGAAAGATAGTGAGTTTTGAGATCCATCAAGAGTTTTATTGGTGTCCTAGGTGTGTGGGGAGAAGCATTGGAGAAGAGGGGGAGCTTACTGGCACTCATAAATTGCCATGATCCTGGTGGAACGTAAGGATGTAAGGTAAGTATCTTCGCCTTACGTTGTCTCTTTCCAGAAGCTATAGTTAATATAATTAGTGTTTATCATCGTTCTTGCACTCTTATTTTACTATCTTCTCTCATCTATCCATCCTCCCCACCACACCACTTCACATCCAATCACTATCTTCGTTCATACCGTCGTTCATCGTCATATCCATCACAATCACTTACTCTTTTCTTTAAGTTAACTTAGCTTATAATTACATATGTTTTATCAATTTCACTAGCTCATTTCCTTGAATCGTGTTTTCGTCGATCCTCTCATCAATCATCACTAGTATAATAAAGTAATTCCTTAATCATCGTTCCCTATGGAGATGATCCTTACTCACCATTAACTACGTAATTTTAAGTACGGTTAAATAAATTTTTATCGAATAATCTCAATCACTAACGACAAATTTTAACCCTAAAATTGAGATTATCAATTTACTAATGACAAATTTTACTCAATTAATCAAGATTTCATTCATACATTCCATATAAAAGTTTTATCCTCCAAAACTTTTGTTCCACACTTCCATATTAAAATCATTTTCATAATATCTATTCATTTTACACAAAGACATATCATCTTTGCCCATATCATCCAAATGATCGATCATGATTCATCCTTGGAGAGTTTTTGTGAAGGGAATAGAAGCTTGTCGAGCTTTTGCTTTGTGAGATGTACTAATAAAATTGAGTTTCTCAACTTTAATTAATGTGATATTCATAAAATATTTATAAATAAATAAATAGACACAAGTGATAGTAGAGAGTTAATCGTTGAATCCGTGTCTCACCCTATCAAAGCACACATCATCCGCTCCCACCATCCAACACCTCCACCGCTTCCCTCATCACTATACGCCTACGCTAAAGGTCCACTCTTCCCTCTTTGGCGATCCACATTATTTTATTGTTTCTCGTGTGTTTTTTCACTGCCGTCAGACTTAGTAGAATAGGTTAGCGTAATATTTTTGCGCCTTCTCATAGTCAATCATTCGAGATTTTGGATTGGGAGCTTTGTTTTCACCGTGGTGGTTGTAAGACAGTCCTCCCACCCTTGATCAAGGAATTGGGCTCCACCAGCATCATTTTCTTGAAATTTAAATGTTCAAAATCAAGTTTTTTTGATTTGAGGTCTGTCTTATCCTTCCTTATTTGACCTTTAGTCTTCCCTACCCGTGTCAGTCCAATCCATCATGCGTCAAATCAAGATCAGATCTAGCATGTGTCTACCTACCTTCCCTGCATTTTAGACATCATCTTTCATCATTTAATCTTGCATGCATCTACGTTCAAGCAAACACATTGTCAACATGACTGATCAGTCCATAGATAACCATGAGGATTATGTTCCTATCCAAGATCGTCACCACCTTCGCCACCATCTTCATCACGTGGTGATGCAGGTCATGTGTTAGAGATTGTCCCGAATGGTTTTCGTGACGTGAGTACACGTATAACCGACATGGACAACCACCGAATCAGATCATGACAAGCTAGAAACTCGTCGGCTCGAAACTCGAGATCGTGATAGGGCTCATCATGATCATGACAAGCTATATCCACTCAAGGATCAGATTCAAGGTCATAATAGGAATCATCGTGATCGTGACAATCCTTATTTATAGCATGAAAATAAGAGCTAAAAATGCTAAAATTATCATATTTGTGGGATTTTAATGTTTAAAAACATCAAATTCTAGAGCATGTTATCACGATTTTATGTTAAAAAAAGACTTTATTAATTTGTAAGAAAAACAGTACTTTTGACAAATAATGAGGTTAACTAATACATTTTAAACGTCTTAAAATTGAATTTTATAAAAGATTAAATGCTTTTAATTGACCTAGTTCTATAAATAAAAATAAATTAACAATAAAAATTATTTTAGAAATTAATAAAACATTATTTACGTATTCATAAATATTTTTTCTCTTTTTTACAATTTATTTCAGTTGATTTTAAAGAGAAATCATTTTTTATTGAAAATGGCCCTTATTGGCCCAGTTTAAGCGCTAACAGCATTGGTGAGTGGCACAGAGCACAAGTGAATGGCGCAAGCCAATCAGAAGGTGTGATTGCGCCTTCGATGCGCGACATGCACGTACATAGCCTTGTGCATGTCATGCACCATACAAAGCCAGACATGGACCAATCCTGGGAGACTTTACTCGTGTGCGACGCAGCGAGTTAAGCTCGTGCAAAACCAGACATGGCCCAATCAGCAGCGCAGATCGCATGCTGACCAAGATATGTTGTCTGTGCAAAGAATACATATGCGGTGTGGTGCGGTGTGGTGCGGTGCGTATGAGGAATGAAGCACACACGGCACTAAATGGACCATCCGTAGTGCTCCGTGCAACCTGTGTATAAAAGGGAAAAAGTCAAAATTGATCTCTTGATTTGAAGCTCAAGGAAAGAAGGCCTAGCTTCCTTGAAGACTCAAGAATCAACTCGGAGTGATTAGGAGCTCAATTTGGGCTGTAATTTTGCAGATCCATCGTCGCATTCTTCCCCGAATTCTAGCCAAAATTTTTGGGAAATTTGAGTGTTCATTGCGCGGAATCAGCCCTGATCGATTCACTGATCATCCCTAATACTCCTAGGTTTGTTTTGAATGAATTTTTTGTTTTATGTGGCATTCAATTTTTGCAATTTCATACTTTGTTTCTGTATAAAGTCTCACCTTAAATTCTGATTTTACTTATTTTAATTCTCAAATTGCCTTATTTGTTTGAATCTATTAATTATCATGATATTAGGTTAACCCATTTTGAGTCAAATTATAACCTTTAATCACTCACATTAGTTCCCAATATCCTTCAATTAGCAAATCGTGATCACGATTTGCTAATTTAAGGTATTCTCCCAATTTCACGGTAAATTTGGATAAAAATGCAAAAATAATGTAAAATTTTCTTATGGCTTCTAATATGTGAGAAACAGTGAGCATGTGTCGTCAAAATTTTTTTTAATAATCAATTAGAATTTATTAAAATTTCTAAATACGTTTCGAAAATCAGTTTGGCACATGATTGATCCAAATTAGGGGACTATTTAGCAAATCTTATCAAGAATGGCCAAGTAAACATAAATTTAATTCTCATTGATTGCCAAGAATACAGAAATTAAGATCTGTTGACTAGGATGAACTGAATTTGGAATATAACTTATAGACATTATTTTCATTTGAGTAAAAGGACATCATCAGTCCAAGTGACAGTTCTAAACCCAAATTCAATAAAAATTGAACTGCACCATCGCCTCCCTAGAGTTTGACCCCTTACTTAACCATTAAGGAATAAATATATTTTATTGAATAAGTTCGAAGAAGCCCTAATAATGACAAATATAAACACACACATTTTGAACTTATCACTAACCAACTCAAAAATAGATCCCGAGGACACGATAGGAATCATCTTGATAATGATGATCCTTAACCACCTGAGGATAGACCCAAAGATCATGATAGGAGTCATCTACAATGTGACGATCTGCATCTACCCAAGGATAGACCCCCAATTCGTGATATGAATCGTCGTCTTAGTGACAATCCCTATTTGCCTGAGGATAGTCTCCCAGGTCTTGATAGTAATCATCCTCTTTTTGATGACCTTTATCCGCTTGAGGATGGACCTCAAGGTTATGATAGGAATTACCCTGACCGTGACAATCCATGTCCTCCAGAAAATAGAATGCATCTTCGTGATCGTCATCATCCAGATCATGACAACCAATGACGGCAGACCAAAAAGGGTGTCAAAGTAGATGTTCTATACTATGAGCAATCTAGAGATCCCAAGGACTATCTTGACTAGGAATATAAACTAAACAGCTACTTAAAGTGGTATGATATGCTTGAGTGGCAAAAGTTCCAATATGCAGAGATGAGGTTGGGTGGTCAAGTAAAAAAATTGTGGGAGAACCTTGAGTCTTCAATCTATAACCGACAAGATGGTCCTATAGAAACATATCCACAAATGAAGGACAAACTTTGTGAGAAGTATGTTCTCATCTCATATTTGGATAATCTTTTAAACCAAAGGCACAGATTATAACAAGGTAAATGCCCAATGACCGAGTACATTACACAAGTTGAAAATTTTTACATGACATGCAAGGTAGAAGGGAACCTTCTCATTGTTATTTCTTTTTTCGAACTAGCCTTAACCCTTACCTTGAGACTGAATTGCTTGTCTAAAAGGCTATTATACTTGAACATGCCTACGAGATTGTAGAAGATCTAGAACTTTGCCAGACTCTTCATAGCACATGTGCAATTAATGGCCATTGATCTCGTAGTGAACACATAAATCCATCCTATCCTACCCCGTCTTCTCCTTGCACTTTACCTCTCTCTCTTCCCTAGCCTGCACTTACACCTACTCGCTCCTCTATTAATTAGTCCGTTTTTTCTCCTTCACCCCCATTTTCCACCCCACTACCAACCACCACTATACCTCTTCATCTCTGGATTCTACTGCTTGAGAACCTACTCATCCATCTCCATCTCAGCTTGGCCAGTCTAGAATGACATGTGTCAAATGCCAAGGATGCGGCCATTGAGCCTCCAAGTGCCCGTACAAAGCATTGCACATTGGGAATGAATATTACAAACTTGAGCATACCCTTGATGATAAGCCTATCGATGTGGAAGAATACAGGGTTGAAATTTATGTTGTCGATGAATGTGTCAATGAGGATGGTTTTAATGAGCTTTATCAGTATCATCGATTGCCATTGTCACTTCATCGACATGATCCATCTACTTCTACTAGGGGTATCATTCGCTGCACCCTTACCAGCCTTCTACAAATGATTCTGCTTTGAGGGCATCCATATTTATATTTACGTTAAGATCGGTGATAAGATTTGCAAGATGATTATTGATAGTGGTAATTGTATCAATGTCATTTCAGATGTGATGATTTTACATTTGGGTGTATCTTTGATTGATCATCCTCACCCATTTTATGCTTCATAGATCGATGCTAACACTATTCATGTGAAGAACCAATGTCTCATTCCACTCAAAGTACAGTCATATGAGGAAAAGGTTTTGTGTGACGTGTTGCCTACGAAGGTTGGAAGCATATATTGGGCCGCCATTGGCTTTATGATAATGATGTATACATTTATGGTAGGAGTAACAAATGTTCCTTCATTTATAAGGGGAAGAAGCTAACTTGGCATCCTTACACCCTGACCCGTAAGACACCTACACCAAAATCCATTTGTCTATTTGTATCATCTTGATGGGCGTCAATTCTGAAGGGAGTTAGATAGTGAGTTGTCTATTTGTCTTTCCATGATTCCTGGTCATTCTATAGACATTTCTTATACAACACCATCAGAGCTTTCTGATTTGTTGACAAAAGTTGAGAGTGTTTTTCTTGAGGAGTTACCCGATACTCTCCCGCCTATGCTAGATATTCAGCATACCATTGATTTGTTTCTTGGCTCATCCTTTTCGAATCTCCCTCATCATTGTATGTATCCCACCCAATACAAGGAGCTTTTATGACAGGTTCAGGAATTGTTGGACAACGGTTTCATTTATGAAAGTCTTAGTCTGTGTGCAGTTCTGGCTCCCAAAAAGGATGGGAGTTGGCGCATGTGTATTGATAGTAGAGCTATCAATAAGATCAAAGTTAAGTACATAGTTCCAATTCCTCGCATTGATGAGATGTCTGATATGATGGCTGGTTCAATGATTTTCTCTAAGATTGATCTAAATATTGGTTATCATCAAGTCAGAATCCGTCTTGGAGATGAATAGAAAACTGCTTTTAAAATTTAGGATGGCTTATATAAGTGGAAGGTAATGCCTTTTGGATTATCCAATGGTCCCAACACTTTTCAATGGCTGACAAACCATGTCTTTAGACCTTTCACTTGAGATCTTGTTGTGGTTTAATTTGATGATATTCTCATTTATAGTAAATCAAGGAATGATCATATTCAAAGTTTTAAAAGCCGAAAAAGTTATATGCTCATCCTAGGAAATAATTATTCCTAGTTGATCATATTTCATTCCTGGGATTTATCTTATCAGCACAATGCGTTTTGATAGATCCTGCTAAAATAAACGCCATAACCAAATGGCCTACTCCTAAAAGTGTCTATGATATTTTTAGTTTTCATAGTTTAGCTACCTTCTTTCACCGCTTCATTCCAAATTTCAGTACTATATGGCACTTATGATCGAATGCTTAAAGTATAACAATTTTGAGTGGACTACATTTTCAGAAAAGTCATTCAAAGAAATCAAGGTTAAAATGACTCAAGCACTTGTCCTTCCCTTACTAGACTATGGTTGTCTTTGAGGTCGCAAGTGATGCATCCAGATCGGGTATTGGTGGTGTTTTGAGTCAAGAAAACCATCCCATCGCATTTTTTAGCGAGAAGTTGAATGATGCCAGGCTCAAATATTCTATGTATGCAATTTCCCTATGTCACTGGAATCAATATTTTCTTTCTAAGGAATTTCTTCTTCATTCTGATAATGAGGTGTCGAAGTATCATTATTCCTATAAAGTGCATTGGCCAAGCAGGTGAAGTACAATGCCTTACTCAATACTCCTCTCCTTGTCCCTCATAAACTGTGGGATGACGTGACCATCGAGTTTGTTTTGGGGCTTCCTTGCACTCTTAGGCATCATGATTCCATCATGGTTGTTGTAGATCATTTTTTTCTAAAATGTCCAATTTCATTCCATGCTCCAAAACCACTAATGTCTCTTGTGTTTCCCAACTCTATTTAATGAAGTCATTTGTATCCATGGTCTTCCAAAGATTATAGTGTTTGCTAGAGATTAGTGTTCGCCCGTCCCGATACCGGTACCGGATGCTGGTATCGGGACGGATGCTGTACCGGATACTGGAAAGGCAATTTCCGGTATCCGGTTTTTTTGATATCCGATACCGATATCCGTCCCGATGTCCGCATCCGTCTCCGTCTCAAGGGGATATATGTCGGTATCGGATATCAGATGTGGATATCGAAAACCGATATCCACATCGGATCTAACCTATTTCGTAATTTTTGTTAGGTTGACCGTGTATTTTCGATTCAAAATTTTTGAATCGAAAATACACGGTCATTCGGTCAAAGGCTCAGAGCTTAGACGAAGGTGGACGGCGGAGGCGGACGGTGGCGACTGACGGCGGCGGCAACAGAGGTATGTCTTCTTATCTCTCTGATTTTTAATTCTATCTTTTGATTTTCTTGCTTTTCTTGTCTCTCGAATGTCTCTTTTATTGCTTTTGATTTTTCTGTCTCCGCTCTTGCTATTGAATGTATACCATGGAAAATGCATACTAATCTCTCTGATTCTTCTTCACTGTTGAGTGTTGAGTGTTGATCTTCTAAGTCTCTCTCTCTCTTCTCATTCTCTCGTACTCTCCACTCTCCAGTCTTCACTCTCCAGTTTCCAATTCTCCCTCGCCGCTCTCTTCTCTCTTGATCATTCTCACTTACCGGATAATTCTCCCTTTCCTTCCCCCAGTCGATGTTACAATCTAATTCTCCCTCTATCCCTCATTCTTTATTTTTTTCAGTGTTATCTCGTTCACCTTCTCTCTCACTCTGTCACTCTCTGTTTCTCTCATTCCATTCTAATGGAATTCTTTCTCTAATTCTTCGTCTCTCCAGCAATTATCTCACTCTCCGGTTCCTTTTATCTTTTTATCTCTAATTCTGAGTCTCTCTCAGTCTCTCTTACTCTCTGATTGTTTCTCTAATTCCTTCTCTCATTTTTATCTCGTTCACCCTCTCTCTCACTTTGTCACTCTCCCAGTCTCCCTTTCTCTCATTCCATTTCAGTGGAATTCTTTTTTTAGTTCTCCCTTTTTCCTTTAATTCTAACTCACTCTCTGATTCTTTTCATATTTTTATTTCAAACTCTTCCTTTTCTTTCCTTATTCTCTCTTACTCTCTCATTCTTTCTCTCATTTTTTCTCTCGTTCACCCTTTCACTCACTCTGTCACCCTCCCTTCTCATATTCCATTTCACTGGAATTCTTTCTCTAACTCTCCTTCTCTTCTCTCATTCTATCTCACTCTCTGTTTCCTTTTATCTTCTAATCTCTAACTCCTTTCTTCTCTCATTCTCTCCTACTCTCTGATTAATTCTTTAATTCTTTCTCCCAATTTTCTTTCTTTCGCCCTTTCTCTCACTCTGTCACTCTCCCTTTCTCTCATCCCATTACAGTGTAATTATTTCTCTAATTCTCCCTTTCTTCTCTCATTCTATCTCATTCTCTGTTCCTCTTTATATTTCTATCTCTATAAGTCTCCCTCCCTTCTCTCATTCTCTCTTACTCCCTAATTATTTCTCTTAATTTTCTCTCTTCCACCCTCTCTCTCACTCTGTCACTCACCTTTTCTCTCATTCTATTCAAGTGGAATTCTTTCTCTATTTCTCCCTCTCTCCCCTGATTCTATCTCACTCTCTGATTCTTTCCATGTTTTTATCTCTAACTGTCCCTCTCTTCTCTCATTCTCTCTTACTCCCTAATTCTGTCTCTCATTTTTTACTCATTCACCCTCTCTCTCACTCTGTCACTCTCCCTTTATCTCATTCCATTCCAGTGGAATGCTTTCTCTAATTCTCAGTCTCTACCACATTCGATCTCACTCTCCGGTTCTTATCTTTTTTCTCTGACTCTCACTTTCTTCTCTCATTCTCTCTTATTCTCTGATTGTTTCCTTAATTCTCTCTCATTTTTCTCTGGTTCACCCTCTCGCTCCAACTCTCTCACTCACCCTTTCTCTCATTCCACTTCAATTGAACTCTTTCTTTTATTCACCCTTTCCTCTCTCATTCTATCTCACACTCTTATGCTTCTATATGTTTATCTCTTACTCTCCCTATCTTCTCTCATTCTCTCTTACTCATGCATTCCTTCTCTCATTTTTATCTCGTTCACCCTCTCTCTCACTTTGTCCCTCATCCTTTCTCTTATTCCATTTCAATGGAATTCTTTCTCTAAATCTCTCTTTCTTTCCTCTCATTCTCTCTCATTCTTCGATTCTTTTTATTTTTTGTATCTCTAACTCTCCCTTTCTTCTCTCATTCTATCTTACTCTCTCATTGTTTCACCTATTCTTTCTCTCATATATCTCTCATTCACCCTTTCAGTCATTTTGTCACTCTACCTTTCTCTCATTCCATTAATGTGGAATTCTTCCTCTAATTCTTCCTTCTTCCTCTCATTCTATCTCACTCTCTGTTTCTCTTTATCTTTTTGTCTCTAAGTCTCCCTCCCTTGCTCTCATTCCCTCTTGCTCCCTAATTATTTCTCTCGGTTTGCTGTCAATTTTCACCCTACATCTATCTCACTCTCTAATTAGTGGTTCTAACTTCTAACTCTCCCTCTCTCTTTTCTCACCCTCTATAACTCTCTACCTCTCCATATCCCCTCTCTTCTCTCCCTCTCATTCTAACGTACAGTATGATTCTCACCCTCCCTCTCTCAGCACCTCTTACATTCTGAATTTCTGATTTTATCCCTCTCTCTGATTCGCTTTCACGCTCTGCCATTTTTTAACTTACACCTCTATCCATCACCCTCGTTCTCTCCCACCCTCTTTAATTCTCTAATTCTTCATTCTTCCTCTCACCTCTCTCTCATTCTCCCTGACTCAATAATTCTCGCTTGTATATCTATCATTCTTCCTTTATCTATATATTCCATTCTCCTTTGATTCACTATTTATTTAATTGTCTTATTCATTGCATCTGTTACTTAATTTAGAGTTTAAAACACAGTTTGGCATCGTGTGATGCCGTTGTATTGAATTTTAGCTTACCAAATTATGACTTCAGAAACATGAACCCACCCGGAGGCAATGACCCAACCCAAAAAACATCTGGGTCAGGAGCTGTAGGCCCTCAACATACGGACTTGGGAACTTCTCGCGCCGTACAGAGTCAGCCTCGTTCGAATCGTTCAGTCATCATTGACTACTTTGAACAGATGGAAGATGGATACTATACATGCTTACTGTGCGGGGAGTTGAACACGCACAGTAAGAGGAAACCAATAAAGAGGCAAGCCGACAAAAGCACCAACGTATTTTGGCGACATTTCAAATCCTGCCATCCAACTCGTCACACAGAACTGAAGGGCGAAGCCCCGAAAGACCCTGATCAGCCACGCATCACCGACAGAATGCAGAGCAAACAACAGGGAGAGCCTAGCCGACGAGGGCCGATTAGAGGGCACACTCCAGATGAGATGAAGAATTTCATTACACAATTCATATGCCTGACTGATTCACCCTGGAGCATTGTTGACAATGTTGCCTTCAAGGATATGTGGCGTTACGCGACGCTTATCAACTTGGATCCTCCAAGTGCGAAGGTCATAAAGAAGTGGTCCATCCAAATGCACGGCCAAATGAAACATGATGTGAGGAAGCTCTGGGAGAATGTGACCCAAGTGTCACTCACCGTAGATGCATGGACTACGGAGAATGGAACTAGATTGCTAGGCACCACCATCCACTGGGTGGACGACACATGGGCGTACAGAGAGCGGGTACTTGCCATCCGAAAAATCATCGGCAAGCACGATGGGGAGAACATGGCGTCCATTGTTCTCCAAGCACTAGATGAATTCTGTTTGCGGACGAAGGTCAGCACTCAGCGTCTATATCATTTTATTAGTTGAACTTGTGCCTTTAAATGTGGAACGTAATTATGCATGTCTACGCCGTGACTACTGACAATGCCACGACGAATAAGAGGATGTTGGCATTGATGGCGAGAAAGATGAAGAGCGTTAACCCGGCGTTTAGCACCAGGAGGCACGTCCCATGTGTGGCACACATTCTGAACATTGTCGTGCAAGCGGCAATAAAAAGCTTCGCTATTCCTTCGGCCCAAGATGTGGAACCCGAAGAAGGCGACGTGACAAGGACAGCAGCGCACTACGACAGCGACCAGGATAACAAACTCGGTGATATATTCTCAGCATCTGATGACAATGAGGGGCCACGCAAGCCGTTATGTTTGGGTGATGCAGTTGCAAAGGTGGGCACACTAGTGCGGAGTATTCGGAGCTCTACGCAACGTAGAGAACTTTATACACAGGCATGTGAAGGTGACCCCGAAGTCGAGGACTCCAACATGGTCATCTTAGACTGTCCAGCCCGATGGAACAACACGTACACTATGTTGGCGGCCGCCGTGAAGAAGCGTGATTAATTAACAAAGTGTCGAAGGCTTTTGGCCGAAAGGCGACGTCGCCGAAGTTGTTGAAGGATGAGGGGGAGTTGGTAAAAGAGTTATGTCGCATCGTTGGCCATTTTGCCATAGCAACTGATCATGTTTGCTAGACAGTGACGCCAACGATTTGCGATGTCCTGTATCTCATAGACGGCCTTAAGGTTCACATGGAGGAAGTGGTCCAGCAAATCGAAGATGGCACATTCTTCACATCCGTATGACGGTTGCATGAAGGAGATCGTTTGAACATGGCACAAGCGTATAAAGCGATGCATTACAAACTTGCACAGTATGCTGAGATATTGTGGGCAAATCAGGCAATCACTGTCACAGCATTGATGGATCCATTCCACAAAGGGTCAATGCTCTGCCCGGGCGTCCGAGAAGCAACCATCGCATATGTACGGTCGTTATTACTAGGTGACTCGTCGAGTTATGGACCGAGAGGAGCCGTTGGGGAGGGGTAGACAAGAGGTAAAGAGTTGGACGCTTGGCTTAAGAGCACTATGCGGCACGTGCAACCGGCACCTGCGACAACGTGGTCAGTGTGGGGCAAATTCAACCAATTCCTTGCGGAGATTGTGCCTAATGAGGGTGTGTTCACTCCACTATCTTGGTAGGCCAGCACGGGGGCGAAGCATTTCCCCTCTTTTACGCCCGTTGCGAGGGACCTATTATCCATATGTGCGACGAGCGCCCCTGCCAAGCGCATGTTCTCGGTTGGCAATGCTATTGTCATGTACAAGCGATCGCGTTTGTTGTCAATAAGCATTGAAACACTAATCATTGTGAAGTGTTGGCTCTGTGCGGACAACAAACGGTGGTACAATGAGATTGAGTTAGATTCAGATGGTGACGACGGAGAAGATGGTGTGGTCACATGTGCTCGAGGTACACATCACATAAATGAACTACATTTTATTATTTTTACGTAATGGTCGTTACTTATTTCTTATCTTCTGCAATGTAGGTGATGATCAAGTAAGCACAAATCGCTGACAGAGCCATTGGGAGATTTCTACAAGAATTGCGTGTTTTTGACAGAGCCACAGTCAGATGTAGTTAGTGAATTTTGCTACAAATGTCGAGTTAACGCCGTGTATATTTTTTTTTTGAATATCCTAAATTTTGATACATTTTCCAAAAATTCCTTTGAATATCCCTAAATTACTACAAAGATTCAAATGAAAGTAAAATATAAAAACTTATATCAAATTAAATAGACCCATTCAATTCGTGTTATATATTTATATTTGTCATTACTATATTTCTCCAACTATCCAATAAATAATCTTAATATCAATCAAAAAAATTAATCCCTATAATTAAATATCATGCCAAGAAGTATACTTACTCCTCTATTACTCCTATTACTAACTATTTTGAGTATATATAGCAAATATAAATTATATCATGCACCTTTATTCTCCTATACATTTGCCATGGTATGCATTTCATCCTCTCTTATATTTTTAATTCTATTCATACCTTACATTACTATAAAGATTCAGATTAAAAATCCCACTAGTATCTTACACTATACCCTTATTATTAAATAAGCAGTTTTATTATTCCTCTTACTAACTGTTTCACTTATTTATTAAAGATGTTCAATATATTATGTAAATTTATTTTCTTAAAATTACAGTATATGAACTTCGGTAAAAAATTATTTGTAAGTCTAAAATAACCATTCCACCAATATCTTATACTCTACCCTTATTATTAAACCTTCATATTTATTATTCCTCTTACTAACTATTTCACTTATCTATTAAAGGTGTTAAATATATTGTGTAATTTTATTTCCTTAAAATTACATTATCTTAAATTCGTTCAAAAATTTGTTGTAAGTCTAAAATCAGCATTCCACTAATATCTTACAATATACCCTTATTATTAAATCGTCGGTTTTATTATTCCTCTTACTAATTGTTTCACTTATCTTTTAAAGGTGTTCAATATATTATGTAAATTTATTTTCTTAAAAATAAGTTATATTAACTTCGTTCAAAAATTAATTGTAGTTCTAAAATAACCATTCCACTAATATCTTACACTCTACCCTTATTATTAAATCGTCAGTTTCACTATTCCTCTTTCTAACTATTTCACTTACCTATTAAAGGTGTTCAATATATTAAGTAATTTTATTTTCTTCAAATTACATTATATTAAATTCGTACAAAAAATTGTTGTAAGTCTGAAATAACCATCGCACTAATATCTTACGCTCTACCCTTATTATTACACCCTCATATTTATTATTCCTCTTACTAACTATTTCAATTATCTATTAAAGGTGTTAAATATATTATGTAATTTTATTTTCTTAAAATTACATTATATAAAATTCGTGCAAAAATTTGTTGCAAGTCTAAAATCACCATCCCACTAATATCTTACGCTCTACCTTTATTATTGAACCATCATATTCATTATTCCTCTTACTAACTACTACTACTGTCTAGTAAAGGTATTGCATATTTTCTGCAATTTTATTCTCATAAAAATACAGTGTACTAATTTCGTTAAAACATTAGTTGTCACTCGTCAGTCATTCTCATAACCATTCCACTAATATATTACACTCTACCCTAGTACACTTATTACCCTCATATTTATTATTAAATTTATTAACTATATAACGCAATTTTATTTTCTTAAAATAAAAATATATTAATTTTGTTATAACATTAGTTGTAAGTTAAAAAAAACAACTCCACAATATGCAATTTTACCCTCCTTATTATGAAGATTTAGATTTTTTAGATTCCATTAAATTAATTTCGGTCCAACAATAGTTCAGGCCCAAAGACTGATGCATTTTTCACATATGAAATTCGGCATTGGACAACATTATGTGAAAAGGCCAAACTTAGTTTTTCATTACGTAGCATCTGTGGGCGGCGAGCCGGCGATGCTGAGATTCAACTGTAAGATGGCTGCGGCAATTATAAACTCCCAAAAAAATTAGAATTTTTCCATATGGGATTGCCGAGGACTGAAAAAAATATCCGGATACTGGTTTTCGATATCCGGATATCGAAAACCGATATCTGGATATCAAAAATCGGTATCCGGATATTGAAAACCGATATCCGGATATCGAAAACCGGCATCCGATATCCACCTCGTCCCTTCCCTTTCGATATCCGATACCGATATCCATCTAACCCCTGATAGATGGATATCGCCTGATATCCGATATCCAGAACCGTCCAATTTTTTTCCAGATATCGGATATCGGTTGTCTGATACCAGATATCGGACGGATATCAAGACGGGCGAACCCTACTAGAGATGTACGCTTCATTAGTTATTTTTGGAAAACTCTTTAGCACCTTTAAGGGACTTGACTCAAATTTTATACCCATTTTGATCCACAATCTGAATATGACAAAATGAGTTTAGGAAATCTTCCACAACCTTTGGTTGGGGATAACTTGAAATCTTGGGGCAGTATCATTCCACGCGTCGAGTTTGCCTACAACGCATTACTAAACCAACCACTAGCATGAGCCTTTTTGAAATTGTCCATGGTCATTCCCTATGTAAACCTACCTATTTGATTATCATATCCTTGCATGCTAGAGTCTTAGACGATGGTGAGTCATTTACAAACCATATTAGAAGTTTGCATGAGGAAATCCATCATCCCATCACCAGTAGCAATGCATCAAATAACCAGAATATAGATTTACACCATCATTTTTGAGAATTTAATGAAGGTGATTTGATGATGATGAGGGTAAGGCCAAGAGATTTTCTCCCGAGCGGGCTATAAACTTCACTCTCAAGCTGTCGGGTCATTCCCGATCCTCAAACGAGTAGGGGGAATGCCTATATCATTGGTACACCCTCCCCATGGAGGATAAGCTCCATTTTCAATATCTCAAATTTGGTCGTCTACGAAGCGCCACCTCTTTCATCCATTGACTCGTCCTAGCCCATGGCTTTTATGGAGAGCGAGTTTGCCTTTTCCACTTCCCACGCATTATCCTCATACTAGCATGAAAACATCTAGGAGACAGTGGATGAACTAATCACCTTCACTGAGGGTGGAACGGTGTGGAAGTTTCTCATTTTTTGGCAGCGTAAAATTTGTGGATCACAGAAGAAGATTTGACACGGCTATGCCTAGACCTGTTGATCCCAGTCGAGCTCCCTAACGCCAACTCATTGGAGTCAAAGTATGTTGACTCCGAGGGAATTGGTGGTACACATGAACATGCCCCATCATCCGATGTGACACCACCACTATAGGAGGATATATCCTGTGTCATGATACCACGTCATCATCAACCTCAGACATGGGATCCGAATTTCATTTCATATGAAGATTTGTTTTCTGAACTTTGTTTAATTTTTTTAGTTATTTTCTCTCTCCTCCAAGGTCTATAAATAGGCCATTGCTATAATGGATCCTTTTTTAATCTTTAAATTGATTTTTTCTTCTCAAAAATTGCCCTGGTTTCTTATCTGACGTTGGTGTTGTCATTTGTTGTTGCCACCACTGTAGTTGAGAGTATATTTCCCATATATGCACTGCCGCCTACCCACGCGACCATAGCGCGCGCTTGGATGCCGCCGCTGCATTTACCACATTGGTTTCGTGGCGCCCCACGAATCCTGCAAGGGGTCGACTCTCCCCCTTGACCCCTGCCAACTGATCATGTAGTTGGATCCATGTCCAACCCTGTAAAAGCGCACATCATCCACAACCCCTATCAAATACCTCCACAACTTCATGCATCTCCCCATCACACTATGTCTACACTGAAGCTCCACTCTTCCCGCTTTGGTGAACCACATTATATTATTAAGCATTTTCTCGTGTGTTTTTCCGCCGTCTTCTGACTTAGTAAACTAGGTTAGTGGGATAGGTTTGCATCTTTTCATAGTCAATCATTTGGAATTTGGAGCTTTGTTTTTGCTGTAATGGTTTTAAGACAGATTTCTAATTATTTGAACGAGGAAAGGGATGATTTTCTATGGATTTAAATGTTTGAAATCGATCGTGTTGATTTGTGATCTGTTTTATCCTTACTTATATGACCTTTAGTCATAGACATCCTGCATCAATCATCAATTTGGAAATGCAGATTTCCCATTATTTGAGTTGAATAATTTAAATTTAAATTTATTTAATGCCATATAATTTAAATTTAAATTTAAATTTAATTAATCTATATAAATTAAGATTTAATTGATGTAGTGTTAGTAAATTTGATAAACGTGGAGAATTGATATATTTATAACTCTGGATCCTACAAGTTAAGTTAAATTATTAGATTAAAAAGTCTATACAGATTTCAATATTTCCTGATTTTTTATTATCATTTTTCGTATTCCTGAATTTAATAATGATTAAATAAGATTAAATGTTTACTTTAAATTATATTTTTATTTGATTTATAATATGTAATATTTTTTGTGGAATGTTGACTGAAAAGAGAGTCTTGGAAAATCTAGAGGAACCTAATGTAAAATCACTAGAACATGGTTAAAAAGTTCACATTAATGTTGGGTTTAGCATTTTTAAGATAGCTAATAGTGATGATACACACATCCTCACACCACACATGCGACATAAAATGTTCATATGTCCTAAAGGAATACACATATAATATCAGATATTACGTAGAGCTCATCATAATAATAGAGACCAAAAATTATGAGTCGTAGCATGAGAATTATAGGCTCGTGTGTTGTGCTCCTTGAATATAGTCTTAGGATCTAAATCTCTTTAACTTGGTTTTGTGGTGGTACACTAAACGCCCTCTCATTCAAGAGGTGAGACTAAAAACTAGTGTATGACACCAGGTCAGGTTAAAGGAGTCACGTAGACTGCTGATGATTTTACACAAAAAATATAGTTACATAAAGGAACAAGGGTACTCCTAAAATCAAACTCACTGGTTCATGGGGCCCATGAGCTAAAAAATACTACCAAATAGTAAAATCATTTGCAAGTCTCTTGAGATGGGTGCTGAGTAATATGTACTATGATTGGTGGGGGTATGCACCAAGTTTTAGAATGTGTGTTGAGATTATGATCGCCACAAAGAGAATGTCAGTTTGTACAATTAAGAACACTTCATGGTTATACTGAATGATAAGTTTTTGTGGGAACCCATAGAGGGGAATAGAGCGTCTATTAAAACCTCATATATCTTAAATGGCCTAATCTAATGAAAATATATGTGACCATTAGTCCAATTACACATTCTGTATTTCGTTCCATGTTCCTTAATAGAGAATATTCATTACAGTGCATGTGTGACGTTTATAATGAAACCCATGAATACATGATCACGCTTAGTGAATTATGATGAGATCGTACTACATAGATCACTAGTCCTTAGGAATGTATTATAAATCATCATATTAAAAGGATACTTGAGAAGGACATCATAGTATCCGGATAGAAAAACTCTATCTAGCCTCACTCATATGATAAGTATGGCCAGTCCCATAGCAATTAGTGTGGAGACACTAAAGATACATAATGGGTTTTCTGTAGTAGAAAGAGTTCACTGGGTTGATCCATAGGAATCCCTAAATGTATTATATCAGATTGTCAATTAGGGTTGTGAATGAAATATATGTGGTCGGCAAGCCAATCACCCATTCCACATCTCATTCCATATTCATTAATAGAACATATTCATTACAGTGCACATGTGATGCTAATAATGAAGTCCATGAATAAATGATCGGACATAGTGAATTATGATGAGATCATAATACAAAGATCACTAGTCTTTAAGCATGTGTTCTAAACATTCATATTCAAAGGACACAAGAGCAGGACATCAAAGTATCCGGATAGAATAGCACTATGTACCCCCACTCATATGATAAGTATGGCTGGTCCCGTAGCCATTAGTGTGGAAACACTAAGGATACATAGTGGGTGCTCTCTAGTGCAAATATTTCACTAAATTGATCTGTACGAAGCCCTAAATGGTATTATACCAAACTGTCAATCAAGTTGATTCACATCACGGCTGTGTAAGTGGTCCTCAGACCTAAGAATCCAAAGCTACTTGTGGACGACCGGTTGTACTTTGACTTTGGCCAACGAGTCTATAATCATGGATTCTAAACGGTCTTAGTTCAAGTGCATCAAGAAGTTCACGAAGACAATTGACTGGTCAAGATGGGATCATCCTTCCTTGGTATAAGATGTGACAACTCGAGGAAAACGATGGGATGAATTCCTTGGCCAAGGTCGTGAAATATCAAAGAAGAGTTCTCTGATGATTTCCGAATGCATCAGTACTAATTCAGATGACCAATTAGGGTTTGACAATTGACCATACCCTAAGTGATCCTAGGAGCATATAATGGATAAGGGATTATATGCACACGGTAACCGATGATGAACAGGTTCCATGAGTGAGTTGATACACTTTCCTTTGTATCTTCTAGAACATGAGGTGTAGCTTGGCACCCCACATGTTGGAGACTCGACATATTGATTGGGTTAAATTGATCTGATATTAATTAATCTATATGATGATATAGTTAATTAATTTTAAAGGCCAATAAAGGTTATTCGGCCATTGGAGTCATTAACTAGACTGATACATGGGCCTAGAGGGTCACACTCAAATGGTCTTTTGGACATCGGAAGATATACTTAAATTTCGGGGATTTTTATGAAAAAATACCCACTTAGTATAGACATGTGAAGGCCCTGAACTAAATTCACCTAGGCCAGAATTATTCAGGCCTTCTCCCCACACACCCTCTCCATGCCTGTTGCAATTGGGATGGCGTAATGAAGACGATAGAGGTAGAACGAGCCTCGTCAACAAGGAGGAGATTTGACGTGTTGAGGATTGCGTGGATACATCTAGAGGCTACACATTTAGGTAGTTTGACTCAACTCGCTCTGAGATTTAAGAAATCACGGATGCGATTTGTGTAAAGGTACATCGTTTAATGATTTTATCAATGTTGTTAGATTCTGCAAAAGTATTCTACGGCATGTCGTTTTGATTTCTTCATCCAGATCTAGGGTTATATAACCAAACCATTTGTTCATGTCACAATTGTGTACATGGTTCTTATACCTGCGACACCAAAGATGTCTTGTGGACAGATAGTTGCGCTTTGAGTATGACCTACGATTCTCTAATCATGGGTTTCAAAACAAACTTAGTTCAAGTGCATCAAGAATTTCACCAATATGATTCAGTAGTAATATTGAATCGTCTACCCTCTTTATAAGAGGAGACATATCAAGGAAGATGATGTAATGAAGTCCTTGGTAAGGTAGTGAAATATTGGAGAAGATTTCTCAAATGATTTTCAAATGCATCAGTACTAACTCAGATGGTTAATTAGGGTTTGATAGTTGGCCATACCCTAAGTCATCTTAGGAGCATCAAGTAGATGAGGGACTATACATGCTAACTAATGATGAACAAGTTCCATGAGTGAGCCGATACACACTCTATTGTATCTTATTGAGCACGAGGTGTAGCTTGGCACCCCACGTGTTGGAGACTCAACCTATAGATTGGGTTAAATACTAACCAATGAAACATGATGGACATGGGATCGAACGCTTTTTGGTACAACATAGGGAGGGCAAGAGTAGTCATGTCATGTAGTGGAGACAATTAATAGGGATGTAATGCAAGTGGTGACGTGATGATGAAATCATTGATAAGTATAAATTCGGCATCGACGGACACCAACGACCACAAGGCTACGGTGTGTCACTTGGGAATGCCACTCTGCTCCCGATGACCTGGGCAACGAGTTGAGGGCGAACGGTGCGAGTACGACTATGGCCGTGTGTGCGTGCACTGTTTAAAGTGTCAACCAAGATTTTACCAATAGAAACCTATTCCCCCTTACATATTCCTATCTATCACTAACCTAACCCCAGTTGTGGAGAAAATGTTTGGAGCATTGAAAGAACTAACATAACGCTGAGTAAGAGATTATGAGCGTACAAGTAGCGATAAACACGAACAATGCCTGATTTGACAAGAGTAGAAGCAAGCAACATGTTGGCCCAATGAAGGCGTAGGTAGACACGGTGGCGCAATAAGACACGACAATAGTAGTTGCAAAGGGCATGGCGGCTAGCCCAGTAGGGCTCGTCGGTGGCAGGGCATGACAACAGTACAACACGACAGCAGCAGAGCACTACCAGGGTGGTGGAACAGTAGCAACACGGTATGATGACAATGCAACAGTGTGGCAGCAACACGATGTAGTGGTGCGGCGCCGACAGGGCATGACCGCAGGATAGAAACATAATGGTAGGACACGGAGATAGCATAGCAACGGGGTGACAGCAAGAAGTGGCAGTGTGGCGCCAGCAAGAGGTGGGAGTGCAACAAAATGGTAGTGGCAACGTGCGGCGACGACAAGGTGTGATAGTGGCAAGGCGTAGCAGCAACAAGCAGCGTCGGTGGCAAGACGCTGCAGCAGCAGTAGTAGCAGTAGGGTGTGGAGGCACGGTGTTGTTCCTGTAGTAAGGCACGGCGGGGAGACAATGGGGCACAGTGGCACAATGGCGTCAAGGCACAATGACGCGGTAGCACAAAGGCACGGCAACCATGGATGACGATTGCGATTGCAGCGCCAACAGTGGCAATTGGTGGCCCCGGTGATAGTTGCGGTTGCGGCGATGATTGGCGGCCGCGGTAGTGGTTGTGGCCGTAGAGGTGGTTGGCGGTCGCGATTATGGCTACGACCACGGTAGCGGTTGGCGACCACTACTGTAATTGCGGCCGCAGTTGCATATTCACCCGCAACTACAGCTGGCAGTCGCGGCTAGGATCGCGGCTGCAGCTGGCATCGCTCTTCCTGCACCCACGGCAGCGTCTGTTGTTGTGGTTGCGACCACGATTCGCAATCGAAAGGCCGATGAGGTGGCACGAGTGACCCAAGGGGCTATAGTCCCAGGGGGGAAGGCTGCCAGCAATGACGGTGCTGGCGACTACGTTTTCAAAGACCCTTTTTCATCTTACTTTGTAGTGGCAATTTCATAATTTTTTAAGAGAACTAAAAAAAATACTTTTCTTCTCTTAATATCACACCCTATTAATATTTTTTAATATTTTTTAAGAGAACTAAAAAAAAGGAAAGTTCTTCAAAACTCACCTTTTCTTAATATTTTTCTTCTCCTCTCTTCCTATGGGCACCCATCCTTCTTATAGGGGTAAATATGGGCCTTCCCCTTTAAATAAAGGGTAGAAAGCCCACTTAAAGTGTCATAGGGCCTCCTAATAGGAGAAAGAAACCCATTAACATGCCCACACTCAGGCTCACACACGCGCAAACGTGTAGGTCCATACAGCAGCCCAAACACGTGAACAAATAAAAAATAAACACATACACAGCCAACATACAAGGCCTCCTAAACAAGGAAAATATAAGGAAAGATAACTTCAAACCTCTACGGCATGTTGACAAGGCCGGGTATTCTAAAGGCTAGGTCACGTGCGTGAGCCCTCCCTCGACGAACTGGTTCTACCGGGTTTTTTAAGCTGGATGGACCCCATCACTGACATTAATTAATATATATGATGATAATTTTATTTCATTTTGAAGGCCAATAAAGTTTATTGGGTGTCTCGAGTTTTCAGCTAGACTGATACATGGGCCTAGAGGATCATACGCAAATGTTCTTTTGGACATTGAAAGATATACTTAAGTTTTATGAAAAATACTTACTTAGTATTAAAAGCGGAAGACCCTAAACTAAATTCATCCAGGTCAGAATTGGTCAGGGGCCTTCTCCTTCTTTTCCATTCTCCCCATGGCTCCTCTCCATTACCGACGTACTAAGAGCAATAAGCCTATGCCCTTGGGAATGATGCTCTTGTTGACTCGACATTACATGATGATGATGGGGTGAAAGTAAAGAACTAGAATGTGAAGAGCTCTCTATGTTGTGGTTCAATGTTAGGTAACCTCAATGATCTATTTGTCACTAGGAAGCATGAAGGTCTAGAACCTAAGGCTAAGAAACACTACTTAATAGTAATTTGATGATTGCAATAGGACATATAATTGTACAATCTCAAAAGTTTATGCGAAGCTCACTAGATGAGGATATTCTACTTATGATGAAGTGGTGAAGATGATTGAATCTATTAAGAGGTGAGATATGCTTAGAGAATGGTTCTCCCTTTAAATTAGCTTGATCTCACCATTAAATTCCTTCATTACACGTATTCATAGTTCATTCTTAATTTAAATATAATGATATTCAGGTCCACCTAGTTGAACTTATTAACTTCCTTAAGAATGTCAAGGATAAATCTTTGAAGTGAAAATTCCTGAAATACTTGGTTCAAATGACAAACAGGAAGGTGTTCCCTGTTCTTGATAATGACAAGAAAATGAAACATTTTAAGGTAGCTTTATCACAAAGGATTATATGCAACAACAAGTCTGTTTTTTTATGAAAACAACTAATGATTCAGCCACGATGAGGGTGAATTATGTTTCAATGTGTCAGATATTGGACATGGTTAATACAAAGAAGGTGCACATGGAATATTCAACAAGATAAAACTCTACATACATCCTGAAAGCTGCTATAGAGAATTGTACGGTAATGGAATGAATGGAAATCACAATATTTTCTTGCAATTCAAAAAACTATGGAAAACAAGGGGAATTCAACGTTGATGAGGCTTGGGAATAAGCGCCAACTATGTTGATAAACTCATTAAAGTTAATATTTGAAAACCAGAAGGTTTGTGTTTTTGTTTTAGTGGTCAACTTGGCGCAGTGAAGGACTGTGACAACACACAAATTATTAGGTCAATATAATCATATATGCATCTTAGCAAGCCTAAATGATTAAATCTATATTATAAGAAACAGGATGAGATTTGTAGATTAAGGAATTTGAAAAAATGACATCTTTGAACACTTAATTTTGAAATATATATTATATTATGAATTTTTTTGTTTCCAAGATTTTATTTTTATATTATTTTATAATATGAATTATGACACCACCATGTGTCTGTTGGGATTTTGGGCCTCAAATGACATGATCAAAACCCCATTGCATAACACAGTATCAAATCAAAGACCGATCTGAAAACCAAAATCATAAAAAAACCAAAAATATCACCTTCACATTGGTAGAATCCATGATTTGTTGGTTCCTTAGGTGAGCCTCTTCAACCCGTTGACATGTCCAATCCTAGTCGTATCCACATGATCATTGGCGCACTAGATCTTCTCTTTTTTTCTTCTGAACAGGTAACCAAAAATATTTCACCTCTTTCTAGTCTCCACTAGAGGCAGCACTCAAGGAAGAGGAAGAAAAGAAAGAGGGATGCACTTAAACAACCTCGCATGGGTATCATATGATAATGACCGTGCTATTTATACTTATCAGTGATTTTTTTGTACAAATCTCCCCCTCTATGGGAACATTTAATAAAATTCTTCAAAAATAAATTATATCCACCAACATACAAAAGTCGTGTGTTTAATTCTTTTGACCCATGTACCTGTCTAGTTAATAGCTTCAACAGCCCAATAACCTTTATTGGCCAACCTTATTAATCAAGTATAACAAAGATAGATTAATTAATCAATGATTGATTTAACCCAATTGACTATTCAAGTTTTTGTTCCGCAGGGTGTCATCCTACACATCATGTGTTAAGTCCAAATTTAGGGGTTTTACATCGTTGGTTTAATTCAGACTTAACCAACAATGGTGGAGCACCTCCCGACGGAGCCAACAAGTCATCAACAGAATCATCATCCCTGTCATCAGCATCGCCACCGGTCCGTGTCCAGCCCGACCGGCATGCCAAAGCATCCGTGAAGACGCCCAGGTTTAAATACCCTAGGTAGAGCACGTCCGCACTCGTATCTTTGTCTTTTCGTTATCTGTTTTGAGCCGTCTTGATTTCTGTTTTCCGTCGTCTGTATCGTTTTAAGTCACGTTGTCTTGTCCATTTTTTTCTTATTTGTGTTGTAATGAAAGGGAAAATCCTTATTGGACTCTCCTTTTTGAACTCCATGTAAGGGCCCATCATGGCCCTATATAAGGCTATGATGGGACCACATTCAATCTTAGATCTGGAAGTATATTTGCAGTTACGTTCACGTTTTTTTCAGATCTAACCTTGAGTGGAGAAGAAGAAGTTGGAGAAGAGGAGAGGAGAACGAGAAGAGAAAGGAGGAAAGAGATTGCCCAAGGGAATTCACTGGGGAAGGGATCATCAGGTCTTCACGCCCCCCCCCCCCTAAATCTCCTAATTATGTGGGGTCCACATCTGTTGGCCGGTGGTGTGCAGCCAAAATCTCCCGTCATTCCAGCAAGGAACAGGAGGACACCGGAGAAGAAAATGCCTTCCAAAGGCATTTGGCGCGGGAAAAGATGTGCGGGTTTCTTCGTGGATTCATCAGCAGGATTCCTCACTCTACCCTCCATCAGGCGTTCTTCTTGGTGGCCAAGGTGTATCCTGGGTTAATCGGCATTCTCAGATCTATTGTCGCCGCACGAACATTGGGTTGTCTTGCAATCAGATCAGCACAATTCCACCCACGTTGGAAGGGGTCTTGGACCTCTGAACGGCACCGGTGAATGTTGTGTCACTCCTCTTGGACACACCAACTGACTAGTTGATTGAGAGCAACCCGTCCAGTTTCTTTTTGGTCCGCCAGCCAAATCGATTCCACTAAAGATACTGGGCTGAATTAGGCGCTATGAATCTGTGTGCTCACGTCACCGCCATTTGTGACTAGCTGCGGATGCCGACCACCCCGAAGACGGCAGTTCCCTGTCCGGCCAAACCCATCCCTGTGAGCATTCGGTGACTCTACACACTAGTTCGACCACTGATCTATGGAGCAATTCACTGTTAAATCCTTGATCTATGGAGCAATTCACTCTTGCATCGTGTCACCAAACAACACTGGTCTTGTGTGCCTCTCACGCCCCCACTCTCAATTCGCCTGGAGTTCTCCTGCCGCTCCTCCATTTGCTTCGCCCTTGTTTTTTCCCCTTCGTCTCGCTCCAGCATGTGCTGTCTCAGTCTGTGGAGCTACGTCGTGCCCGTCTATAGGCATCTCTCCCTAGTTCTCCTCCTATATGCCCACACTGGCCCGTGCATCGATGAAAATTCTAACGATGAACACCACCACTAATGAGGTACGCCGCTCCTGTTGTTCGCTAGTTATATTACGTCTTACAGTATATTCTCGACTACACTCCACCGTGCTTGGGTTACATTAGGTGAGAGGCATTTCATCGAGAAAACTACATGTTGAGCATCTTTCTAGGTACCGGTCGAGCCCATCTGTTACGTGCGAGCCCCTACGGGCATGTTCCGTTCGGTGCTGTAGTCGCCATCGTCGCTCTGACGAGGGTCAGAAGGTCACTGTCATCGTCACTGGTTGTCTACTTCGGAACTCTGAACTCAGCAGAACCCACTCGTCGGCCCCTGCACGTACGTATCACCTAGGACAATCGCATCACGTAGTTACATTTATTTTAGTGAATTACCAATCGGACGATGTCTTTGATGACATCCGACATCAAACAACATTTATGAAACTTCTCCACTTGAATCTCTATAATTAATATAGGGCAATTAAGAGGTCAATCCATATAGGTAGAAATATAATTTCAGGATTTTTCTCAAGCTTAGAATGAACTAAAATGAGTTTACAAGTGAGAAATAGTATTTTTAAGATTTTTTATTTACATTTAATTTATCTAATTCCCTGTAATTTAAATTGAGACAAAAACACAAAGAAAAACATTATAAATAGTTTAAACTATTTTTCCTAACTTTAATCAACACCTGAAGTTGAAAAAAAATATTTTAAAGCTTTGTGGAATTTAATTTACAACAAAAATCACTAGAAATATTTAAAACGAGAGTTAGAATTTTTAAAAAACTTTACTAAAATTATTAAAACTAATTAGATTAATTTTAGGGATTTTTCCTATTTTTTCAGAATTTTTAGATGCAGAAATGATTTTCCTAATTTTTCCTTATTTTTTCTGATTTAAATGCTGAAAAATGGATAAATTACCTCCTCCAGCGATCTTCAGTGGCAGCGGGGGCAGCTATAGCAGAGGCGGCAGCATGGTAGAGGCAGCAGCAAAGCGGACGCGTCGGCGGCAGAGGTTGCGGCGGAGTGGAGGCGACGGTGGAGACGGCGGTAGTGGAGGTGGTGGCGCCGGCGATTGTGGTGGCGGAGGTAGAGCATTTGGGCCTTAGTGGGTAAGCCTACTAAGAATCAGCCCAATTTGGCTAAGTCAGGAGTTAGCCAAATTGGGCTTGACCCAATAGGGTCAGGACTTAGCCGATTAGGCTAAGTCCTACACAAGGCACTCTTGTGCCCTATGGGCGCACATGCTGCCCTTGTGTCACTTCCACGATTCAAACTTGCTACTATATTAATCTTTGCCTCACAATTCCAATTCATCACTGCTTCTTTCGCATGCTTGCGGCTTTATTGTCAGTTGTGTATGTGCATCTGCCATGGACACAATATTCAATCATCACTGATGTGTACTTCCACTCTTTGATTGTCATTTCTCCTCATGCAACTCCTTGATCATGTCATTAGAGTTTATCTATGAGAACAATATTTATGAAATTTACTTTAAAAATATATAAAGTATAGGAAGAGAAAGGGGTTTGTCAAAAAAAGGAAAATCTGTAAAATCTGAAATGAAGTTTAGGGCTTGGAGTAGGGAGAAATTTTATAAGGGAAGATAATGCTTAAGAATATGATGGATAGTACTAGATGAGATAAATAATCCAAGCTGACATAAGCCTTCTCTTGAAGATTGAGGTCAATAAAGGTAAGGAGGAGAATGATGAAGAGACTTAGCTTGATCCTCCTTGAACGATGGAGGCTATGAGAGGAAGAAAAGGGTTAATGGAGTTAGACCTTCTTGATGGATCCTCACTTGGAAGAGCAAGATCTGAAAGATAAAATGAAACAGATGTCAAATAAGAGGTAAATATAAAGAGTTAAAAGTCTAAATATTGATCATAGAAATGTAAGTAAGATTACCTAATTTCTTGGAATTTTTATATGCATTCCTGAAGTGTAATTATCCTCTCCCAAAGCTCACCAAATCAATCCCAGAAATTCCAAAAACACTTATTTCAGGTGCATGGTGTACAAAATTTTCCTTAAATTTTAATTATGACTGCCTATAAATACCAAAATAAGGGTTTTTAAGTTTAATCAACAAAATATAAATATGTGCTTGCACAAAAAACCTAGCTTGTGATGAAGCCAGATTGTCTCCACATCTAATGGGAATTAAGGATTTAATATTATTTAAATAGTCATTAAAAAGATGAGATCATATAAATATGAAAGCCATTTAGATAAGAAAAATAGTGATGAGGAGATAAAATAAATCATTAGTAGTAAAAAATCATAAATATTAACAATGAAAATTATTAATAATATTAAGATGATTAATATATATTACATTAGATACGAGATAGTGATATAAAGGAGTTAATAAGAATGATTGATACTGGAGATGAAGTGATGATGAGGAGATAAGAAGATAGATGGATAAATATGATAAAACGGTTTACTATTGCAGGTTGATGGGAAGATGACAAAGACATGATCATGTGAAAGGTGTAAAATTTGATATAAGTGTAGATGGATGTGATGTGATGGTGATGATAATATGGTTTTAGGCTAACAATGATGGTGATAATAAATAATGAAGAGTGAGGCTACTTTCTGTAGATCCTTACATCTTTCTTGGACTACAACAATTTGCAAGTGATGGTAAGTCTACCCTCTTCACTTTTGCCTCTCCTCAAACATGCAGGAAACAAAGAAAAAGCTTGACGGATCTTGTAAACTCACTCTCAATTATTCTATAAATGTAAAAGACAAATTTGGGATGATATGGATGAAAAAAGAAGATACGGACAAAGCTACCATCAAAATTTCAGGTCCATTCACTTTCTGGACCTTCTGACATCAAACCTCGAAGTTGGAGCAAATCCTAGCCATTCATTTGTTATTTGGAAAAATAAATTACTCATCAGTAATAAAACTTCTCGATTTCAAAGGAGCCAAGGAAGTTAGTGAAAAATAACCATCATGTGCAAAAATTGGAATTTCTAGCTAATGCATAAACATTTGGTTAATTCAAATAAAAAACATGATAAATTATAAATTAATAAGACTAAAAACATCTAAAATTTATGGAAAAATACATGCATTTATCATGTTATCATCATGCCCTAGAAGATAAAAAGGAGTATTGCAACCCTCTCAGGAAACATATACCATCAATACTTACCAAGTATGCATAGTCCTTCATTTGTGTGGGGCTCCTAAATGACTTAGGATGTGGTTAATCGTCGAATCCTAATTGGTTATTCTGTTTAGTAATAATATGATGAAAATTTTACTCACTCATTGCGTATATTCTTGGACTGAAATTACAAGCAACACATATGCATTATAATGAATATATTATATCAATGAATATCAAATGAGATTTTAAATGTGCAATTGTTGGCATTTGATTTGAACAAATGGTTCAATCACAGTTTTTTGAAATGACTAGTGCAGCTAATCATTACAAACAGGTGTAATTATGGCATTGCAAATCATGATGTCATACCAGTCGGTGATTATAATTGCCTTTTTTCCCCATTGGGTGACATGGACCGTGGAAAAATATACATGATTAAACAATCGTTATTTATAAGTGTTATTAAAACTAGAAAATTCAAAAATATGGGAAGGTGACGTGGTACCATTTGATATGTGTAGGAAGGAAAAACAAATTGTGGTGGCACATCCATGTCACCACATCATATAATTATTACAGGATGTATTTTCTTTGACAAAAATGACATTTGTATGCATGTCATTAAATAAAAGGTTAAAACTGTTGATGTAGTGTGATTCTACGTCACCACATCATACATTACTTATTATTCTGATGTACCATCAAAATGTTGATATAGATACATTACTTATGGGCGCACATCATCATACATTACTTATTAGTATGCATGTCATTAGTATGTATGAGAGCCACGATGAGAGGTAGAGTGCAACGAAGAGGTAGACCCCAGCAATGGAGGCACATTAAGTAAGGAGAATGATGCTTAAGTACTAATGGATGAAGATTGAAGCTGTGTGGACCCCAGTAGGTGTCAATTCTAGGTTTGATGGTTTCATCTATCTTTGGCCCCTAAAGAAACTCACAATATCCTCCACCACTTCTTTGAGGAACATGCATAATAATGTGTCTGGAAATTTCATTATTTCACTCAACTGGGCACTTCTAAGGTTCACATCACCTCCTCCTCTTACTTAGATCAGGAGAAAAAGTCCTCATCCAATTTTGTCTCAAATCCTCAAAATGTGGTATCATTTTACTCAGTCATAGGCACCTCCTCCAGCGAGGTAATGCCTTTTTTCCTATGGATGCGGGTTGTTGATGTAGCCCAAAAGTCCATTTCTTGAGGCCCATTAACAGGCGGTGACTCAAGATGGAGACCTTTCTTGAAGCTAACAAGATATGTAAAAATGTACCTACAGACCTACAAAATACTCTTAACATATTTTTTCCTTACAAAATTCTCAAAGGGTAAATTCTTATTCTAGCAGAATCTGTAGAATATCTTTGCTGAAGCTTTTCAGGCTCTTAATCTTCTGTTCTATCCTGTCTTTTCAAGGGGACTGTCATTTAGTGGCTTATATGTAAGGCCCTTTGTAGCCTTGAAGGATTATAAATTAAGTACTTTATTTTGTTGAAAAACATGTCTCTCCCATCTCTAAGAGTTCTATTTGTTAGAGCATGTTAAAGGCATGAAGAAGCTACTTTTGCAGATTCAAGACATGATGTTTCAAGCAGAACATGGATTGCGGATTTAAGCCGCGATACTACACTATTCCTGCCTTAAGGCTGCACAAGTTGTGAACTAGGGTTCTAATTTTGCCTACTTTTGACTCCATACTGCTCATTTAATCCACCAAAGCCCAAGAAAATATAAGAAGTAAACTACTTGCTTTTATGAAGTCAAGTGGGATAAGCCACTTATTAAGAATACAAATGGAAAATATGGCCTATCATAACATATGAAGTGAAAACAACATTAATTATATTTTCTCCAAGAAATCATGTCAACGTCTGGTTCACTTAAACTAACTCACTTTCAACCAAATGCCTCAAGAATTTTTATCTCTCCTGTGTGTGTAGAACTTGCGTTCTTTTCTATTCGCTGTATCGACTCTCACTGAGGATGAACATCAAGAACAAAGAAATAAATTTAAAAAAAAGTATTTTCTAGTAGCTTACGGATGCACCATACTTAAGGAGCTGAAGATAATTGATGGATCAGTCCCCAGAAAAGTCTTCCAGTCACACTCACTCACCCATTTCACAAAATATTTCACACAAATCTACAACGAAGTTTTTGTTCATGGAAGGCGATAGAATCGATCGAGTAGAGACACCAAGTCCCCAAAATTCAAAGAAAAAATGAAAAGTGTAAGACATCAACATCATCAAACATGTTCATTCCATCTACCGTCCCAGATCCTGCCTTGTGATTTTTGCGGTTTACCCGACTTTTTCAATGAAGAGATTCCTGACAAGACCGGTCACGGCGGCGCAATTAAGCTAGAAAGAACAGAGCGGCGGCGGCGGCGCCGCCGCCCTGGAGGCGATCGCCGCCTTCCAGGAGCAGTTGTGCGCCTCCAAAGCCGTCATCTGGGACGTCATCCGTCCCGGCTCTGATCTCGACCTGGTCAGCACTACAAGCCGTGAAGAAGATTCCACAGCCTTCTCTTCCTCCGCCGCCGGCGCCGCCGTCAACGCGGCGGCGGCGGCGGCGGCGGCGGCGGCTCTGATGGGAGCGGTCCTGCAACGCATGAGCAAGAGCGCGTTCTTCGGAGGAGTCGAAGAAGAGAAGACTTCGCCTTTCTCCCTTTCCTTCTCTGGACTGACTGTCCTATCTTCTTCTTCTTCTTCTTGTTCTTCTTCTTCTTCTTCGTTGTCGAGGAGGCGGAGCTCGAGCTTTCGCCGGCAGCAGGCGGGGCGCTGAAGAAGGCGCTTGAGCTTTCTGAACGCGATCATCTTCCCCAGCGTTAATTTCATCGCTCGATTCGATCTCTGCGAGCTCCGCTTGGCGATGCGGACTTGGCCGATGCAAGTGACTTTGGGGGAAGACGGTTCTTCTCTCCCTTCCCGAAGATCCGCCATTAGCAGAGGGCTCGAGCGAGCTCCCGCGGCGGAAGAAAACGACGAACTCCGCCGCCTCCGCATCCGCGACAGCGGCGGCGCCGCCAGATTCTCCACTCTGGCCGGGCTCGACGCCAACACCAGAGAAACCTTCGACCGCGTTCTCATCATCTTTCCTCCTCCCCCGGCGATCGAAATCAAGATCTGAGACGAAGAAGAAGAAGAAGAAGAGGAGGAGGTTTTGTTGTGAAAGGGTTGACCAGATCCACTTCGAGGGTACCAACTGTCGATGAATTTATTGCTGCCTTAATCGTGGCTCTGATTCCTCTTTTGAATTCTTTTGCACAGTTCCACTGAGAGGAGAGCTTTTGCAGACGGTGAGCTCGAGAATGGCGCGAACTTTCGGCGTTCCGTGGCCGGCTCTCAACGACGGCCTCGCTTACTCCGACGTTGTCAAGTCCGTCGGCGGCGGTGCGTTGTTCGATCGTCGTTTTCGTTTTCTCGGAATGTTTGGGTTATCGGCGATGGATTGAGCGTTTGTTTTTTGCAAGATTTGACGCTGATCCAGTTCTATTCCTCCAAATATGCCAATTCTGCGCCTCCGCAGGGGTAGAAATCTGAAAGTTCGTCCGTATATGATGCCCTAGGTTTTGAATTCTTCGCTCACTGCTCTCTCTCATTCCGCAGTTGGCTTCTGAGGATCGCGAATGGGCAGGTTAAGCAACATTTACCGCAGCCTTCTGTCGTCGTTCCTGCTCATTTTGTAGATCAATCTTTGCACAGGTAACCATTGATGATCATGTTGTCACCGATCCCGAAACGAAGCTCAGGTTCGTATCCCTTGCTTTGGGTTTTTCGCCATCTGCTTATTATCATTCTTCTTCAACGGATCTTGTAATTGATGTATTGCTTCTATTGATCAGAGTTGGATCGGTGCTCGTTTACCGTCGATTGCCGTGGGAAGAGCCGTCTGCTCCTTATTCGCTGGAAGTCCTCTACGAAGACGATGAACTCGTAATCAACGAATGAGTTGCTCTAGATTCTGGTTTTTCTTTATAGTTTCTGTTTGAAGATTTTGATTTTTGCTTGGCTTTTTTTTTGCATTTTCAGTTGGCGTTGAACAAACCGTCTGGCTTGCAAGTCTTGCCAGGAGGTCTTTTCCAACAGCGAACTGTTCTTACCCAGCTTCAGTGGGAGGCTTGCAAATTCATTGCTTCCTCAACGGCGCCTGAAATTTCTAAAGTGCAGAATCAACACCCCGTACCTGTTCATCGCTTGGGAAGGGGGACCTCAGGTTTTTTGACGCTCTGCATTTGAAAGCGTTTCTCCTTTTTCTATTAATTTTTCTTCCTTGATCTTTCTCTGACTTTAGAAATTATGGTTAATAATGCGAAAGAGTATTCTTACGCGGCCATGGCCAGCAAGTCGTCATCTCGGAGGAAATTCCGGATGGATTTCGTCGGTTTTTTTAAAAAAAATATGCCGAGATCATTGACCTATTTATTCTTTATCGCTCTACTGTTTTGTCGACCATCTATTTGATTATTTCATCTATGATTCCTCAGGAATAAAGTGTGTCGGTCGTTTTTATCATTGAAGAATGATTCTTTTACTCTAATTTCATCAATGTTGGTGGTTCTGCAACTATTTTTTGGTGATTATATTTTGCTATATTAATCTGGCCGAGATTTGGGACTCAGGAATTCTGCTGTGCGCGAAGACAAAGCGTGCAAAAGTTGAACTGGCGTCTTATTTTGCAGACGGTACTTCAGTTGTGAAACAAGGGTGTGAATATACTACTTATCTTTGAATCATTTTTGTCGGATTACGTTTCTTAATGTCACTCAGCTGTCCTAGAGAAGAACATTCCCAAAATTTTCATTATACAAGAAAATCCATGTCAATGATGTAAAATGTTGCTATTCATCTGAATCCTATTTTCTAAAACTGAGCCCCGGAAATATATTCAGCCCATAAAAAACCGAAAATATTCCGCTTGAAGATTACTAAAAATATTTTTTTATTTTCAGGGAAACTCATGCTCATCCTGGTTGTGTGAGAAAAATAAGCAAGTTCTATTTGGCACTGGTGGGGGGAATAATTGATAAAGACGAGGTAAAGAAGATTTTTGACTTCAATCACAATATATTACATGTTATCCATTGCCTTTCTGAACATTGATAAATATTAAAAATTTATCCGAAGGTTTTAATCGAAAGTCCCATAGGCATCATCCATTACCCGGGTGTGGCAAAAGGGCTCTATGCCGCATCTGCTTCAGGTCTTACTTATTCAGCCTCTCCGAATCATCTTCAACTATCTCTTTTTAATCATTATAACGTGCATTTTTCTCGTTTATTCCAGGGAAGCCGGCTCTAAGCAAGGTGACTGTCCGGGAGAGGAACTTGGAGCGAAACCAAACTCTGGTGCAGGTACTTGTTGATTTTTACCATTTATTTCTCTGATGGAAAATAACTATGATTGATCGGGAAACACATTAATCAGGTTGAGATTCAGACTGGACGACCGCATCAGATCCGTATTCATCTCGCTTTTATGGGCCACCCTCTCGTAGGTGCGTTTAAAGAAATCATCATAGAATAAATGGACAAATAAATAATCAGTCGCGAATGGCGATATCAGGTGATCCCCTTTACGCTGCTGGAGGACGTCCGACGAGCATTCCGTCTGATCACAACAATACGGACTTCGCAGAAGACGGGTAACTCTAACTTCTTCGATTCCCAAGCCCTTAATCTCGGATTAGCCGGATAAGCATCCCCTTCATTGGCGCTTAATTAACAGTGGTTACTGCAAGCCTTCCGACCCTCTGCCCGGCGACTGCGGCTACCATCTTCACGCCCACAGGCTGATCCTGCGCCACCCCAGCACGAGCCAGGTAACCCCGGCCCTCCCCGACCGTCGGATGGCATCAAGAGGCTCATCACAGCCGTCCGATTCGGCAGATGATCGAGATCTCGGCGCCGCCGCCTGCCGCGCTCCGCCAATCAGAGGCGGCCGGGTCAACGGGGTGGTCTCCGGCGACGGACTAGAACAGGAACTGGGCTTGGGCCGCATTCATTGGCCCGTCCGGCCTTCGTTTTTACCGTTGGCTGTACACGTGCCGGCTGTCAGCGCCACATGTCCCATCATCACTCCACTATCCTCCTCGGATTCCCCTTCTTCTCGGTGCTCGTCTCATCGTCTTTCTCACTCTCGGCGCGGGCCATGGAAGCGGCTTGGCGAGCCGGCTGAGGAAGATGGCGTGGTGGTTCGTACTGGCGGTGTTGGCGGCGGCGGCGGCGGCGGCGGAGGACGGCAGCGGCGGAGGAACGAGCTTCGACTTGGGGGGGCTGTCTCTGGGGAGTCTGAGGCTGCTTGGAGACGCCCACCTGAGCAACGGCAGCATCCGCCTCTCGTCCGAGCTGCCCGTGCCCAACAGCGGCGCGGGCCGGGCGCTGTACGCCGGCCCGGTCCGGTTCCGCCACGCGGCCAGCCGCCGGGCTCTCTCCTTCTCCACCTTCTTCTCCTTCTCTGTCTCCCACTTGAACCCCTCCTCCGTCGGCGGCGGGCTCGCCTTCCTGCTCGCCGCCGACGACCGCGGGCTCGGCCCCGCCGGACCCTTCCTCGGCCTCCCCGACGGCGGGCTCTTCTTCGCCGTCGAGTTCGACACGCTCATGGACCCGCAGCTGGGCGACATCAGCGGCAACCACGTCGGCGTGGACCTCAGCTCCGTCGTCTCCGCCGCCGCCGCTGACCTTCCCGTTGACCTCAAGAGCGGCGACCCGGTCTACTCCTGGGTCGACTACGACGGCGCCGCCTTGCTCCTCCGCGTCTTCGTCTCCACCGCCGCCACCCGCCCCGCCGACCCCGCCGTCTCCCTCCCCATCGACCTCTCCCGCTTTGTCAATGACTTCATGTTCGTGGGCTTCTCCGCCGCCACCCAGGCCAGCACCGAGGCCCACGACATCCACTGGTGGACCTTCTCCTCCGCCGGGCAGGCTGCGCCGCCTCCAGCGGCCCCGCCCGCCCCGGCCGACTCCGCCTCCTCCACTGTCTGCGCCAGGAATGGACTCTGCCGGCGGGGACCCGGGGTGGTGGCCGGAGTGGCCACCGGCGGCGCATTCTTCCTCGCCGCCTTCGCCGGCGCCGTTGTCTGGGCAACCCGCCGGCGCCGTCCCGGCGCCGGCGTTAATCTCGCGGTGGAGATGGTGAGCTCGCCACGGGAGTACAGCTACCGGGAGCTCTGCGCCGCCACCAAGGGATTCCACGCGGCGCGGATAATTGGGCACGGCGCCTTCGGCACGGTGTACAAGGGCGTCGCCGCCGAGACCAGCGCCGCGCTGGCCGTGAAGCGCTGCACCAGCCTCGGCGGCGGTGCGGAGTTCTACTCAGAGCTGACCATCATCGCCGGGCTGCGGCACCGGAACCTGGTCCGGCTCCAGGGCTGGTGCATGGACAAAGGCGAAATTCTTCTCGTTTATGACTACATGCCCAACGGCAGCCTGGACCAGGCCCTCCACGGGTCGGCCGCGCCGCCCCTCCCCTGGCGGCGCCGCCGCCGCATCCTGGCCGGGGTCGCGGCAGCGCTGGCGTACCTCCACCGGGAGTGCGAGAAGCAGGTGATCCACCGCGACGTGAAGTCCAGCAACGTGATGCTGGACGAGGGCTTCGAGGCCCGGCTCGGGGACTTCGGGCTGGCCCGCCAGGCGGACCACGGCCGGTCGCCGGACGCGGCGGCCGCGGCCGGCACCATGGGCTACCTCGCGCCCGAGTACCTGCTCACGGGCCGGGCCACGGAGAAGAGCGACGCGTTCAGCTTCGGGGTGCTGGTTCTGGAGGTGGCGAGCGGGCGGCGGCCGATCGGCGGTGCCGCGGGCAGCCTGGTGGAGTGGGTGTGGGGCCTGCAGGCGGAGGGCCGGCTGGCGGCGGCGGCAGACGGGAGGTTGATGGGCGAGTACGACGAGGCGGAGATGAAGGCCGGGCTGGCCGTGGGCTTGCTCTGCGCGCACCCGGACCCGGCGGTCCGGCCCACCATGAGGAGCGCGGGCCAGATGCTCACCGGAGAGGCCGCGCCGCCGGTCCTACCCCTGACCAAACCTTCCATGAGCGTCGGCAGCAGCAGCCACCACCTCCTGCTGAGCTTGCAGGACAGCGACTCCGACTGTAACGCCCTGGCGCCGCTCTCCTCGTCGTCCTCCTCCTCGTCCCGTCTTGGCGACGATACCATAACCAGACGCGAGTGATTCCCCTTAGCTTACACGGCCGGGTACATAGAATTTCGATTTTTTTCGTAGGAGTGCGCGAATATTCATTCACTCCTGCGGGCTTCTCTCTTTCTTTTCCTTTCTGACGCTGACTCAGTAACTGAAGGGGTTACGTGGATCGTTGATAGTAGACGAGCTAACAACGACGTTGTACCAGACCCGTCACCTGACTGGTGGCAAGAAATGAAGAAAGAGACTGTTGTTTCGTCCGACTGTGAATTACGTGTCCTCCCGAAACGCTCCCCTAATTCTTTTTTTTTGTCCGTGCTGTATTATCCTCCGTAGTTTGAAAGTTTTGACGAATGAAAGGATCATCAACGGCAAGCATTTAAGTGATAATAAAAGCGGTCAAGACCCGTCGATACACGTTTACTGCTATATCAACCTGTGGTTCCCTCTCCCATTCTTGTTTGCCTCGTATTTCCATAGATGACCATGCACACCAGTAGGTGTTAATATAGACACCATAAAAGAGCAATCCTGAGTTTGATCGAAAAATAACGCCAGGTGACAAAGGTGGCGGTGTTTGGACACCGGTCAACTTATTCACTTTATACTTTTCCTTCTTGTTTCTATTTAGTTTGCCATTTTTATTTGGGGCATTCGAAAGACGTAAGTTGAGCCTCTTTCTTGCTCTATCCCCTCCCTCTCTTGAAGTATTCAGGAGATACTGGTGAAAAATTCATTTCAAGGCCCGAGTTAAAATCCCTACGTTGACGCCTCTGGTGATAGTCCAAGAACTACGATGAAAGGCGCCAGTTTGATAAACTCGGTCCAAACAAAATCAGTCCATGTTCAAACACCACAGTATGACATCTAATGCCGAATAGAATATTTTCGTGTTGAATGGATTGAGCAAGCATCTTTGATACCTATGAGAATTTGACTATTAATTATCAACCCTAAGACTTTGTATCTGAGTTTCTCAGGAGATTTTTCCACATGACATATAAAAAGGGATAATTTTTCAGGTCAATTAAAAAGTATTTGACCAGTGTAAATACAGGACCAATGAGAATTTAAGGAGAGGTTACTGAGTAAAACAACGTTCTAAATTTGAGAGTGCGGGCAAAATCCCTTCTACTTTCTAACATGTTTTCTTTTAAGATTTTTCAAGGCCATATTTAATAAGTTATTGAGTTCATTTTGCCAATAACATAAGGTTATTACGGAAAATTTGACACCTTAAATCGAAATATTTATGTGTGATAGTTTCCCTAATTTTTTCTTTAGCCACCTATATACACAAATGACTAACATGAACTTAATGGCATAGACAATGGTATTTTGGTCATAATGTGGAATTTAATCCGTGAACATCACCAATATATTATTTGAAGAAATATATAATTGAATTGAACAGCGAGAATTATTTAACTGTTGGCTTAATTCTGAATGTGGGATAGAGACATAGGTCCAAATAGACATAAATGGGACTGACGAGAGAAAGTTCTCTCTCAAAGTAACCTCTTTATCTATCTGATATCATGATTTCATCACATACACCTTCAATTTATTTATTCGTGAGATCTATCCGGGATAAGTTATCAAACATCAACTGTTCAAAGTTCTAACCAACTTGACGGCAAACTGAATACCATAAAATTATTGAATGTGGTAGAGAAAGAGGAATACATTACTCTCACTAACTGTTGAACTCTATGTTGGGCTACTAAAAACTTATCATATTTTATCCAAGGTAATACAAAAAAAAATTGTAAAATATCACTCAATTTGGTCTAGAGTAAGGGCTGACATGCATAGACTTTGGTGATAAGTCCAAATTTAGGGATATTTTAGTCATTATTAAATTCAGATTTCATCATAGCCACTCTGAGTCTATGGCAATAAAGGGGTCAATCTAGAAAGATGTCAGAATTTAATTTATTAATTTATAGCTCTAATAACAGCATAGTAAATTTTATAAATAAGAAATGTATTTTAAGATTGCATAATATTTTAGATAAAGTAATAGTAGTGAAATCCTTGAAAGTCAATAAGCAAAATGATTTGTATTGTTTTAAACTGTTTATACTATTATTAAATAAAATAATGAAATTACCTTGGTGGCTCTCAGTAGTGGTCAGCATAGGAATGACAGGGGGTTGTTGGGCCTGTGTAGTTTACTCACACCAGATGGCAGGTGCTCCTTATGCAAGATGTGGCAGTTAATAGCTGTTCAAACTGGGTACAAAATAATATTCTCCAGAAATTTTCTACAGAATTATTCCATATTTATTGGGTATCCTATGCACAATACTGACTCGAGAACTACCTGAAACAATATAAATCACATCAGCATTCAACCATCTCAGAATTTTTGCTTTTGAAACTAGTCGTATGTGAGAGTTTAATCTCCCTTTACTCTCCTTATGGCCTCAAATTCTGCTCAACAAAAAATATATTTTCAATAGACGGAGATAATTCATTTAAAGTCATCAAATTTCCATATTATATATAATTTATGCTTCCCCAGAACAACCATTGAATCATGTTCAGCATTCAAGTTTATCAAAATAATAAATAACATGGAAGTTTTCCTTAGGATCTAGTAATTCATATTTCAAGGAATAATCTAAAGGCTATAATTATATATTTTTATTGGGAGAAAGAAATGGAAATATATGTATCCCACAAGCCAGTCAAATATTCCATTTTTTTCAATATTCACTAATTCAATATATCTGTATAATGCACATATGATTCATTACTATAAATATTTTAGGCTTAACAACAATATTGATAACAAATTTTCCACTTAATACTCTATGGATAATACAGGCAAAGTAATGGGTCTATCCAAAGGTAGGTAGAAATTTTGATTTTGGAAATTTAAAGCCTAGAAATCAAAGAAAAAAGGTTAGTGTGTAAAATTTATATTTCGTGTTTTGTTTTGGAGTTTATAACATTTGTATTCTGCATAAAGGTTTGAAAATAACTTAAAATATTTTTATATAGTTAATCCACAATTTATTTAATATTTTAAAGGATATGTATACTTTTGGATTTTTATGTTTTTGCGGAACTAAATTCAAAGCAAAAATGAGAAGAAATCATAGGTAAGAAAGAGGATGTGATCCAACCAGATGGTTGAACAAAGATGAAATGGAATAACAAATTGTGAGGTTAAATGGATGTGTTCTCTACATCCTTTAGGTGTAGAGACTTAAGATATCCTGTAAGGTTTAGAGAGAGAAAATTTTGATTCTATACAGAAGAAGCATAGACAATGTGAAGCTTAAAAGATGAAGTGACTTAAAATGAAAAAAATTTAGGGAAAATAGATGTGGATGATGCTGAAACTTTACATCAAGGTTCATAGATGGTTGATGCTCATGTATCGAGGCCCCAGTTCCTATTCTCAAACTTGGATATTATTATGTCGACATGATCCAAAGGATGAAAACTTGAAAACACTTACTTCAACCAGGTTAAATAACTAGAATCATAGAGAGCCTTGCCGTGTTAGCTAGCCCCTGATAGAGTATGTTAAGAATGAGGGAGAGAGAGAGAAAGAGGAAGAGAATTTTATGCATAGATTATTATGAAAAATCTACGTTGGTTATGATGTAAAATGACCTTCTATTTTTTCATATTTCCTCGTATCCCTTCCTCTTTTCCCATTACTTGATTTTGAATTTCTGAAGCTCCTTATTTTTGATTTTATGGTCCTAATTAAAATGGAAGTTAGAGGGAACTGGAAATGGATCCAAGATGTGGCTTACACCTTCTCTTCAAGCCAAAATCTAGAGTTTCTCTAATTTGGCATAATAGCCCGTAGAAATAGCTATTAAGTCACATAAGATACCCTAGTTCCATCACACAATTTAATTATTGTGAATTTTTACACACTTGACTTGAAAATGTTCACCAATAATGAAAATACTTGACATTGAAGTCAAGCAAGGTTATTCAAAAATACCGACCGTACGCATAAAGTGATGTTTATTTAAAATTCAGAAATACAAAAATTATCTTGTTAAATATTTCCATGATTAAACATTTGGATGATTAAATTAATTCAAAAACCATAGAAGTATAGGCACATTTATCATGGTATTAGTGATGCGTATCATGAAGTCCATGAATACATGATATGACTAAGTGAATTATGATGAGATCATAATATAGAGATAACTAGCCTTTCATAATAACTAAATTGTATTCAAATGAAAATTATCTCAATTGGATAGCACCATGTAGTCTCAGTCGTCGGATGATATGCCGATATCATAGCCATTAGTGTAGAAACATTAAGGATAGATATTGGGTACCCTTTAGGGGATAGATTTATTGACTTGATATTTATAAATCCCTTAATGGTATATACCTAATTGTCAAATAACTTTGATTCATACATATCAAGCCCCATAAGTCTATACAACAGATCCAACGGCAAGCAGTATTTCAAAAAATATGTGTGGAATATCCAAACTTGAATTCCCATAACGAAATTCAGGACTGATGTTTACACTCACACCTGAATTGAATAAGAACTAGAAAACATCTTTAGAGGATAGAGTTTATTGAATAAGAACTCTATCGCACATAACGAAATGAGCTCTTAGATATTTTATTTTTAGGAATGTTATTTATAAGATTATGACAAACATTTTAATTTTTTAACTATTTTATATTTCCAAATAAAATTTCAAAATTCCTTCACATATTTAGAAAAAAGGAAGGAATTAATTTGATCGCATGATGTAACACGACGGTCAGAATTGACACTTCGTGTTACGTCCGGAGGGTAGACAGTAAAGAAGATGTTAATGACATGAAATAATGTATATGATTTCGGAAAATAATAACGAGAAGTACACCAGTCATTGAAGGATACGAGATGCAATTCAATTGGGCGACACGTGACGGGTTTTGACACGATCACGCTCCCAATGACCCGTGATGTAGGGGGCGTCTCGTTCGTGAGCGTCCACACTGTCACCGAGAACGATACCAGCCCAACACCGACAAGGATAGATTCTATCACGAATAACGATGACTAGTCCAAACAAGTTTAAACTCACTCGAGGCAGCGAAGCAATCGAAACATCGGCACTGAAAGAAATAATCAACACTGTAAAGGATAGGGGACCGAACAAACCTGCAACTTTGGACAATATGTATGACAGGTCGTATCCGCAAGACAGACTCGAGTACTGTCTCAGCTTTCAACCGAAAGTAATTCTCAAACTAGGGTTAGTCTCACCATAAAGATGATGTGGAAGGGAGTCAGCCGAAGTGAATGGATCAACCAATGAAGTAGCAGTCCACATGGTGTCAGATTAGTGTGGCATCTCGATCAGTTGTTGTCTCGATCAATCAAGATGCCAGTTGCCCGGATGACATAATTATACAAAAGATGTGGATATAGAATACAAATATGTCTAATGTTCAATAGGGCAATGAATAATACAGGAACAGTGCATCCGTTTTTTTTTGGGGAGTTAAAGACGACAAGATGTGCTCACGATGATAGCCGATGAGAGAGTCAAAAGGATGACTGGAGATCAATAAACCGTTCCACGGCCCCGTTAATCCACGTTAATCCACGTTCGGTGCTGAACGGACGAGATCACAAGGAAAGGTGATCGGAAGGAGCAATCATGGAAGAAGGATGAGGGGAATCCACCGCAGTTGAGAATCCCGTTGAATGACGACGGTAAATTCTCAAACTGTAACGAATTTGATCGCCAATATTATCTTCACCGTACTAGGGTTAAATTCCGATTGGGCGTAGAGAAACCGGCGAGCGCAGAAGCAATTGTTCGGCAGTTGTTGGAGACCGTCCCAGCGATTACACGGAGGAAAATCCGACGAGACAGAACGCCCACAATGCCAAGTCAACAGTTCACCGCCGAAATCGTTCAGATCATGGAACGGTGATTCCACCGAATGTTGGCAAAATAACAAATCAAGGCGTTACGAGACAGACCAACGAGCTTAATCTTGATGGAGAGGAGAAGAATAGACGCCCAATAGATATCCTAGAGCTTTGGAATGTAAAAAGGAAGAACTGAAGAGGTTCCATCGTCGTTCTTGGCAAAGCAAACCCTTCCCGTCGAGAACAAAGGTCATCGATCGCAGGACCTTCTCCTTGATCGTAATCTGTCGTGGGTCCAACCCAATAGAAGAAGGAAAAGAGAAGGAAAACAAAAGAACAACTCGAATTTCTTCAAACACCTATCTCTTCTAACAAGGAACAGTAACTTCGAATTTCAGATCTGGGAATTCTTCAAAGGGCAAATACTACGAAACAGAATCAACTTTTGTTTTTGTCAGCCGGGCAGCATGAACTTTCATGCTTGTCCAAAAAATAGCAAGAACCAATAAGAAGACGCCAAGTGGCGTCTTCTTTTCCCCCAACAGCAGGCAACTCATGACGTGGCTTCCACCGTGGCAGCCAGGTGGACTCCACGGTGGCATCCACGTCTCCGGCCGCCGCCGACGCCACTCGTCTCCGTCCGCCCACGCCGCCGCCGCCCGTCTCCGTCCGCCGCCGCCGCGTGTACCTGTGCGGTTTTACCAGCGCAATTCATTGACACACCGCCATGTCACCTCCCGTGCATGCGCTTTGTATGCGAAGCTCAGGTGTTGTGCTCACCGCCCATGAGACCAATATGCCTACAACATTTAGGGCGTCGGATTCTCTTCCAACTACCAAGATTTGGCCATGTGGCTACCCGAAATCTATCTCTTGGCGTTTTGCGCTTAAGTCCCTGATAAAATTTGCATGCGCAAATTGATGCCACCCAAACATATTTGTACATATGCCTGTCCACTTTTTCTCTCCTCCATGTTTTCTAAAAAAACATTAAAAAATCATAGAAAAATTCCGATAAGTTCAATAAAACCCTCCAAATAATTTTATTGGATTTTTACACCTTCAACGTGCGACCAAGAGCTGTTTTAAGGGTATATTGGCAACCACAATTTAAAAATTACTTTAAATTCCTATTTTTATCGTAATTATATATTTTTCTATTTAAAAATTCATTTGATCCTCAAGTAAATTCCTAAAAAATCCAATCAATTTCTATAAAAATCTAGAAAATTTGGTAATTCATCCCCACATTAATTAACATTAAAATTAATTTTTAAACCTTCTATTTTGATTTAAATAGAATTATTCCAAGCTTAAATAAATTCCATAAAATTTATAAATTAACAGAAAATTAGGGAAAAATCAGAAGTTACTTGGAAACATTAATTAACATGTAAATTATATGATAACAGCCCCATTTTAAAATATTTAAATGCATAAATTTTTGCTAATTACTTGAATTAAATAGCAAATTTAGGGTGTTATCAGAATTCAGACGCAATATCATTAGTTTTCTTCATTTAAATGATATCTTTTAGTTCAAGATCAGTGGACTCAATGCTTTTAGAATTAGGACTGCTCATAAAACACCATAATATTGAAAGGATTAATGACTCAAGGTCAATTAGAAGAACATACTTCTGAAGTCTTCCTTTAGCTGTGATGAACTAAAGTTTGGGTGTTAGTTTGTGATTGATAATTGAGGTAATCAAATATATAAGCTATAAGATAATCAAATTTTGAGATGAGAGGTGATAATTATAGGCAGATGTAATAATTAGTGTATATAAATGTGTAATTATATATGGAAACGACGGATGCTAGTGATGATGGGGAATATGGATAAGATATGATGGATGGCTTTTGCAGTATGGATGTGCATAAATGGATATGATGGATGGATGGTGAGAATAATATGACAATGGAAGTGAAAGGAACTCACCATATATTTTTAATTTCTGTTGGGATCAAGGTGATTTGTGGCAGGAGGGGTGCCCTACCATTTCTATTTTTTCTTCAAAATTATATCAATGATTTTCTCCACGAAAAACTTGATGGATCTTAAAATCACCTTTTATCTAGATTGGAGAAGAGAGAGAGAGAGACAAAGCTAGCCTCAATGTTTAGCTGAAATTCACATTGGATATTCATATATCACGTTTTGAAGAATAAACATTCTAAGATGTTAGGTATTTCTTTCTCCTCATCCTCCATGTGTCAGGGCACCAGAAAATCAGAATAATTGTCAAAATCACTAAAGATTCTGCTCAAATCTATGCAATTAATCATCATGATCCATGTGTCAATCCACGTCCTAAGATTATCTGAAAAGTGTGTTATAGCATAAATTTGGTCTCCTACAAACCAAATTTGCCTTTAGTCTACACTTTTCCCCATCTTTGAGTCATATTTATGGCAATTTCAGTTTTTGCTCTTTTCGTACTGACTGGTACCCAACATTATACTGTGTTTATTATGAATACGCCAACAGGTCCCCCTCATAACAAATTAAATGAATTTCATATCATGAGTGGCCCAGTATGGCATCACAATTTGTGATGCCCTAACGGTACCTATTTGTAATGGTTAGTGACCTGAATAGGGAAGGTCACAATCCAGTCTCGTGCTGGTTTTAGCAGAAACCTAAACCTAGACCTAAATTTTGGTCCAGTCTTGGTCTGTTCAAGGATTGATACGTCTAATTTTGTTCTTGTCATGTTGACTATTTAATTTGATTTTTTTGAAAAAAAAAAAGCTAAATGTTTATATTAAAAGATAAATGTGCAACTTCACTCATTGAACCAATAAAATAAATCAAAAAAAAATCTTCACATGATTTTCCATGAGAGGAATAAATTCATATATGGATCAATTACACAACTTTCTCTACGCTAAACTTTGTAATTAGTAGAAAGCCAATCTTGAGAAACGTAAATTCATCTATGGACCGACTACACTAAACTTTATCTACCCTTCAAGTTATATGTTTCTCAAGCTGGATGGAAAATAAGATATAGTTATGGACTGAAAGGGAGTAAAAAATGTGGGTTCTAATCAGAGAGGGAGAGGGAGAGTATAGAACGGAAATATACTGATGTAGATAAACGGATGGATATAAAGATGAGGATTGAGTCCCATGGGAAAAGAGAGTGATTGAGAGAGGGCGAGAGTGTGTGAATGAAAGAGAGAGTTGGATAAAGGGAGAGAGGGGAAGAGAGTAAGAGGGAAAATTAAAAAGTTAGGGAGGGAAACAGAGTGAAAAACAAATAGATAGATGTGAGTAGAGGGAGAGTGATACAGAAATAGAGATAGAGAAGGGAACAGGGTGACAGGAAAAAGAGATCACTAAATAGGGAGAGAGAGTGAGGAGAAAAAGAGATAACAAGAAAGGGGAAAAGAATTAGGGAAAAAGAGATAAGAAAAGGGGGGTAGTGAGAGGGAAAAGAAATAACTGCTGAGTGGGATAAAGCGAGAGGGTGATAAACTCAATCAAAGGGTAAAATTACGTCAATATGATTTGAGTTTAAGCAATAATAGTTGTAAATATTTACTCATAAAAATTTGATTAGTTAGTGATGAGAAATGGTCATCTACATCAAAAAAAGATATTAGGGAAATAGCTTCCTCTATAGGGTGAATTTGAGAAGGTGAGATGGAATATGTATAGCATAAGAGATACTGATAGGACGAAAATAATGATCAAAGATAAAGATAGCAGTAATTTAAGAAGATGGGATGAGTATTGTACGACTAATGGATCATGATCCAGAGAGTGGAAACTATAGCATGGGATGAAGGAAGATGTGAAGCGGTGTCAGTGAGACGAGATGAGAATTCACGACAAGAAATACCTAATTTAGGGTTTACTGACTTAGTGTTTAATTGAATATAGGAGGATGTGAAGGTGAGACAGAGTAGAAAAAATGGGGCGAGACATGGTGGAAGTAGGAATAGAGTAATGGATAACACGGGGGAAGTTAGATATTTAAGTGTTCTGAAATAAATAGAAAGGGGATATGTGATATATTTAACACTTCCCTCTCTTCTCTAATCCTCGAGGATTTCAACGAATTATGTTTGTGGGGACGATGAGGAGATACATCTTTGTAAAGATGGATAGTTGGACATGAACGGCACAAAGAGATTCATCTAAGGAGCCTGGTGATAGTAGATGATGTTCATGTAAGGTGATATGATAGTGTAGTGATTTCACTTTGAGAAAATTGTATTCATTTTATTTTTTGTTGTGTGAATCATTTAGAATCATCAATATAGCTTATAAAACTCAACATTCCCTTCATTTAAGATATTGCTGATGAATAATCGGATATATAATTATCTTTTAGCTCTAAAAAACTTTCTTTTTATCCTTAGAACAAACTTATCAAAATGTCACGGGAGAAACTTATCAAAATTTTTATAGCCTTTCCTTTGACATTTTTTTGGAAAAAATATAGAAAGGAAAATATCAGAAAATAAGGAAATTGAAAGGCGGGCAGTTGTGCCCAAACAGGCCACACAGGCTGTTCCCCACGACTGATAAATCAAACTGTTCGGGAACTGAACTAGGATGAAACTCATCCTCCTCTCTGAGAAACTCATCTCTTTTATCTCATGGACACCAGTGAGTCGCAACAACACAATTACATGATTTACAGAAAATTAGACCCACGATTCATAAGGAAATCATATTATCCACAGGATTAAATTCACCAGAAATCTTGGCAAGAGCAGAATCCGCCACTGAAATGATGGAAGCGGCTTGCATCCCTTATCACTAGCTCCCTGCCATACACCAGTGATACAGCTTTACAAAATCCATGGCAGTCGCCACAGACACGGAGATTCTTCATGACATGGATAGAATTCCAGGAAGGAAGGTTCATCAAGCCAAAGGCAATGGCCAGCTTCTCACTATGATGGCCGCGCGCTGTCCCCTTATCCTCATAACCCCAAGCTCTTAAACTAATAGTTATCATATTTAATGCAACCATTACATCCGCAATCTTCGGATGATTCGATTCATCAGCAGCAAAAACATGGATTTTTCCGTCGAACTCCAACCAGCTGCAACCTGGGCTTTTCTTGATACCCCGCTCTTTCATAAGCTTCCTCATTCCTGCTGTGGCATTCACCATGCCCGACTCTGCGTAGACGTGAGAGAGAAGGGAAAACCCTCCTGCATGAGTGGAATCAAGCTTCAACAGATTCTCCATGGCGATCTCCGCAAGCTCAACTCTGGAGTGGGTTCTACACGAACTCAGCAATGCTCCCCAGATCTCAACGGACGGCTGGATTTCCATCTCGTCTATCATCTTCTTCGCCTCTTCCACCAGGCCGGACCGGCCCAAGAGGTCAACCATGCATGCAAAATGCTCTTGAGCCGGTTCAATATTACGATAACTCCCCATGCAAGAGAAGTAGTATTTTCCCTCTGTCACGAGCCCTGCATGCCGACAAGCAGAGAGAAGCCCGAGAAAGGTGACGGAATCAGGGTTTATCCCCGTCTGTAGCATGCATTCGAAGGACTGCAGGGCTTTCCGCGCAAACCCATTTTGCGCATACCCAGAAATTATCGTGTTCCAAGAGACTAAGTCCTTCACACCGATAGAATCAAAGATCTTGCGCGCTTCTTCTATCTTCCCGCATTTTGCGTAAAATTTGACGGCCGAGTTAGCGACCGCGACGTCCGAGTCAAGCCCGAGTCTGGCACTATGAGATAACAGCTGCTTGCCGAGGTTCAAAACAGCCAAGTCCGCGCAGACGGAGAAGAGAATAGCGAACGTGACGGAGTCAGGCCGCGCCTCTTCTTCTCTGAGCATGCAGACGTACATCTTCATCACTTCCTCCCTGCGGCCATTTTTAACGAACGACTCCAAGATTACGTTCCAGGACAACACATTTCTCAAAGTCATTGACTGGAAGATGATGCGAACATAGTGAAAAATCCCCGTTTTCGAGTACATGCCCATCAACGCATTGGCGACGATTGTACAAGTCGCGTAACCCGTCTTAGAGACAAGCCCGTGTAGCTGAATTCCAAGCACCAGGTGATCTTTAGAGGAGCAAGCTCCAAGAAACTGGGAAAAGCTCGTTCTATCGGGCGCCAAGGGCACCATCCTCATCTGATTAAACAAAGTAATGGCCTTTTCATGATATCCAGACTGCGCAAAGAGAGAGATTACGGCAGTCCAAGATTCGATACTGGGTCGAGTCAGTTCATCGAAGGCCTTCCCCGCAGCTTCCAAATCCCTCGTTTTGGCGTAGCTGTTCAACAGCGCGTGCCCAAGAGATGTATCCGCCGTTGAATGGAGCTTGATGATCTGTGCATGGACGGCGACGGAAGATTCAAGAGCAGCTGCATAAGTTACTGGGTCGGATTTGTATCCTTGCCTGTTCATCTCTGAAAACATAGAAATGGCATCTTCCCGGAACCCATGCTGGTTCAACGACGAGATGATGATATTCCATGATACCGTGTTTCTTTCAGGCATCATATGGAATAGTTCGAGAGCGTTGTTCAGGGTTGACGACGACTTCGAGAGTCCGAAGATCATGCTGTTCCAGCAGAAGAGAGTAGGCTTCTCCATCGTGTAAAGCTGTATTACGGCTTGATGGATGTACCCGTATTTGACGTACATGTCGAGAATGGAAACTTGAATTTGGGGATTTTGGGAAGAACTGAGCTTTGAGACGAGGCCGTGAAGCTGGGGCGCAAGCTCGGGGGTAGATCCGAGTGCAGCGCAAGCCTTCATGGCGCAAGAGAAGGTGATCCGATTGGGTGGCGGATAAGATTTTCGAATCATGGAAATGAAGAGATTCAGACTTTGGTGATACTCACCATTGCGGAAGGAACCCGACATGAGAATGTTCCAGGAACAGACGTCTGGATGGGGCATTTCGGCGAACAGTCGTCGGGCTTCGTCGGTCCGTCCGTGGTCGGAGAGAACGCCGATCATGGCGTTCCAGGAGTATGAATTTTGAACTGGAATGGAGAGGAAGACGCGATGGGCATCTTCGGGAGAGCCGCAGGCCGCGTATGTTATGAGCATTTGATTCTGTAGGAATGTGGAGGCCGAGCCGGCAAAGACGATGATCTGAGCGTGGATCTTGCGCGCGTCTAGGATCGATTTTCTTGAACTGGGTCGATCTTTGATGGCCTCGAGGATGAACTCCCACGAATCGCGCGGCCCTGTCTCCGCCGCTCTCGCTTGGCGGCGGAAGAGACGAGGGAGGAAGCCGGCCGATTCTGAACCTCCCCATAAGCTCTTTAACATCTATCTAAGCGACCCGGGAAAAAATTGGTGTGCGCACAGTCGCAAAAATTCATACTCGCCCAGTCGGCACCGGAGATTAGGGCTCGCCCAACCGATAGCCAGATGAGATGGTGTCGGATATTGGATATCAGTAGATATCTGTCTAGAAGGGGTTACACGGATATCGGTATCGGATATCGGATATCGACACTGTAGCAACCGATATCCGATATCCGGATATCGAAAAAAAAGGATACCGGAAAATTCATTTCCGGTATCTGGTTCAGCATCTGTCCCGATACCGGCATCTGATACCGGCAACGGGACGGGCGAACCCTACTAGAGAACTTGGGAAGGAAACGGTCTGTCTGGGTTTTTGGGAGGACCGATTCGGACGTGGACGATGAACAGGACGGGACGAATTTTTCCTCTGACGATACGAAAACCGTCCCGTCCAGTCCTCCCAGTATGAATTTTCATCCCATCAGGAGGGAAAACCATCCCGTCCCTCGTCCCAAACGAAAAAAACCCGTTTTACATTTTTCATATGTTAATATAGATTTCTCTAAGTTTTTAGGGAAATAAGGAGGAGAGAGAATGCGGAAGGATATATGTACGATTATTTCTGAGCGGCGTCAGTTTGCACGCACGTAAAAATGCAGGGACTTTGATGCAAATTATCATAGCGAGGCCACGTGGCTACATCTCAACCATCGGATGTGAATCCGGCGGTTTTGCATCCAGATTTGTCCGTCCATCGTCCAAGACCTCCAGATTTCAGTCTCTCTTACAGCTGTGAAAGAGCCCCCTCCAAAGTGACCTCCTCAACCCAAAATTCTGCTTTTATACTTAGGTTAAATGGTAAAAATTACCATTTTACCCCCAAGAAATAATTAATTTTTATCCATCAATATAGGTTTGATCTGAATGATCCAACAAAAAATTTGACCTCAATCCAACTTCAGCATCAAAAGTTATTAGTAAATGAAAATTGGCCAATCCGAGCCGTTGGATCAAATTTCATTAATTTAATTTAATTTCTTTGTGTGTTTATGCTCCTCAGTAGTATGGCCTAGTTGAGAGAAGAATTCGCCCAATAACTGCGTGTGTATTGGGCCCATAAGCCTATTACCCAATTTGCTTAAATGACAGATCGGGTAAGTAACGGCTAGTTAAAACTAGCCTTTACAACTAGTTGCTGGAGACAGCTCTCTATAAATGTACCTTTATTGAATAATGAAATTAGTCCTTTTTTGCATTTTATCTTTTCTGTTCACTTCCATTCTATTTCTCTCTCTCCAAAGATCAGCGTAAATTGTCATGGCATCAGAGCAGGAGTGATCTACGAGATTACCTGAAAGTCTGATTGAAGCTAAGGATCATCCTACGAGAGGATTCTGGTTCATTTTGGGTGCTTCTGTCCATCATCTGAGCTGATGGTCATCCTACGGGAGGATCTTATTCTGCTAATTTATCTATATGGCCATCGGAGAAGAATTAGCAAAGCTTCCCAAAGAGTTATCTGCACAAGTGGGTCCATCATCATCATCAGGAAATCATGTACTTTTTGCTGATAGATGGCTTACCCATTTCCAATGATTGCCAAATGCAATATATTCAATGGACATAATATTCAAGCAGCGCTGAAGCCTCGTAAACTCATTCATCACCTTACAGAAGACAGTCCAAGTGAAGCTCATCCAAATTATCAAAAATGGATAATGGAGGAGTTCGTTTTTACATGGCTTCTAGATTCTATTGCACCAGAGCTAATAGCCAAATATTCATCATATGAGACTTCAAAGGCATTATGAGAAGCAATCCATCGAAGTCATTCTAAAAAGAATGACAAAAAAGACTATTCTTGTATGAACACGATTGGATTGGTTGTCACAGATCAGATCACCGAGCTCATCATAAATGATCTCATCAGGTTTTAGTCAACAATCACGTATTGATATAGTCTGACTTAACTTTTAAGTAAACCACAAGTGATCCCATTTTGATTCTTTATTTGATAAAAAATATTTACTGGCTAAAAATGAGTATTATAAATTATTTTTTACCATAATAAAGTATAAAATATGCATTAGCTAAAAAATTATTTTTATCAATAGAAGAATTTATAAATATTAATAGTATAACAAATCATAAAAGATGTATTACATAAAAAACGATTTTCTGTATATAGAAGAGTATTATAAATTATTTATAACTATAACAAATTATATAAGATGCACTTTATAAAAACTATTTTTTGGTCATAAAAGAGAATTCTAAACTATGGAATCTTAGTATTATTATATGTATTATTATAATACATTAGAAACAAATATTACATATAAAATATTACATATAAAAGCTGAATAAATTATAAAATATGGGTGTTAATGTGTATTAAAAAATATGCTATTTTATATTATACATATTTTCTTATAATATATTATAGAATATTTATTATATAAGTGTATCATAAATCATATGATATTGTATCAGATAAAATATAAGTAATGTATATTGGCTAAATGAGAGTATTATAAAAATATTTATTGTTTAAAGATGAATATTATAAATTATAAAACGTGAGTACTTTAATATATATATAATTTAAATATCTATTAAATAATATAATAGGTCTATTTATTTGTTAAAGATCAGCACTAAAAAATATGTATTTTTATAATATATTTTAAATATTTATAGTATAAAAGAGTATAATTTATCTCTTAAAGATGAATAAATGAGATTTAAAAGGAGAGACACTTTAAAAGATATTGCTATTAAAATTCAAACAACACAAGTAAGTCAGGATTTTTCCCGATCATCTTATGAACTGTAATATTATATATATATATATATATATATATATTTATTTATTTATTTATTTATTTATTTATTTAATGACAGTTCAAAAATGGCATGTTATGCGGATCAAAGAAGAGAGAGAGTATTAGGCATGGACACATGAGGATCAAGGTCATTTTTAGAGTGAGCAACTGTGTCGATGCTTTCCCCTTAGATAGATTGGGTCTAATAACAACATGTACTTGATATCTACAAAAATGAAAGGGGATGTTGATCAAGTGAAGCCATGCCTTGCACATCAACAATATTGTGATGGTCTGGCTCTTTAGTTGGGAAATCTTGTAGGTCTCAATTCCATGTTTGACACATAATAAACATTTAATTTTCATGTTGCTCAGGTTGATGGCAACAAAGTATTGAACAGACTTCCTTAGCATTAGAAATGCAATCTCCCTTACTGATTGACACCAAGCAAAGTGAGGCTGCTGCTGTCGGGACTTCACAAGTAATCCTCTTACTCATTAGCTGTGGGTGTCAAGCTTGGACATCTCAAAAAGGTTGCAGGGTTTTCCATGAGGAAATGTTTTTATTCTAGATGTATTCAGATATCTGCAAGAGCCTCCACACAAGTGTTTGTTTGACCGCTCCATCTTTGTTCCTATTGTCATCATCTTTGTAAATGCAAATCAAGTCAAAGAATGACTACATGTATGCCATCATTTTTGCTCAAAATCAAGAGTTCGTTGACGGATTCCAACCTCTAGCAGGGATTTTAGAATGTATAAATTGTCTTTGTTGGGTTAAGTATATCAGTGAAGTTTCTGAACTATCCAATAATGATTATAGTTTTCCTTACCAGCACAAAACAAGGCTCAAATCTATAATTTATATATATATATTATTTTTGGAATTAAATATAATTGAATGAAAGCAAACATGTGAAATAAATTCAGATATAATTCTAAGATAGTGAGAAAATATTTATCCTATAACCTATTTTATTCAAAATTTATAAATTATTTTTGAGAAATTTATGAAAATTATTGTAGGAAATACTGATTAATTTAAATGAAAACTCCTTTCGGTGGAGGTTTTGTAGCATTTAGTAATGGTGGATTGTGGATAGAGTGCACATGGTGTTCATAAAATGAGTATAGCAGAGCGGGTTTTCCCTGAATGAAATATATGTGACCGGCAAGCCAACCACACATTCCATATTGTGTTCTATGTTTGCTAAAACAATGTATTAATTATAATGAATTCCATTAATACATGATCCGACTTAGTAAATTATGGTGAGATCATAATACATAGATCAATAGTCTTTGATCATGTGTTCTAAATATTTCTATTTGAAGGATAATCAATAAGGAAATCAAAGTACCTGGATAGAATATCACTATCTAGTCTTACTCATATTATGAGTATGATAGTCCCGTAGCCATTAGTGTGGAGTTACTAAAGATAGATAGTGGGTGCTCTTTAACTGATAGAGTTCACTAATTGATTCATATGAGTCCTTGAATGGCATTCTACCAAATTTTCAATCCAGTCTTGTGGATCGACGATTCCACTTTGACTCAGATCTAGAAGTTCTTAATTATGGAATTCAATGTAGTCTAAGTTCGGGTGTAACAACAAATTCATGGGCAAGATTTGAGTGGTCAAGATGGAATCTTTCAGCCTCAATAAAAGAAGAGACAGATTAAGGAAAACAATGCGATGACGTACTTAGCCAAGGTAGTGGAATATCTGAGAAGAGTTCCCAGCCTTGTTGTCTTCTTTCTTTAGCTTTTCCGTTTCCACTTTTAGCTTTCAGGCAAGGTTCCAAATGAAAATGGGAGTGAAGCAATAGAATGAAAGAATTCATGAAGACGATGCTGGATAAGTTTTATGAAATAAAGAGGTTAAAGTCACCGAAAGCTGGGAGCAACATAGTAACAGATAATGAAAATTTCTGAAATGATTTTGGTTATAGAGTAGATCAATGAAGCGAAGGCAAAGAAATAAATCCTATATAAAGATGTTAGAACACATCAGTGCTAACTCAAATGACCAATTAGTTTTTAATAGGTGACCATACAGCAAGTCGTCTTAGGAGCGATAAGTGGATGTACGACTATATGTAGACGGGAACTGATGATGGATAGGTTCCATGAATGAATCAATACACCCCTTTGTATTTTCTACAGTGATAGGTATGGCTTTGAACCACACATGCAAGAAACTTGAACTATTGATTGGGTTAAATCAATGTCTTTAATTAACCAATATAAGGATACTTGATAAATTTGGATGGAACATAAAGGTTATTGGGCTATCATAGGCTTTAAGTAGGAGATGAATGCTTCGCATGCCGCACACTTCGTCGAATATTCTCCTTCACCTTCACATGCTCAACATGACGAAGGCCGCACACTTCACATGCTCAACATGTCTCACTCGAGGAACTAAGAAATCATGGCTCTGATCCATCCAAAGGAGATTAGATGAATGGTTTTATGAATGTGATTTCAATTTCCTTCAAAGTCTTTTGCTGAGTGAATCGCTTCTGTTTCTCCAAGTCGAGACCACAAAACCCAACATGATAGTTTGCTGCATAAGTGGCAGTGGATATTCGCTGATAACAGTAGAAATGGAGGCCTATATGCTTTGCCGAGTCAATGTGGAATGTGAGAAGGTAAAAATCTAGGCTATCCTTTGTGAAAAGTTGGGTATCCTTTGTAAGTCATGTTCATGATTAACCCCTTTATCATGAACATGACTTACAAACCTCATCCTCTCTTTGCTGCAAAATTACAGGGAATATTTCAGTTTGCATACGTAGAACCTCTGCTTAAGTTTCCTAATTTGTGATCTCATAGCCACAGAAAGCATCGCAATGGAATGATCATATTCCATAGAGGCAACTTGGAGGAGCCACCAAATCAACAGAACGTAACAATAAGACAAGTCCACATAATGTATGGTACACTCCCAGCATTTCTCTACTATTGCAGTATAAGCAAGGTGTGGGCATTCCTTTGAAGAGAAGATCAAACGCCATAATGCCAGCATCATCGTAGCATGGTCGTGCTGGCATCACCAGCCCACGATGAAAACTTGCATCAGATGGGATCAGGAGAAGTTACAAATCATAACTATCCCCACAATGACGATGATGATGATGATGATGATAAGGACAAAGGCGATGATGGTGGCTGGCTACGCGTAGTCCTCTCCAAAGTACTTGTCCACGAGGGCATTAGCCATAAGCCGGAGCTCGTCATTCTCGTGGAACTGAAATCTCTCCATAGCGTCTATGCCATCCTCTCTCTCCACAATCTTGGGACCCTCCATATTAGGCAAGCCTCTCATCACCTGCACAGTAGAATCCATGGTCAAAACATACTTTTATTTGGCAGAGACAACAGCGGCTCACCATCTCAAGGAACTGGAGACCGAGCCGGGCGGCTTCAATGTCAGGGGACCGGACCAAGCTTATGAAGCCAGGAACGCAGCCATGGTCAACGAGAGCTGCCAGGTGGGGGCGTATGATGCTGCCTTGCAGACCCTCAGGGGCGACACACAGGTTGCCGAGCATGTATGCTGCCTCTTTTTTCAAGTCAAAGGGAGAGTTCAGTAGGAGATGGATGAGCAACGGCGCTGCCTCGCTAGAGAAGATGAGCTGCTTGTGAGCCATGGATCCTGCTGCAGTGTTGGACAGGACCCATGCTGCCTCCTGCAACAGAAGAACCAAGTTCATCCAGGTCAGATTGACAGGCGAGAACTGGAGCTGTGGACCGGTGTACATGCCTTCTTGAGAACTCGGTGCTCAGTCCTAAGGCATTTGACCAGCGCTGAGAGAAATTGAACTGAAATTCCAGTTCTGCGGCATCAGCAAGAGCAACAATTTGAGGGAATACTAAGGCACGATGATGAACCTGTGATATCACGCCCAGGGACCAAGACTGAGTTTGTAGTATAATTCTCCCCCGCCACGAGATTACCCAGACTGCGAAGAACCTACAAAGTAATCAATCACAGTCTACGTTTAATTGAATGCTGGCCAGAAGTAATAAAGGAAATGAATTTCAAGGAAATTACTGGAATAAGCAGCTGAAGGCTTTCTGATTCTTGAAGTTTTTTCACAAGGAGATGAACTACGTTGGTCTTAGCCAGCAGAGAAGTAGCGACAGGAGAGAGTGCGGTGAGATAGACAATGACCCAAGCTACTTCTGTCGCCAAGTCATCATCCCTGTGCATTTATCAACGAAAAGTTTCAACAAAGAAAAAGTTAACTGGCAGTAGATCAGAGGAACTTAATACATACACCGTCTTTAGGTGTCGCGAAATTGCATCCACAACACCGTCAACTCTTACAAGCTCAGTGGCCACCTTGTGACTGGGTCCCTGGCATTTACAAACAGAACACTATAAAGTCTACCCTGGCAAATGGATTTCAATCGAAAATGAGGAATGGGCTATGACGGAGAGGGACCTTGATAAAGTTTGAGAGAGCCCATGCAGCTGTTCTTGCCGTCGAACCTTTGTCTGACATCAGCATCCGGGCTAAGGGCAACAGAGCTCCTTGGGAGAATAGAATATCTCTTAGATCGTCACCTTCACCGCAGACATTACCCAGAGCCCACGCACATTGCTCCGCAACCGGGACCAAACTCTTCTCTGTTGTTCACCACAGTCCAGTCAAATTGTCAAAATTGTGGTAAACTATTCAAACTCGTGGTTCAAAAAATGGGAACTCGACTTCTTTCAAAGAAAACGTTACACTGATGCGTTTGAATGCGTGGAAAATACTTGCTAGGATTTTTAAAAACAAAAGATTTGTTTCACATGAAATGTCAACCACATCAAATCTTGACAGGTTTCTGATGAGATCATAAATTACATGTTCAGTCTGCGGTTTACTGCTGCTACCCAACAAAGTCAACAAGGATCTGCTTAAACATATTAACCGTAGCCCATTACGGAAAAAAGGATAATGAACATCTGAATTCATGGAGCTCGTAAATGGCACTGTGACAAGTCTTGCACATTTATGCGCATGAAAACCTAACCTCCAAGGTGTGCTATGAGCAAAGGCAGTGCAGGCAACAAAGACCTGGTTTGCTCCGGGCCACCGGCAGCTATGTTCGTAAGGCACCAAGCCGCCTCAAGCAACTGCAAAAAGGACGAACACAAGAACGATCATGAACAAAACTATAGATGAAATATAAGTTCTTTAGAAAGTTATGCGTAATATCGAAAAAATCTCAAGCAAATGGACGGAGTACATTAACTATGGAATGTTTCTTTACATAGTAGATACCTGCTCATCAGGTGAACCAAATGAAAGACACGGGACGAGTACATCAACAGCCCCTGCTTCCACAGCTGCCTCAATAGGAGGGAATTCAGACTTCGACAGCAATCGCCTTAATTCACGAAGAACCTCAATTTTCTTTCTCGTAGATCCTTTAGCCCTAGGTCAGAATAGTGTATCAAGAATTAAAACCATAGTTTTGAACGACTGATGCAAAAGCTAATAAATAGAAGATTAATAATTCTGCAGACACCAACGGATTAGACACAACGAGCTTCAGTTCATCTACAGTGAGAGATGTCTGCGCATCTAATGCAGCAGCTTCTTCGTCAACCATCATGCCAACTTCTTGGGATGTAGGATCGTCATCAAATCCATATCTGCATATGCGCTTAGCACGTACTAAAGCTTCTCTTCTTTCTTTCCCAAGAGTAACAGCATGTTCGCGTCTTCGACGTCCTGCAAGGTCGTGCGCTGGATCCACGAAAAAGGTTAATAAATACATCAAACCATGAGAAAATAAATAACAAGAATCAATCTTTTGACAAGGTTAACGAAAGACCGATCGCAGGAATTTTCGACGAAAGGCAAGTATGTCAATTTTTGTTTAGAGATATGTCTAGAAGCATCAGAAACTTCCGCATCCCATAGAAAGGGGATTTATTGTAGAAAGAAGATTCTAGGAGTTGGTCCATAATCCATATTACTTCCGAGGAGAAGCATAAACGTACAACCAAAAACCATCAATACATTGAAATTACTAAGACCTGTTCCACTTTGGCAGACATTGCGTTAAGTCAACAGATCTTCATTTTTCATACATAAATTCAATCGATGTATCTCCTTGATGAAGGGTTTCTCCATAATGGCCATAAACCGTCGCTCCCGGAGTAGCCAAACAAGGTTTAGCTGATCTTATAGCTAAGTAGTCAACATCAACAATTAGAATTCGACCCGAATTTTACTCTGATCCGTACTTGAGTACACATACATTTTTACAAAAAAAAACTGTCCAAAGCTATCAGTATGCGCAAGTTGTCGCCTTTTAAATCACCCAGCAATCGATTTATCAGACAGCGAAACACCGGAAATTTTCAACACGCTTAGGGTTGAGGAAGAATCAACGAACTAAAACCAACGCAAGAAGAAGATAAAAAGAAAACGAGGGGTGGGTGGGGAGAATCAGACCTGAGGATTTGACGGGCTCCCTTCTGTGGGATGGAGCTTCCTCGGCCATTCCCGCTTCAACTCCCTTCGACGACTGTTTCCCGGCTAAAAACGTGAACTCCCGGCGCTTTGTATAACCTACAGACTGGACCCGAATCGTACCCGCTATGTACCCGAAATGGTACCGGTCAGCCATTAGAATTTATACTTTATTACTGATTCAGCCTTTAGATTTTATACTTTATTCCTGTTTCAGCCATTAGAATTTATACTTTTTTACTGATTCAGCCATTAGAATTTATACTTTTTTACTGATTCAGCCTTTAGAATTTATACTTTGCAACTAATTCAGCCCAGTTGGCTGAAGGGTAAACCTGATATAAGAGAGGTAACCTGGATTTCAATATTGACGGTTGTCAAAAAATATTTTAAATATATTACTCCTGATTTGGTTCGGTTTTCTCTCACTTTGCTGTTCTATCTGATTTTACCAAAGTTTGGTGAAAGGTGGTGAACCCTCACTGTTACATATGAAATGGGATCTGTTGTTGTCCAATCAAATACACACTATAAATTCATCCTTTGATGACAATGACGCTGGCATCATTGCCCGTCTGTGATCCTCCATCCCTCATCCATCAACATTGATGGTGAAGACAATCAATGTCCTATATGCCATTGACGAACAATGTAGATAGCTTCCTTAATGATGAATGGGTCACATACGGGTTTATAATATTTATTTTATTGGTTGATTTTTTATTTTTTAAATGCCAATTATTTATTCACAAGATCAAGGAAATTTGGATGGAGTGAGGTGGTGGCTAGCATCAAAGCGCTATGAGGAGAAGGAGAGTAATAACAACATGCAATAATGGTGCCAAGTAACAGGCTACAAAACTAGCCCCACAGATATGTAATCCTGTTGTTCACAGCTTTTGGAGGAGACAAATTCTTCATCTAGGGATGAACAAAAGGTACATGTCCCCATCTCTGTAGACCAATGTGCAACAATTTCTCCAAGGAGAAAGAAATAAATAATAGGAGGCAATATGCAAATTTTTCAGTTGGACCAAACAACCTAAGTGGCGTGTGGAGTTTAAATATAATACTTTACATTATAATTATAGAAAAAATCAAGTTAAAAAAATAAGTATGGTACCATCATCAATTATCTTCTGGATATTTATAATAAAATATTCGTTATTTTGAAATTAATTTCATAATAATTGAGGACCATCACTATGTAGATGATAACTATTTTTTGATACTACTTAATAATTTACTAATTAATATATTAGAACCATAGCTATTTACCTATCCATTTAGTATCTGTATAAAAAAATTATAAGTTTCAAATTAAAATTTTAATTATTTATGTCCGCAATTATGTAAATAATAATTAAATGATGTAAACTTAATAATGCACTGATTAATTTTTTGCAACCACATTTTACGTAGCCAGACAGGATTTTATAAAATATCTACAAGTTTGAAATTAAATTTATAATTATTGATTTCCAACACTATGTAGAAAATAAATTTATGTAATCTATGCTTAATAATGTGTCCATTGATATTTATAACCATAAGGTTTTACTTAGATGTGAACTATTTTTTAAATCCGTTATGTTTAAAATTAAATACACAATAGGAATGAATTTCTAAATATAGCTTTATGACAATAAAGAGGAGTTATTTGGCATGTATTCCATCAAAATAAATTTTTTTAAATATTTCATTGTCTTGAAGCCAAAAAAAGGTTCAACCTAATCAATGCTCGGGTCTGCGTCTCTCTGTTTTTTCTCCTGCTTGGTATCATTATTGACATCATCCTCCACTTGCCACCAAAACTTCAACTTTATGAGTAGCTTGATGATCTCTGCTGTCAGCCATGAGGGCTTGTAGTTGATGATGACACAACCAGTAGAGAATAATCTCTCTAAGGATATGCTCATCTTCGAGACCGCCAATAGTTATTTCACAATCATTGCTACTATAGAAACAAGTATTTATCTGTCATCTTCTCTCAGTAAAAAAATTTTGTTCCCTTGGTAGGAGGTGAGCTAATGTAAACATCTAGGTCATGACCGGGATCAATGGTGAGCTTGTTCTTGCTGTCTGGAAACATCTCGTCTAGTGTTTTACTAAAAACAGTTGTAGATGTCCATGCCGGACAAAAACATGCAAAATAAGTTATATGAACCATGCCCTGATCAATGGTGAACTCGAACACATACATTAAATTCTACACATACGATATGCCTTTGCCTAATAGTTGTGGTCAACTAACTGTAGCTTCATGGACGGATCAATGAGTATAGTAATGGTGAAAGCATGGTTGCGAGTGAGGATTGATGCATACATTTTCATTTTAGTCTTCATTGCCTGATAAATCACTGATTGTTGACATATATCTATTGCTGTGTCGATTGATGTGAAACATGGTCATATCTCTAATACTGCACATGATGCTATGCAAATGTCTCATTATTTCTCTGATGATAACAATGGCTTCATTTGATGTCTTCACCTTCGATTGGAAAGCAAGGGCAGTAGCCATCTCAAGAGGTTGTAGTGTACCTCCATAGCCTTTAAACATTTCTCTTTCATAGTCAACAAATACTGGCATCTTTAACACGTTCAATGACATGATGTCAAGAATGTCCCTCTTCTCAACATTAGCTACCAGCATAGTACATAAAACACCTTGTTGGGAATTTTGAGGGAACCTTTTTCTAGTTTGGTGGGTCAACTTTCTTGCATAATGCTATATTATGGTATGTCAAGCCACTATTGTTATATAGTGGTGTGTTAAACCTGCTTGCATAATGCAATACTATCTCCCTTAGCCAAAGTATGACATCACCCAAGGTATGTGATAACACCCTAATTTCGGTCTTTATTTCATGTTATTAGCATGATTTATGCATTTAAAAGGCTTAAATTTGGGTTGTTATCATATATTTACACAAAAATAATGCTTCCAAGTAATTTCTGATTTTTCCCTAATTTTCTGTTAATTATATGAATTTTTAAGGATTTATTGAAGCTCGAAATAATTATTTTTGGATGAAAATGGCACATTAAAAAGTTTATTTCGACATTTATCAACATGGGAATTAATCAGGGAATTTTCTAGAATTTTCTAGAATTTTTTACGAATTTTTAGGAATTTTCTGGGATTTGTTTCAAGAAGAAATGCATTTATTCTATGAAAAAGGGCATATTTAGAAGAGAAAAAAATGTATTTATGCAATTTCTAGACTTTTCGGGGCCTTTTTGCAACGTTTCGTTGCAAAAAGACCCTGAAAACTCTCGATCGCCACGGCAGGCGTAAAGATCCTATTTAAAATCATTCAGGGTTTTATTGCAATTTTTAATATATATTTTTAATGTTTTAGGAGAAATCGGAGGAGAGAGAGTGCGCCAGGGGCATATACGCAATTACTTTTGGGCGGCGTCCAAAAGCAATTCCAAGCTTTTTAAGGACTTTTCTGCAAAAAGGAGGATTCAAAATGCGCCAGCCAATGAGAGAGCGACACGTCATTGCGTGTTTAAAAACGAAACTAATAAATAAATCAATTTTAAATCCAATGGATTAAATTAGTTTAAAATTGATTTATTAATAACTTTTGATCCTGAAGTCCGATTGAGATGATTGTTTTATGGATTTGTTCGTCTTGATCCCCTCTTTCTATCTGTACGGTTAGATCATTCAGATATAGCCTACATTGATAGATAAATATTAAGTACTAAATGGGGGTAAAATGGTGATTTTTACCCTATAACCTAAGTATAAAAGCTAAATTTCGAGAGGGGGAGCTCATTCTGGATGGTGCTCTATCACAGCTGCAAGACAGAGAGGAGCTCTAGCTTGGATCAAGTTATCTGGTACTTTTTTTCCTTGATTGTATTTGAACTTTTATGCATTTTGAATGAATTAGGTTAAGTTGTTTGTTTCTTCATCTCTATTCTGATCTGAACTTCTAAATCGCTTGGCTTGAGCGGCATGTACAAGCCCTGATTAGGATTGAGAGGAGAAATTGAGGGATTTACCTTGGCATTCAATTGCATTCCAAAAGAAAACTCTAAAAAATTTAGTTTTAATTCTTAGGAGATTAAGATTTCCCTTTTTATTTCTGATTTAGCAAATTCTCAAAACCAACCAAAACTTAAATCAAAAATTTCTTCCAACCTCTCTAATTGAATTCTTTGATCCATCCAATTGGATCAATTAATTCAATCTAGAGCCCACATTTCTTCTTTTCATCTCATCTCTTCTACCCCCCTCTCTAAATTCTCACCTAATTAGGGTGACTTGATCCTCATTGAAGATCAAATTCACTCTAATTAGGATCTAAAACACCAAAAATAAAATCAAATTGAAATTCCTACTTGCCTCCCTTGGACGACACTCATACTTATCACTATACATATTAAGTAGAGTTTTATAAATTTTATTGCATAAGCCAAAAATTCACAACGACAAGGGCTAAAAAATTTGCGTAATTTTTACCCCTATTTTTGGCTTATCAGTATGAAACAAAGCAATCAAATTAGTTATGTTGTTATTTGCCATTCACCCCAAGTATATCATTATAATATAGAATGACCTGTTATAATGGCACCCATGACACATGTACAATAATCGACCCAGCCTGGACTACGAGGTTGATGATGTGCACATCTTGTTGCATTGAACTGAGGGGGTTCATCAATTTTGAGTCTTCTTCTAGAATATTCATTTTTTTTTTGTTCTTTGATAAAGTTTTGGCCATCACCAGGCACACCTAAATAAAACTATGTCATAATGATATTAAGGAATTAAGAACAAACCAATAATTCATAATGCAGTCACACATACCTTATACTTAAACTCAAATTCTTCCAATAAGTTGGACTCTTTCCCCCATGTGTTCCAAAGTATGGGAGCCTTTCGATTGGCATATGCCAGCACACACTCACATAATTTTCACTATGCCTCTGCCTAATGATCAGTGACCCTGAAAAGGCAATGTTGTTCTTCGAAGTCCAAGGGCCTAGTGTTAGTGACACTCGGGCAACCTTGGCCAATTTTATTTTTATGATTTCCTTCCTGTCCTTATACATTGACTTCACTTTTCCCTTGATATCCCTCAATGATGGGACATATATCTCTTATCGTGGAATATAATGGATAAGTCTTATGAAGTACTTCCTAACAACAGACCATGGTGAACCAGTAAAACATCAAATTGCAATTTGATGAAATGAATTGAGATGTGGGATAAAATTCAAAAGAGTAGAACAAAAAATAAGAAAGATAACTTAATGCATCTGAAATTTTATGGAATTAACATAGTCTTATACTAGCTTTGAGAGAATTATTAAACAAAGTTCAGATAGGGTTAAAAAACACGTTCAGAAAAAAAATTTAAAATCAGATCAACAGAGGAATGAATGTTAAAAAACTAATCATTTGAACAGAAAACCAAGTCAGCTAAATAAGCGGTTGTCAAGTAATAACGAATTAAAATAAATCATAACTAGACATCCAATTGGCATGATTAAGATCAGAAAAGTATGAATCATTCATGCAGAGAGAGAGAATTACATGAACACAAAAGGTTATGAAATAAATAATAGCATGACATTCAATGATTATCCTCCAGATGGGTATATAGAAAGTTCCCTTGACAGATTAAAGACGCATTCTAATTATTATGACTCTAAAACAATGATTTTCATATTTTTTCAGAGCGCCCGAAGAATGACTAAATCAAAAATATTAATTTTCATCATTCACTGAAAGCCATTAAATCTGAAAATGGAGGTGAGAAAATTTTAATGAATCTTACAGCTGAGCATTTTGAACTTATCCTAAGCAATATCAGTTCCCATCTCTTAAACCTAAAAAGATCCACTCTCATTTGACCACAAGCAAAATAAGTAAATAATCCGAAGATTTGATTAAAGCATTAGATTGACATGTAATCCTTCTAGTTGCAAACTTTTCTGAATACTTATGAAGGAAATGGCTGTTTGTGATGGATGGAATTAAACAACACTTTTCTGTCACTGGTGTAATAAGGCACATTATTAATAGGTTAATAGGACAATATTTATATGCTTATTCACACTAAATTGGTGATGAATGTGTTATTAAGCCTAAAATGATTAACTACATTATTAGAATAAAGTTTTCAAATTTTGAATTTTAAAATATTTTAAAGAATTTTTCCTATGTAATTTTATAAAATAAAATAATTTTCTGAGTCAGAACATGATTTTTTCAGAATTTTTTTTGACATTATACTCATAAAGATATGATTTTCTAAGTTTAAATATGTATTTGCTTATATTTTTGGGCTTTATGTTTAATTTTATATGAATTATTTATTGCAATTTTGGTATTTATTCGGCGCGCCATGTGTTGAGGTTTGATTTGTCCAATGGTAACCACTAGATGGTTATTTCTAATCACTGGAAATAACCAACCATTACATCTTTGGCATCAACAAATAACAGCTATGGCATGGCTAATCCCTTATTATTAACGAAATCAAATTACTAACATTTCATTGCCCAATAAAAAGGAGGGAATTTTCATGCAATATTTGCGCGCATGAACCATGGATGGCAAAACTTTAAAAAAACTCATTTTTTAGTAGTCTAAACGATCAATGAAGGCAGTGGGACCAACATGTCCTTGATTAGTTTGTTGGTGTGGTGTGCGCTAATGCACCATCACATCACATTGATATTCCCCTTATTATATATAAATGGGTATTATTATATAATAATACTATTATACCATTATTCCCATTTTTCCTTTTCCTATCGAGACACGTGGTGCGACGGGAGCCATCGATCAAGGATGACGTGGAAAAGCTGAGTAAGTCATTGCAATAATGCAATCATAAAGACAAAAGCCTAAAGCCAATGTGTCGACGCTGATGAAGATGAGGAGAGAGAAATCTTTGAATCAAATCAAGTACTAGGATTTGTCCAAGTTTAGGGATCAATATCTGACGATCGGAAAGACTGATCAAGCTGAAATTTTCAGGTTGATCTATAAGTTGAGCTTTTGATCCTTAAAAAATATCTTTAAACACTTTCTGTTTGAGAGGCACACTGGAGGAGAGAGGTATTGAAGGTCCACTAAGGATTTTCTTGGTGTCTTGAGTGCTTGTAGAAGGTCAAAAGAGACATGAAACGGCTGATCTATTAGGAAAATGCGTTGAACCTAGTGGAACATATGGATCTAAGATTATCTACTTAACTGACATTGATCCATATTCAACACATTTACTTAGGTAATTCCATACATATTTCACCTTCACTCATCATCATCAATCATCATCTAACACCTAAGACATATCATCTACGTCCTCACAATATGGTCCGGTGTTTTCCCCTCCATTCATCTAATAAACCCTAAACTACTATCTTCCTTCCTCTCATTCCTCATTCATCACCTACATCCATTATCTTCTCCTTACATCTTCACTCATCTTACTCCCTCATTTCCCTTCACTCTATTCACATCACCCTAGATACTTATATCATTGATGGTGGCATCTGTATCCAATACCTATAACCTCTCTTCTAAACTCACCATTTCCATCACAATGCGGCTTATTACGCTATACATATTTGTTCTCATCTTATCTGAATCACTACCTAGATAGTTAAATCCTTAATTTCCATTCCTTATGGGGAGGACGTCGTTTCATCCACTAGCATGAGATATTCCGACAAGTATTGGTTATAAATTTTATTGATTAAATTCAAATCAACAACATAATTTTTACAGTATATTTAAGTTTATCACGGTGTTTGTGACTACAATGAAACGATGTGCAGAGTAATTCTCACCACTAGATGGATTAACATGAAATTTGAGCTCTATAGAAAAATATGCATGAAAAAGGATGGAACAGCTTAACTTTACTCATTATGAACTCAATGGAATGTGATTACGTTGGTCTGAACATCTCGAAATAGTGGTACCTCAAATGAAACGATATATAAGAGAGAGGATTTGGTTATTCAACAAGGCATTAACTCCATTTTATGTTTTTACAAAATGATTTAATGGATAAGTTTTCATCATATGTATCCATGAAAAATGAGGCTGTTTCTTTGTTTTGGATGATGAGACAAACAATATAAATATAAATATATGTATAATGCTTAAAACAAGACCAATTATCGTTTGGATAAAAATGATCAAACAATGTAAAATCACATATACGTCATAATTCAAGCTTTGCTCCCAAACTTGAATCAAGATCAAGAGAAAATGACAATGAAAACCTTACATGGCTTAAGGCGAAGAAGAAGACAGAAGCTCATGCGTATGAAGATGGTCAGCCCCAAATGTGTATAGACTACATGGGAGAATTTCTGTTTTAACATAATTTAGGATTTAACTCAATCGATGGAAAAAAGTGTAAGTCCTTAAAAAATATTGTCCTTTTTAAAGAATGACCAACTAAGTAATACTGAATTATATCTAGACTTCTTGATACATGTAAATAACTGTATAAGGATAGGCAACAACAGAACTTGCACACCATCTATAATATTGATCTGGGATAGACCAGATTCTAGTAATGAATGGAGTGCTTCCTTATCTCATTACTCCTAAACCCAAATACTCCCAATGATCAATGCCATGTCAACGAAACGATTCATGGCAAAATTGATTCATCACATGAACATAGTAACCATACTACTACTCTCACCTGGATTCGGTCAGCCAGAAGCTCATCCTTTTAACCCCAAGATTCCACAAGCCTCGCAGGAATGCCACAATCCTCATTGGGATGACAGAAACAGCCGGCAAACGAAGGAAGCACCCAGAGCAACACACACAACATGCAGTTACGTTTTAAAAAAACTTGACTAAAATTCATACATAATCACACATTCGCACCACACAAGGGGCTCTGTGGATATAGTGCAGGGATGTGGACGGGACAATTTTTTCGTCCCAGGATGAAAAAATTGAGTCATCCAAAGGAATGTACAAAAATTAGAATGAAAATTCGTCTCGGGGACAACCGGACGGGACGGTTTCTGTCCCGTGGGACGAAAAAACTGTCCTGTCCGGAGGTCTCGGATGATGGACGGTCGGAGAAGGACGAAAAACTGTCGGATTCACAACCGACTGTTAAGATCTACCCACGTGGCCTTGTTGTGACATTTTGCATTAAATTCCTTGAATTTTTACGACCTTTAATATATTAAAAATATAAAACGGGTTTTTTCTCATCTGGGACGAGGGATTGGACGGTTTTTCCCCAGACGGGACGGAAATTCATCCCGGGACAGTTTTCGTATCGTCAGAAGAAAAATTCGTCCCATCCACATCCCTGCACTGAAGCCGGACGTCGGACGGGACGAAATTCCTCCTGTCCCGTCTACCGTCCACATCCAGGACGATCCGGAACTATATCCATGTTTATTTAAACTGGACTGTTTAAATGGGACCCCACATCACACCAAATTGGCAGCAGTTAGACACGGTAGTTCTGTTCTATTTGTGCGAATTGTTCGTTCTGTTCAGTGTTCCGAACAGAACAAAAACAAATTCTAACAGAACATCGCGCAGACCCGTGTGCAGTTCTTTTATTCTTTTGTTCGGTTTGTGCGAATTTTGTTCTAGTTTTATGTGCGAATTTGTGCGGTTCTTTAGCTAGAATTTTTTTGTTCGTTCAATACAAACAGAACAGAACAACCATGTCTAGCACAAAAAGCACCACTCTAAATCCCAAAGTTTCATAGCTTTTTTAATTGGGTTAATATCACGATTCAGCCTAAACTTTTTCGAAAATTCGAGTTACAGCCCTAACTTTTTTTTCGCCGCGTCACAGCCCGAACTGCCCATTTGGTCTGCCGCCGTAGCCCGGCCGTGACGTGGACTCGACGTGGCTGCCAGGTGGATTTCCGGCGGAGTCCACGTAGGCGGAATCCACCTGGCAGACACGTGGAATCCACGTCATAACGCGATTTGAAGAAAGTGAGAAAGATAGGAACGATTAGTCCGTCCAATGTGAGTCACCCGGGAGAGAGCTCAGAAAGGTGGTGAAGGAGAAGGAGACGAGACGGTGGAGAAGGAGGAAGAAAGGGCGTGAGAGAGAAGGGGCTTCCTCGCTGATCAACGCCTTCGGCCACAACGGCGACCACGCCGTCGCCCTCGCCCTCCTCGATCGGCTGAAGCGGCCGCCCGACTCTGTTGCGCCGACGGTCCTCACCTACAACACCGTCATCAACGCCTGCGCCCAGGCCACGGAGGTGCCCTGGGAGAAAGAGGAGATGGGCAAGCTAAATTCATGCTCTTCCATACCCATTTGGCCATTTGCGCTTGCTGTTCTAGGGTTCGTCGAAAAAGAGGATATGGGCAGAGAAGATGTTCTACCGACGTGCCTGGTTAGCTTGGGAGCGGCTGTTCTTGCTGTGGCTTTCTTGACCTTCTCCGTCAAGAAGATGATTGCCACTTATATCTTCGGAATCCTTGGAATCTCTGGGATTATGCTTCTGGATTGGGAGTATTTCGATCGTGATTTCTCTCAGTGGCTGACTCCCATGCCTGCTGATAGCCACTGTGGTACCGTCGGCGCATTCGATCAGAGCTCCAGGTTTGATTGATCTTCAATTCTTCTTCCTCGTCGATTCTTTTCAGCTTTGATCGATGAGTGATTATGTTTTTGGCGGTGCGAGTTCTTCGATCCGTGGTTTTAGAGAAAATTTCTCTTGAATTTGGGGAGAGTTGGTTGTTCTAGAATCATGGTTTCTCAGGCGATATTTCGATCAATTGTTGAACTTCTCTATTTATTGGGTCTAAGATAAAATTTCGAACAATGTATTACATGCATGCTGAGATGAAGTGTGAATTGTCATGAAATTTTACTGATTCTTGGAACTGATCGGACGTGAGAGGACATTTTCAATGAATTTAATACTTTAAACGTGGATGGTGAAGTTCCAGTAATTTATTTGTGTTCTGGTGGCACAGATGATGATTAACTGCTGCATAATAGTTCTTAGAAGTGTCATGTGACTAGATTCATAGCCCTTATGATCTGTGGATCTCTTTCTCTTCATTTGATGAATTTAATGATCTGATTAGAGTCACAATTTGCACCAATTCATTGATTTATCTACATTTTTGGTTCGAAAGATTCCCTCAATCAATCTATCGAAGGGAAATATAGAGATAATGACCTGATTAAAAAAAAAAAATCAGAAACTTATCTATCATTTTTAGTTGCCATTATCTTTCTCTATCAAGGTCTCTATCTCACAGTATTCTACTCTCTACCTCTCTCTGTGTCCATCTTTTCTTTCTCTCCCCTGCCATGTCTCTCTGTCCCTCTAAATTGGACTTTAGTCAGCATAACTGAGTTGCTATTGTTTACTAGGTTGTCTGTTGGTGGCGCTTTGACTGCTCTTTCCATGTGGGTAAATGAGGTTCAGGAGAAATTTGGCGTGGGAGATGATCTTCTACTTTAAATTTATTTCATAATTTAATGTCAAATTTATATTATTGTAGGTGTCTCTAAATATAAGAAATTCTTAAACTGGGATTTGAGGCTTCAAATTGCCATTGAATCTGCTCAAGGTGAATCGCTGAAATTATTTCTCTCTTCTTTCCCATAAATTGGTTTATGATGAAAGCATTTTCTGAATATGATCATCTAGAATTCAGGACTTGACTATCTGCATTATGGATGCACGCCACCCATTATTCACAGAGATGTGAAGGCTTCTAACATTCTATTGAATGAGACGTTTGAGGCAAAACTGGCAGATTTTGGGCTATCTAGGCCTTATACACATAATGATGGAAATGAGCCCCATCGACAGTTGTAGCTGGCACTCCGGGATACATCGACCCTGAGTAAAAATCAAATTTTATCTTGTTTTTACCTTGTTCTACAATGAATAATATCCGCAGATTGTTAACTCTTATTTTAAATTGTTAACTTGAAATTTTCTTTTGCAGATGCGTTCAAACAAATAGAATGTCTGAAAAAAGTGATATTTACAGTTTTGGGATCGTTCTGCTTGAGCTCGTTACTGGAAGGCCAGCAATTGATGTGGATAGAACCCACATAACTCAGAGAGTTCAGACAAAACTGGAACAGGGAGATGTATGCAGTATTGTGGACCCAAGAATAGAAGGCGAATAAGAGTTGAATTCAGTGTGGAAGTTCATAGATATTTCTCTGGCTTGTACATCACTCAACTCCAATGAGAGACCGACCATAACTGATGTGGTTGTGCAACTAAAGGAAACACATACAACTAATGAAATTAACTTCTAAATGTTTGATATTATGCCACCTGAGGAAGCAAACACATACAAATTTCAGGACATATTTAACAGGAATTATTGATGCACATCTATGACGATAAAAATAATCACATTAAAAGCAAAATCATAAACAGCGGTTTGAATTGTTTTCACAAATCATTACGACCACGAATGAAGGATAAATGTATAAATTCATTTCTTGAATGATTATCATACAGGGACCCATCTAATATACTAAATCATAAATTAAAGGTTTTGCTTTATTCCTTAAGGGACACTCCAAAATGAGTGTTACAAAGTGCTCTTCCAAAAATTAAAATCAGAATCAAAATAAAATAATATAAAGTAATGGAGATCTAAATATAACGAGTGTCATGTTGGCGCCCTTACCCATTAGACATCCCCATCCATAGTGATATTTCTTCCATAATCCCTGCTAAAAGTTTAAATATCTGATACTTTCTCGCTTCTATATTTAGTAGTCATGAAACTGTCATAGGCACAAATTTTAAATAAGCCCCATTGAGTTATATCACCATTACATAGGTGGCAATAAAATATCTCGCATAGAGAATAATGATTTTAAAACCAGTCCCATCAAATATTTTAGGACACAAACTTCGAGAACAAGACATAAATAGAAATCGATAAACAGCAATATATAAAGAGGTAAAGATAGGGATAGAACCATAAATACACGAAGATCGATACAGATTTTGAGATAAAGATAGAGATACATAAGGATATAGACATGAATATGTAGAGAGGACATATCTATCAAAATATATATGTTGAGATAGGGATTAACATAAACGAAGACAAACATATCAATTGTGATAGAGCAACACATAGACGGCCACATATATAGAGAATACGGAAATTGTGGGCATTTAGTCATAATTTCCTCATAGCCATAGACTGCTAGATGGCTTGAAATGGCGAACATGAACGAGACTTCTGGGCAATTGGATAACAAAGTTCGTATCATTAAATGACAAGTAAATCCTGTTCTACAAATGTTCTGACAGTGCAAGTGAATAATAAGGTTGAGCGCGTTGAGGTTTCGTAGCCCCATTGCAACTTCACCGGCGATCGCTGCATGCTTTGATAATTGGCGGATATGTAGCTCGCTGAGATCCCTGCATGATTGATCAAACAAGTTTATTAGTTAACGTTGAAAAAACTCAAAGAAGCATGTAAACAAAGTTGGGCATAAAATTCAAACTGTACTTCGCCTCCAGCTTCCATTCTTGGTTGGGTACATGTCTTCTGATTATGGCCAACTTGGTGGCAGAGGGAGCACTTCATACGCACGCCTTTCTTCTATAGTCTTTGTACCATGGGTTCTTTCTGACTGACGTCAATTTTCCTCTTCCAGGTTGTCTCCTCACAAGAGGAGGGAATACATAGCTCCCATCAGCTTCACACCATAAGTTTTTTCCATTCATTGGCGGGATATCGTAACTATAAGCTAGTTGGTAGACATCTTTCTTCAACCACTCACTGACAAAAATGACGGGGTCCTCCTTGATCCAATGAATGCAAGATATAGCATGGGGGCATGGAATGCCACTTATCTCCCAATATCCGCAACTGCATGTTCTACAAAGTAGATCAACCACAAATCTGCTTCCCAAGTCTGTAACCTCGAATTGATACTTCCCCGCATGCCTAAGAGTGCATGTCCTGGACTTCTTCTTGTTCTCTTCGACCAACTCCCTTATCCGGGGGCATAACGTATCAGTTCTTTTAGAAAACAACTCCCTTTTTTTTGCTACCCGCTGCATGACTACACCTCTAATTTCTTCCAGCATGTCTATGATAGGCTTAGATCTAGCATGTATGATGTAATTGTTGAAGCACTCGCAAATATTGTTGTCAATCACCTCACACTTTGTATCCCTACTAATGTACGCCCTGTAAAACTTCTTTATACCTATGTCTTGGAAGTCTTGCGCAGCTTGTGGATTCACTGTGCTCATCTCCCTCATAATCCGTTGGAAATCTTCATGAGTTGTGGACTTCACAGCTTTCCAGAATAAGTTCTTCAAAATTTCTGTGGAATGTCCTTTCTTCTTCCAATTTGCATAGATATGCCTAGCACAATTCCTATGCTCCGCATTGGGTAATAAATAGGACACTGCATTTTCCAGTCCCTGCACGATGTTAGACAGTACCAATCTATTAATGTACTACACTTGTTCGACAATAAGCAGTAAGCGTTCAAAGAAATAAATATTTATGGGCGAGTTAGTTAAGTACCTTCTGTTGATCGCTAATAAGAGTCCAACCATTTCCGCCAACCATTCCTAAATCAGTCATCAGAAGCTGAATAAACCAAGTCCACGAAGATTGATTTTCACCTTCGACTACCGCCCAGGCAATGGGGAACATTTGATTATTCCCGTCCTTGCCAACAACACTCAATAGTTGGCCTTTAAGTTCGGTCTTCAAAAAACATCCGTCCAATCCAATGACTCGTCTACAACCTTCAAGAAACCCTCTTGCTATCGAATTAAAATATATGTAGAGCCTCTTAAACCTAACCAAAGAATCTGGAGTCGCTCTATCAAGAACCAGCTCAAAAGTACCATTCCTATTTACCTTCTTTAACTAGGCAACATATGCAGGAAGCATGTGATAATGGTTGTCCAAAGTTCCTAGAAGCTTCATGCACGCCTCGGATCTAGCTCTATAACAGGTTTGCTTTGAAACAGTGATTTCGAACAGATCATTTATTTCCCGCATCATATCTGCCACCTTCAAATCCATATTCATTCGAATTTTCTCTAAGAAGTGTTTCGCAACCCAATGATAATCGGCTTGGCTATTCCTCGGAGCCCTACTGCACGTATGAGTATCATTAAGCGTTTTCACAACAACCGCCTCTCTCGTACCATCCCAACTAGCGTATATCCTCCATGGGCAACATCCCTTGCAAACGACTTCAACTTTCCGGTCACCGGACCTTAGAAAAGTGATGTTGAATCCGTTCCATATAGCATGGTCCTTCACAGCTGCCCTAAACTGAGAAGCCGATTCAAATTTCATGCCCAATTGAAATATAAAACTCTCAGCGGGGAATCCTAGATCATACGTCTTGCCCCTGTATATGTACCTTCCATTTTCATCCTCATCATCGGTATCATAGGGGGTTAACATATCACCCTCTGAATCATCATACTCGCTATAATATCCAGCAACAAATGTGTGTTGTTGGACATGTTCGTTTCTAATTCTGTGGCCGTCTACCAACTCCTCATTCCATTCGTCACTCGAATATTCGTCGGGGGCACTTAAGTACACGTCACTTTCCTCGTCTTCCCTACCTATATCATATTCAGAATCATCATCGCTATCATAATCAGAACCAAACACCTTACACTCGTCATCAGCCCTGTATAAGAGACAGATGGAAAATAGTAATTGATCATGCGTGCAAAATACTTAAATTACCAAGGAGAACTTACATTCTTCTACAGCAAACAAAAATATCTGAAATAACATTGGAAATAATAAAAAATACAATATTTAAGAGCAAAGGGAAAAATAAAGATAATAAAAACTTACATTACTTAAAGCCAAGTGTCCACTGTCAAAGAAGAGAAGAACGCCTAAAAACGCAAAAAAAGGATGAGAAAATGATTTTGATGGTTCTCATCAAGAAATATAAGGTATAATAACCAAGTAGAATAACCTCTTCTCCTAGCACCGACAAGGCCTGTGAGAAGAGGACAACTCTTCCTATTACTAAAAAAGGATCATATTTTGAGGGTTCTCATCAATAAGTATGCGAAAGAATTTACAGATATGATAATAAGCTGCTCAATTCGGGGTTTGGCATGTTCCAATTATCATAAACAGAATTGAAACCATCAGATTGATGATTTGTTGATGGTATAGTGTCAATATCATTCAAGAATCCAGGGCTGCCAGTCGTTCTCCATATCATCGTCAATCAATAAAGAAACACCAACCTCTTCGTCAACGTGACAACAATGATTGGTGTCAGCCTCTGTCTATATGGCTCTGCCCATTGACGATGTCGACTACTATGAAAATCAACCTTTTCAAGACAATTATTCAATGTTATCATCATTCGTTCTACAGAGGATCGCAATCATCAGAAAAAACAGAGAGCCCGACCAAGAACGATATTGAAAGGCCTAAACAATACATCAAAGCCTCAAAACCAACATCAGAAAAGATGAGGAAAATATCTTGAATTGGAGATAGGGACGTCATAATTTTCGTTCGTTCAAGTGAGCAGCATTATCATCAGAAAAATAAACAGAAAATTAAATATAACAGACAGATCAGTCCAAGAACTAAGCAAAAAAGCTCTAAACAAGTAAAGAAATCTCGACCACCGAGAATCCAAAGAACCAAAATGAGAAAAAGATGAGCGAAATTTAAAATGATAAAAAAACCGCAGAAAAAAAAACCAGAGAGAAACCAGAAAGCCGCCTAGGGTATGATACGAACAAAGTCACACGTCGATATCTAAAATGAAAAATTGATTCCTCATACAAGCAAGAGAGAGGATCTCGAGAAGAAAATGATGGACCATACGTCGCAGATAAATATAACACAAAAATAAGAAAACCAAGTCACTGTACCACAATACATATTTTATGAGTTTCAGCCAACATATTCAGACTCAACATGAATATAAGAAACAAAAGGATGTTCGCATTGAGCCTAGGAGTTAAGTCAATTAGGATTCCAAAACGTCTGGGTTAAAAAGGAATAGTTCATCAAGGTAGATATGTACAAAGATAGAAAGCTACGTAGATAGATAGAAAGACTGTAGATATGTACATTGATAGGTAAGAAATCATGTAGAAAGAACACATTAATAAACTGACATAAAGATTAAGAGATACAGTCTACAGATATCCTCTGCAGTTTAAAAAAGACAGCAGGTCATCACACGAGGAAACAGTCCACAGATAGAAAGATGGTTATATCTAACAAATTATGTGAGTGGGCCATTGAAAATTGCAACACAATATGTAATGCGGAAAACTGCCAGCCCTACATTGTACACTCATATTTCTTGTTTACATTGTACACTCAGAAGACAACTGAACTCTTCCAAATTATAAGATCATTTAAAATCGATCTATCCCGACTAAAGATCACCACGGATTCTGAGGGCTGGTGAGCAACGTTCATCTTTCTCTGATCTCTCTTTATTGTTACAAAGGTTGATCGATTTTTACTGCAACATTTCAAACTCTGTTGAATAGATGTTCGCTCTGGTTTTATATGACTTTCCTCAGATCAATATCACCTTGAGGAATTTAACATTACAGAGTGTGTGTTAAAAAAAAATTAATGTTACATAGGTATATCTTAGTCCTCTAATTAGCAGATCAGTGGGCCTGAAGGGCTACGAAAAGTGTTTTAGTTGAAGTGGCCTCTGATACGAACCTAGGTGTTCTATTCGGGAGAGAAAGGAAGAAGAGAAAACTGGCTCAATGTATTTGGGAAGAGGAATATGCAGGTGGAATGTGCATAAAACGGTAAGACTAAATGCCCTATAGATCGCCGAAGTGACACAGTAAAAAGGAACGAGCTGCCTAATAAGAAGCTTAGTAGGGACACAGAGCCAAGAACCCTACCTCGTGGAACTCCCGTAGCCAAGAAGAAGCTTGCAACGATTCCACTGCCCAAGGCGTTGATCAGCGCGGAAGCCCCTTCTCTCTCACGCCCTTTCTTCCTCCGTCTCCACCGTCTCGTCCCCTTCTCCTTCACCACCTTTCTGAGCTCTCTCCCGGGTGACTCACATTGGACGGACTAATCGTTCCTATCTTTCTCACTTTCTTCAAATCGCGTTATGACGTGGATTCCACGTGTCTGCCAGGTGGATTCCGCCTACGTGGACTCCGCCGGAAATCCACCTGGCAGCCACGTCGAGTCCACGTCACGGCCGGGCTACAGCGGCGGACCAAGTGAGCAGTTCGGGCTGTGACGCGGCGAAAAAAAAGTTAGGGCTGTATCTCTAATTTTTGAAAAAGTTTAGGCTGAGCCGTGATATTAACCCTTTTGAATTTGGAGGGGACATAGCAAAACTTGCATAATATATATACTCTTGTATAGATAGACTCTTCAACCTTGATCCAAATTTCTGTTTTTTCAGAGCTCTGTAACTGCGTTTCTTTGGGGGAAAGGAGAAGCCGCAGCGATGGCGATGGCGCAGGCGCTGCATCCACATCTGAAAGCGGTGACGCTGACCCACGTCCGATACCGGCGAGGCGACAAGCTCGGCCACTTCCTGGCATGGATCTCCCTCATCCCCGTCTTCATCAGCCTCGGCGGGTTCGTCTCCCACTTCATCTTCCGCCGCGAGCTGCAGGGCATCTTCTTCGCCATCGGACTCCTCATCTCGCAATTGCTCAACGAACTCGTCAAGACCTCCGTCCAGCAGTCCCGCCCCGAGACCTGCGCCGCTCTGGAGATGTGCGATTCCCACGGCTGGCCCTCCAGCCACTCCCAGTACATGTTCTTCTTCGCCGTCTACTTCTCTCTGCTCGCCTTCAGAGGCGTCTGCATACCCACTCGCACCGGCAAGGCCATCGTCGCCTTGATTTCCTGGCCCCTCGCTCTGCTCACCATGTACTCCAGGGTTTACTTGGGCTACCACAGCGTCGCGCAGGTGAATTTCGACTATCGATCTGGAATTATCTTCATTTCTGGTTGTTTTCCCTCTCTTGGATTAGTTATTCGCTCTTATTTTATCCCTTGTTCTTGGTGCTGGTTGTGATTTTCAGGTTTTTGCGGGAGCGACATTGGGGATGATCCTCGGCGCGCTGTGGTTCTGGGTTGTTCATTCTCTGCTCATCGATTACTTCCCCTCAATTGAAGAGAGCGCTTTGGGAAGATTCTTTTACATCAAAGACACATCTCACATCACCGACGTGCTGAAGTTTGAGTACGACAACGCAAGGGCTGCTCGGAAGAAATCAGATTAGCAGTGTAAGTCGCATCTATGGAACCGTAGTTTCTATAAAAATTTCTTCAACAGCAGTATTATCGCACAGAAAATGTTCTTCAACGAAGACCCTGAGGCTGAATTGGATCAGGGATTGATAGTTCTTCCTGAATATCCGTTTCTAAAGTTTCTCTTTGAAAACATCTGCTTGAAATTCAAATCACTGTATTTTAAATCTCATCCCTTTTATTATTGACGATGTTTCTTCTTTATATGTCATCATCTGATCGTGGGTGTTCGCTTGCTTTTCTACGATGTCCATTCAATGCTCGAACTTCTCATAGACTATATTTTGAAGACATAAATTAGGTGTTCAACATAACATTCTTGCAGGGAATCTTTGGGCTGATTCGGCATCGGCACCAGCCACGTCCATAGGGATGAACCCTCGTCTTTCATTACTGCGATATGCTAGCTGCATGGGTCATCAAATTGTATAAATTTTCATATAATAGGAAGAATTACTTGTGATCCATAGCTTCATCTCTTCATCTCTACTTGTGCTAGTAGGAAATTATGACGATTTTGCAGGGGTGTGTTTATTATGTTTGCTGATGCTTAACTGCTATTTTTGCTCTCCTGGTGAGAGATAGTCAGTATGATGGATCATATGGAATTACGAAGACAGTAATCTTGGTAGTTCCGTATGGAATTCCAAAGAAAATGAAGTACAAATACAAGAGAGAATACAGCAGACAAAATGGCTCTTATACTCATGAAATATATGCCCTTTTACTTGAGGGCATATGCTTCTGACGAGGACAATGGTTATTTCCGGATGATGATGATGATGATGCTGATTTTTGGATGATGATGACGACAGGAGAGATAGAACACAACAGAAAAACTGGGCCATATACTCATGTACTGTATATGCGCTCTGACTTGAGGGCACATGCTCATAAAAACTACATGCTCCTTCTGGGACGTATTCACCGCAAAATTGAGAGTGGCCTGTATATTTCATTAATCAAGCGACAATAAACTATCTTGTGTTCAGTTCGCAAATGTAATATCAGATTGGAAGAGAATGATTCTGACAAGTGTTCATCCTTCCCGGACAGTGTCGTCGTCATCATCCAGAGGTCCTCATAATCATCCTGACATTGCCATCGTCATCATCACAAGCGTCTGTGTCAATAATGATGAGAATAACAGTGACAATTTTCAAGCAACAAATGAATGATGATAGGATAGGGATCAATGACACCAGTATCCGCATTTGATTCTTGTATCAATGATATCCAGTATAGGATAGGATCAATGACACCAGATACTGATATCAGAACCTTGTTTGGTTGCGGATGTCGTGTCCATTATGGGATATTATTATGGATAACAGACATCATTATCTATATGGGATACACCTCCATGGTTCACCCATTCGGAAAAGTTTTATCTTAATAAAGCTAAAGGTGAGCCAATCAATGATGGGTCCTTGGACTAGCTGCAGACAGTTCTTGAAGTTAATTATTAAACTTAAACTCATTACAACTTTTCCAGTCTGCTGATCGATTAAGTTGCCCCCCTCTCCAGTCTCCACTGGAAATTTTCTTGACTTAGTCAATAATTATGTGTGAATATAGGTTAATAACTTTATTAAAACCTAAAAGGTGATGTTTATAAGAAATAACTTGAAAGTTATATTTTCTTCGAAAAAAAACTTCGTCTAGTATTATTAATATACTTGCCAATAACGATGACATATATCTGATATCCATAACAATAAACGAATTCAGCATACCCACATTACATTGATACTGGATATCAGTATCAATACCACATATCAATACTCATACGGACATCAATTATTGGGAACATATCAAACTCCTCCCTTAAACCATGATTAATGTACCTAAAATATCCCTCAATTTGTATCTGACCGAATCCACATATTGTGAACATTCCCTCATTTCCATCACGGAGCCCCTCCCCACATGGAGAAAAGCACATAAACTGGAATGAATTAATCATAAAAAATAAAAGGTCACGGGAAGAAAACAATCCTATTTGACCACCGTACGCTGTTAACATCACGGATGGGATTCTGGCATTTCTTTATAATCGCCTAGCTTTGCACTTTTTTTTTTGGAAACGTTGGAAGCGAAGGTTGCAAGAAATAAGAGTTTCAACTCAAAGAAAATGAAATTCCGGTTGTTTCCCTTTTGGAAGATACAGGAGAGAAACAATCGATAAGTTATTAGTGGAAGACCAAAACCACTCTTCCAACGTCTCAATTTCAAAGTACCTTTCAGAAGAATGCGGTATATTTCTGGAAAGATTAAAAAAATAAGTCCACATTTTTGTCGTTACAGGACTAAAATGTTGGTATAATTGTTCTTAAAAATCCGGTACAATGGTGGATCGATCATGCTTCCGAGTCGGGATCTTATCAGTACCCTTGTCTGTGAGGCTTGCTGATTGGCATAAGATAAACTAAACACTCGTCGTTTAAAAGTTTTGGTGATAGAAGTTTAAGTTCCTTTCATAGTGATGTTTGGGAGCCCTGGCCTGTGCATAGCCTGTCAATAAGCTGATGGTTTGTCATCTTTGTTGATGACTCCACATGGTTTCACTCAGAATGGAAATGTCCATATGTCATCGTTTGTTTATGCTCCTCAGTAGTATGGCCTGGCTGAGAGAAGAATTCGCCCAATAACTGCGTGTGTATTGGGCTCATAAGCCCATTACCCAATTTGCTTAAATGACAGATTGGGTAAGTAACGGCTAGTTAAAACTAGCCGTTACAACAAGCCGTTGGAGGCGGCTCTCTATAAATGTATCTTTATTGAATAATGAAATTAGTCCCTTTTTGCATTTTATCTTTTCTGTTCACTTCCATTCTCTTTCTCTCTCTCCAAAGATCAGCGTAAATTGTCATGGTATCAGAGCAGGAGTGACCTACGAGATTACCTGAATGTCTGATTGAAGCTAAGGATCATCGTACGGGAGGATTCTGGTTCATTTTGGGTGCTTCTGTCCATCATCTGAGCTGACGGTCATCCTACGGGAGGATCTTATTCTGCTAATTTATCTATATGGCCATCGGAGAAGAATTAGGAAAGCTTCCAAAAGAGTTATCTGCACAAGTGGGTCCATCATCATCATCAGGAAATCATGTACTTTTTGCTGATAGATGGCTTACCCATTTCCAATAATTTTCAAATGCAATATATTCAATGGACATAATATTCAAGCAGTGCTGAAGCCTCGTAAACTCATTCATCACCTTACAAAAGACAGTCCAAGAGAATCTCATCCAAATTATCAAAAATAGATAATGGAGGAGGAGTTCGTTTTTGCATGGCTTCTAGATTCTATTGCACCAGAGCTAATAGCCAGATATTCATTATATGGGACTTCGAAGGCATTATGAGAAGCAATCCATCGAAGTCATTCTAAAAAGAATGATAAAACAAAATTCATTGATCTTATTGTGCAATCATACACCCTTAAACAGGGTGATATGGATGTCCTAACTTACTCAAACAAATTGAGGGACATTCATAACGAGTTGGATCACTGCCCACCACCATCTACTGATCCAGTTGCCAGAGCCCATCAAGCCACTAACCGACTTTGTCAATTTCTGGAAGGGCTCCGACCTGAATTTGAGATGATCAGGAGTCAGTTAAACAACCGGGAGGACGAACCAAGCTTTGATCAAACAGTGACCAAAGTGACGCAAGAAGAAAGCCGTCTAAATGCAGGTCGAGGAATTACTGAAAGTACAACATATGTCATAAAAAATCAGAATCACCAGAGAACTGATTCTGAAAAGGTGAGCAAAGAAGAAGTTAGTTGCCACTATTGTAAGAAGAAGGGGCATGTCAAAGATAAATGTTGGAAACTCCATGGGAAGCCTCCACAAATTGTCCGAGCTCATGTAGGCCAACAAGGAGCATCTAATACTGGGAATGATCTTCCCTCAGCTCAGGATTTCCAGAAGATGACGCAAGAACTTGAAAATTTGAAGTCCATAATCAATTCAGGTCAGTCATTGGGTCAACATCCATATCTAATACTGGTAAAAAGGAAGTAATTACTAATATTGTTTTGTTTACGAAGGATCCAGCAAATGCATGGATCCTAGATTCAGGAGCAACAGATCATATGTCATCAAGAAGAGATCTCTTCATTACATATGAAAACATTACTCCTGGCAAGCGTGTTCAAACAGCCGATGGTACATTACCCTGTAGATGACATTGGTAGAATGAACATTCCAGCCATTGGGGAATTGAGAAATGTGTTATACGTGCCAAAATTATTTATAAATTTAATTTCAGTACAACAACTTGCAAAACATAATAAACTCAGTGTTCTGTTTGATTATCTGGATGCTTATTTATGTCATTAGGGGATCGGGTGGAGGATCGAACTAGCTACCTTGGCAGGGTCTTTACTACCTACCTTGGCAGAAGTCAAGACATCTACTAGAAGATGAACCCAAGATGGCAGCTGTAAAGGCATCCCCCCAAGAGACTATTATGGAGATCCATCATAAAATGGGTCATCCATCTTATCATGTCATAAAACATATGTACCCACATCTGTTTAAGGACATTTTAGTAGAAAACCTAATTTGTGAAGCTTGCCAATGAGGAAATTTAAACGTGTTACCTTTTCTCTTTGCCACACCAGAATGACTAAACCATTTCAAATGGTTCATTGTGATGTCTGGGGACCATCTCCCCAATCAGACATACTAGGACATCGATATTTCCTAGTATGTACTGACGATTATAGTAGATATAGTTGGGTATTTTTACAAAAAATACAAACATGAGGTGACCAAGAACATAAAAGGATTATGTAATTTGATTAAGAGACAGTTCTGCGATCAAGTCCAAGGATTAAGAACACACAATGCCAAGGATTTCCTGAACAATGAGTTAAGGGAATTTCTTACCTCTGAGGGGATAAGGCATGAGACTTCATGTCCCTACACTCCACAACAAAATGGAGTGACTGAAAGAAAGCTAGGGGATATAGTAGATAAGGGGAGAACACTCTTGATACATGAAATGTTACCTGAAAACTTATGGGGATTTGCAGCATTGACAGCCACTCATCTGATTAGTAGACTCCCATCAAGGGTTCTATATTTTAAAAGTTCCCTTGAATTACTTTGAGACTTATTATCCAAAACAGTTGCCTGAAAACTGGTTTACCTCTCATAACATTTGGTTGTGTGGGATACATATATAATCATGCATTTAAACAGAATAAGTGGTCTTCAAAGGGACTAAAATGTGTCTTTGTTGGCTATTCTGTTACTCAAAAAAGATATAAATTATATCATCCTATCACTTGTAAATATATGGTATCCAAGGGTGTAGTATTCGATGAAAAATCTTTTTACTACAAACCAAAAGGTACTGAGACCCATTGAGATTTATCTCATTTACTTGCTAGTGAGAATACAAATATGGAACTCTATGAAAATATTTTTGAGCAAAATAAGGTGTCAGAGTATAGAACTGACACAACTGTCCCTATTATTCAGGTTGAACCACATACTGCTGACCCGAATATAGAGCATGAAGTATCAGGGAAAGCTCCATGTCAATCACATATGGAATTGACTATCAAGAGATTTTTAACCCTAGTATCAAAGATCAATACTATTAGAATATTAATTTCCTTAGCAGTAAATTTAGACTCGCCATTAAATAAATATGATATTAAAAATACTTTTCTTCAGGGAGATCTAAAGGAAGATATCTACATGGATATTCCTCCAGATTATGAAGATAAAGGAAAACAGGGTAATATATGTAGACTTAGGAAGGCTCTGTATGGTTAAAAGTAATCACCTAGAGCATGGTTCGGAAGATTTACCCAAGCCATGAAAAATCTTGGATATAATCAGTACAATGGGGAACATACTTAGTTCTTTAAAAATCAACCCCAGAATTTGATTACAATTTTGATTGTATATGTGGATGATATTATAATTACGGGAAAAAATCTAGGAGAAATAACACTTCTTGATGACCACTTGGATAAAGATTTTTGAGTCAAACAATTAGGGCCCTTAAAATATTTCTCAGGTATAGATTTTGCACGATCGAGTAAAGGGATCTTAATGACCCAGAAAAAATATATACTTGATCTTATTGATGAAACGAAACATAAGAATTGCCATGTGAATGAGACACCAATTGAAGTTTATCATAAGTTAACTCTCAATGAGGATGAACCTATAGTACAAATTAGCTCGTATCAAAGTATTGTAGTAAAAGTTATTATATCTTTCACATACTTGACCGGATATATGCTATGCAGTAAAAGTCTCAAGTTAGTTTATGCATTCACCTAGAAACTCTCACTTTCAAGCTGTGAACAGGCTTCTCAGGTACTTAAAAGGAACATCAGGAGTGGGCATCGCATACAGAAAGACTGGTAAACTTGATCTTATTCTCTATATGGATTCTTACTTTGCTGATTCTCGACTTTACTATAGATCAACTACTGGATACTGCATAATACTTTGAGAAAATTTAGTAACGTGGAGAAGCAAGATGTAGAGTGTTGTCTCAAAATCTAGTACTGAAGCTGAATTCAGAGCCATGTCAAAGGGAATTGATGAAGTGATGTGGACAAAAAATCTATTGGACGACTTAAGGATTACATATCTAAAGCCAATTATCATCTGGTGCGATAACAAAACCGCTGTCAGCATAGCCCACGGTGCAGTGGAACACAACAGGATGAAGCATGTGAATATCGACAGATTTTATATACAAGATCACTTGGAGCAAGGAATATTGAAGACTGAGTATGTAAACTCTGAAGATCAATGTGCTGATATTTTCACCAATGGTTTTCCTACTAAGAGCCTGCAATATCTGGTGTCCAAGCTTGGAATGACTAATATATATTCCTACACTTGAGGGGGAGTGTTGAATATATAAAGTGTAATCAGTGTGAAAAGCCAGTTATTAACAGGCCCAATAACTCTGTGCGTATCAGGCTCATAAGCCCATTACCCGATCTGCTTAAATGACAGATCGGGTAAGTAACGGCTAGTTAAAACTAGCCTTTACAACTAGCTGTTGGAGACGGCTCTCTATAAATGTACCTTTATCGATAAATGAATATTATTTCCTTTTTGCATTTTATCTTTTCTATAAATCGTCACTTTGCTGAGCAGATCTGACACTTCTTGAGTGGTGGACACATACTACAGACAGGGAACGCACGTCCAGGACGTGATGCCCTGGACTTGACGGGACGGATGACGATGCGTGACGAACGGTGACGTGACAAAATGTTCATCACATCACCATCTCGTCACGCATCGGAGGATTCTGAAAAATTCCATCACGTACCCATCACGCGTCCCTTGTTCCTCGTTCTGTCACGTCACCATCACCGTGACGCCGTCACCGTCACTGGTGACGGAAGTAATGTTATTTATTTTACTATGTTAATAAACATAGTAACCTAATTTCTACTTCTCTGCGTCCAAGTCCCCTTAGGTCAAACTTTGACCATCTAAGTCAAAGTAGAAGTCGGAACTCAAAGTCGGAAGCCCGTCGAACTCGAACTTGAAGTCGAGACTTCGACCGTTGAAGATCACGTTGATCTTCTCTGGCAAGTTGCAATTCGTGAAGGAGAAGTGGAGAACTGTGGAACTTTTCCTTTCACGTGGATCTTCTTCTTCGCTCTCTCATGATGAGTTGTGCAATTTTTTTTGTTTTTCCATGCTATATCCGATCCTCTTCCTTCACGTTGATCTTATTCCATGCCATCTCCGATCGTACGCTTCAGTCTTCAGTAAAGAAACGATTGTTGCTCTCTGATCTCTCTCTCTGACATCCATTTTTCTCTTTCTCCCTATCTCAAATTCTCATTCTCCATATTTTTAGATCCCTCTCTGATCTCCCTATTTCTCTATCCCCAGTTCCCCATATCTCCAATGCTCTATCTTTCTATTTCTCCATCCCTCTCTTATCTCCGTATTTGTCTATCCCCCTATCTCCAATTCTCTATCTTTCTATTTCTCCGTCCCTTTCTTATCTCCCTATTTCTCTTAATTCCTGTCTCCAATTCTCTATATTTCTATTTCTTGATTCCCCCTCTGATCTCCCTGTTTCTCTTTCTCCCTATCTCCTATTCTCTATCTCCCTATTTGTCGATCCCTCTCTGATCTCCCTATTTCCTTATCCTAAATTCCCCATATCTCCAATTCTCTATCTTTCTATCTCCCCATCTCAAATTCTCATTCTCCCTATTTCTCGATACCTCTCTAATCTCCCTACTTCTCTATCCCCAATTCCCCGTATCTCCAATTCTCTATCTTCCAATTTCTCTATCCCTCTCTGATATCCCTAATTCTCTATCTTTCTATTTCTCCATCCCTTTCTTATCTCCCTAGTTCTCTTACTCCCTATCTCCAATTCTCTATCTTTCTATTTCTCCATTCCCCCCCCTCTGATCTCCCTATTTCTCTTTCTCCCTATCTCCAATTCTCATTCTGCTTATTTCTCGATCCCTCTCTGAGCTTCCTATTTCTCTATCCCCTATTCCCCATATCTCCAATTCTCTATCTTTCTATCTCCCTATCTCCAATTCTCTATCTTTCTATCTCTCTATGTCCAATTCTCTATCGTTTGTTCTCCCTATCTCAAATTCTCATTCTCCCTATTTCTCGATACATCTCTGATCTCCCTATTTCTCTATCCCCCATTCCCCTTATCTCCAATTCTTTATATTTCAATTTCTCCATCCCTCTCTAATATCCCTATTTCTCTATCTTTCTATTTCTCAATCCCTTTCTGATCTCCCTATTTCTATTTCTCCCTATCTCCAATTCTCTATCTTTCTATTTCTCCACCCCTCTCTGATATCCCAATTTCTCTTTCTCCCTATTGCAAATTATCATTCTCCTTATTTCTCCATCCCTCTCTGATATCCCTATTTCTCTATCTTTCTATTTCTCTATCCCTTTCTGATCTCCCTATTTCTATTTCTCCCTATCTCCAATTCTCAACCTTTCTATCTCCCTATCTCCAATTCTCTATCTTTTTATTTCTCAACTTCTTCAGTTCAAAGAAATTGATCTTGGTCCAACCAAGGTCTAACCTGTGGCTGTGCTGGGATTGATCTTCAGTTCAAAGAAATTGATCTTCAGTTCAAAGAAATTTGGTCCAGTACTCAGATGCAGGACGGGATATGGGTAAAGGAGGACCTGCCAAATATTAAAAGATACCTGCGATTTTGATTGGGCGACAGGGCATCTATCTACTCTCGTTCTTTGCTGATTTTCAAATTATGATATTGTTTTCTGTCGACTGATAGTATTTTTCTGAAGAACTACTTCAAATAATATAACGGCTCATTATTTTATTAAGTGTATTTAATTAGTATTTTCTGGATACGACAAAGTAACTCCATTCAATCTATTTTTTTTGAAGAAAAATCCATTCAATATAATGAGTACCTTTTTTCAAAATTGAAACATAATCTGGTTCTTACAAAGGAACAAACCGACCATTGCCATTGCTAATGTTTCTTAATTTTCAAATAAATTGCAACTGTCATTGTATTGTTGGTATGGTGCCCTGTCATCTTTTAAAGTCGATACTACCAAAGTAATCATGCTGTTGAATTTCTTCTTTCTGTATATTTGTACAGTGCATAAAAGTGTTGTTCCATCTATTGATAGCCGTTTCAAAAGCTAAGAGGCAGGAAGCCAGGATCAAGACACAACAGGAATCTACTCGTCTTGGTAATGTAGGTGTTGTCTGGTAACTGTCTATACACAAGTTATTTGGCTTCTTGTTTTTATGTACAAGTCTCAATAGTGAAAATTATGCTCACTGAAACTGTATTAAGTATCAAAAGAAATGAGTTCAAAATCTCATTACTTATCTTATATGGCTGTAAACCTTTGAATTTCCCTTGATACCTACACTAGTCTTCGTCGTCATAAAAGGCATTCCTCTTCCCCGACTGATGTCTTCCCCGAGCGCATGTACCTTTTTTTTGGAGAACTCGCAATCTATTTTGAGTTCTCAATCAATATATTTAAATTCTTCTTCTTAAAAAAATCAACTGTTTACGTTAAAAACTGGCTGTTTACTACGAGAGCAAACCTGCAGTGAGAAATTAACTTTTGAGTGATGAAATTGTGCATTAAAAGTTGTTTTGTTTTTAATGGCGTCTGTTCCAATTTGGCTTCTGAAAGTTGTTTTGTTCTTAGTGGCTTGCGTTCCAATTTGGTTCAACGGGATAAGTTATTTTGTTTTTAGTGGCGTCTGTTCCATTTGGTATGAACGGAATTTGCTTTTTGGTTCCTAATTGCTTGTGTCACATTTTCGATCAAGGAAATAATTTTTTTCTTAATGATGGTTCCTGTTCTTAGTGAATGAAATGAAAGTCATTTGGTGAGGAATGGCTTGAGATTGCCTATTGGATGAATGCGTCTGACTATTTGGTTCTTAATTGCTTATTGGATGGTGGATCTTCTCTCGTAGGATGGCAAGCGTTCAGCCCTACCTTCTGCCCGCAAACCCGTAGTCAAGACTTCCCCTCATTGAATGAGGCCTTTAAATTCTCGCGCTTTCTCCCAATCTCTCCGCTGTTTGGGAGAGACGGAGAGCACTGAAAAAGAAAACTACTGCCCCAATGCTCTATCTTGTCCCCAGGAATCTATGTGGATGAAGGTGCATTTACTAGCTCTTGAATTTTTTACAGCCAAGCTGCACACATTCAAACGTTGTAACGGTTTGCAAATGTGGTAGGCACTTTTTTATTTTTTTTTAGAGAGTGAATCTTAATTTTTGCTTTGTCAACGTGAGAGTTTATTGTTTTTATCCCACATTCTTCTTGATGGAGAAAATTTTGGCATTTTCTCCAACAATATATTTTTATATTTATATTAATGATAGCCATTTTTAGTGAACGAAATGAAAGTCATTTGGTGAGTCGCTAAATCCTTAATATATCCATCAATATATTACATTATTATATTATTACATTCATAATTTTCATTATTAAAATGTAATTATGAATTTTTAATCCGTAAACAAAAATTTCAATTCTATTAAAGAAAGCCTAAATCCTTAATTTCTCCGTCAAGTAATTAATTACTAAATTAATTTCTTGCATTTCCCAGCAACAAATTAATTACTAAAATGTATTTAAAAACAAATAAATTTCTTACATTTTCTGTCAACAAATTAATTATTATATTCATAATTTCACACTCATAATAATAATTATTAAATGTTTTTGAAGAAAAACCTCAGTAAATATTTAAATTTTCAATCAAGAATTTAATTATCAAATTATTTATAGTCCAAATTTTACGTCAATAATTTGATTATCACAACATATTAAACCATAAATCACTTAATCGTTCATTTTTCCATCAACATATTAATTTATTAAATTGTTATGTTCATAATTTTCATTCTTAAAATGTAATTATGAATTTTTAATCCGTGAACAAAAGTTTCAATTCTATTAAGAATGCGTCACTAAATCCTTAATTATTGATATGTATTTAATAAAAAAAATAAAATTCTTCATTTTTTTGTCAATAAATTCATTATTAAAATGCATTAAAATCCATCACAGCCGTCATCCGTGACGGACATTTTGTCACGTCACGCGTCCGGGGTATCCCGTCACCGTCACGTCCTCGTCACGTACATCCTGTCATGCGTCATCGACACCGTCACGACCCCTCCATTCCGTCACCGCCACCGTCACGTCATCTTTCACGTTTCCGTCACGGTGACGTGTGACGTGACGGATGATGTTTGGCGTTCCCTAGCTGCAGATGAACAACCTTCTTATCTACCTTCTCATGTATGAATTTTCTCTTGATTTCAACGTGCTTTTTTTATTCATGTTGCACTCGATTGTGAGCTACATCAATGGCCAATTTACTATAACAGTATAACATCATCACTTGCCTGCATTGTATTTGGATATCATCAAAAATAAATTATGGCCATAGCCCTTCACATTTGCCCTCTTTTAATGCTCAGTATTCAGTCTCTGCACTCAATAAAGCAACAAGAGTATGCCTCTTACTCCATGTCATGAGATTTCACCCAATGAATGAACACCCATAGTGGATCTACAATCAATCAGGGATCTTCAGATTTATTCAACCGTCTTTCATGAACACTAATCTGTCCCTTTAAGGATGATAATACCCTATATGCTGCCTGCCAATTAGGTTTTGTACTAACTAAGAAGACCAATAGAATATGCAATATATGGACTTGTACGATCCAACTAGATATGTTTCCTATTCACAGGAGATGATTCTTCACTCAGACTCAACTTTGTACTAAGTTTAAGTGGGGTTCCAGATGGCTTCCCCCAATCATCCTGGCCTCTTCCAGCAAATCAAAGATACGATCTTTTGAGTATGCAACTGCAATACCCAAAAAATATCTAAACAGTCCCAGAGGCATAACATCAAATTCTTCAGATAGAAGATTCGCCGAAAATTCCATTTCTTCCTCATCATCACCAGAGATGATTTTATTATCTACATAAACAAAGATGGCAAGGTGCCCTGATGAAGACTACTTCGAAAATAGGGTACGATCATCATTGCCATGCATGTACCCCATCTTTTTAATGCTTGAGATTTCTCAAACCATGCCACAGCAGAATTCTTGCGTACATACAAAAGTATTCTTTAAATTGCAAACTTTAGAACCAGACAGCTGAAAATAAGCTGGAGGGAGCTGCATATACATTTCTTAGTCCAATCACCATATAGAAAGGCTTTTTTCACATCTTACAAATGCAATCTTCACCTAGAACACACTGATACTGCAATAAATATGTTAAGACCCCGATCAGGTTCTCTCAGAAACAGAAGGCACCTAAACGACCCTCTCTCTTCCCGGCCCAAACGGGGGCTGCCTCAGGCATGGCCTAACGGAAAATATGACTTGCGGGAGTACCATGAGTCATAAGAAGGGAGCGGAGAAGATGAACAGGCAGATAATTCTGAAGTACGTTTCTCCTCTTCCTTCCTCTCCACCCTTCTTGATGGAGAGGAAGGTATTTATTGATGCTAATTATGCATGCTCGCCTTTATTGGTGCAGCTTCTCCCATCTGGTTGCAGGAGCACTCCTCAACATTTTCATCCTCTCAGCTGTGCATGAATGCCTTGTTCCGGAACCCTCTTGTAAGTGATTCTTGAATCTGAATTCCCACCCTTGAACTGATTCATATGTTTTTGGCATGCTCATCTTAAGAGCGCGTGCTTTTGTAAACCTGGCTGCTCTTTCCTTCTTCCTTCATTAATTTTTCTTAAAGAACTTATCAAAATCATGAGAAGACTGCCAAACAGGCAAACCAAGCCAGAAGTGACTATCCGAGCTCATAGAGTGATTTTTGTAGATGACAAACATCTTCATCCATAATCCTATCATCATCCGCAGATTGAGTGATGGCGATGATTTCCTCATCATCGGTGTCATCCTTCTGAAGATGAATGATGATAATGATGGTGATTTTGTCATCATATGTATTCATCTCTGCAAGGCTAACAAAGGGATGATGGCGAGAGATGACGAGGATTTTATCTCATCATCATCCTCCTGAAAAGGATGAAAGACAACAAGGATGATTACTTTGTCATCATCAAACTGGCAAGGAAAAATGACGGGGACGATAGCAGCTCATCACCATCTTCCAGTCAATTTCATTGGTGATGATTAATACTAGGCTACTTCTCGTTAGGAGCTTCCTCCAAGTCTCCATGAAGGAATGTATTCTTGATATCCAAGCAATACAACAACCAATTAAATCAAACAGTCAACACGAGATAATAGAGTTCAATTGACAGTACCATCTGGCCAAACCTTCACTACAGAGACTCATCTGCTCACACAAAGAAGAAAAATGGAAGGAATGTACACCATGGGAAAATAGAATGATGAGCGCAAGAGCAAGGTCCCTTATGCAGGTAAATACATACGTTTTTTTAACAAAATAGAAAGGTAAAATGCAAGAGAGGATGGTGGACCATAAAATAAGGCAATATTTATGGAAGATAATAGAGTAAGGTAGGAAGGGATGACAGACACAACACACCAAACAATGATAGATTATCAACAAGTCAGAAAGATTAAAGAAAAAGTTGTTACACCAAGCTAGAGTGGGGAAAATGTGAGACAGAGGGACAAATGCTAGAGTGGGGAAGACAGATTCAAGACCTTGGGATTATGAGGACAGACCAAAAAGGTTGGAGAACTAAAGGTGAGGTCAACTCAAAGGAGGATCAGGTATCAGGTGCTGGAAGAGCAAATGATGAAGTAGGTGGAGACTCCCCGAGAGAAAGGAAAGAGGCACTGGGACCAATGAAACAGTGACAAATGTGGTATCTAAAAAAATTTGATAGCTACGCAAGAAAATATTAAGTCTGAAAAAGCCATTTGATACCAGAGATTGTGCAGGAAGATAGACCTAGTGAACTAATAGTGTCAGGTTGGTGAACAAAGGACACATGTAAATATCTGAGGAAGAAGAGAATGAAGAAGGCAAGCAGTTTATGAGATATGTGAACATGAGGACAACATTACTCAAATACTCGGGAGGTTATCTTCATGATACGACAAATAGTTTGTTCAGAGATCATATTTTGTGGTGGGGTGTGGAAACAAGGGTATTAGTGGACATAAATCACACTGGTAAAGAGATGATCACACTGGTTAATATAGTTGATACAAAGAGTACAATCAGTAAGATGAATTACACATAAATTTTAACATAAAATAAGCAAAAGAATGATTTCAGCTTTCAGCTGATCTTGGAGAGAAGCAATGGAGAAGCTTCTTCTCCACTTGTCCAAACCCTAGCCGCCAGAGGAAAAATGAGATTCAATCAACTATCTTAAGTCATTAGGTTTTACATCATAACCCAGTACTTATACTGGGTTTTACACTTGTCGGGTGTCGTGGACCTGATATGAGGGATCCGAAATTATAAGGGTAGATATCTAATGACAGAAATACATGGCTTTAAGGACATAAAGAAAAGAGAAAGGTGGACGTCCGCTGACACCCCCACTCAAGTTGGGAGATATATATTCTTCATGCCCAGCTTGCTTGCCAGCCTTTGAAAAGCACTTCCAGGTAATCCCTTGGTAAGAATGTCTGCTGCTTGATCTGCTGACTGGACATACTTAATCTTGATAATGCCTTTATCAATCTTCTCCCTGATAAAGTGTCTGTCGATTACCACATGCTTTGTACGGTCATGTTAAACAGGATTATTGCCATTGTTGATGGCTGACTTCTCGTCACAATATAATATAATGGGTCCTTCTTGATGAACTCCCAAGTCTTCCAGAATTCCTCTCATCCATAGTGCTTCACAGATTCCTTTAGCTAATGCTTTGAGTTCAGCTTCGGAGCTCGATGTTGAAACTACATCCTGCTTCTTACTTCGCCATGTAGTCAAGCTTCCTCCAATGAGTGAACAATAACCCAATGTCGACTTCCTATCAAGAATTGATCCTCCATAATCTGCATCTGTGTACATCTCTAGTGAAGTATCTCCCTCTCTTTGATAAAGGAGGCCTTGTCCAGCTGTACCTTTCAAATATAACAAAACCCTGTGCGCTGCATTCAGATGAGGTTCTTTTGGATTGTGCATAAATTAACTTAGAGTCCCAACTGCAAATGCTATATCTGGTCTTGTATGGCGCAAGTATATCAACTTACCAACCAATCGTTGATACTGATCTTTATTGACAGGTGCATCATCTTCACATACACCAAGATTGCTATTGGAGTCAAAAGGGGTGGACGCTGGTTTACCGTCAGTCATCATTATCTCATGAAGAAGATCAATTGTATACTTCCTCTGAGAAATGAAGACCCCTTCGTCAGAATAAGCAATTTCAATTCCCAGGAAATACCGTAGAAGACCTAGGGACTTAATATCAAACAACTTGCCCAACTGATTGCTTAGATGTTGAATTTCTTCATAGTTGTCTCTTGAGATTATAATATCATCAATATATACCAAGAGAACTACAACCCCTCCAGAAGGGGAATGTTTGATGAACAAAGTATGATCCCATTTACTTTGTCTAAATTCCATTTCTATCATAGATAGGGAAAATCTTCCAAACCATGCCCTGGGTGACTGTTTCAATCCATACAGGGCTTTCTTCAATCGACACACCTTTTTTCCCACGTGTTCAGCATTATACCCCAGGGATAAGTCCGTATATACCTCTTCGTCCAAGTCACCCTGAAGAAATGCATTTTTAACATCGTACTGATGCATCTGCCATCCCAACTTCGCAGCTACTGCTATTAGGATTCTCACGGTGTTCAGCTTTGCCACCGGAGCAAATGTCTCTTTATAGTCTATTTCACAGGATTGGGTATATCCTTTGGCCACAATTCTGGCCTTATAACGTTCAATTGAACCGTCTGACTTATACTTGATTGTGCATACCCACCTGCAGCGGACTACTTTCCTGTTTCCTGGCACTGGTACCACCTCAATTGCATTGTTTTTAAGTAACTCTTCCATTTCTTTTTGCATTGCCTCTTTAAATTTTGATATCTTCGTAGTTTTTTCTACACTTCTTGGTATATCTTCATTATCAATGTTGGTAAGGAGTGCACGGTAATGTGGAGAGATTTTTGCATAATTAACCACATGTGAAAGTGGATACCTTCTCGGTTGAGTGCATGTCCGCTTCCTTTTTCTAAAGGCAATCGGCCATTGCAGGTCTTCATCAATTAGATCTTCCTCGATTGGTCTCTCTTCATCGATGGTAGAGTTTTCTACTTCTGGTTCTGGAACATCTGTGGACGGACGGCCTGCACCACTGTCTTCAAGAATAATAGGACTAGATCCTTCGCCTGACGGATGGTGTCTCTCCTTGATTAATATAGGTATATTACGATTATCTTGTTCTTCCCCGCCTCTAGCCTCAGTGGAAACTGGGACAGGCCTCTCTGCATTAGAGTTGCTTGATGAGCTGTAATACATTTCATCCTCATTAAACGTAACATCTGCTGAGATGAAAAATATCCTCAAGGTCTGGCTGTAACATTTGTAACCCTTTAGAGTAGGAGAGTATCCCAGAGATACACACTTGATTGATCTAGGCGTGAGCTTGCTACCAGGATTGTGAGCATGAGCAAAAACGGTACACCCAAATACTCTTATGGGAAGAGGAGACTGTATTGTTGCCTCTGGAAAGCGCCTTGACATCAACTTCAGTGGACTATGATAAGGTAGTGACTTGGATGGAAGCCTGTTAATCAAATATACAACAGTTAAAAGTGTATCTCCCCAGAATTGGCTGAGAACCTGGCCTTGGAAGAATAATGTCCTGGTGGTGGCAATCAGATGTCCAATTTTTCTTTCTGCAACTCCATTTTGCTGGGGAGTATTAACACAAGAGGACTCATGGATAATAACATGATCAACAAAGAAAGATGTCAAAGAGTTCTTGAAGTAATCTTTTGCACTGTCAGATCAAAACTTTTTTATGGTGACCGAGAACTGATTTTTAATCATCCTACAGAAATCTCGAATATACCCATGTCACTCTAGTGCAATCATCAACAAGCACAAGGAACCAGCTTTTCCCAGTAATAGATGGGGTTTTGAATGGTCCCCAAATATCACTGTGAATCACATCAAATGGACGATATCTTCTTTCACTATTGCCTAAGAATGAGGCTCGCTTGTGTTTTCCAAATTGACATGCATCACAAAATAAGTTTGATAGACCATTATTTTTACATAAACAGGGAACATTTTTCCCAAAACATCAAAAGATGGGTGCCCAGTTCTGGAATGCAAAATCTTTAGCTCTTTCAGCTTCTCTGGTTCTGCACCCTCGTCCCCTCTTGGCATAGGCTTGGGGCTCCCCACCATCAAAGCATTTTCAGGTTTCTCCTCTACTTGAATAAGGCCGTTCTTCCTTTTAATAGATCAAATCCAACACTTGAATAAACCCTACACTCGAATAAGGCCGTTCTTCGGTTGAGTACCTTGTCAAATAAAAAACACTTATCAGAGTTTAACACCAGAACACATAATATCTCTCAGTAGTCCTTGTGGAGAAATAAGTTGTGTTCTCAGGCCTGGTACATGCAGTACTTCTTTAAGAAGCCCAGGTGATTAATGAAGACAGTTCAAATTCCAGTCACTGGAAGTATCTCTACACCAGCGGTGATCACCTTCCTTGGAGAGATGTGATAAAGCTATTATATGTGATGTAATTGTACATATTTTAAGGGTATTTTGGGACCATTTCATGTATATTTCCCTCTATTTCATGAAATATTGCATGTCATGCATTAAATGAGACAAATGGTAAAAATGATAAATTTTAATATCATTTTATGCATGTTATACGATTGAAATATATCTGAGTAAAAATATACATGTCGGAATTGTTTAAATTTCTAATGTGCTATTTAATATGTTTATGAAAGTGCAGGGGTGAAGCTTATTTTTAATTTGTAGAAAAGATAGAGGGAACTATTATTAAAAATATACATATATGAGGAGGCCAGCTCTTCAAAAAGGGATATTTTGTTGGGCCGGCCAAGGACTGGGCCTCAAGCAAGCAGCCAGGCAAGCGAGCGAAGACGCTCAAGCCGGCCCAGCCGCCGGCGAGACCCATTCACAAGGGAGTTCAACAATGCACAATAGGGGCCCATAGCCGAGCCCGCACAGGCCCTTATCTGGTTGCAGGAGAGAGGCTGACGCGGATCGCCGGACCCATCCACGGACGAATCAAAAGAGAGCACGGGTGCTGACCGGGCGCTGATGAAGCGCTGACATGGCGGCTGTTGGGGTACACTGTAAGAGTGGGTCCACGGCTGCGATTTAATCGCAGCCGTTGGACATTTTAAAGGGGCAATCGAATGGCCAGAGGCATTTCCGCCCCTGGCCGTCGACTCCGTCGGCCGGAGGCCGTTCTTGGCCGGCGAGGGGGGACCATGAGTGATCCTACGGCCCGGGAGAGTTCCCAGGGCCATCCTCCTCCATCTGACGGCCTAAGGAACTCCTCCCATTCCATTAAGAAGGGGCCGAGAGCCCTCAATTTATCATCTTTCGACCGAGATCTGAGAACGGCGGAGGACCCGTCCGGCGGCGGTGAGAACGGTAGGAGGGTCGTGACAACCTCCTAACGATTCGAGAAGCTCCGGAAGGCTTCAAGGAAGAGCTGGGAGAACCGGATTCTGTGCCAGCACGGGAGAAAAGAGAACAGGAGCACGGGAGAAAACTTAACTCATTCTTTTCTTCAGGGAAAAATCTGGTAATCCTATTTCTTCTTTGTCGAAACTCAATAGTTTAATACTTCAATTTGAGTTAAGTTTGTTCAAATTATTCCAGTTCGATCACAAATCAGCTACCGCAATTTCTGTTGGACATTTTATCAAACACCTCACGTGTTCGATGAATATGTCTCGACTCACTTAAATTTTACCTCTCACAACTTTATAAAAATAAAAAAATATATCTCGTCTTCTCTTGGGCATTCTGTCGAACACCATCCATGTGTTTGACAGAATCCACATTTTATCAATATTCGAAGCCTTTTGGGCATTCTGTCGAACACCTTTCAGGTGTTCGACTGAATCATCCCTTTTCTTTCATGAAATTAAACGTAAACATACATAAAAAACCCTATAAAACTACATAAAAGCTATAAGTCTGTAAGTCTATAAGTAGTACTCTATAAGTCTAACCTATTATATCGTTGTATTAACTTCTAGTATTATCCTCCATATCTTCCTAATATCTCATTACAATACTTAAGTTCTTACTTAGCATATTAAAGTTAGATACTATTAGATACCTACTTCTTCATCAATCTTAGTAATATATATATATATATATATCTTGCTCTCTTCCCTCTAATCTCTCTTAGTTTATATACATATATATACTGATCTACATAACTCCTCTTCATTCTTCTATTCTCTCATTACTAATTAATCCTATTAAGTACTCTATATTTCTTAACTAGTTACCTAGTATCTTAATTCCATATTACTCATAATAACTATAAAAGATATAACCATATATTTCCTCTTCTCTCATAGTCTTATTAAACTTATATTCTATATATTCTCTAATTACTTATCTCTTCTCTTCTTCTTATCTTTAGTATTAGTACTAGATTTTAACAAAGATAACTCAATTATCGAATTTAAACCTAAAGCCCAGTCCCTGTGGAGACGACCTTGCTCACACTATACCCGAGTAAGTTTCTATACATATTATAAATTTATTTGATTGTAGGCAAATTAAAAATCACAATGACACATTAAAATTAACACCCCAATTTGCCTCCATCAAGTAGCATGGAGAATATGTGGTGAAGATAGGTCAACTTGGAGTCATATGGTCTGTTGCCCCTGGGTCGACCACCCAGTTGAAATGAAATGGTTACCTGATTTCACCATAGAAGTAGAACCGAGCATATTCTTCAGCTTCTCAATTTCTTCTCTCAGAATGCTTAATTCACCTCCTGGAGTAGCTTGAGAAGGCTTTCTTTCTTTGGGGTGTGGTTCTTCAAAATCATCTTTGGTTTCTTCCTGGGCAGCAGTAGTATTTTCTTGAATTGTGCGAGCTGGGCGTCCATGGAGTTTCCAGCATTGATCAATATTGTGATTCCTCCTTTTGCAGTACTTGCATAATAGTCCATCCTTTGATTGGAACTTCTGATTCTTCTGAGTATTCTGGGTCGATTGAGGCTTCTGTGGCACTGTCTTGGACAAAAGACTTGTGCCACTATCTCCTGCAAGTGGCTCTGAAGCCACTCCAAACCTCTCCTCTTCTTCCCAAACCAGTCGAATAGCTTCCTCCAGATCTGGAAACTTTTCACAGTTCAGAATCTGGATTCTTACAACCTCATACCCGGCATTCAGGCCCATAAGAAATTTATATAGTCTGTCCTTCAATACATATGCCCACTCTTCAGAATTCAGATTCCTTACAGGGCGATAATGGTCGATCTCTCTCCATATAGTTTGCAATTCATTCACATATAACGTCACATTCCTCTCGCCTTGGACCAGGTTAGCTACCCTGGTCACCAAGCGATAAATTCTCCACTCTATGCCCTTGGAGCTTCCCTCCTGTGCATGATCCCATATATCTTTAGCTGTCTTCAGAAGTAGAAAATTCTTGTACTCTTCTCCAGCAATACTTCGCAGGAGCCATGCACGGATTAAGGCATCTTCTCGTTTCCAAACTCTGTATCCCGTATCTGTAGGATTCAGGGAAACAAATAGATGTTCTGAGAGATCCATACCTTCTAGAATAAGCTCAATATATTGACCCCAATGCAATATGTTGAGGCCATCATATCTTAGTTGCTCTGGAACTCCAGGAAATATGATCTGGGTTGAACGGTCATACTCTTGAACCAGTTCTGGGCTTCGCCTGACTCCTTGTGTCATCCCAGAACTAGCTCGATCTCCATGGTCAGCCATAGATCGACCTGCTCCTTCCTTCTTGTAAACCCTACTCTGTCACACCTCAGACAGGGTGGGAAAAGAGAAGAGAACGATGAAACGGATCAGGGTTAGACTGCACGTGGCTTCTAATGTTCCTCCGCACGAAGATGCTCTGATTCCATGTCAGCTTTCAGCTGATCTTGGAGAGAAGCAATGGAGAAGCTTCTTCTCCACTTGTCCAAACCCTAGCCGCCAGAGGAAAAATGAGATTCAATCAACTATCTTAAGTCATTAGGTTTTACATCATAACCCTGTACTTATACTGGGTTTTACACTTACCGGGTCTCATGGACCTGATATGAGGGATCCAAAATTATAAGGGTAAATATCTAATAACAGAAATACATGGCTTTAAGGACATAAAGAAAAGAGAAAGGTGGATGTCTGCTGACAAATGAAAAGAACTCTTTTTTTAAAAGAAGAATGAAAATAACTATGAGCAATTTTGATAGGATACACCCAAGTCATTTGACTGAAGATAAATAAAAAATGGTAAAAACGATGCTCTGTTTTCACATGGTTCAGACTCCATATATCAGAGTGTATAGAGAAGAAGGAGATGAAAACTGATGACAACTTGAATTATAAATTGAATAAGTGTACTTGTCCAACTGACAAGAGTAAACTCTATAAACCTTGCGAGATAAAACAAGACTCCAGATGTCACAGATTATGGAGGGAAGGACAACATAGGAGGCAATTAAAATGGAGAGCTAATGCTGAGGTGTAAGGCATAGAAGTTGTACTTCCCACAAATTAGAGCACTGATCTCATATCCTTTCCCAAACAATAGAAAAGAATATTGAGACTTCATGACTACGAGTTGCTTTTATGAAAAGAAACAATGCTAAAAAAGTTGGACAAAACAGTACAGAAAATTAAAGAGTAGACTAGAGAGATGGTACTAAGTTAAGTGGGGCAGGCACAGGAGCCTTCGGTAAGCTGTAATATGTGGAGGTATCTAATCAGGGAGACACAGAGCGAATTTATCAGATGTACCTGCAACGTGATGAATCTTGCTAGAGCACAACCCTATCAAAATCGAATAAGCCTTTTTTCTAATTTCTTTAACCATCTTTTTTTCTCTACTTCTCAATTCGCATGGCGTGGAAATCAAAAGCATTTCATTTTACTCTGACTTGTCAATGAGGTCTCCAGAAGATGTTTTTCATTCATTGTTGAGGGAGAGAACCTTCAAAGAATACATTCAGACAGCATATTCCGCAAGATTTTGCCAGCATTTTTATGATTTCTCTTCTCCAGAAGCTTCTCTGCTCTTCTTTCGTTCTGCTTGTAAAGTACGACATAATGATTCCAGTTTCTCCTTTTGTCTGACGACCTTTGCAATCTCATTCTTCAAACTTTCTCGCTTTGGCCATTGACGTGCATTGAAAAACATCAGATTTAGATGATGAAAAGATTTATTGAGAAACAACTTTCTAAAAGATGAAAAATTGATACCTCGGAAAGCAGGCTTGCAATTGAGTAATTCTTCTCCTCAGATTTACTCTTTAAAGATGTGTTTTCCTCCTTGAGCTCATTCACCAACTTTGTCATCTGAATTTACAACAGTAATAGTCTTAAAGTTTGTCAATTAAGAGGGGATGGATGTCACTTCCCAGGCATACGATAAAGAAGTTTTCGTACCTTTTTCATCTCCTTGTTGAAAGTGTCGAACACTTCATTGCTCTTCTGCAAAGTCTCCTGCGCAAATATCTTTGTAATTATTCTACTGATTGAGAAAGGGAAGATCCTTATTGTTATGACATAGCACATGTAAGCACGTGCTAGCACACAGTTTGAGGCTAATATAACCATTGGCACTTAGCCGTTGTAATATCACATTGGGCCCATTACTGATCTGGCCCAATATGACTTATCTCATATGTATACAACTCATTTGTACGAATCAAAACCCTAGCCATTTTATCTTATTCTACCTTGTCTTTTTCCTTCCTCTTCTGTTGATCCCGTGATCAAAGGCTTACAAGGAACTGGATGCTAATTGTCATGGTATCTGAGCACGTGGGGATTTTGGGAAGAAGATGACTCTGTGCCTCATTGAGGTTAGTATGTTTTGCTTCTATAGCTGGATCCCAAACTAACTGGGACAGATCAGAGACCCTTGCAGAGGGCTCTCAAACAATTCAACTAACTGGGGGTTGACGCTCCTGCTTCTAGAAAAGCCTTCGAGCTCTTCCCTCGTCAACACCAAAGTGAGATCATTCTAGATAACTTCTCAGTTTGTTTCTCGTGTGGCTTCTCTCCATTCGCCCTGTTTTTTCTTCCCTTATCTAATTACATGGCCAAGGAGGAAATGACGCCTGGGACAGATGTTGGTGGTAGCATATCTCACATGGACGAGACGTGGTATAAATGCCCACCTCATGTGGCTCCACAGAACCTGTCAAACCAATATAATCTCTATAACTAGAGTAAATATATCCAGGTATCTCTTCAACCTAGAGATCAGCTCTATAATTGGACTGATAATCCTCTCCAGCAGATAGATTTAAAATAACAAATTTGGCGAGGAAGTACTATTCACCTGGATTCTTGATTCTGTGCCACCAGAAATTAGTCAGTCATTTATAGATATTGATTCAATCAAAGAGGTTTGAGATCTCTGCCTCCCTCTACCATTCCCGTTTCACCTCTCTACCCCGGGAACTTCTACCTTACCTCGTCCTCCAACCTCCCTCCGATACGAACCTAGCACAAGGTTCTTATCACTGGCATTCGTAGTGTTAGCTGAAGGCCGTCATTGCCTTTCTGAGGTATGAACTGTAATGGGTCTGTTATTTTTCCTTTTCATATGGCCCCATTATGGTGCTCTATTATGTGTAACCCAAACATGAACAAAATAGTCTGAGAGTCAGGGTCATATTTTATGTCTCTCTGTGTCTCTACCTCTCCATCTGTCAGCTAGGGTTTGGAGCAGGTGACGCTAGAGCTTCTCCTCCTATCATTATATGGTAGCATAGAGGTTAAACACATTGGGATACTCAAATATGTGTAACATGCTTCCCACATGTATGAGGCTGATTTCTGTCCAAGGGTTACCTCAAATTTCATCCGTAAAGTTAATCTTTGATGGGTTAATGCCTTTTTCCATGATAAGATCGCCGGTTAACTAGGATCAAGGACAGACTGTAATGCTTCCATATCCCAATTCCACAAACGATCAGCACCTTATGTTGTTCATGACCTTGTTGAAAGGGGAGGCCCATATCTGGCTCCTTCACTCCAAGCTCAGACATCCATCCTTTCATTTGATATGGACTTTATATCCTGATGAATGCCAGGGATTGACTATGTACAATTTTGCTTGCCAATGCCTTACTTATCGGGAAGATCACTTATCTTCCCCTTTTTTTTCAAAAATTTGAAAAAAACGCTTTGCTCATACTTCTTCATCTTTTACCTCTACAATTCTGTTTAAAGGTCATGGCATCATACATGAGTCATCACGTCCTTATACCCCTCAGAAGAATGGGGAACAGAAAAAAACTCGGGCTGTATCCTGGAAAAGACTAGAGCGTGGACCATTCTAGGTGGGCACCTAAGACACTCTACAAAGAAGCGGCCATATTATCAGTTCTCTTGATTAACAGATTACTCGCCTCAACTCTATGAGATCGTACACCCATGAAAGTGGTCACTGAAGCTCATTTCACTGCGCAGTTCCATTAGACTTGGAACTAAGAATTTTGGGGTGTCAGTGTTATCTTCACTCACATCCACAGGAGACGAAGAAGCTGGCTCCTCAAGCCCTTGTGTCTTTGTAGGTACTATTAAACCAAAGAGGGTTATAAGCGTTAGCATCCCCCTACACCAGGAATTCTTGTTTGTAAGTATGTAAAGTAGACTGAGGTGCAATTTTACTACCCTAATCATTCCTTTGAAAAGGAATCACCCACGGGGATCTTATCGATTAATGCTTTTTTACATGGCACTTCAAACGAAAAGGTTACTATGAAGCCCACTCCTCTTCGGGTCAAGTGAGTTGCCTTAACAAGGTCCTCTATGTATTTAAACAGTTCCCCCTCCATGGCAAGAGAAATTTCCTCAAGCCATGAAACATTTTTCTCTTAAGAAACCAATGAGGATCATACTCTGTTCTACCAACATATGCCATCTCATAATGTTGTTATTCTTCTTGTCTATGCTGACCGATATTATTATCACATGGGAATAATTCCATTGGCTATGCCCAGTTAGGTCAACTTGGTGTTCAATTTAGTATCAAGAGTCTTGTCCTCCATAAATATTTCCGTCACACTGAAGTGTCTCAATCATCTAACTGTATCACTCTCTCAACAAAAATATATTTACAATTTACTAGATGAGACTGTTGATCTTCAGTGTCAACCTGTGTCGACCCGTATGGAGGTCAACTTGAAACCCAAATTAAAAGATAATGAACCTAACACAGATACCTTAGCCCATCAACACCTCATTGGTGAGCTTATTTATCCAGCCCATACGTGACCTGTTATTTTGTACCCAGGGAATCTCCTTAGTCAATTTACTCACCAACCTACAGTCTCTCATTTGCAGGCTTCTTGATGCGATACTAAGCTGTTATTATGCCAAATGTCAGTCCAATACCGTATCAACACCTTTCTATCAGCCCAAAGAGGTCCAGACCAATGACACTCAAATGGTATAAATACGGGGAAGCAGAACTCATCCAGTCGGCAAATAGTACCATGAGAATTCTTCCCCTAGTTGTGTTCCTTTCTTCCCTTCCATCTCTGCTCTAAACCTGTCTGCTCTATTGTCTTCTGCAGCCTCCAACTTTGGCCCATGAACGACGTGCTCCAGGGACGTCAAAGGCAATTCACTATCCCTCTTCCCATATTGCTTGTTTGATCAATTCTTGAACTTCTTATTCATTGGACATCAAGAATTGCCTTGCAAATTACATTTACAGTCACTGCCCACCAGACCCTCTCCTTGAAGGGCACCATTGACCGGTCTCATCTTTCAACAAGGTAAGTTTCTACAGTGAAAACAAATGTACTATTCGCTTTACCCATGGGCACATTCAACTCCACATGATCAAACATGTGGAGATTGACCATCCCTTTCTTGAAGACAAACTGGAAACCAAAACCACGGAGATTGTCTATGTTCCTGCCAAGCATCATCTGGCTGATATCTCAACTGGAGATTGCTAAATCCCTCGCCCATGGCCAACATGATACACTGTTCGTCCAAGGTTGGAATTAATAAATATTCATTCATGCGCTTGAGGGAGATGTCATGGTGTAGCGTGTGTCAGCATGTGCTTCCACACAGTTTGAGGCTAGTATATCCGTTGGCACTTAGCCATTCTTATCTTGTATGGGGCTCATTACTAATCTGGCCCAATTGTACAGAACTCATTTCTATGAATGAAGACCTTAGACATTTTATTATCTTCTACCTTGCATCTCTCCGTCCTCTTCTCTCGATGTTGTGATCAAAGGCTTCTACGAGACAGGATGCTAATTGACACTCATGACTCATGAGCATCTATGAGCTTCAAGGAGATTAAAAAACACAAGTAGAATGAGATGAGATTCCATCTGTTGTCTCTTGGACAAAGCAAAGAGAAATTGACTGGGTGGTTTATATTTATTGTTTTCAGGATTTTTGGCAGATTACTCAAATTAATTATGAAAAGTATCCTTGGAAGAACACAACACAGACCTGAAACTGCTGAAACTTTTCTCCGTCTGTAGCAAGTTGCAAACGCAAGCTCTTCTCTGTCTCCAATAATTGGGAGATCTGCTCGACATAAAGCTCCCTCTGTTTTTGTCCCTGAGCAGCTCTTTCCTGATGCTGTTGAATTTTTAGCTCCGCAAGCTGAAGCTCTAGCATCTTTTGTTTCAACTGGCCGATAAGAAGGGTTTACTTATTAGGATAGGTGGGGAAGAAGATGTAAGAAAAGTTTTATAGATGACGGCTAAATGTTTTTTAGCCATTAGTATGAGAGCATACCTTTTCTTGGAACGCCTTTTCAGAGAGAGCATACTGCTCAGAGAGATGAGTCAACTTAGTTCTCAACCTATGGAGATACATAAAAAGAAATTTATGAAACTAGCAGAAGAATTTAGTTCTCCAATGCGTTCTCATTGCACAACTGACACTCTATAAATAGCGAGGAAACAAAAAGGAAACAAAGAGGATAGATCATAATTTCGACAGAGCTGTTCGCAAAAGACGCCTTACAACTCGTTCTCTTTCAGCTGAGCAAGGCACTCCTCTTTTTGCATCTCAAGCTTCTTGCTAACATCCTAAAAGACAAATTTAACGACATATATCAGAAGATATTAGAAAAAACAGCGCGGAAGAAATTGGCAGTAAATTGAAATTTCAAAAAAAATAGTCCAAATCGTTGCACTGGCTTTAATTTTTTTTCTAAGAAGAAAATGTCCGGCAATAGAGAAAAGCAAGGGCTAAGGTAAGATGGTTACCAAAAAATATGAGATCATGTTTCAAAGCACTAAGAAGAAACAGAAGATTTGCAAACAAAGCAAAAAATTGACAATGCAAACCTCAATTGCGTCATTGAACTTCTTAGAGAATTCCGTTCTCAAGATTTGTCCTTCATTTGACACTCTCTTACACTCTTCCTGAAAATTTAAACATCAAAACTTCTAAGAAGAGTCTTTTTAGACTCGACAGTTAATGATAACTTAAGGGTAGAAACAAATCACAGTCTGATATGTTCTTTTCAAGAAAATACCAAGAAGGCACAAGAAGCTAGCCCGTCAACGGCTCGTTAACTGCACAAACCGACTAAGAGGGCAAACCCCTATAAATAAGACGGGAGACATGGGGAAAGGTATCGATTCTTTCTTGAACATAGAGTGACGACGGTTATGCCGTCGGAAGACCGGAGCAGCTGGATCCAGGCCGCTGATCTGGAGGAGGAGCTACGCCGAGGAGGAAGGAGCTTCACCGAAGAGGGAGGAGCCATCCCGATCGATCGTCCCCTAAGTCATCTTTCTATATTATTTCCTGTTCGAGTTCAGACCCACATTTGGGTGGATTATCTAGAATTTCTTGGATTCTATTGGGAAATAGTTCATTGATACTACATTGATGTATCACAGTCGAATGTTATTAGAATATAAAAATGATAGAAAAGATGGAAAGTCAACGGTGTTGAGAATTCAGATGTCTGGGGATAGAGAATCAATATGCATTGAAAAAACTCATTCACAAAGAACATCCATTTACTTTCTTCAAAAAAAAAAAGAACATCCGTTTACTAAAGTATTGCGCCTCTAAAATAGATGTTCAGGTCAATGAAATCATTGCATTTTAGAGCGAAATGAAGTTAACTCTGTGAGAGTATGATTTTTGTGAACGAACCATTAGTAACTTGTTCTGTCGCTGCAGCTCCCGGCAGAGCGACTCCAGTCTATCCCGGACAGCAATAGCTGGCAGAAGAACTCTATTAGGCACTATCCCTCAGCAGAAAACAATCTCCAGCATACAGAAAATCTACCCCTAGAACATACTAAATGCGAGATTTATAAGGTTTTTGCATTATTCGCTAGATAAAGCGGGTCAAAAGATTCATTCTGTGCATATGGATCTCGCATATTCACGTGCAAGCCTAATAATTGATGCTAAGAAAACTGGCCCCACGAACTCTGGCAAAAGCAATGTACCGAAATTTAATCCAGGTAATTGTTTTGCTTGACTGCATCTACTTTTGCGTAAATTCTTTATGCTTCTTATTATGCTCAGAAAGTGCAAGAAAACATGCCTGCGTCTCTCTCTGCAATAACTTTTTCATATCTCAAGAGATTGAACTCAGATGATTCTTTCCCTGATTTCATATTGGATTTACCAGCCTTGCGTTTTGCTTCAGAAACACCCTACGAGTTGTGAAGAACAAAAACATTAATAGTAGAAAAACAAAAGAATTACATGTGTCTAAAAGTAAACTCAAAGGGCATATCGAAAGGGTAAGAATCGAATGGAACTTGACGCCTGAAGCAGATGCCGTGTATGTCACTCGGAATGTACCAGTATGTCCCTCAGAAGAGCTTTTAACTAGATTAAAGGAAAAAAATTGTATTTATTTCACGTCAAATGGAGAACTATCTAGTTTTGGTGTGCCAGTTCATTACGGAGCTGATTCTTTCTAACTGCAACAGCCCAAAATCAAAAGATGATTATCATTCTTAAACAAAAAAGTCAATAAGTCTCAAAGCTGGACCCAACAATACTACACACAGTATCCAGAACTTAAATTCATTTACAAAGAATTGATGATCCAGCAAAAAAAAGGAATCATGTCACTCACAAGTTGTAGATTCGGCTGGCATTCGGGGATGGTCTCCGCTGAAGTTTCTTTCAATTTCAAATTAGCCGCACGCACTACGGTGTTCTCTAATTTCTCTGCAAAATGAATTCGAACAAGAACAAAAAAACATGAAGTTAAACTCTCACTTACTGATCAGAGAAAAAAAAGAATGCTATCAAGTTCTAAACCACCATAATTCTACCAATTCAGAAAATATTCAGCTCAATTAAAAGCGCATTGCCAACGTTTCAACTTTCAACAAAGCATTTTAACACAAGTTGAGAATATAAGAAACATTACCCGGATCAGAAAAATTACCCTCCCCAGTAATTTGAGAGTCACATTGCATCGGCGGCTCAGAAACGACAATCGCCGAATCACGACGGCCTTCTCCCGTACTCTCGCTTCCCGGCGGAAAAGATGGTGAAGCCACCGTCTCCATGGCGCTCTCTTCAGAGTGAATATCCGAAAACACACGACGGCTATGAGCTTCTTCCGGGGACCATTCATTACTCCCGGAAGAAGCCATCGCCAGCGGTTTCGGAGAGAAAGAATAACGCGGAGACTCCTCCCCGGAGCAATCCACGAATCCGTCTGGCAAAGAATCAACTTCCGGCAATCGAGATTCAAGCGTCGAATCCATTTCCGCAGTTCGCAGATTATCCAACGACAATGCCGGCGAGCAAGAAGAAAGAAGCGCGGGAGACTCCAACGCAGGGTTCGTCGACGGCTCTTTTACACTGTCCCTCCGGAATCTTGCACACGTGCGAAACGGTTCATCTCTCGCACGTGTACGCCCCCCCCCGGTGTTCGTGTTCTTTTTGTTGTTGGTTTTGTGAGTGTTTTGTTTTTGTTAAGACTCTTAGGGGAGAGTCCTTGTTGGACATCTCCCCTAAGAAGGCCCATTATGGCAACCATTCCCCAACCCCCCCCCCTCCTAACTATAAAAAGGGGATGGGATTATTGCATGAAATATTGGAGGCTCTTGGAAAAAGAATCACTTTGTGTTGCACCTGACGCCTCCCCAGCTGCCCCCCCCCCTGCACGCCGTACACCATTGGATTCTCTCCCGCTCCGGACTTCCTTGTCGATCAGTGACGGTCGCAACTCACCTCGAACGCCCCGGCCCGAGTCTGCATGTCATGTCCTCTTCCCTCTTTTATAATATTATTATGTTTTTTAGTGTCATCCTCGTCTGCTCTGCTGTTGGGAGTTTTCAAATTATAGGAATAGCCACCAAGTTTGTAGTAGGGATTTTATTTCGTTGGTGTCGGACCTGCATCATTCTCGGCGACGGACGTGGACACTCACTGACGGTAACCGTCCCCCACTCCGTCGGCCTTCAAGTCAATCCTATTGGTCATTAGGAGCTTGTCCGCGGACAAGAACCCTCATGTCACTATCAGGACTACTGTCCGAGGTCAGTCAATTTCTCCATCGTACTTCTCGCTGATTTTCAAACACCTGCAACATCTATTCTCGTTTGCATCACGTACCATCGAACTCCTCCTGTGGTGTAACCTGAGCCGTCGATCCTGTCACTTTGTGTTACATCATTTTCTGCCTTAAAATTACTTTTGGCGCTAATTACTTGGAAAATCTGAAAAAATACGAGAAGAATCCAGAAAAATCAATAGATGCCTTTAATCATTGAAAAAATTACTCTTTAGCTCTTAAAATTTGTTTTGCTATGAATATTATGTCAGGAAACTTGGCAAAAAGAACAAGAAAATCTGAAATTTTGATAAAATTAGGCTAAAAGCTAGTTTAATTAATTTAACTCATGATAACCTGCAAATATAGACAATATGACCAAAATATAAATGTAATATTGATGGGTTTTGAGTTTTTTTTTGCATGTTTTCACATCCCCCAACTTATATTATTGCTAGTCCCGTAGCAGTGCACCATTAGTTGTTTCCTTTAAGTCATGTCTTCATCAATTAACCAAAAAGGCATTTGCATGATGTTTTGGAGATATCACTTGCATGCTAAAATTTAAAAATCCCATGACACTTTGGATTCTAACCTTTTGAGGAATGTGGGAACCATCCTTCTTGGTTTGGGTAGAACTAACGAATTGAGATAAAATGATGTACTTTTCTCCAGATATGATCCGAAGGCTTCTCACTTCTGTATATGTTTGGTGGATCTCACATCTCTTATATTGAGGTAACTATCTCTGAGGTAATGACTACCTGGTACTTAATATCTCTCGCCAACCTTTCTTCTACATGAGACTAGAAGAAAGATACTTCCTTTCTCCAGTTTAGCACATAGTATCAAAGTGTGATCCTAATAACATGTGGATGAAGCTCATGAACACCAGAACGCTTCTAAGGTTGAAGGTGAGAAGAAAGGGAAGGACGCTCTATGGAAGGAGGTAGGGAGGAAAATGAATGAATCATGAAGGGTAATGTCACTTGAGATAGCTTACTCCCAAGATTTAGATGAATATGAGGGAGGTGGAATGAAAGAAGCTGATAATGGATTGATGCCCTCAGTAGATTGGCTGAACAAGATGACAAGATAACCTATGTGGAATGGATGAGAAATCAACTAGGATACTTATGAAAGAAACAAATCCCAATATGTTTTGTGTTTTTGGTATTTGATTCTCGTTGAAATAAGGGATGTCAATAGAGAGTGATTAGTTAATATAGTGGGGATATTACGGACGTGAGATGGATGAAAGGGGTTAAAAAGATGAAGAATGATATAAGACAGAGGGAGTGCCAAGGAAAGTTATCATAATGATATCATGGAAAGGGAAATAGAAGAACTTGGGATATGGCTATCATCAATGATAGGCTGGTGGGTTAGAAAAGGATTCCTACATGTGGGATGATGGAGATGTTAAGTGGAGAAATAATGAGAATTTGGTAGGTAGTGGGTGAGGCCTACTTTTGGATTTTTCGAGGATCAAAGAGAGGGGATTATATGCTTAGGGACTTGGAGAAATGCTTACCTTTTGTCTCAGCATAGAATTCACCTAGTGAGGGAGTATGACACTAAGTGGGAACAACCTAATGGGAGAGTGATTTTTTGGGGTCCTCATAGAGCAATCAACACTCTACCTTGTGGGTCATAGTGCTTTAATATTTTGTTTTTTCTATCCCTTATACACCACACTAGATACCCTAGCCTATTGTAAATTGTCCCTCACATTATTCAAAATCCTGGTTGTGCCATCTAAGCATGATCATGATGCACTTTTACCCAACTTCCCTATAAAAGCATTTTCAGATCAACAATAAAAACAAGTTTCTTAAAGTGGGGTTATGCTGACTGGTAGAATTCCTATTGTTGGGTTCTATAGGCCTTGACTTGGATGAACAAATCAAAACGATGCGCAACGGAAGTCTTTTGCAAATCGAACGGCATCAACGAAAACATTAAAACGATGTACCTTTGCACGAATCTCATTTGTGATTTCTTCGATCCCAGAGCGAGACGAGTCAAGCTGCTCAAGTGTGCAGCCTCTAGACATATCCACGCGATCCTAGGCGCGTCGGATCTCCTCCTTCTCGTAGACGAGCCCCGTTCTATCTCCGTCGGCGTCGTTACGTCATACCGATCACATTAGGGATGGAGAGGGGGTGTGGGGAGAGTGGAGAAGAAGGGGAAAGGCCCATGAACAATTCTGGCCTGGGTGAATTTCTGTCAGGGCCTTCCCCTATTTATACTAAGTGGGTATTTTTGATAAAAACCCCCAAAACTTAAGTATATCTTCCAACGTCCAAAAGACCATTTGCGTGTGACCCTCTAGGCCCATGTATCAGTCTAGTTAACGGCTCCAACGGCCCAATAACCTTTATTAGCCTTCCAAATTAATTAACTATATCATCATATAGATTAATTAACGTCGGATTGATTTAACCCAATCGATAGGTCGAGACTTCGACACGTGGGGTGCCAAGCTACACCTCGTGTCCTAGAAGATACAAAGGAGTGTGTATCGACTCACTCATGGAACTTGTTCATCATCGGTTACCATGTATGTATAATCCCTCATCCACTTGACGCTCCTTGGATGACTTACGGTATGGTCAATAGACATGCGCCAAACCGTGCGAGCGGATCACGCTCGTGCGGTTGGGCACATGTGTGAAGAGGTTGTGCGAATTTTCGCACACAACTTTCGCACACTACACCGCCCACCGCACAGGGGTCGGTGCGGTGCAAAAATTCCCCGTTGTGTGAAAATCCCCCCCCCCTCTGCCGGTCGGCCCCCTCCAATCGTCCCCCGCCGCCCGCCCCCCTCTAGGCTGCGCCACCTCCAGCCGGCCCCCTCCACCCACCTGCACCCCAAACCACCACGCCGCCCCCCCCCCTCCCCTCCCCTCACTGCCCCTGTCGTCCCCGCCCCCCTTCCGGCCCTCCCCGCGCCCCCCCCCCTTTCGGCCCTCCCCGCACAGGCCGTTTTGTGCATGCGAAAATTCGCACACTCGGTGAAAATTTTCGCACCGCACCGCACCGCACCGCACCGCACGACCATCTCTAATGGTCAACTGTCAAACCCTAATCCGAGTCAGTACTGATACATTCAGAAATCATCAGAGAACTCTTCTCCGATATTTCACTGCCTTGGCCAAGGACCTCATCGCATCATCTTCCTTGAGCTGTCACCTCTTAGACCGAGGGTGGACGATCCCATCTTGACCAATCAATCGCCTTCGTGTACTTCTTGATGCACCCGAACTAAGACGGTTTAGAATCCCATGATTAGAGACTCGTTGGCCATAGCCAAAGTACAACTGTCCGTCCACAAGACGTCTTTGGTGTCTCAAGTCTAAGGGCCACTTACACAACCGTGACGTCAATCAACCTGATTGACAATTTCGGTATAATATCATTCAGGGATTCGTAAGGATCAATTCAGTGAACTCTTTCCACCAAAGGAGCACCCACTATCTATCCTTAGTGTCTCCACACTAATGGCTACAGGACCGGCCATACTCATCATAAGAGTGAGGCTAGATAGTGCTATTCTTCGATGTCCTTCTCATGTATCCTTTGAATAGGAATGTTTAGAACACATGCATAAAGACTAGAGATCTCCGCATTACGATCTCATCATAATTCACTAAGTCCGATCATGTATTCATGGATTTCATTATACGCATCACACGTGTACTATAATGAATATGTTCTATTAATGAACATGAAACGAGATGTGGAATGTGTGATTGGCTTGTTGGCCACATATATTTCCATCACCTATGACATAGTCCCCCATAGAAAAATTAAATGAATTTTCATATATGTTTGCAAATCTACAAAGTATGAAATGATTCCCCCTATTGAAACATGCAAGGTCTTCAATGCATGTGTATAATGATAAATTTCAAAAAAGTTTTAGAGTTAGAGATTCAGAATTGCAAACTGGAGTTGAGATGTCACTTGATCTATGAATTAACTTATGTGCATCTTGTCTTGGTCCTAGAGAGGAATCATTTTCCTTAGTGGCCTTTTTCTTGTGCAGTCTTGGAAGATAAGAACAAGAGAGAGAAACAAAAATAACAAGCAAAAGCAAGGCAATGAAAAAATAAGGATAAGGGTCCAACATTCTCGAAATTTCAAAAATAGATGGGTCAATGCCTTCAAGTAACTTGGTCCGGATTAAGTCATCTTCGAGGTTGTCTTGTGGGATTTTAATATTCCTCTATGAAAAATTTATGCTCACATACCTTCAAGTTAATCCCTTTAATGTCCTCTATAGTCCAACCAATGGCATGTTTATAAAAAGATAAGACCTCAAGTAGTGCATGCTCTTGATGCAAGGATAGTGAGGATGATATGACGACGGGATGAGATGCATTGGGTCCCGAAAAAGCATATTTTAAAGAAGACAACAAGGGTTTAAGGTCATTTTGTAAGGATGATGAACAAGGAACATGACCATGCAATGCTTGTAATATATTTTCATCCTCTTTAAGAGAGTGTAAGTCATAATTGTAGTGGTCAATGTTAAAATCATCTAACAAAAAAATTTTAATTGGCAAAAACACGATGCTAGGTACAATCAACTCAACGGTTGTATTCGTAGACCAAAATTATTCCTCACATCAACACTGGTCGCCTGATTGAGTCAATATCGTCCCGCGTGATTCGATTGTGCCACGCCAGACAAGCATCGGATCAAAAGACAATCCGGTCAATACGGGAGGCGCCAATCTTCCCCCCTCCACCTAAGATTCGGTCGGGGCCACGCCGTGGACCCTTGGCTGACATCTCAAGGCACCTGACAATCGTGCTCGCCTCTTCGCCAGATGCGGAACCCGTGGTAGAACGCTAGAGCCAGCGGTGCCGTGACTTCGGTGTTGACCCGTAGTCCCGTCCAAGGGGAAGTTGGACTAGTCAACGGCTGTTGAGTCCACGCAGTGCTCTATGTTTCTCAAACACTGCGGGCACCATGCGAGATGCTACTGACCAGTCTTCTGCATCCGCCCACCAACTTTTTGGTTGGTTGCCTCTCAACTCAGCCTCATCGGCCGCTCGTGCGGCGCCACTTCCACTAGCAAGCCACATGCTCGCATCTGCTATTCGAACCTGTCTGTACCAATCTGCGAACTGGTCTAGCTACCGGGCCTAGTTGATGCTTGAGCTGTGCTGCCACCGGCATCATTCTCGCCCTCGCCCCCTCGCCTCCAAGCTCCGCCAATTGCTCCTGTGCCCTACCGCAATTCGAGCTACGCTGATCCCTCTCCAGCTCATCTCTGCCTGCAACCCGCACCGGGTGCTGCATCACTGAAGGTCTTGCCAACGAGCGGGTCACCGACGAGGTAAGTCATCCTCCGCTCGCTTGTTATATTACTTCTTGCAGTATACTTTTGATCGCACTCCACACGCTCGGGCTAGAGATAGGTGAGAGAGTTTTGAGAAAACTACGAGAATTGAACGTCTTACCTTTACGGTTCGAGCTCGTCTGTTACGTGTGAGCCCCTACGGATTTATTTTTTTCGGCGCTATAGACATTGTCGTCCCTCCGACGAGGGTCAGGAGGCCATCATTACTGTCACCCGACTTCCCCTTCGGAGCTCGGAGTTCGGCGACCTCCACGAGTCGGGGCTTGCAAGTACGTCCACGTAGGGCACATATCATTCGTAGTTATATACCCCGTAGGGGATTTATCCGTCAGACAATGTTTTTGACAATGTTCGACACCACTAACTAGGTACCTGAGTACCGTCTCGGTACCAACTGGACGACGTTTGGCATCAGAACTCCATCTCCCCGCCATCCTCATCACCATGGAGACAAAATCTGAGCGCTCTTCCTCCACTAAGGGCATCAACACGTTAGCAAAAGCCATAGCCAAAGCTCTAGAGCTCCACCTCTCACCCATCGCCGAGCAAGTGAAGGTACTCATGCTCGTGCACAAGCAATGGCAAGCGGTGCAAAGAATGCTGCTGCTCTTGGTCCCCGATCGGGATCTGCCACCCGCCACCGTAGCAGCGAAGCTGGTTATTTTGGATACCTTTCCCGATGATGAGAGCGTAGGCCTCTTCCTGCTACCTCCCCAGCCTTTGTTATGCCGCCATCGGGCAGTGGACCCTCAGGTTGCAAGACCTTCGGCCGCGGCCTTGTCCTCAACCTTGACTATGGCCTCGACCTTGACTGTGGCCATCATCACGGCCTCGACCACCACTGAGGTCCTGACTACTCGGACCACCTAACTTGGCCCCCAGCCCCTCCTACGCGACTGAAATGGGTGGGAGAACATTGTGTCTGCAAACCCTAACGGGCCGTCGACGGGGGGCAAGAGGGCCATCGACCCTTGGCCCAGGGAGACGGCCATGGACCCTCCCCCTCCTTAGGCCGGGCGAGGCCCAGTTCACCCTAGGCCTAAAAGCGACGAGAATGGGCTTACCACTTACATGGATGGGCCTGAGTTCTCTCACCTACCAAAGGAAGGGGTCTGTCCCGCCCCATGCGCACCTCCCTCTAGGACAGGCCCGACCTTACTCGCCCGCAAGAGAAAGGCAGCCTAGTACAACCCAGGCCCACCCTCCTTTGGGACGGTCCCAACTGGACCTGCAAGGGGCCCATATTGCCCCTATCATTATTGCTATTTTAGGGATACTAGGCATGCCCCGCCCCTAGGGGGACCGAACTACGCCCCCATGACAGTATGAGGTTGGTTGACCACGGCCACCATTTGCCACCTATGCAGACCGGAACGAGGGGCCACGACTTCACCTTGCTCCTCTCAGTCTGCCTGTCATCCTTCCCAGTCACAATCATGAAGGAGAACCTTGGTGGGGCAAGGGGGATTACAAATGGGATGTTCGGTCAAACTCCCCTCGACGTGCACTGCCTCAGGGGTTTTTAAAGGGTTGTCCTCCACTTGGACTTCAACCACGATCAGGGTCGACCTTGCCACCATATCGTCGAGCCTCGAATTTTCTTGGATGGGGATCCAGACCGTTGGTTGAGGCGCATCAAGCAATATTTTTGGGCCACCCCAGCCAACGATGTGGATTGCCTGTACATTGCCTCTTCATACTTGGATGGGGAGGTGTCAGCATGGTTATGCTCCTAGTTTGTTGAAGACAAATGAGGCGATGATATGCCACTTGAGGTTGGAGACCAAAGTGTCAATTTGCCAAACACTTTGGTCTCCAACCTCAAGTGGCATATCATCGCCTCATTTCCCTTCAGCAAACTAGGAGCGCGAATGAATTGATCGCCTCTTTCATGGAGCTTGTGGGTTACCTACCCACTCCCACTAACAGAACCACCATTCATGCCCTACACGCCACCATTTGCCCTACCGTGCACGCGGAGGTAACCTGTCTCCGCCTCAAGTTTACTGACGAGTTGATTGAATGTACCTTTGACGTGGTGTTGACCTTGGTAGAGTTACAAGATCAAGGGGACCACCAGCCATCTCAATTTGTACACGAATATACATCTCCTCGATACTCCTGGCCATTTCATGGAACCCTCAAGCCGGCAAGCCAATCACACATTCCACATATCGTTCCATGTTCATTAATACAACATATTCATTATAGTGCACGTGTGATGCTTATAATGAAGTATGATGAGATCGTAATACGGAGATAACTAGTCTTTAAGCATGTGTTCTAAACATTCCTATTCGAAGTATACGCGAGAAGGACATCGAAGTATCCGGATATGCTAACACTATCTAGCCTCACTCTTATGATGAGTATGGCCGGTCCTGTAGCCATTAGTGTGGAGACACTAAGGATAGATAGTGGGTGCTCCTTTGGTGGAAAGAGTTCACTGAATCGATCCTTACGAATCCCTGAATGATATTATACCGAAATTGTCAATCAGGTTGATTGACGTCACGGTTTTGTAAGTGGTCCTTAGACTTGAGACACCAAAGACGTCTTCTGGACAGACGGTTGTACTTTGACTATGGCCAACGAGTCTCTAATCATGGGATTCTAAGTGGTCTTAGTTTGAGCACATCAAGAAGTTCATGAAGATGATTGAGTGGTCAAGATGGGATCGTCCATGCTCGGTATAAGAGGTGACAACTCAAGGAAAATGATGCGATGAAGTCCTTGGCCAAGGCAATGAAATATTAGAGAAGAGTTCTCCAATGATTTCTGAATGCATCTGTACTAACTCAGATGACCGCTTAGTGTTTGACAGTTGACCATACCCTAAGTTGTCCAAGGAGCATCAAGTGGATGAGGGACTAGACATACACAGTAAGTGATGACGAACAGATTTCATGAGTGAGTTGATACACACTCCTTTGTATCTTCTAGATCACGAGATGTAGCTTGGCACCCCACGTGTTGGAGACTCAACCTATCGATTAGGTTAAATCGGCCAAACGTTAATTAATCTATATGATGATATAGTTAATTAATTTGGAAGGCCAATAAAGGTTATTGGGCCACAAGAGTCATTAACTAGACTGATACATGGGCCTAGAGGGTCACACGTAAATTGTCTTTTGGACGTCAGAAGATATACCTCAGTTTTGGGGGTTTTTATGAAAAATACCCTCTTAGTGTAAATAGGGGAAGGAACTGAATGAAATTCACCCATACCAGAATTTTTCAAGGGCCTTTCCCCTTCTTCTCCCTTCTCCCCACACCCTCCCTCTATCCCCCATGCTATCAGGACGACGTAAAGACAAAGATTGAACGGGGTTCGTCAATGAGAAGGAGGAGATTCGACGTGTCAAGGATTGGATATATCTAGAGGCTGCACACTTGAGCAGCTCGACTCGTCTCGCTCTAGGATCCAAGAAATCATGGGTGCGACCCGAGAAAATGTACTTTGTTTCAATGAATTTATCGATGCCGTTTTGATTTCGTTCAAGTCTTCCGCTACGGAATATTTTGATTTAGTCATCCATGTCAAGGCCTTTAGCCCAACATCCTTTAAATATCACAGCTCTCCTTTTAAGAGGGCATACTAGAAGTTGTTCTAAGTATTGTTTGCTTTCCTTCTCGCATCTCTTTGTATGCCTAAGCTCTGCCCCCCTCACGATCCCCATTCTCATGATCATGATGTCGAACGTCGTGGATGGCATCGTACGACGGATAAAATTCACTAAGTGAACTACGTGATGCGATGAACCCTAGATGAGAGTGCGTGCAGGTCTGACTTGTGGGTTTTGCCGAGTTTTGATCTCTGGGGCGGGCGACCGATGACGATGACGGTGACCTTCTGACCCTCGTTAGAGCGAAGACAATGACTACGGTGCCGAACGGAGTAATTTTGTAGGGACTCGCACGTAACAGACGGGCTCGACCCATACCTAAGAATTTTCTCAGATTGTAGTTTCCTTGATAATTTCCTCTCACCTGATCTAACGCCAGCGCGGTGGGGTGCAGTCAAAAATATACTGAAAGATGTAATGTAACCTATGAGCAAGGGGATGGCGTACCTCATCGGTGGCGTCACTCGTCATTGAAATCTTTGATTGGTGCACAATTGGGGGGGGCAAGAGGGCGTAGTCGCGTCGTTGACATTGCACGGCGGGCTCAACTGACGGCGATGTCGCAGCGTAGGATTGATAGTCGGAGCAGAAGCGAGGAAGATGGAACTGCGGTGATGAGGTGGCACAGGCAAGCAACCGAAGCTCAACGTTCAAGTCCGTACCGGAGGGTCCCTGTTGTCGGAGTAGGTCTGGTGGCGTTCATCGGTGCTGGTGCAATCATCGCGTATAACTCGTCTGCGGTGCGCGTGCATCACGGTAGGCGATGGTTAGACAGTGCTAATGTATCGACTCCACTGCAGATGGCAGATTACATAGCCTCTATAGTGAAAAAAATAACTGATAGAAGGGCTAAGCTGTCTTGACACACAATGCGTTGTCGGCATCCCACGTAGGCTACACGATTCTAGTGGAGTGCTTGGATGGCGAGGGCAACAATCCAAGAGTCGTCGTTTGCGCTTCCGCGCGATAGGGCAACCATTGATCACACCAAGCCCTGTCTCCATGGTCCACGAGGGAGAACATCTTAGGAGGCTGTAGGTAAAGGTTCGGTCAAACATTGCTGCTACTCCACGTCTAACATGCACTCGTATGAGGACGATCGTCTCATTCCTGCATGCAAAGTCGTACAACAAATTTGATCGGTGAGTGCAACAACTCAGGCAAGCACGATAGTTGACTGTTCGTGTGGTCAGAAGAATGGTTTTCGTCGCGTGAAAACAATGGCGAAGGAGTCGATCGACGCAGTGCATGTGGGAGGTCCGACGATTGATGGCTGCACGGGCAGGTCTACGGGTGGTGTGGAGGGTCAAACGACGACCAAAGTGTGTACAGCGCGTCGGGGCAAGATAGGGGCACGGTGAAAAGTTCTAGCGATGATATTGTCCTCTTCCCATCTTCCCGTGACCTTCTCTTTCTCCCTTCTTCTTCTTCCCCATTTTCTTGCTTCTTCTTCTTCTTGCATGAGATCTGAACACAAGGACAATAACTGCCACAAAAGGAATCCAGATCTGAGGAGAACGTGGTCCATCATGACCTTATATAGTGACATGATGGGCCCCTTACAAGGAGTTGAACAAGGGGGAGTCCAATAAGATACCCCCCCATTTACAACACAAATAATAAAATAACATATAAAACGATGTGAAATTAAAACGATACAAAAACACGGTGATACGGACGTGCACGACGAGTAGGCTGCACTCATCGTGATGAGCACAAAACAGATATCAAAACGATTGAAAACAGATAGTTAAAACATAAACACGTGCACGGACGTGCTCTACTCGGAGTATTTAAACCCAGGCATCTTCACGTATGCTTTGGCATGCCAATCGGGCTGGACACAGATCGGCGGTAATGCTGATGACAATGATGACGGCTCCGATGATGTTTCGTTGATGTCATTTGGGCGTGCTCCATCAGACCGTCTCTACCTCACCGCATCTCTGGGTGGCTCATCCCCGGCGGATCTCTACCCCTCCAGGTAGGCCTCTTCTCGACCATTCTCGTTTTCTTCTTTACCCCAAGAACTCTCCTTATCCTCAAATTACATCAGAGACGATATGTCCTTAGTCGGAACCGTATCACGAAGCTAGGCGGGACGCCGTGCACTCCTCTACCAACTTTAACATGCATATATCTTCACTAGCTGCTTTAGGATATTTTATTAATTTGAAATATGAAGTTCAATTCTTCCGGTCCCCATTCTCAACTCAACTTTTCCTTTTCCCCAATCAGTTGTGGCTTAGCTGTAGCTAAGAAGGTCCCCCCCAAAATGATAGGTGCATGACTAAGATTCCCAATTATCTTCATATCTGCAATAATAAAGTCCAATGGGACACAACAATTCTCGACTTTAACTATCACATCTTCTAGTTTCCCCTAAGGTTGCCTAATAGACCCATCGACTAACTATAACTCTCAGGGAATTAGCTCTTATTACCCAAATTTAAACTTATCATATAGAGCCTTTGAAAATGTGTTAACACTAGCCCTCGAGTCTAGTAGGGATCTACTAAAGATGATGACACCAATTTCACATTTAATCAAGGGAGCTCTAGGAACCCTTTGCTTTCTACAAAATTTAATTCAATAGAATTGAACTGACATTCTAAGAAAGCTGAACCCTCTTTTGTTTCCAAGATGAGGTGCATAGCTCTTTTACAAATTTTGAGTAGGAGGGAATATTCTGAACTGCATCAACTAAAGGAATTGTGATAGTTGTCTCTTTAAAAGGTTTGAGCAGGTGATTGTTCTATGGATTTCTTTTTGAGAGTGTAAGGTTCAAAGAAAAGGAATTGGGGGTCTACAATCCTTGGGTTTAGGATCTGCCATTTTATGATACTTATTGTAATCCTGAATGTCCTGTTTATGAGGAATATTAACCATTTCTTCTTCTATGACTTCCTCCTCCCTTTATTTATCTGCATTACTCTCAGTGGATTAATCACTATTTTCCCATTACTAAGCTTAGAAATGGCATGAAGACTTTCTATATCTATTTTGCTTTTGCCATCACATTGCAACTTATTGGAGTTACTTCTATCTTCCTCACTAGTTGATGCAACATTTGAATCGCTAACGTGAGAATAATGGTGTGTATGTTCAAAAGAAGAATGGCATGACATCTCTAAACTGTTCTCTACACAAAATAAAATTTTAGGATTAGTAAGAAGTTGAATGGGGTATTGACATTTATTGTGTCCCCTCAAGGGGATCTCTTCTATTTTACCCATCATTTTGTCAATGATAGTATTTTGTAGAGCAGGTGCGTGTGCTCCATGCTCCCTTTATGGATAGGTTGGGTTCAATCTGATTAGAGCCCTATTTTTCATATTGACTTTAGATATTTGAGTTTTTATGAATATAGATAATTGAATTTTTTATCTAATGAAGAAATTTTGGTAAAAACAATTAGATATGAGACAAATATGAGGATTTGAGTTTTCAAGGGGTTTTCTACAATTTTCCATATTTGTTTTTACGAGCGATTCCATTAACCCATGGTACATGGCATTATCCAAGGATAATAGAGTTTGCCACAAATTATCCAAGGTACACGGTGATAATCTCAATTTTAGGGGTTTTAATTTCTTTGTTGGTAATTAAGATTATGCCATAAAAATTATATTTAACCATACTTAAGAATATTTAGTTAGTGATGAGTACGGATCGTCTCGATAGGGCATGATGATTAATCATTTAATTTTCTCACTATAGTGATTATCGAGATGAGAAGAGATAAATATGAGAATAGAATAGGCGAGATAGTGATATCGAGGAAATATAAGTAGAATTACACGAAGTGTTACAGGAATAAGGTGGATGGTGTGACGGATACTATAGTAATTGAATGCACGAACGGTATGATGATAAAGATAGACAAGAGATAATGGGGATGTAAGTAAGTAAAATGATAAATGAAAAGTTGATAAAAAAATATAAATATGATAATGATGATGTCGGAGAGAAACAATATAAGGCGAATACACTTACCTTATATCCTTACGTTCCGCCAGGATCACGGCAATTTGCGAGTGCCGGTAAGCTCCCCCCCTTCTCTTACGCCTCTTCCCACACACTCAAGAAACCAAGAACACACTTGATGAATCTCCACCGAGGAAAGGGGCTCGCCCTCTCGCCTGACCGATGTGCCGGCTTCTCAACTGACCAAGAAAAGTCCGACGGCGGTTACCAGCACATACGCTTCTGGACCGAGAAAAGGGGCTGCACCATCATCATTTTCTCCGGATTAAATGTTCGAAATCGATCGTGATGATTTGTGGTCTGTTTTATCCATCTTTAGTTGACTTTAGTCTATCCGGCCTACATCAGACCTAGTCATACGGTAACATTAGACCTATTTCAAACTTTTAATCTCTTTCATTGTAACATTAGGTGCTGTTTGTGTCTTAGTTTAGTTGGATTTTATCATCTCATTACAAAAAAATCCAAAAATCACTCTCATGTCTTTTCTCTCATTGTTTCTCTTTGATTTCTCATTTCTATCACCAAACTCACTTTAAAAAACCTTAAAATGCAACCTCTTATACCTAATTATATAATATCTCTATCTCCATATTCTCTGCCATGTCGTAATCCTTCCACAATTTCTCCATCTCTCATCTAAAATCACCTTCCTACATCATAAATATTTCTCTCTCAGCTCTTAGAAATCACATAGTCTCATTACCTAGGCTCCTTGACGATTGACCCTTATTTACATACTTTACTAATTAAGGAATATTAATATATTGCATGACACTGAGCGAAAACAACTATATGATTAAAATGCCTAAAATTTGATTTCATCACCTCACTCATCCATGAAAAAAATATAGTCTAACCCACAAATGAGCAAAAATCCGTCTGAAAAAAATAATAATGAACCATGAGATTGAAAAAAGGAATAATACAGAGAGTTCAGGTTTAATTATATAATTATAGAATTTTAGAAATCATGTGTAGATGAAGATATATGACTTTTTATGTCCAGATGTATATAGTTTATTTTGTGAACATGTATATGGAGTCACTGGTACATGTATATGCCTACATCCCTTGGTGGTATGGCCAGGATTTGTACATACGGAGTGCATTGCTGATGGGAGACCATCGCACCAGCGATGCCATGGAATGTCAACAACCTCGCCATGCAGCTCGAGCCAACGTCCGCGACCCCGACTTCAAGTACTCGGCATAGAAAATGACTGTGAGCTATGAATTTAATTTCTTGTGTTTTGATTTTCCTGAACGATTCTGATTGGGGCACCATATTTGGGCCTCGTCCGTTGTTATTTTCTTTATGTTGTTTGATGTACATTTAGGGAAACATTGTCATGGGATGGTTTTCCCCTATTTCGGCCCACTTGGGCATCCTCCCTCCCCTATATAAAGGGATGACATGCCCAAGGAAGCCTTGGAGTTTAATTGAAAATGGAAAAGGTCTTGTTTGATCAGGCTCTCGCCTTCTCCCTTTGGGATTTTATCTTTACCATTTTCTAGATAGGGATGGTGGGAGCTTTGTCCGCACGTTGCCAGATTCACCACGTGGAGATCACTCCATGGGAGAATTGCTCGTCGCCGACTTCTTCTCCCCTTATCGTCATTGTTGCCATGTCTTCTTGGAGTAATTTCAAGAAAGTTGCATCACCCCGACCACCGGCCTGCAAGAAGCACACTCTCTACTTCCACCCCTGCACGCCTTCACCGCACTACCCAAAGAATCCTTTTCTTGAGTGGACGACCTTCCAATAACACCGTTCTTGGACCTTTCTTGGAGCAGATTCAAGAAAAGGCCCTCTCTTGAAGTTTTCTTGGAGCTTCTTGGAGTTTTCTTGGAGCAGATTCAAGAAAAGGCCTTCTCTTGGAGCTTTCTTGGAGCTTCTTGGATCAGATTCAAGAACAGGCCCTCTCTTGGAGCTTTCTTGGAGCAGATGCAAGAAAAGGCCCTCTGTTGGAGCTTTCTTGGAGCTTATTGGTGCATATTCAAGAAAACGCCCTCTCTTGGAGTTTCTTGGAGCTTTCGTGGAGCTTCTTGGAGAAGATTCATGAAAGTGCCCCCTCCAAGAATGCACGACTTGCAAGAAGCATGCTGATCTCCTGCTCGCCATCGTCCCGGCTCTGTTCCAGGCAATCGCCTCTCCGCCTCGCCGCCAAGAACACTTTGGGTCAGCGACCATGCCAGGTTCTATTGTTTCCCTCACTGTTAGCAGTATTATTACTTACTCCAGTGTTGTCTTTCGCTACTTGCTCTGTTGTCGGATTTATTGACGATTAATAGATGAGCCACCAACTTTTCAAAAGGTAGGTATTTCTTGTGATAATGAGTAAGGTCCCTGGCAGAAAAGGTCGTGGATATCTTTGGACTTCTCATTGTCCACTCACCACGTAGGACATCTAGTTGGTCCGAGTGGGTAATTGGGAGTCTTACCGTGAATGGTCCGATCCCAAAGCTTTAGTCAATTGTCAATCTAATCAGCTATTGCCACGTCTTTCTCATTGTGTTTTTACCATACTTTGCATACATTGTATCACTTACATTTCATTTGTCATCTCGCCTATGTTGTAACATGAGCTGACCGATCCCAGCGCTCTTCGTGTTACATCAATTGCATATGTTAACCTTATGGGCTGGGTAATTTCATCAAATCAAATATTATATTCTACATTAAGCAGTAGGCTTCACTTTATTTACTTTGTAACTGAAAGCGTTCATCCTTGCTCAAGAACAAGAAGAAGTACAAGATGGAGAAGAAGAGATGATAGGAAAGGGAGAAGAGAAGGACACAAACACAAGATTTAAGATGCTTTGTATTCCATAACCATTTGATTAACATTGGTTTTTATTTATACATATAAATTTGTTGTTATAATGTATATAGTTGAGCCGTTATGACCGTAGCCATCATAACTTGTTATAATGGCTATTTCGCAACAAACTATAGCCGTTGGATCGTAACAAAGTGTGAACCTATCTATGTGAACCTATCTATGTGTAATCCTATAACTATATTGAATCCTATAACTATGTTTAAACTTCTATTGAATCATATCATCTATTCTCTTAATGAGTATAGTGGGTACATGTCCAGTTATTGCTAGCTAGTCTTTATTAAAGATCCTATTGGTCCACATCAGCTTCGTGATGTCGCTTGGTGAGTTGATGACTCTTATTTTCCTCTTCAGTAACCAGCTGTTGCAAAGACTGAGTGATAATGATAAAATTGTCTCTAGATAATGGGGATACGATTTGCCAAGCTTGGGCAAAAACTGCCGTCATAGTAATTTTTAGAATCAACAAGTATGAATGAGATATATATATTTTAGTTTTAGGTTTACTTTAATTAAACCTAACATAAGTTTATGCAAATTTTTCCAAACAGATCTGAACTTAGCCTAAAAACTTTTACTGAATTTATAGTGAGAAATTAATTTTTTAAAATTTCATCAACAGTATCAGATCAAGTCTTTATTTACATATCCTAGTGTACAGTCGATCCTCTCTTTAGGAATATGCTTGTGAACATTCAGTCTTTTGAAAATTTTGAAACCATCTATGACAATTTTATGTGAATATGAAGTCGATATTATTTATAGTTAAATTTCAAAAGTATTTATAAAAAAATTTAATTACCTGAGTCATCGTACCAATTATTACACTGAATCTGAATTATAAGAACCACATGTTCAATGGTAATTTATACTGAAACTACTCTATGTGGTTGAAGTTTTTCAACCTTAAAGTGAAAATGAAGGAAGGAGTAGTTACTGAATTAGACTCAAAGAGGAAGGCTTGAATACATTATAGTTACAGAGAAACCTCTGACGGTGCTGTAAGATGAGAGTGTGTGGAGTATAGATAGGATATGTAGCCAGAAGGACTCAAAATGACTCATTAATCTAGCCAAAAGTCACAAAAACTAGATCATGAGTCCTTTTGGACAAGTGTTCTAATGAGTCCTTTTGGCTAGATTACTTAACCAAATAGGTGGGTTCCCAAACCAAGGTAAAATATCATCCCATATTACGAATAGTAGTGAGTATTAATCCATGAATATAAAATTTCACTTCAAAAATATGAGAGAAAAGAATAAATTACAAAAATACCAATTCAACCCCTTTGTTAGTGTTTTCCACTTCCTATAGTTTTTACATCCAGAAAGGTGATTATGTGGCGAAGATGTTATTGCCCACGCTTGGTATGAGAGGACACTGACTCTAGTAATACTCTAAGAAGAAGATGATGCAAAGTGGTGGAAATATATTCAGCAAAAATATTTTAAATATTTCTAGTAATACTCTAAGAAGAAGATGATGCAAGGTGGTGGAAATATATTCAACAAAAATCTTTTAAATATTTTAAATGTTTGTATGAATGCCCCCAAACAAATCACTTGGAAATTAGGCGGAAAAAGGATATCAAAAAAATAAAAAGTTGGTGAAGCTCTGTTGACTTTGACTCCCAAAGTCTTCCACATAGCAACGACAATTGACATACTTCAGTTGAGGCCTTCTTCTTATGGCCTTCTCAACTTTGGTCATCTTCTTATGGTCCCCAAAGCCTTCTTCTTACGGTCTCCAAAGCCTACCTCTTATGGACCCCAAAGCCTTCTTTATATGGCTTCCAAAGTATTCTTCTTATCGGCCCCAAAGCCTTCTTCTTATGGCCCCAAAAGCCTTTTTCTTATGGCCCCAAAGTCTTGAGCTGACTGACCACAAAGATCTAACAATAACAATATATTTCTGAATAGTATGTGTTTCTCTTAAACAATAAGACAATGCACAACTTAATGTATTTTATCAGGAAATATTTTTCAGATCAGAAATTTGTTACGTCGGATATAGTAAATGTGATATGAATTACCTTCATCGATACCTCCTTGTTTGTGGTCAGTCTTTCCTCTAGTCCTCTTCCCTTCCATGTTTCTCTTTGGATGAAATTCATCGATTTGAGTTTGACCTTTGGTCCTTAAAACTAAAATATATTTTTCATTCCCTGCACCATATGATATGATTATAACTTAGATAGATTTTTGACACGATCACTAACAGCTGTTATCCCAGATAAAAATATTCAAAGTCAAATTGAGTCGTTCTCTTGAGGTCAATCTTTCTATGTTCTTCAACTGCTTGATTCCTACACATCCAAATTCAAACCCTTCTCTCTTTCAAAACTCGACCAAAATATGTGATTCTAAGTTATATGGATTTGTATGAAAGTTAAAAAACTAGTTTTTTGATTCTGTGTGTCGAAGATGTGAGAAATTCAAAGGCCCGACATCTTTCTTTTGAATCTTGATTTACCCTGCGCAAAAAATATGATTCCAAGTCCATTGGGCTTGGATTGATGTTAATAACAGATATCTTCTTGAATACATGCTAAGAAATTGTTCAAATATTGCTTTAGGGAGTGAAAGATCTCGTTAACTTTTGGATAGCAATTTTCAAATAGCAAGAAAAAGGAGTGTTTGAAATTAGGGCTCAAAATTATATAGATGGGGCTTAGAAATCTAAAAGCGCATAATGGTAATTGATTAAGATTTCAACAGTCATTTGTATTGATTACGATTTGACAATATGAAATATTAATTCTCTTAAATTCAAAAATTTATATTTACTATTTTTCTATATGTTCAAAACACCTCTCAAGCGTTAAGAGTAAAAACTAGTCAACCTCACCTTTGAAAAATATGAAAATTTCAGTTATGTTTACAGAATTATTTTACTCAGAATATCATCATTGGATATTAATATCTTCCTCTAATTAATTTTCATTAAATAATCAATAAAATCAGCCTTAAATACCCCAAGGTGACAATCAGGAATTTGACAAAGTCATTAAACCAACCAAATGAGGTCAAATTCACATAAATATTTGGACAATGTTCGAGAATATGTTTATCTTCATGCCATACCAAAGTCAAGTTCTAAATCATTAACTTGAATCGTTCACCATATGATCAAACTAAATAGCCTTTGAATATAACGTAGTACCCTTGATAGGTTGAATTTTACTGTAATTAACTAGGTTAATTACTATCATTTTTTTGTAATCAACTTATATACTAATATTTATAATGAAACCTCTATCTTAGGATGTACATGATGAATAGAGGGGTTGTCCACACGGAGGTAGATTTCAATGATTTTATTTAAGCTATTAAGCATTGAGTTAAAGTAAATTTAATCTTACTAACTCATGATCTTCAGTGAAGATCATATCTCCAAATTAAATGGGGATGATCTCTATTGATTTCACTTCTAAATAAAGGGTATATCCTTAGAAATAATATGGGAAAATAATTGAGAAGAGGTAGGTAGAAGAGATGAGAGAATATGAAGAGAATATAGGTCCTCAGTTCATTCAACCTGATCCTTAAAAGAAGAACCAGAATTAGAATGTAATGAGATAAGGAGAGTACTTAATAAATGGTTTTTAAACAATAAAGGTTGGTGAAAAATGTAGATATCTGAGGAAGTTAAGGATAAGGTAATCCATCTAGATTTTATGGTATTTTTATGTCTGATAATATAATTTGATCATTAGCTAACTTCCTTCTTGTATCATGACAAGCATAGCAAATTCCATCCTCGCCAACGCAATTTAGGAGAACACAAATCAAGATCAATGAAGCAAGAAAAGGAAAATAGGATAAAATACCAGGATACAATTTGGTCCAAGGCCACCTCCCCCCGGAGTGCAAACTGTGGTCAAGCATCCAAGAATGAAAAAGAGAGCAAAAATTAGGAGATTATACCTAGGGTAGAGGGGTGAGAGAATTCCACTTCTGACCCTTTTTTTCCTTACTTTTTTTTAGTTTTAGGACTTTTCTGGTTGATCCATCCACATGGATGGAAAGAGTATACAATGAAGAAATAGCCCTTAAAATGTGAGCTCAATCCAACAGTTGGGTCTTCATATATAAAGTTTTGAATTTGGAGCTATCTACAGCTATTGAGCCTTTTGGCCTTCTCTCTCCACAAAATTTGCCGAAGAACCCCTCCACATTTGAAAATTTTTATTTTGACACCAGCCTTAGAAATATTTGGATATATGGCGCTTCGCTTGTCAATCACGTTCATTATCTCTACTGTTTCGCCTGAAAATTTCAAAAAGCTCTCTATTCTTGCAAGACAAGTAAAATATTGAAAACTTCGACGAAATTGGAGATTCACATCCACAAAACTACCTAAATTAGTTTTAGAGCTCTTTTCTTCATGTGTTCCACTCAATAATTTCAACAAAAATCCTGAAAAGTCAGTAAAAGTCAAGAAATTTAAGGAGAATATGCTAAAGAAAATTTTGTTTCATTTTTACTATGACAACATGCAATCATAATAATTTTTGTTTAAAAAAAAATGCAACATTTATGAAAGTAATACTGTAATAATGCATGTTATCAACACTATTTTGTCTTCACTCAGTCAACCAGTTGGCTGAGGACTGATTGTGTGATCACATGCCCCATTAAATCATGCATTACTTGAACATTTATCAAAATATATATTGAGAATTTTACTAAAATTCCCTTAATGATTAATATTCAAAAATAAATTTTTCTGAGAAGGTTCCATGAAATGGTTGTTTACACTATGGTAAGCTTGTGTTTTGTGTCAAAGTAGCTGTTATTTTATGATATTAATGTAATAAAATTTACACTTCACCTTTAGCACATTATACAAAGGATGATGATAACATATCTATTTACAGAAAACGTTTTAGTTTTTTGAATGGTAAGTTTAATAATTTTTGGAAGAATGGGGCATAAATAAGATCTATATAAATGAGATGAATATTGAGAATATCAGAATGATAAAAAATGGCTTGATCCTATTTTCATTATGTGTTTCTGGTGATAATAGATCTAGGGGGATACTGTAACAAAAGGACACTAACTAATTTTTAATGACGTCTAGCCTTATCTAATCAACCTTGGAGAGCTTAATGAAGCGGCTCACATGAGGGGCTCATATATTCATCTCGATTTAGGAATTTTTCAACAGATACTTGATAAAAAACGTAAACATGAAAAATATTATAGAATCATAGTACGTCACAAAGTTGATTACTAGCCACCTTTCGTCAATGTTGGAGGTATGGCTCAAAGATATATTTTTAATTACTTGTGCTCCTATTATAGGGATTAAGACATTGGAGGGGAAGGAATCCTCGACAATTCTATCCTCCTCCATTTGATTTGGGCGTATAAATTTTCTTTTGATGATGTATCTACATAGAGTTCCATGTTTCCCAAATAGGGTTCGGCAAGCGTCATCCGTCACGTCACACGTCACGGTGACAGAATCGTGATGGATGACGTGACAGTGACGGTGACGTTGTTAGGGTTACGTGACGGCGACCATGACGGAGGACGAAGGGAGTGTGACAGGGACGTGACGGTGACAGGGTGCCCAGGATGTGTGACGTGATGGAACAGCCATCATGGATGATGGCCGTGACGTTATTTCTAAATACATTTAAAAAATATTATTTTAAAACATTTTGATTTTCTGTCATTTTGCACAGAAGTCCACTTTTTTCGCGCTTGCAAACCGCCGCCGCCTATAAATAATTGGAGATATATCCCTTAAATTTTCTGTCCTCTATAAATTTTCCATAGTAAAAACAATAGGGAATTTAACAATTATAGCACTAACCATAATATCCTATTTTCTTGATAAATTGATGAGAGAGAGAGCGAACGAGCCACAAACAGAGAGAGAGAGCCTTAAACAGACAGAGTTTGTGGGAGAGAGAGATAGAAAGAGATAGCGAGAGGGAGAGCGAGCGAGACAGAATGAGAGATAGAGAGAGAGAGAGAGAACGAGCGAGTGTGAGAGAGAGACAGACAGAGACCAATAGAGATCGACAGAGACCGACAGAGAGAGAGAGACAGATAAACAGAGAGAGAGAGGGAGGCACAAAAGGGTGAACCAGAGAAAAGAGAAAAAAGGTCACACAGAGCGAGAGCTAGAGAGAGAGAGAAGGGAAAAAGACGGACTGGGAGAGCTAGAGAGGAGCATGAGAGGGAGATGAATAGAGAGAAAGAGTGAGGGAGAAAGACTGACCGAATAGGGTTTTTGCATGTCACCAGTGACGGTGAGGCCGTCACGGTCACATGGACATGACGGGACGCCCAACGGGGGGAGGCGTGACGGAGTGTGATGTTGTTTTTGGAATATGCTGGGACGCGCGACAGGACGGTGACATGACGAAAGATTCATCGCGTCACCATCCGTCACGTTCTGTCATGTCCAGGCCGTCATGTCCCAGGAGTGCCGTTCCCAATTCCCAAAGTAATGATTGATTTGTTCTAATGATGTGATATTATACCACCTTTTCATATATTTCTTTTATGGCCTGATACTTGCTCGAATTGGCTTCCCACTCCTTGTACATGTGAAAGCATGAAACTATCAAATTCATAGAGGCACCAATCATTATACTGGGATCCAATGATTGACACAAGTTTAAAACTTGTTTTTCCTACTAAGAATCTGGTGATGATATAGCTTGTAGCATAGAAACTGTACAAAAGGTATGAATAATAAGGATAATAATTAATAATAATTTGAACATGATATTAACCATTAAATATATCATAAAAATAATTTTCTACTAAATAATGTTCACAATTAAATGGATTTCATATGATATCAATGCATCAATTTGTTTCCCATTAAATTTCTAGCACATATTTGGAAATTGTAGCTTGAAACCTCATCTATATGTGGCTCAACCTGTCAATTGGGTTAAATAAATATGAGATTATCTAATGTATATTTTAGATATATTTAATTAATTTGGTTCTATAATGAAAGGTTATTGGTTAATTCAATCATGAGACAGATTGGTGTATGAGCCTGAGAATCAGACGCAAGGTCTATTTGACATTGGAGGATATAGTTATATTATGGGGTAGTGGAAAATCTAGTAAGTATGATGGGAAAATATATAATGTCTTTCAATCATATAAATGTAGAAAATAATGGATTTGATTATTTAGAATCATCCAATTTCATCCAAAGTCTTGATTATTTTGAAATTACTAAAATGATAAACCCTAATTCTGTTAACATCATTCGAATACATATAAGCCAACTAATTGATATGTAGTATTATTTTGAATTTAAACATATTTAGTTATAGATATTAAATTAAGTATCAGGTGATGATGCTGTGGAAAGAGATGGGGCAACATTGGACCTAGCAGAAAGCCTTAGTAAGGTAAGGGGGTAACTGAGGGCTAAAACAAACTTTGTTAGGACCTTTCGACCATGAAATTCATGTTTCCCCTGGAGAAACCTTCCTAGTGTTCCTGGAAGAAAGGAAACCCAATTTAGAGATAATTTGGGAGTGGAAAATGACATTATATGGATAAAACCCCTATGTATGACTTATCTTTTTTCTTATTTATAACCGATTCGGAGGATCCATGATGTAACACGATGTCCGGGGTCGAGCGGGGCGTGTTATACCACAGGGAAAACGGTGTATTTGCGAAATGTGAACATGAACAAATGATGTGCAATTTTAAAAGTCAACGAGGAATACAAGAGTCAACCGATATGACAAGAGTAGTCAAGCCGATAGTCAACAGTCAAACTCCGTGATCAGCTCAAAGACCGACGAGAGATGATGACGATGCAGCAGTCAAACTCCGTTGATAATAAAGGGCACGATTGTCGTCTTTGTACAATTTCAGGCGTGTAGTATTGACCGTGAACTGCCCGACGGTTTGATAAGATAATGTAAGCCTGTACAATGTCGAAGATTTGCAAAGGGAGATTGAAGATCCAAAGACGTCGAAGATACTGAGGAGTTGAAGAGATTCAGACGGGAACTGAAATTCGAATATTTATCGATCGCCGTCAATCGCCGAAGCCACGGATAGAGGAATCAATTATGTCAATCGTTTGTGATTGTGCTGATGTGATTAGATTCATCGCGACGTTCGATCATTGAACAGACCCGATCTGCGGACAGATCGGATCACGTTGCTTGTAAAGGCGCCGCCGTTCCTTATCGACGGACGAAATTTGCACAAGACATTGCCAAAGAACGCTTTTGTAACTAGAAGTAGTCACGCAGAAGAATTGTTGGATGAGGAAATCCGTCGACTTGGTCGACTTCTATCGGCGTTTCTTCTTCGCACTTGATCGGCACGCCTTCGTGTCTTCTTTACTTTCTAAGATAGTAGCGTGGATGGAAATCCACATAGCCACCAAGAAAATGAGGGTGTGTCTTCTCTCAGGAACAAGCACGAGTCTTCTACTGAACGACGGACACTCTTTTCCAAAGGAAGAAAATCGAACTATCTTCTCCAAAAAAAAAAAACTGCCAATCTAAGAATCAGATCTGGTTTGGTTCAAACAACAACATGCCTGTCTCCCACATCCACCCCCTCCCCCTTCTTTATAGAGAAAAGAAGGAAGTTGTGGGATGCCCAAATGGGCCTCTTTTAAGGGGGAAGCTTATTGGGCTTCCCCTTAAAAGGGTTCTTTAAGGGAAGAAGAAACCTAACATGAATTTCCTCCCCCTAAAGATGGCAACTACTTTAACCAAGCAAATAAAACACATACGAGGGGGTATGTACTCACGCAGGAGGGCCCACCCTACAATTCGAAGACGACGAGAAAATATGAATACAACACAAAGATGGGCTCGTACGCGAGGATCGAGCCATCAAAAGGTAAGAACATAAATGATCACCACACGTACCGAGACGACACAAACGCTTCTCAAACCTGATAGTGGAAATGTAGGTTCTTCACATCGACTCGGGCTCCGTGAGGTGGCTGGTGACGGGTCAGGGTGCGATTGACTGGATGGTCCTCCATCAATCCACCAATAGTGGCTCAGTGAAAGATATTCAAAACTTCTAGGCCTGGGTCAAGTAATCTATAACCTATAAGAACCATAAAATTTTTATCTCCTTCACTCATTTATATCTAGAAATATGTTTCATTTCATGTATTCTCTATACTATTCATGTTGTTCTGTTCCATTATGTTTCCCCTGATAAAAATATACCTCTTTCATCTTCCATAGCATTCCCTCCTCACATTATCCTAATTACTTTCCTCCCTTCAAGTTCCCAAAATTAATTTCATGTTCCAAACTCCCGCTCTCTCAGGCTAATCCCATGTCTTTCCCTATTTCATATTTAAAGCAACAAATGTGTGATAGTATAAACATTTGTATTCATGAAAATAAACAAAAAATACAACCCGTATCTTTCCCTATTCCTATTTAAAGTAACAAATATGACATTATATAAACATTTTAATTCATGAAAAAATACAACCCAAATAAAAGTATCAGTGATGGAACTATGTATGGCCTTCAAACTAATGATACATTGGCTATTGACTAATACAAATTATACTCATTATAATGTATGCATGATATTTTTAATGAAGTACAAGGAAATGTTCAACAAAAAGTGATGTCTGATTAAATTATACTCATTTTTAAACATGGATACTAAATTTCCTTTGCTTGGGGTATAAAAAATGGCATTGAAATATCTAGAAATAAGTACACTATCTATTCTGTCTCGTATGATAAGGATGGTTGATCCTATAACCATTTGTGGGTACACACTACAGATATAGTAGTAGGTGTTATTTAGAGAGGTATTTAACATAATTGATGAATATGAATACCTAAGTGGCTTTATATTTAACCATCAGACAGGGTAGTTCATGTTAAAATGGTATAAGTATTCCTTACACCTCACACACCAACGTGATTATGTGATGAATATGGGGCCATTTCTGTTGGTATATGAGGATATAATAAAATAAGGATGTTGCCTTGAAGTCCATGATCATTGTAGTCAATATATCATAAAATGAGGTTTTCGATGACCTCACAAACAAATCATTAATAAAATAGGATAAATAATCAGGGTTTAATAGTTGAACATACCCAATGTCATTCAAGGTCCGTCACACAAATGAGAGATCTTATCTTTCTGCTAACTTATTACAAAGAGGTTCTATAAAAGATTTAATGAAATATTTCTGTGCCTTCTTGAGCACATGGTGTAGCTTGGTACCTCACACATTGGAAACTTAAATTATCTATTTCAATGGATATACTTAATTAAATAAGCTAGCTGATAAAGAGTTACAAGAAATTGGACTAATTAGCTAGATTATTATATGGTGGTAGAGGATCATCTACATAAGGTTTATTCGACGTTAGATGATGTACCTAAGATATATGCATTTTTATGAAGAAATATTTTTAAGTATAAAAGTATATAAAACCCAAATGAAAAAGAGGCGCATGACTTTCATTCCCACACTCTTTCATCCTTTCTACCTGAGCACCCTCACCTCAAAGTACAACTAGAACAATGAGAAAATCATCATGGATTGATGATGAGATTCAACATGCCAGGGTTTATCGAGTACAAGATAATGATATTAACATGCCGATGATCACATGGATATGTCCGAAGACCAGACATTTGTATACTTTGTGATGAATTTGGCATAAGGGTGGCTTGGTCGATGAGTTTTTTAGTTTTTGAATGTCTGTTTTGATTCATTTTATTCCATCGCATAAATCATCTTTTGATTGTCCATCACTGTCACCAAACACAACACCAGGTAACCATCTGACCCTGGATACAACTCTTCTTGTCTCTTTTGTCCTTGGGCTCCTTCTTCTTCTAGTGTTATTGAGAAAATCTAAAATGATATTTTTCACGGTTGATCAGAAACCGAACCATGTGATATGTCAAATGTCAAATATCATTTTTTCCATGAAACCTGATGTGTTAAAGACCATGTGGATGTTTATATAAGTGGCTTAAACTAACTCAAGCGATGAACCAAATGATAGCCGATCCAATTTTTGCATAATGTGATGTGATGATCAAGCTCTTTTGGTGTTGACCTTCTTCCAAATATATTTTTGATATTTTTAAAATTTTTCAGTAAAAAAATTTAGACATTAATCAATGTAGAACCCAAAACTTATTTGATGAGTATTAAAAAAATATATATTTTGATGTGAAAATAGATTTCCTTGGGATGGTCGAAAAAGTACATCTGGTAGTAGAATAAAGATAGAGATAATTTGTTCAAAACTAATTTGATATTTTTTATCACACACATATTTGATTTGTAATTACAATTGTTAATGGAAACTGCTATCACTCGCATAATTTGGCTTCAGATTTTACGAAGATTTCTGATTATTAAACTGTTTCATTTTTTAGCAAAATAGATAATGGTCGTTCTACATCTCAATCATATGTAACTTATATTTTTAATTGGTGACTTTTAATTTTTTGAACAAGTTGAAAAATATCTGATACAAAATTAATACTTTATATTTTATTAAATTAAACTTTGATTTATCCTTTAATAAATGTAATGAAATTATATAAAAAGAACCTGAAAAGTACTTTATAATTTCCAGAATTCTAAAAAAAATATTTTGCAGATACATTTAATAATGTGTTCATTAATCATTACATTACATATTTATTAAAATAAAAATATGCATTTAAATTAGTTCCTTTAATGGGATCACTAAAACATCTGATCAATAATGTAAATCTTACATGTGTTGTTCATTTTAAAAATATGTATGATTTTTTCATTTATTAAATTAAATTAGTCAAGTATCTTCATGATTATTAATATAGTTGATCTTTGAATATGTCCCCAATATTTAAATCTTTAAATTTAAAACATGAATATTTAATAATGAGGTTTAAATATTTGGGCATCACTCAGAAACATTTTGGGTAAGATCAACTGGTCTATTTGAATATGTTACAAAACTTTAATGATAAATATATTTATTGGCGTACTAAAAAAACTATTTCATAAATATAGATAGCATAAATTAATATAAAAAATTATATTGATTTATAAGAGAGTGAAATAATTGGTACCTTGTTTATGACTAAATGTATGAATTTTTTAATCATATTTCATGAATCATTAGTTTTGCAGACATTTTTTAAGTCATATAAGATGTGTAACTGTTCTATTAAATAAGAAATTTAGAACATTACATCAAAAAAAATTTGTTCATTAGAGTGCAATGGGATATGAAAATAGTTTAGGTACTCAGAATTGAGGGATAAAATCTATCATTGACAAGTCAATAGATAGATAGGCAAATATATAAAAACATTTTATCAATTTTACAATTTTAACTATGAATACAACACAGAAAATTTTTAAAGGACATCATTAATTAGAGTATGATTTCTTCCTAATGCTTTCATATATCATTATAATCACTATAAAAAGCATATAGGGATTCAGTGATTAAAAGTTAAACTTTTAATAAATATATATCTTAAAGAATTTAAAATTGTGAGGGATATTCTTAATGACAAGTGGGTGCAGACCCTGTTGGTTATCAGCCAATGGACAAAACAAAATTCCCTCAGTGCTAAGTTGCGTATAACACAGATATTTTCCTAATTTGAATCTTTGGATTTCAATGATGATTCTAATTGATTCCAGTCCCAACTTTTTTAGTCATTATTAATAAAAATTCTTGACCAATTCATGGTTGAAATTTTGTAATAATTAATTCTCACTCTTTTTTTTTTAAAGACCATTGGTAGTGTGTTGAACCCTTAAGCAAGGGAGCTTACTCAAAAATTGAAAAAACTATACTACACACACTTTTGAGGTTTTCCAAGTAAAAGTTCGTTTTTTATTTCATGAGGACTAGACATTTCTGACAAGCCCTGTCACTTTACACCTCAGCTTTCTTGCATGGCATTTTATTCAGCGATAAAATATCCGGTCCTCAAGAGACCACATGGGACTACCTCTTTGACACACACATCCCAATCAAAGCAAGACTTGTGGCAGGTGACTTAAGATACCACACTTTTTGAACTTCGATGAGCCACTGCCAGAGTTAAGATTCAATTGGCGTCTCATGATTTTTAAGGCCACGATTTATAAACACAGACTTCAAAATCCTACTTCCATTGAAGAGGCATGACAACACTCAAAGGTAATAAACAATAAAATTAGGCCATGCTAATGCTAATGGCTCTTTGGATTTCCACGACTAGATATTGAACTAAACAAGGCCTAGTTATCTAAGTGAAGTGATAAATTCTGAGTTTGGATATATTTGAATGTCAAAACCTTCAAGTCCATCTTCTGGAACAGGACTCAGAGGTGACAATGGGGCTCTACAGACCTTGATATGGATGAAGAAATCTTAACATTCTGCAGCAGAAGACTTTAGCAAAATCATATAACATCATTAAAATCATTGAAAGAATTACATGTGTATGGATCACATCCATGATTCCTTTGATCGTCAAACGAGTCAGATGGCGCATCTCATGTGTGCAGCCTCTAGAAATATCCACACGATCCTCGACACATGAAATATCCTCCTTCTCATTGACAAGATCCGTTCACGCTCAGTTGTCATCGTTAACCATCCCGATTGCATCGTGAGTGGAGAGGCAGTGTGGGGGGAAGGGAGAAGAAGGGAAAGGCCCCCGAACAATTCTAGCCTGGGTGAATTTTGTTCAGAGCCTTCCCCTATTTTTACTAAGTGGCTATTCTTTATAAAAAACCCCAAAGCTTAAGTATATCTTCCGACGTTGAAAGATTATTTGTGTGCGACCCTCTAGGCCCATGTATCAGTCTAGTTAATGACTCCAGCGACCCAATAACCTTTATTGGCCTTCATAATTCGTTAACTATATAATCATATAGATTAATTAACGTCGAATCGATATAACCCAATCAATAGGTTGAGTTTCCAACACGTGGGGTGTCAAGCTACACCTCGTGCTCTAGAAGATACAAAGGAGTGTGTATCATTTCACACATGGAATATGTTTGTCATCAGTTACCGTGTATGGATAGTGCTATTTTATATTGATACTTTAATGTCCTTCTCGAGTATCCTTCGAATAGGAATATTTAGAATACATGCTTAAAGACTAGCGATCTCCATTTTATGATATCACCATAATCCACTAAGCATGATAATATATTCATGGACTTCATTATAAGCATCACACATGCACTATAATTAATATGTTCTATTAATGAACATGAAATAAGATACCGAATGTTTGATTGGCTTGCCCACCACATATATTTCCATTAGAAATACTACTCTTAAATGGCGGGCTCAATATAACTCATTGGACCACAACCAATCTTCATCTTGTGACCGCCCCATGGGAGGACCAAGCCTCTTCAGTGGCTCTGATAACATGCAAGTTAGGCATGATAATTCTTGCTTAATCGTCATTTTAGAGCATAATTAAGCCAATTGTATTCATGTTATCATATATTTTATGTGATTTTCACCAAAAATAGATAACTCCATTAAACAATCATTCTTGCATTAAACTTAGTATATTTTAAGTTTTTTATGATTTTAGAGGAAAATAGATTTCAAAATATTAAATTTGGTGAAAATTTTGTTTAAAAATTATTTTTAAATTAAAAGATATTTAGGTTTTTAATTTTCAGAACTTTCCTAGAATTTATTGAATATTTTCCAAGTATTTTTTAGGGTAAAAAGCACATAAAGGGGGCCATTTTCCACTAGCCTAACGTGGCACACCCACTAAGCAGGCGCACATATGTGGCCTGCCTAGGAGGCAATGACATAGCACACAAGTGGGCACGTGTGCATGCATACATGCGCGTGCATGATTTCAAAATGAGGAAGTCGTCTCCGGCTTTAGAGAAGGATTTGACTTGGAATTTGTCCATGTGGGACTAATTTCATCACTCTAGTGCAGCGCGATGTGGAGCCAAGGGAAGTGTCTGATCGCAATTGATCAAGAGGTGGGCTTACAGTTTCTTTTTTATTTTTTGTGTTGTGCAGGGATAGACGATGGGACACGTGGTGTGATTGTGTGCGATGGACCTCGCATTCGTCAAACATCAAACGCATACAAATGAGCCTGATCAGATTGCAGCTGATTTGACGGTTGAGTGGCTATTCACTCCTGATAAAGACAATCAAAAAGCCCACATTAAGCCCACACTTGATGATCAGACTATCAGACCACATTCATTCAAAAAACATTTTGTACTCTTTTTGTCTCTTACCTTTTGGGACGACAGTGTAAAAAAACCAAGATGATAGGTCCCAATTTTAAGGTTTCTTTCTTATTCAAAATGGGAGTTTCTTTCCTCTCCTGATCAATCCCCAAGCTTCTCTTTGGTGTGTCAATTGCAACACGGCGATCCCTGGGCGACATGTACGGGCTCACGGAGAGAGATAAGTGCTTGAGCATCACCAACGAGAAGGCAAGTCCTAGAAAAATTAATTAGGTTTCTATCCATTTTTTATGATCCTTCCATCATTCACACATCCTCTTATCATTTCACTCTCTTTCATAAGCTCTTAATTACTACAAGTTGGAATTAATAGTCTATACGTCCTATTCATAGATAGGGTTTTCATCGGGTGCCCCTAATTAGAGTTTTTCATCATATCCACTCTATTTCTCTCATCCTCTCATCCTTCCACATTTTTAGTATCATTAATTTCTCTGTTATAACTTCTTAATACCTAAGAGTAAGAATTAAAAACTTATACATATTAACTATTTAATTAAAACTATCATATCAACCTAATTATCTCTTCTTTCACACTCTCTAATCTTATCCACTTTTTTAATCATCAATTTTCTTTAAAAATCAATGTTAATCACACATCCCTTTATGTGGTTTGACCCTTTGCTCACCATTTACAGTTGTAATTAGTGAATTTAGGGTTTATTCTAACTTTTATTGTGTATGTCTAGAAATTAAACATCAACTAAGTCAATTATCAAACTTTATTTTTATCTTAAGAAGAAAAAAAATCGGGTGCACAAGACCTGAATGTAGCACTATAGACAAGCATGTTGAGAATGGAAGATTACTGAAGTTGCACTCATATCCATAATTATGTGAATTTAATTTTGAATTATATGCAATATATGAATACTTAATCATGTGTAAAAGAACCAAATTTATCTTTTTAGAAAATGGAGACCATGTTGAGGACACATAGGAGGTCATATATTCTAATATTTGAAGCATTGTGCCTACCCATGCAAGAGGAAAATTTGCACACTTTATAACTTTCATAAACAATTTTTCCACGTTTTGGTGGGAGTCAAATCTCTTAGATAAGATCAAGCTGGGGAATACTTGAGTGAAGAATTCACTCAGTTCATGATGGATAATGGTTATCATAATTTGATTAAATCCTTAACATACCCCATAGATCACCTGAACATGGTTGAATCTGTCATGAGCTTCTTCAAATCATTAATGTTAGTCAGGAGGTATACCCTTGAATCATCTGCGCGCACTCTAAATATGCTACCTAGGAAATATATAATTTTCACTACTAATGAAAACATATTTGACTTTGAATGTTAAAATATGGTGATGTCCAACACAGAATAAGAGGTATGACCTAGATAATGTTGGGTTCGGTGCCTTGGTTCATCCATGGAAAACACGTTTCCATAGATGTGGAAGCATGTCGATTGATTCACAATCGATCTTTGATATAAAACATTGAATGTACCTTTTGGGAAACTAGTTCCACCCTTGACTTTGCCACTTCGAGATCATTCTAAAGCCGTTCACACGTCCGGCCTCTAGAAGTATCCACGCGATCATTCGGCACTTGTATCTCCACGTCTTCTTCTTCAACTCTTCTTAAAAATCTAGAAGATCTTCTCACCATGAAGATCTCCCCTTGGATGAGTGGAGAAGAAAGTGGAGAAAGGGAGAGCTCTCAAATCAGGCTTACATGGGTGCTTAAAATGAGAGCATTTACCCTCTTTATATTTCACTTAAAGTTTTTTCCAAAAATCCTACCAAGTAAAATATATCCCCCAATGCCCTTATGACCTTGTGCGTGTGACCCTCTAGCCCCATGTATCGTTCTGGTTAATAACTTTAATGGCCCGATAAAAATTATTGACCAACCTTATTAATTAACCATATCAACATATAGATTAATTAAATAAGGATCAATTTAACCTAATTGATAGGTTAAGTTTTCAGCCGGTGGGGTGCCAAGCTACACCTCGTGCTCTAGAAGATATCGAGTAGTGTCAAACTCTCTCATCGAACCTTTACCATCATCGGTTACCATATATGTATAATCCATCATCCGCGTGAGATTCTCGAACGACTTAGTCAAACCCTAATCCATCATTCACATAATGCTTTAATGTGTGTTTTGATGAATGTTCAAAGTGATACATGCCTCAATATCGGTTGTGATCAAAGCACAATAGGTCCTAAGTCAAGTAGTTGACTGATTGTATGTGAAGATAGAATAAGAGCCTTAGATATGTTAAAAGGTTGCCTATGCCTAGTTTGACCATACACTGAACAAGCCAATTTATGTATTTAGGACTTGTAGTTTTATGACATGAAGATAAACATAGCTTTTACCACTGTTCAGGTATTTGTGTAAATTTTTCTTCATTTGATTTGTTGAATAACTTGTTCAAGATCTTAATTACTACCCTCGAGTATTTAAGGCTGAATTTATTGATAATTTAATAAAAATTAATTACATGAATATTTTATTATTCAATGGTGATATATTTATTGAAATGATATGGTAAACATATCTAAAAGTTTAATATTATTTTAAATCTCAAGTCCTTGGCATAACGGCTAGTTTTTGCTCTTAACTCTTGAAAGTATTTTGAATTGATGGCAAAATTGTAAATATAAAAAAATGAAATTAAAATGATTATTATTTTATATTGCTTAATCATAATATATGAATATGACTGTTGAACTTTTGGTAGATTAACATTATGCCCTTTCATATTTCTAAGTCCATATATGAATTTGAGCCCTAATTTCAAACTCCTTCTCCTTGCCCTTTGAAAATCGCAGTCCAAAAGCTGGAGAGATCTCTCAATTCCTAGAGCAATTTGGAAACAGTTTTTGAACATTCTTTGCATAGATCATTTTTCTCTAACATCATTTTGTTGAGTTTGGAAAGCGTTACATGGGTTTGAAGTTGGACACGGAGGAATCGAGCGGTAAACAAAGGACGTTGAAAGATTAATCTCTGAAGATTTCACTGATTTTTTTTTAATACTTTGTGTGAGATGCCAATTGTTCAACATTGTGTTACAAAACTGTTCTAGGTAAAATCATTGCATTTTAAGCATCAAAGATATTAGGATTTCAAAAGATATTAGAATTTTAAGCATCAAAGGTCAAACGCGAATCAAGAATTTTATCGAAAGAAAAACGTGGAGGAGAAAAGGATTGAAGATAGAACGACCACAAAAAGGAGGTATTAGTGAAGGGAAGTCATAGTTATATTTATGAATATTTATCTCTGAATTAATATAATTTTGAAATAAAAGTTTTCTTGTTGAAATACTTAAATTGATCATTGTCTTGAATACTATTTTGAGTAGCCATCAATACTAAGTGTTGTTGAGGAGAATACATTATTCAGAAATATACTGTTATTGCTAGATCTTTGTGGTCACTCAGGTTAAGGCCTTGGGGGCCATAAGAAGAAGGCTTTGGGGGCTAAGTTGAAGTAGATTAAGCAGCGTCATTCCATGAAATCCTTTGAGGGTTGAGGACGACAAAGCTTCCTCGACTTCTTCTTTGTTCTTGATATCCTTGTTCAGCCCTATTTCCAAGGGATTTGATTGGGGGGGCATTCACACAAACTTGGCTAGGGCACATCATCACCTCGGGACGGATACCCCCGAACAACATTACGGATTAGCCTAAGCTGTCTAAAAAAAAACTATGTCTCCCATTTCTCCTACCTCATCTCTTAGGTAGAAAAATCCTAGGCTAATTAAAATAAAAATATAATATAAATACAGAACCTAATTCACACCCCCTCTTAGGTTATTCCTTGGCCGCCTAAACTAAGAAATAAGGATCAATTTAACCCAATCGATAGGTTAAATTTTTAGCCCGTGCGGTGACAAGCTACACTTCATACTCTAGAAGGTATTGAGTAGTGTCGAACTCTCTCATGGAACCTTTACCGTCATCGGTTACTGTATATGTATAATCCATCATCTGCGCGAGACTCTCGAACGACTTAGGGTATGGTTTATCGTCAAACCCTAATCCATCATTCGATTAGTATTGATGCGTAACGGGGATCATTAGAGAACGCCTTCTCCAGTCCTCACTACCTTGGCCAGGGATTTTTCTACATCGTTTTCCTTGAGTCAATCTCCTCTTATACCAAGGGATGATCCCATCTTGAGCACTCAATCATCTCCGTGAGCTTCTTTCTACATCCGAGCTATGACTTGTTTGAATCTCATGAGTAGAGGCTCGTAAGTCATAGTCAAAATATAGTAGTCCACTCATGAGATGTCCTTGGTGTCTCAGGTCAGTGGATCACTTGTATAACCGTGACTTGAATCAACCTGATTGATGTTTAGGTATAATACCTACGGATCAATTCAGTGAACTCTTTCTCCAAAGAGCACCCATTATCTATCCTTGGTGTCACCACACTGATAGCCATAAGATCAGCCATACTTATCGTATATGTAGGATCAGCTAGTGCAATTCTATCTGGATAATTCGGTGTCTGTCTCGACTATCTATCAAATATGAATATTTAGATACATGTTTAAGTACTAGTGATCAATGTATTATGATCTCAACATAATTCACTAAGTCATTGCATGTATTCATGGACTTCATTATAAACATCAGATGTAATAATAATGAATGCAAATATTTTATTCAATGAACTTAAATAAACATGGTAGTGTGATAGGCTTGACGGCCACATAATATCCATCATATAAGATATATTCTAAGACAGAGAGATATAGATTTGTGGGATATCCAAAAATATTATGTTACTAATTTTGGCGCCTTGAGGAAAAAGATGTTTGCTCCCAAAAAATTGTCCTTGTAAGATAAATATATTGTGCAATTAGACAGCATGAGTAAAATAATATTGGAAAAAATTTAATTGTTTATTCATAATTGATTGCATATACAAGAGCCACATAGGTCTACTGTAGTCGTTAGACAACATGATCAATATGTTGGACACATTAGTAGAGGTGATGTTCAGACACTCAACCAAAAGGGTAATGATCCATTAACTTAGAAATATCCTTTTGATATCCAAACTCTAATGATTAGTGAGAAGAGAGGGATTATGGAATTAACCATCCACATTTGGAACTTGGTGGACCCTCCTAAAAGTATAATACCTATTGGATGTTATTGGATTTAAAAAAAAACATTGGTGCTGATAGAAAAATTGATGCATTAAAGTCAATGTCGATAGTAAAATTTATTGTCCAAGACCCTGAGTTGACTATGAGCAAATATTTCACCAATTTTTATATGATTTTGAATAAATTTTATTTTCTCAGTGAAAACCATGAGTATTATACACCAAATGGTTTTTAGAAAATCTAAAAGTTTTAAATGTCCATTTATGTGTTGAAGCCAGCTTCCCAAAGTTGGAACCTAATAATTGATGAAGCAATCCATTCTTATTACTGAATTCAGAGTGAATATGATAAATTTGAGTACAAAAATACAGGTAGACCGTATTTTTCTCATTGGAAATGGTGTAGGATTTTTAAATAATAAAGACATGACAATCAAATAACTTCTCCATAAAAGACTTGGGAGGAGGAATGTGTGTGTATCGAATATGGATCTATGTAGATAAGTCCAAAAGGATATTAGGATTATCCCATTAAGTAGACACCATGGTGCAAATTTTTGGCATGGAGAGCTCCAAGAGAGGTTTCATATTAGTGAGACATGGAGTTCAGAATCTAAGGAGCATTCACTTAAGACCTCTCAAGATAGAGTAATGATGGATATAGTATTGTATGCCTTGGAACATAGATATGGCATGTAAGTAATAGCATTCAAAATTTTTATGAGCATATTCAAAATTGATCTACAAGAAACACTGAAGGTCGTGAAATGTATAATTTACTTAACAAGAGCAAAGCATGTATTTCTAATTTATGGATGATAATAATTAAAACTTAAGGTTACACCTCCTTGAGTTTTCATGTGGATCCTTCTGCTACCGGATCTACATCTCATTTTTTTATTTGACAGAATGGAAGTAGGCTCTTGGAAATTTTCTATACATAATAAAAAATTTGACTCAGTGAAGAAATTTGTGTAAATGTCTGAAGCCTATGTAGCTAAATAAACTGTACGGTTGAAGAAATTATAACTGGCCTTGTCGTTCCTTTAAACTCAAAACATATTTTGTTCGTTTGTGGCAACAATGATGTCATAGCATAAGTGAAAATTTGTAGACTCATCATGATTCAAGTCACATTCTATGGCACTTTCACTTGATTAGGGAGAGATCCACTAATGAAGCCATTGACATCTAGATGTATTTTTGCATCACTAAAAAACATATGTTTATAGCACTAAAAGTGATTTTCTTTATTCAAAGTGGGATATTGATGGAACTATACGGCCTTAAAGAAATAAACCTTCATTTTCTCATTTAAGTTCATTCAAATAAGTAAAATTCATCATTAATCACATGCACCATTTTTAATGAAGTACAATAATATATGCAAGCTTTAGTGATTTTAATACACTGGTCACCTATCCAAAAACTTATATTTGAAACATTAGTAGTCTTATAATTTTTGGGTTTTGTGCCTTGGTTCATCCATGGAAACCATGGTTCCATGGATACGGAAGCATGTTAATTGATCAAAAATTGATCTTTGAAAACATACATCAACTGTACCTTTTTGGGAACTTGTTCCACCTTTGACTTTGTCTCTCTGACATCATTCTAAAGCCGTTCACATGCCCAGCCTCTAGAAGCATCCCCACGATCACTTGGCACCTGGATATCCATTTCTTCTTCAACTCTCTTTGAAAATTTTGAAGATCTTCTCACCATGAAGTCACTCTCCTTGGTTGAGTGGAGAAGCGAGTGGAGAAAGGGGGCTCTCAGTTATGGATGGCCTGGGTGCTTGAAAATGAGAGCCCTTTCCCTCTTTATATTTCACTTAAGTTTTTCTCAAAAACCCTACAAAGTAAAATATATCCACCAATATCCTTATGTGTGTGACCCTCTAGGTCCATGTATCATTTTAGTTAATAAATTTAGAGGCCCAATAACAACTATTGGCCAACCTTATTAATTAACTATATCAACAAATAGATTAATTAACTAAGGATCGACTTAACACAATTAATAGGTTAAGTTTCCAACCCGTGGGGTGCCAAGCTACAATTCGTGCTCTAGAAAATATCGAGTAGAACTCTCTCATAGAACCTTTACCACCATCGATTACTGTATATGTATAATCTATCATCCGGGCAAGACTCTCGTATGACTTAGGGTATGGTTTATTGTCAAACCCTAATCCGTCATTCGATTAGTACTAATGCGTAACGGGGATCATTGGAGAACGCCTTCCCCAATATCCTCACTACCTTGGCCAGGGATTTTCTGCATCACCATCCTTGAGTCAATCTCCTCTTATTCCAAGGGCAGATGATTCCGTCTTGACCACTCAATCATCTCCGTGAGCTTCTTACTACATCCGAGCTATGCCTTGTTTGAATTCCATGATTAGAGGTTCGTAAGTCATACTCAAAATGTAGTCGTCCATTCACGAGATGTCTTTGGTGTCTCCGTTAGTGGATCACTTATAGAGCCGTAACATGAAACAACCTGATTGATGTTTAGATATAATACCATTCAGGAATTCATACATATCAATTCAGTGAGCCCTTTCTCCAAAGAGCACCCACCATCTCTCCTTAGTGTTGCCACATTAATAGCCACATAATCAGCTATACTTATCATATAAGTAGGATCATTTTTTCTGGATAATTCAAATCTCCATATGGACTATCCATCGACTATGAATATTTAGAATACATGTTTAAAGACTAGTGATTAGTGTATGATGATCTTATCATAATTCATTAGGTCATTGCACGACATCACACTGGAATAATAAAGAACATAATATTTTATTGAATGAACTTAAAAAAACATGGTGGTGTGATTGGCTTGACAACCACATAATATCCATCAATAATATAGGTTAAGCATTACAAAATGTACAGATATAATAGTAATATCTTCTATGTCTCTTATAATGAAGGTTGTTAACATTCTAAACATTTGCGTGGAGACACCATGGAGAGATATTGGGTGTTCTTTAGGGAAAAAATTGACTGATTGATTTGTATGAATCCTTGGATGGTTTTATACAATGTTTCAACCATCTTAATTAAGATCTTAATTGTGTAGATGGTCCTTAGATTTAAGCCACTAAATAAATTGTTTGGTGGGCGGTTATATTTTAACAATGATTTGTGGGTCCTTAATTGCAAGATTATAAGCATTCATTGCCCAGATGCAGAAAAAAGTCCACAAATGTGATTGAGAGATCATTATGGAATCAATATATTTTACCCCCCATTAAATAAAAATATTACCAATAGGATTTAAAGCAGTGTAAAAGTCAACTCAATTTAATTTGTTAACGCAATAAATTCGCTAATTTTTGACACAAGATTTGATGATTTTCATATTTATAAATAGGATATTTAATGACTTATGTGAATTTATGTGAATCGAGGAAGAAAATGATACCATTTTTCAAAATATACTTTTAAAAACTAGAAATGAAAAAATAAATATCAAATAATATCAGGTTTTAAATAATATATGCCACTAATAGGAATTCCCACTGTCAGCACTAAAATAATATCTGACTTGGGAAGTCTTGTCAAATCAGGTATCGACGGAAATTATAGGACGAAAGGAATCCAATGAACCACAAAATCACAAAATTTAAATGTCTGAATGTTGATATTTAATTCTCAAACTTAATGCCCAAAAATAAGGACTCACATAAAGATCAAGTGCTCAAAGAATATTATTTGGGGGGGCCCACAAACCTCAACAAAAAATTACAGATTTTATATCCGCATAAAGAGGAATTAAAGAAAAATCTTGTGGCAAATAAATTGTGAGATCTTGTTAAGAATCAAAGGACAAATCCTCCGATGAACTCAACACAAAGAGTTACGGTGAAAAAAAGGGGGGAAATGCTAATCTTTGTTGTTGTGAATAAGCAAAATATAAATATGAATAGAATATAATGATGTATAAATTAAAGATTACAAGGGAAATAACCCAATCTTCTCAAAATTTTGACCCCAAATCACTTTAAAAGTAAATCGATTTCAGCATTTCTTTCTCAAGCAGTCCTTTAGTGTTTGAGGGGAGCCTTCACATTGCATTCTTGATATTTGAGCAACTTGCATCAAATCATTAAAATATTGCTTGGAATTGTAAATAACTTCACTGTATTCATAGAAATATGTCCAATACGGATAGGTAATTGAAGTTTTTTTTGTAGATCCCTACTAATGTATATCTTCTAATGTATCTCCCCCCTTCACATTACCAACTCCAGAATTAAGTTGTAGCCATTGTTCTTGTTAAAGTGAACAGACATTAATTCATTATATGCTTATGGGGTCCAATGGTCAATTTAACGATGTGGTCCATGTAAAATTGATCCAGTGCTCCATATTTCACTGTGTGTCCTCTTAACCGAACCCCTACACCATGTACATCCCACCTGAGCACCTTGTTTGCATTGCATGTACATCTGCAATGCCTTGCTAGCGTTCTGCCACACTGCCACCTGATGACGCAGCCATATGGGGTGTTGTCGTGGGCTCACACCCATTTTTGCTGTATTTGACCTTTTATTTCCTGAAATATCTGATATTTGACCTTTTAAATAAATTTTTAAAATACATATATTTAAATTTATAATGCCTATTTTTGATGAAATTTTATCTATCAATAGTTTTATTCACTTTAATTCCATGTCACCTGAAATAAAAATTAAGATAAAAAGGTCAGTTTGGAGAAATCACTATTTTGACCTACATGGTGAAACAAAGGTCAACTACAGGACTTGACTTTATTTCTATTTAAATTTTCCTCTTCTTGAATCTCATTACATTCAGTTAAATCCTAAAACCATGTTTTAAAAAATGTAGGATCAAATACACATGTTTTGACCTACCACTGCTGAAAAATGCTTAAAAGAGATGATTCTCCATGAAATAATATAAAATATAAACATAGATTATTTGATATGTTAATGGTGAAACACACTGGAAAGACTGAATTATGTGTGGAGTCGTATAAAACGTAAACTCAAATTTATTAATTAGATGATAACATGCAAAAAAATAGAATGATAATAAGTGAAGTGCAAGACGTGTATTATCAATTAATATATTCCAGGCGTTCCACCTGGATGAAGGATAATATGTACACGGGAAAAAAATGAAAGTTATGTTATATGGACTCCTTTCACCTTCTAAATCATGTAGTGTAGCGTGACACTTGACATGTTGGCAACTCAACAAATGACTTGGCTTAAATTAATCCAAGATTATTTAAGATATACATTAGATGTATTTAATTAATTATGTAAGACAATAAAGACTTCATCAGATTTTATAGTAACTAGACTGGTACCTGATCCTGGACTTTTCCTAGTAGTGGCTAGCCAATAGGACAATGCTCTCGGGGTTCCTGGTTTTTCAACCTGTTGATGTAAGTATTTTGAAATGTTTATCCTTTGTTCATCCTCTTCTTATATAAAAATGTTTGATCCTAACAATATAGAAGGATCCAAGTTGAGGAAGAGGCATTGGGGGCTCAAGACACCATCATCATTTTAAGAACTTGCATCCACGTTGTCTTCGTCATCCTCATCCATGTCCTCCACTTGTCCTCTTAATTTTCTCACTTTCTCTTTCTACCACCTCTTTCTACGAATTTCTCTCTCTAGAATATGACATGGTATAGTTTCATTTATAAAAATTCATAAAAAACTCAAGTTTTCCCTCAAAAACTCATTTTTGCCATTACAGGTGCCCATCTAGCCGTTGGGCCAACCAAAAATCTCGATTTTTTGCGAAGTCCAAAATAGATCAGGGAGATCCGCAACCCCCAGGATCCCCCTGACCTGTCCATCGCCGATCAAAACCAACTACATTTAAAGACTCGGGATTTGTTTATTTTGATTAATTACAGTATTAAATTGATTGCCACGAATATTATTAAATAGTCTAAATATCACAGAATTTACTCATAAAAAATCAAAATAATATTCTAAAATCCTGAGTCCATATATCCCATTTTTTAATTGGATTTTTTGGCTTCTTGCATGCCAGAGCTTGAGAGAGTTACAATACATTAGCCTTTATTATCACCTTATCATCCTGTGCGAATATGGACCTCGCCCATTAAAGGACCTCAGCAGAAACTAAGGATTATCGCATGTCCTTTATATATTATTTTTCTTCTCTCCAAATCTACAGTTGTATTTTGAGAAAATCTACACAAAGTTCAAAACGATGTGAAACTATAACCATCTAAGAATCCTCCAGTTGTAGCTTCCCCGGTGCCCATTTATCTTTTGATTTGATGGATCATTGCATAAGTAGGAAAAGGGGAATTAACCTCTGATGGGACAGCTCATATCATTAATGGACCTCTGTTCATCAACTGACCTCAGTGTACTAGTCGGACATGAATCACAATTGAAGAAAGCAACCTGACGAGGCAAAAAGAGAGATTTATTTACTTCAATGAGACAGAAAGGAAGAAGAAATCCAATATTGCAATTCGAAGTCCAGGGTGATAATTACACGAAGAGCTCGTCCAAAAGGGGTAGCATCGAGTCAAAAAGGAAACCCCCGAAAAATAATCAAGGATGAAGAAAAAAAAAAAAAAAATTCAAGAGAGTGGATGCAAACCAGTTTCACTTGCTGGAGTCGTTCAACGAGCCATCCTTCATCAGTTTGATGCTTAGGCTGTTGAATCTCCCCCTGGAGTAGTGCCTCGACGCCTTCCTCCAATCAGTGCCCGTCTTCATCATCGCTATAAACTCCTCGTAACTGATCTTTCCATCCTGAATCATTGAAGAAAACAACGAAAAAAGGGTTTTATAATAAATATACAAGCGAATAAAATTAGCAGGACATCAAGGACAAAGCGACTAAGTACTTTGTCGGTGTCAACTTCTTGTAATATGTCGTTGACAACGGCGGTGCTGTCAGCAGATCCATCGTTTAATGCCTCAAGGAGTTCCGCAGGTTCAATGTACCCATTTCCGTCCTTGTCAAAGAAGGCAAATGCCTTGTGCAGGTGCTCATCGTTGGCCATCCTCTGTAGGTGTAGATAAACTGCGATGAACTCTCCGTAGTCCAGATTTCCTTTCCCACTCGTGTCAACCTACATAAACAAACACATTAAAAAAATTTATTAAATTGAATCCGCCGTCGGTATATGATTAAAATTTGAAGTAGATGAAATAGTCTCTTCACAGCTTCAATCAGCATCTGCACTTCTGATTCTCCGATGTGGGAACCATGTTTTCCAAGTCCGATTCTTAATTCCTCAGACCCGACAACGCCATCATTATCCGCGTCGATCAGCTTGAACATTTCTTTCATGTCCTCGACTTCTTCGGTGGAAATATGATCGGCAATGACCTGCCAAATCATTGCTTAATTTCCAAAAGAGAAACGGCGCCATAGAGCAGAATAAAGCTTGTAATGCGCTGAGTGGAGATGCAAACCCTCAGTACTCTCCTCTTGAACCGATTCATCATCGAAAATTGTTTGAGTCTCGACTTTACAACGTCTCCGAGAGGGATGTTCGGGGCTCTTTTCGCATTTTGTAACCAAGGATGTTCTGCAAGTCGAATAAGCAATTGAAAAAATGCAATCAAACCCGCGTTTGTTTTGATTTTATCGGTCCGCAGCAATGATAATAATCAGATGGAAAAGGGAAAAAACTTACCAAGGACTTCCTTCGCAGTTAATCGTTTCGTGGGTTCAGGTTCTAACATCCGACGAACAAGATGCTTTGCGTTCTCGGAGACGGACGGCCATGGATCGCGTTTGAAGTCTATAACGCCTCGAAGTATCGCTTGCGCAACGCCCTGCTCAGATTCTGGAAACAAAACTCAAGTTTGGTCGAAAGATTCCTAATAAAAAAATATACAAAACAGAGATTCATGGCCGTGGAAGTGAGATCACCAACCAGCCCAGAAGGGAGGAACACCGCACAGAAGAATGTAGAGAATAACCCCCGCGCTCCATATATCAATTTCAGGTCCATAATTCCTCTTGAGCACTTCGGGCGCCATGTAGTAAGGGCTCCCCACGATTTCCGTGAATCTTTCCCCTGGAACACCGATTAAATTAAACCAAGTGACAACAAGCAAGCGCGAATTTTAAATTGGGGCAACGCTCACCAGGCTTGAAGAATATAGACAAGCCGAAATCAATAGCCTTCAACGGCGAATTCTCCTTCTTGTTCGCGAAGAGGAAATTCTCGGGCTTGAGATCGCGGTGGATGACGCCATGGAGATGGCAGAGCTGCACGACCTCAACAATGGTGCGAGTGACGGAAGCAGCGGCCCGCTCCGTGTAGTGTCCTCTGGCGACGATCCGATCGAAGAGCTCGCCGCCCTGGCAGAGCTCCATGACGAGATGAACGGCGCGGTCGTCCTCGCACGCTTCGCGAAGGCTGACGATGCTAGGGCTCTTCGGGAGGTGTCGCATGATGGCCACTTCGCGGCGGACGTCGTCGACGTCGACCGCCGTGCGGAGCTTCCTCTTCGATATCGACTTGCAGGCGAGCAGCTCGCGAGTCGCCCTGTCGATGCAGAGGTACGTGACGCCGAACTCGCCGCGGCCGAGCTCCCGATCCAGCGCGTACTTGTCGTCGATTCCGCCGCCGGCGCCCGCGCAATTCCCGTCTTTGAGCACCGCCGTCCGCCGCGGCTCGCCGCCGGCTCTCTGGTAGCTCGGCTTCACGTCCTCCCTGGCCACCGCCGCCGGCGAGCGGCAGCAGTTCCCCATTGCCCGGACTAGGGTAGGACTCCTTTTCCTTCTCTAGAGCTTAAGCTGAACAGGAAGCAGGGACAGAGGACAGTAGACCATCGGTCGGGGAAGGGGGTGGGTGCGGGGACACGTCAGACGGATATTTACAATGGGCCGGCCCAATAAGAAATTTACAAGGCCGCCTGGGCCTTGCAGATGGGGCAGGCGTTCTTGATCCGCAGCCAGGTGGTCACGCACCGGCAGTGGAACTCATGGCCGCAGCGCAGCATGGCGAGCTCGTCGCCGTCCTCGTAGCGGTCCTGAGACGGGACGGCGCGGTCAGAGACGGGAGAGTGGGGGAGAGCCGGTGGTCGGTATAGTTCTGGATTTGTCCGGGACATGGACGATGGACAGGACGGGACAAAGATTGTCCCGTCCGACGTCCGGAATCAGTGCAGGGACACAGATAGGATGGTTTTTTCGTCCCAGGAAGAAAATTTGTTCCCATCCTCATCCAGACTTTGGCAATTTAATCCCAAAAACCTCCCATCTGCATCCCTGTTAACGATTTGGGAAAATTTTGGAGAGAGCAAAAGCGGAGGGACATATGTACAATTACTTTTGGGGGGCATCAATTTTGAGCACACGAAACAAAAGCTGCGAAATGTCAAGGAATTGATTAAGTAATGCCATTGGCATTCAACCATCCCTTACCATATCCGAGACCTCCGGATTTTTCGTCCTGGAACGAAAAATCCGTCCAGTCCGCATCCCTGCACTATGCGGGTGGATGGGTCAGCTTACCAGGCAGATGACGCAGCGGATGGCTTGGCCGCCCGGGCGCGGGTCCGAGAAGAGGCTCCGCTTGAGACTCTTAGACAGGGCCTCCTCCGTTAGCCCCGTGCTCACGCTCCCGATTCTCTCCCCCAAGTCCAGCAGTTCCTGGACGGAACGGGCATTCGGTCACGGGCTTTGCATGTTTGGTTAGAGACGGAACTGGACGGGACGGGACGGTTTACCTCGTAGGTCATGCTATCGACGTCGAGGCGCAGGTCCCGGTGCTGGTCGTAGACGGTGAGAGTCTCGGGCGCGCGGTTGGGCTCGCCGGTGGTGGGGTACGGCTGGAATCTACCGCACGGGAGTCTCGCGCGGCCGATCCGACCGCCGCTCATGGAGAGCGACCGAGGGTGCCGGACGAAGGCCGAGCCGGGGTAGCCGGCGGTCCCGTGGCTGGGCCCGCTGCGCCCGAACCAGCCGGGTGGAGCCGACGCCACCGGGTGGCTCGGGTACCATCCCGGGCCGTGGCGGGGCCAGAGGTGCCTTGGGTGGCTGGGGTCAGGGTCCCAGTGCCACGGCTTCGGATGAGGCTGGTCGTATCGACCCATCATGGGTCCTTCTGAGGTGCCCGCTGGCGAGGGCCGGTGGTAGTGCGGGATAATTCCGGAGCTTGATGACGGGTAGTCGGTTGGCCTCGCGGGTATGGCTGGACCCGGATAAGATCCGGAATGAAACCCGAGATTGTCTGTTGGTTGAAACGCGAGAGGACCACTCTCTGAGACAGAAGAAAGGAAGAAACGTCATGGCCCTTGGCGATGGGATGAAGAAAGAGAGATCAGTACCGTGCGTGAGGCGACGGTCAGGATTGAAATCGTTTTGGAGGTGATCGTCATCCGTGTCCGGCGTGTTGGACGGAAAGAAGTTTCTGTGTGCCATGAGAAGTAGAGCTAGCTCCGTGGCTAGAACGCCATGATTATAACACAGGGGTCAAAATCCTCAGAAATTATTTGTTAATATTTACTGAGAAGAGATGAGAACATCTAGCGTGGTTTTGTACTTCTAAATGGTTCTTTTGAACGAAATTAGCGCGACAAAGACAGAAAGAAAGAACAGATTTTAATGTTAGAAGTAAGCAAGAAACTCGACTATGATAACAGAAGAAGAGAAGAAACGTAACTTGCCATCGGGGACAGCGTGAAAAGTTTGCAAGGCGGAGTTAAAATGGAGGATATCGATGAGGGAAAAGAAGAAAATGATGTGCATGTCTAGTTAGGGAGATGAAATGTACCTAAAAACTATAGAGATCAAGACTTGTGAGAAAAAAAAATTTGGGTCCTCTCGTTTCACATCCGCTAGGGTGAAGACGGATTTTTATTTCCCGGTAGAGTGACGGATTCAGAAGATTCTGACGGCTGTACAAGTATCCATATAGGAATAGAAGACAGTAAGAAGTTGACGTGAGGAGTAAGTACCTAGAGCCTGCTTCGGATGAAATATATAATCAAATAGAATCAAACACCGAAAAAGAGAAATAAAGATGTCCCTTCCTCATAACACTCATGAAAGGTTTGAATGAAGTACAAGCTACCTCTCCTCGTCTTCCTCTTGACATAACTAGAAAAACTTTGAAAATGAATCGAGCTCCGCTTTTCCGATTCTCCTAATTGAGAACTACCCGAAACTTAGTTTGAAGTCCATCCGCTGAAGAAACATATACGTGAACAACGAAAAGCAATCTCTTCCGATAGAGTACACTTCAACTGAAGACGAAGGGACACCATAAGTTTCGCTTGGGATAGTAGTAGCAAGACAATAAAAGTAACTGTTGATTCCAAAAGAGAATCCAATATCCTGCCCCTCCGTGACTCTATCTCAATTCCTTTGGAGATCATTAAGAGGAATCTTCAAAGTAAGTCATGTTCCAGGCAAAAAATTCCTGAAATTTGGCGTTATGGCAAGACAACCAAAATCACTCGTCACCTGTGCAGCGTATCAGTTAAAGTGCTGTTCAGTTTTTGACAATAGATGACTTTTTTTTCAGCTCCTAGCTACAGATGATCCTTCCAAAGCAGCTGTAAAATTTTTACCATGGCCTAGTGTAACTCAGGTCCAGCAAAAAGGCTCAAATTTTTTCCAAAACCCCAAACACATAGAGATCGAGGTAAATATTGCAAGAAGATAGATCTTCTCCAGAATCCAACACACAGATTTAGAACTCGTTCAGTTGACAATGTTAGGATGATCTGCAGATTCAAAAATCATCAAATATAAAATAATCATCTAGTTCACAATTCACCAACAAGATGGACAGTCAATAAAACCCGTTGATGTTAATACGCGTTTGGGACAGACTTTTGAGCGGAAACGATCGGTGCCAAAGTCTCGGCCTTGATATAAAAACATGTGGCATGGTACAACTTTCTTTAGGGACGTTTCCAACATATGAAGACACGCTAGTCCAGCGTGAACTGTCAGAATAATATCTGATGGAAAATCTCACAATTTTCCAAAGCATACTCCTCGTCATATGGTCAAGAAGGCTCATTTTCCTGCATCACCGTGTCTAATTTAGTAAATAAAATTTAACAACATTTTATAGAACTCATCCTACCCAGCGAGAGAGAAAAGTCTGTAGGCGCTAGGACCCGGTAAAGAGTGGAGTTCCTGAATTTGATAAATCGAGGGCTTCCCCGGAAACCTAATTTGTTTAATAGAGGCGTCTCCCAGCACACTTAGTATATAATCTACAGATGCATGCAACGCCTGTTCCAGAAATGTCTCACAAAAGTATCAAAAAGAAATTAGTATAACTAAGAACTAATCTAGGACAAAAAGAAGAATAAAACCGTTAGCCATTCAAAGAAGGTGACGGTGTCCACTAGGATCAGATGAACCGCAATGTCATTAAAAATATTGTAGAGAGAATTCGGGAAGAGATAATATTATCAAAAATGGTAAAAAATGGAACATCTATTGCCTCATTTAAATTCCCAAAAGGATACAAAAATGAATTAAAAGACACGGAAAGGAATTACAAAGAGGAGTATTCCGTTTTTAAAATTACTAAAATCATCAAGTATCGCTAATAAATCTCATAAGCATCGACTTCAAGTCGCAAATAACAAAAAGAGGAATTAAAGAGCACCTTTAACATTAGATTGACAAGACGAACACGAGAAAAGTATATTTCTATGCAATAAAATTCCTTCTTGACACATATTTTTATGCAGATTTTCTAATCACGTTTCTCGTTGACACACTCGGCCGGTCAAGACAATTATGAGATCAAATTCATGATTTTTTAACAATGAAAATTCTTGTTCTCTAGACAACGTTCCTAGAAAAAAATTCAAATAATCGCTGATGTCGAACATTTCAGGAACATTAAGCCCTAGAAGAGACGTTTAAATATCCAATCGCTCCCCCAGAAAAACACTTTTCCAATAAATTCAAAGACAAACGCAACTGAGCCAACAAATATTCAGGATAGTACGAAGCGCTGAATGTGATAGAGAAGAATTAAATCGTTCACTCTAGAAGGCCTCGGCAGAAGAAATAGAAAATCTGCAAATCCATCATAACCTACGACTAAAGACCAGAATCAAAGTGCTTTTTCGAATTCATACCAAGCACCACCGAAGACTTGGGAAAATACTACGGCAAAGGAGTATGTGTTGTCCTCGTGCAGCGAAACGAACGTAATATCAATGCGATTCAGCAACAAGGCCCAAAAACGCCGAAGCATAGGCTCAATGCAGACTAAAATTGAAATAAAACATTCACGATTTCGCAAAAACACTCAAAGATCACGACAACAAGGTTGATGCAAGATAATTCAAAAATCCAAAAGATAAACTCACTTCCCGGACCTCAAAAGGAAACTAGAAATTTCAGAAGGAGAGACAACAATCCCCAATCTGAGGCCCTTGTTCAAACCAAAAAAAACATCAACATACACGACGGAAGATGCGCAGAACACGCACCTTTGGGATCAAATTCACTGAAAGACAATCACAAAGCAGTTTCGATTTCCGTGAATTCTCGGCGAAGACGATCCAAATTGTACGTTTCGGAATTCCACCGATTATATATACGAGAGAAGTTAGTGCGATGATCACGACACCGGAGGAAGCGGAAGAAATTACTCCACTCCACGCCACAGCTGAAAAGCAACCCCTTTGCAATAAAAAAACAAAAAATAGAAGTTAAGAAAAGGAAAAAAATCCTTTCGGGAATTTTTCCTCCTATAAATTTCTATTATATATACGTCACTCCACTGATATGATGACAACATATCCACGTGGCGTTACGACAGACGCGTTCTCATTTGCCGTACGGCTTCCGTCGTAGGTCACGACACGTGGCTGCTTTGGCCACCTGGCTAAAATAGAGTTATTGCTCGGGACGGATGACGCCTCATATCCGTTCCGTCCCTCGCCGGCCGTAAGGGACACGTCGACGGTAGACTCGACGATGACGACGGAGAAAAGAAAAAATGCTGAATTTGAAAAGGTAATATTGTGGGATGTACAGATGCAGAAATTAGAATATTTTTTCACTTTGTTTCCTTTCTTGACTTCGCTTTCATCCACAGAAAAAGTCCTCTATTTTAATAATGCAGAAATAATTTCATTCTTTGAGGCTTTCTTTGTCTATTAATTTTCCTTGGCCAGTATAAATCCTTCCATTCTGGGAACTTTTTTCATATTTTTCCCTTGTGAGCTCCTTTTGATTAAATGCAGCCCTCAAGGAGGTTCCCAACTTAGGTGCATCCAATGTGGGAATGTTTCATTGTGAAAACAAAAAAGTACAGCTCTCATTTCATCCAAAGTTTCATCACTCAATTGTATGTATTCCAGTTTATACTTCTTATTGTTTTCTGAATGAGATCCTAATCATTGTCATTTGCTTTGCCATTCACGGGTTATCAATAATTAACATTTGTATCTTTTTCAAGGCATTCAAAATATAATTACATTTGTTTGCTCACGTTTCACTTTGATGTTTTGTTTTTTTCTCTGCACTACCAGTCAAATTCTTCATTGATTTATCTAGTGTCTGCATCCAAATAGCATTTTAAACTGTCACTATATCATTAAACCAATTGTTACAATTGGAAATTATTTTATCTTTTTCCAAGGAGTTAGGCTCCATTTGAAAATTATTTTTTTGGGTTTTATGCATGCTATTATAGTCATAAGATTCTTGGTTCTCTTCTGTACTCACTCACTGATTATATGTCTTCAAAATACACCTTTTCTACCTTTAAATTTCTTTCTTTCTTGGCTTTGTAAAAGCCAGTCACCCTTCTTCATCCTACAACACACCCTACCAATATACTTGTAACCATGTCCTAAGCATCTCATTTATCGGGGACTCAAGTTAGAAGATCCCATCTTATCTGAAATCATAAACACTCTAGCATGTTGCATTAACCGGTACTGTGTGTGTTAACATCTAAAGCTTAATGCGTATGCTTATTGTCTAATATTTTTGGTAAAGCTTGTGCTTCATCATTGTCATATTCCCTACCATACTGTCTACATAATTATCAGTTTAAAGGTTATAAATATGAAACTAATTATCGCATGTACACTTACAGTAAGGCAATGCTATAAATGTATCTGTACATGTATATGTATGAATGATAAGCCAAAATTAGCTTTGAATTAGCCAATTAAAATCCCTTGTCGTTGTTAATTTTATCTTAAAAAATAAAATTTATAAAACCCTAACTTAAGATGTATAGTGATAAGTATGGGTATCATCCGAGGGAAGCTAGTAAGGTAGTGTTGGGTTCAGTACCTTGTTCGTCCATGGAAAACACGTTTCCATCGATGTGGAAGCGTGTCGATCGATTCATAATTGATCTTTAAAACAAAACATCGAATATACCTTTTGGCGAACTCATTCCACCATTGACTTTGTCGCTCTGAGATCATTCTGAAGCCAATCACGTGTCCGACCTCTAGAAGTATCCTTGTGATCACTTGGCGCATGGATCTCCACATCTTCTTGTTCAGCTCTTCTTGAAAATCTAGAAGATCTTCTCACCATGAAGACACTCTCCTTGGATTAGTAAGTAGAGAATGGATAAAGGGAGGGCTCTCAAATCTGGCTTGCATGGGTGCTTGAAATGAGAGCCTTTTCCCTCTTTATATTTAACTTAAGGTTTTTCTCAAAAATCCTACAAAGTAAAATATATCCATGAATGCCCTTATGACCTTGTGTGTGAGACCTTCAAGGTTCATGTATCATTATAGGACCCAATTATATTTATTGACCAACCTTATTAGTTAACTTTATCAACATATAGACTAAGTAAATAAGGATCGATTTAACTCAATCGATAGGTTAAGTTTCCAGCGTGTGGGGTGCCAAGTTACACCTCGTGCTCTAGAAGATATCAAGTAGTGTTGTACTTTCTCATGGAACCTTTACCGTCATCGGTTACCGTATATCTATAATCCATCATCTGCGCGAGACTCTTAAACGACTTACGGTATGGTTTATTATCAGTCCCTAATTCATCATTCGATTAGTATTGATGCGTAACGAGGATCATTGGAGAACATCCCAATATCCTCACTATCCTGGCCAGGGATATTTTGCATCGTCTTCCTTGAGTCAATCTCCTCCTATACCGAGGGTGGATGATCTCATATTGACCACTCAATCATCTCCGTAAGCTTGGATCAACTCAAATGTTTGCGTTTATACTTAGGTTAAATGGTAACAACTACCATTTTACACCCAATAAGTATAAATTTTATTCATAGTTGTACGTTCGATCTGAATGATACAACCATCACTAGAAAGAGGAGGTCAAGATGAGCAAATCTCTTGAAAATTGAGCTCAATCCGACTTCAAGATCAAAAGTTATTAATAAATGAAAATTGGCCAATTAGAGTTGTTAAATTAATTTTCATTTATTTAATTAAAATTTTTAATACACGCAATGCCGTGTTGCTCTCTCATTGGCTGGAGAAATTTTAAACTCATTTTGGTGGGTTCTTTCTCTGCGCGCCACGTACCCTTGGCTGAAATAAGAGAAAAATAAAAAAATACAAGATACATATTGATACGTACTTACTTGTATAGTTGTATTTCCGCCATCTAACCAAACATCGCCACATCACCTCCCATGCGTGCGCTTTGTATGAGCCGCACGAGCAGTGAAGTTACCGCCCTCTAAGGATGTATATGCATACAACATTTAGGCCGTCTGGCTCTCTTCTGATGGCTGAGATTTGGCCATCTGGTCACATGAAATCAATCTCTTGGAGTTTTGTGCCAAAGTCCTTACTAAAAATTGCACGCATAAATTGATGCCACCCAAAAGTGTTTATCCATGTGCCCCTCTGTTTCTATCTCCTCCATATTTCTTTAAAAAACATAGAAAAATCAATAATTCTAAAAAATAAAGTAAATACAGTAATTTGTCCCCACATTAATTAACATTAAAATTAATTTTTAAACCTGCCATTTAAATTTAAATAGATTTATTCCAAGATTAAATAAATTCTATAATATTCATAAATTAACAGAAAACTAGGGAAAATTAGAGTTTACTTAGAATATGAATAAACATGCAAATATATGATAACAACCCTATCTTAAACTCTGTAATTGCATAAAGTTGTGCTAATTAATTGAATTAAGGGCAGAATTTAGGGTTTTATCCATATGATTGGACTTTAAGGAATATATGATGCCAACACATACTCACGAGTACTCTTGATTTATATCGTATTATGTGCACTCATTCATTTGTTGTTAAATGTCTTGTTAGAAGTTTTTCATGATGATTCAAGGAGTGAACCTAAAGGTCCCTCGATAAGGAAAACTGGTCACCCTATTCTTTTGATCATCCTTTATGGCAGTAAAATCTCTCCGTTAGGATGAAAAGCTCCATTTATGATATAAGGACTTGGATGACCAGGTAAGCCCCCAAAATTCAATGCTGGGAGCCCAAATTAAAATTCCCTTTTATAGGAGACAAACCACAACAACCTCTTGATGTCTGTAAACCTTAAACTACATTCATCAACCAAGAAGTGATGATAATATACTTTCATGTGGCTAGTCAAATAGGTCAACTCCAAACATTTCCCTTTTGACCTAATTGATAGAACACTATAGTGGAATTTATATTCACATTTCAGGTACCATTAGTACACACATCATTAAATCTTAGTATCTCTCGTTAATAACACTCACAGAAATAGTGCAACTTCAAACCTTAAGTACGAAATATGCACCAAATACATAAGACATTCGATGTCAAAATGCAGGATATTGGACGAACTCGCCATGCCATGACTGTAATTTGAGTAACATTCCAAAATTTTCTTTAAAAAATAACAATCCACATATAACAAATCAGACATACAAGGTGATATCACATTAATGCATTAGTATTGTAAGTGAGAATTCACACTGCACAAGTCAAGGGAAACTAGTCAAACCCATTCTTAATATGTCTCCAAAATAAGTACCAGGTATTAGCCCCTTAGTAAGCAGGTGATGTAGCATTAAACTAGTCTCTATTCTCTCAATAAACATTGTTAAATCTTTTATTCTCTCCTTTAAAACAATTAACTTCATCTCCATATGTGGGCCAGTACTTGAGCTCTTTTTCTTATTGGATAACATTACAGTAGTTTCATCGACACTCTAAGATGTAACGTAATGTTCTGAAACCACGTGGATTGCGAAGATGCCTAGAAACAATTAACATGCCCAGGATCCCTTGGTGCTGTTCTGTTCTGTGAGATCATATTCATCTTGGTGCTGTTCTGTGAGAAAACTTCTTGAGAAAGCACAAATATACAATTATACGTAACTCCTCTTGTGTCCAAAAATAAATGAAAGTCAGAGTTAGATGATCCCACGTTTTTTAGATGATCAGTTCAGTTGTACATATCAGATCCTTTATTCCATGTAGATGGTGTAAAAATTTCTTGGCGGTTTGCTAATGCATGATTCTGTGATAACTTTGGCGTCGTCATAGATACCTAATGATGTAAGCAAGGTTAGGTCATGCACACATTTGGGCATAGTTCAGAGATCTAACAACTGCCTCATCTGTTTTTTCCATCCTCTTAATTATTTTCTCATTTTAATGAGTACCTTTTAGTTTTATTAGTTTATCACCCTTAATGATAAGGGTTGTACAAGGAGAACCATTTCCCATCAAAATTCTTTGCAACACATTTGATATGTTGTCCCCTTGTGATAATACTAGAGTACTTTGGGTCTATCTTGATGCACTTCAATTCAATAATAAAGTGGGCTTCAATTGTGTCGCTCATACTAAAAGGGTGAGATAGAAATATTTGGTCTCTTCAAATTAAAACTCAGAATAGAGAGAAATATGTCATCAACATAGAGCACCATGAGAATCTATGTGCGCTTACTTTCCTTAAGGTATATACATTGGTCAATAATAATTTATTTAAATCTAAAAGTGATGATGACTTCATCAAAGATGATGTATCATTGTCTGAAATTTTTTGCCCATTTATATCTTTATTCTGTTTACAAAGCACATCTTATTTTCCATATACCTCATAACATTGATATTCCTTCATTTACACTTCCTCCTTGACTCACTATTTCGAAAAGTCATTTTCAGTCATTTGATGTAGCACTAAAATGAATTGAGGTAGTACAAACTTTATATTTGAAATGATTCATATGAAGAAACATGATAGGTCTCATAATTATCAATGCTTTCTTGAATATAAACCATTTCAGAAAAAAGTCTAGACTCGTATCTCTCGAATGTATCGTTAGAATTAAGATTAGTCTATGATTTCTCAAACTGGTTTATGATCCACTGATTCAGGCTCCTGCCTCAAGGCTTGAAGTCAATAATAAGATTTTGTAGAGTTGATGACTTGTAAAAACATACTTGGGTCACTTTTCCCTTGACCTATTTCTTCACTTGTCTGAATTGCTTGCCTTGTTTGTCTGGTCAACCTAATTAGGATAAACTATTGAAGGTGATGCAGATTTTTATTTCCAAGATTTATTCAAACAGATGTGTTTGATGTTGTTCTAGGGGTGACATGCTTAATTATATAACATTATCCCTTGCTAGAATAATAACACATAAATCTATATGTTTAACTTTTGTGGGGTATCTATTAGGATCCTCTTTTACCAATTAATCAATGAAATTACCTTATAATAGTCCCACTGACACAACCATCTTCTAATAAGTTGACTCAATCAAATTCAACAATCCTGGTGACATGTGTTAGACTTTGTAACCTCCTGATCTCTCTATAAAGTCAATGAAGTAAAATTAACTAGCCTTAAATTTAAATACATGGGTTAACTAAAGAAGATCATTTACTAATAAGTTATGTCATTTAGAATTGATTTATTTCGTACGTGCATGGTTTTTCTCAACGCTTCACACCACAATGAGACAAGTAGGATAAAGGGACTCATCATCACTCAAAATTTTTACTAAGTGCTTTCTTTATCCGTTTAGGTACCATATTGACACCAAATTTATGGGCATCACTTATTGAGGAATTGTACCACATTCCATTATAAATAGTTAAAGGTCCTAATTTTTCATTTTTTAGTATATTGACAATTGTACTTACCTCCAGCAAATCAAACTGATTTCATCGATTCACCTAGTTGTTTTTCAAAATTCAATTTAAAAACTTTAAACACCATAAAAACCTCAAATTTATGAAAAAGATGTAGAGATAATGTCTATTGGAAAGGGGAAAGAGTACTTTTAGTTGGTCAAGCAAGGGTCAAAAGGGCGAACACATTAGAGTGAATCAAGTCTAGAATATTATAGCTTCTATCATCAGATTTATTATAGTCATTGATCTTGGGTTCTAGATGCTTTGATTTGGATGAACTTAAAATGAAACACAGCAGGAGACTTTGATGACTCGTAATTGTTGGTCTCTAGTGGCCTTGATATGGATGAAGAAATCAAAATGATACACAGCGAAAGACTTTTTCAAAATCGAACGACATCGATAAAATCCTTGAAACGAAGACCCTATGCCCTCATCGTATGTGTGATTTCTTAGATCCTAAAGTGAGACAAGTCAAGCTGCTCAAGTGTGCATCCTCTAGATGTATCCACGTGGTCCTCCGCACGTTGGATCTCCTCTTCCTGAAAAACCCTGCTCTGCCTCCATTGTCGTCATTACGCCGTCCCGATCACACTAGGCATAGAGAAGAGTGATGGGAAGAAGGGAGAAGAAGGAGAAGGGCCGTGGACATTTCTGGCTTGGGTGAATTTTTTTCAGAGCCTTCACCTATTCATACTAAGTGATATTTTTCATAAAACCCCCAAAAATTAAGTATATCTTTTGACTCCAGCGACCCAATAACCTTTATAGGCCTTCAAAAGTAATTAATTATATCATCATATAGATTAATTAATGTCAGATTGATTTAACCCAATCGATAGAATGAGTCTCCAACACGTGAGGTGTCAAGCTACACCTCGTGTTGTAGAAGATACAAAGGAGTGTGTATTGACTCACTCATATAGCATGTTCTTCATCGGTTACCGTGTGCGTATAATCCCTCATCCACTTGATGCTCCTTGGATGATAGGTTATGGTCAACCGTCAAACCCTAATCGGTCATCTGAGTTAGTATTGACGCATTTGGAAATCATAGGAGAACTTTCCTCTGATATTTCACTACCTTGGCCAAGGACTTCATCGCAGCATCTTCTTTGAGCTGTTACATCTTATATCGAGGGTGGACAATCCCATCTTGACCACTCAATCATCTTTGTGAACTTCTTGATGTACACAAACTAAGACTAAGACTGTTTAGAATCCCATTATTAGAGACTCATTGGCCCTAGTCAAAGTAAAACCGTCCATCCATAAGACGTCTTTGGTGTCTTAGGTCTAAGGGCCACTTACAAAACCGTGACATGAATCAACCTGATTAAAAAGTTGGTATAATATCATTCAGGGATTCATACACATCAATTCAGTGAACTCTTTCCTCTAAGGAGCACCCACTATCTATCCTTACTGTGTCCACACTAATGGCTATGGGAACAACCATACTCATTATTTGAGTCATGGTAGATAATGTTACTCAATTCGGATACTTCGATGTACTTCTCAAGTATCCACCGAATAGAAATATTTAGAACACATGCTTAAAGATAAGTGATCTCCATATTATGATCTCTTCATAATTCACTAACTCTGATCAAGTATTCGTGGACTTCCTTATGAGCACCACTTGTGTATTATAATGAATTTGTCATATTAATGAACATGGCATGAGATATTGGGTTAAATCGATCCGATATTAATTAATATGTATGATGGTATAGTTAATTAATTTGGAAGGCCAATAAAGGGCTGCTGGAGTTCTTAACTAGACAGAAGAAGGTAACACACAAATGGTCTTTTGGACATCAGAAGATATACTTTAATTTTTGGGAATTTTGTGAAAAATACCCACTTAGTATAAATAGGGGAAGGCCATGGACGAAATTCACCCATGCAAGAACTTTTTCAGGGGCCTTTTCCTTCTTCTCCCTTCTCCCCACATCTCGTCTCCACTCCCGATGCGATCAGGTAGAACGGGGCTCGTCAACGAGAAGAAGGAGATTTGACGTGTTGAGGATCGTGTGGATAGCTGTGGAGGCTGCACACTTGAGCAGCTCGACACATCTCACTCTTGGATCTAAGAAATCACGGATGCGATCTGTGCAAAGGTACTTCAGTTCATGATTTTAATGATGCCATTATGATTCTGTTACGTGTCTTCCACAATGTGGAATCCTCATCTTCATCCATGTCAAGGCCTCTAGAACCCAACAAAAAATACATGATTATACATGATGATACATGACTATACATAATTATACATAAGGTAATTGAGAAAATAAAGGTTTCATGAGAGAGCTCATTTTTTACTTTATATATTTTGGAACACAATACGTAGCTTGCATGCTACATGCCGAAAACTTAACTTATGGATTAGGTTACATGAACCTATTAATTAATCTATAAAGGGATATAGTTAAATACGGTTTCCAAATAAATATATTCTTTTGAATAAAGTTATTAACTAGGATGATGCATGGGCGTGCAGGGTCACACACAATATCTATAGACATTGGATGATATAAAAATTCTGAGAGATTTTGTGAAAAGGTCTAAATTAAGTATACATATAGGCGACATCAGTTTTAGGTTCCACGCCAAACAGATCAAGGAAATCCTCTGTCTCCTTCACTTCTCAGGTTTCTTCCCCTTTCTTAGGAGATCAGCGATATCTTCAAGAAGTGTGGAAGAAGTTTAAGACAGGAACCATCATCACAACAATGTGTCGATAAGTCCATAGGTGGATCACATGAACAGTTTAGTGAAACTCTTTAAAGAACAAAAGTGAGAACGTAATCAGTCCCACACAAGGTAATGTGATCATCTAAGTTTATTACAATGCTAATTAATTTTCATTTTTTACATCCTAGTACGTGAAATTTGATTCCAAGTAGTCAGTCAATCCATAATACCCAAAAAAGTCTATATGGGAGATCAACCTTATATTCCATTCAAACTAGATTCTTGTGCATTTCTGGTACTCGTATTCGAGCTAACCAATGAAATGGGTGATTCAATGCAAGTAACATTGCATTTGAATAATTCAATAATTATTGATGCAGCAATCAAAATATTTCCAAAACATAAGTCCAAGTCCATGTGTCCAAGCTGGAAGAACAATGCTTCTTTCCTTGATGGGAAATTAGCTCATTCAACATAGGAACCCGAATGTGCTCTGAATAATATCATAGCCAATCCTTAAATTTAAAATGAGCCTAATGGATTATTCATGAAGACATTATCGTATGTAAACTACACTCTACAATTTGATGCACATGACATTATTGAACTTACTAAATATGAGCCCAATAGTACCACATTTGTGAAAAAACATTAATATCAAAATTTTAACACAATTTTACAAATCAAAGTTATGTCGTTTTGTAGATAACTGCTTTTATATAGTGTCATGTGGTGAACATCTAAATTATTCCAAACAAATTTCAAAATTACATGGTCTTTAAGTTTGAAATTATACATATTTGAACATATCAGTGAAGTTAAAAAAGAAATGAAAAAGTTAGTTTCAATTGAAATGCATGTGATTTAAAGAGATTTCAAATAAGAATACAAATAAATAATTATAATTTCTCAACACACAAGTCATTTTAATGATTTCTATAAAATAATTATAATTTCTCAACACTACTTGTGTGTTGAGAAATTATAATTACTTGTGTGTTGAGAAATTATAGAAATAATGATTTCTATAAAATAATCATAAAATCATTTTATTTAATTTAATAATTAATTAAATAGGTCCTAATAATAAAAGCTTGGGTTGAAATTTATGCAAAAAAAGCTGGTATCACAACCATCAAGTGGATTGTTCTTTCTCCTTGGATTTTCCTGGGTAGTAGTGAAATGGCTTCATCTATGGCTGAAGGACTTGGATAACCAGGTAAGAAACTCAAACTTGATGGTGGGAGCCATTGTTTCCTTTTAGCGGGATGAAACATAATGCCCCCTTAATGTCTGTAACCAGTAAAGAGCACTCATCAACCTATGAGTGATGATAATACCCTTACATGTGGCTAGTTAACTAGATAAACTCTAACAATTCATTCAAAAAAAATTAATTCTGACCTTAATTGTGGAAATACACTCAAATTATCTCATGCATAGGAAGATACACCTTTATATGAGGGATTCCCCTGACACGAATCCATTTTTAATTTTTCTTTTGTGGAGCCTGCTTGAAGAACCCATAACATGCAAGTATGAGATGTCTTTCGAATTGTAGTGAAAGGTTATGTGGTCCTTTGTTCTTCTTTCTCATCACCACTATCAATAATACTCATACTTCTGCCGTTTTCTTTCCTAAATAAATGTGGTCACAAAACTTGACTTGTACTTCTAAAAGTCATGGCTCATAAACTATCACCTTTGTTATGACTTGATCAAAAGTATTCATCAAATTTTGGAAAATCTAGCCTTGCACCACAGTCTAAGGAACACATTATTTCTTTAAATTCTTACTTTAACAGTCCACTTCTAAGGTCCTGGTGGATGAAGTAATTCTTATGTTGGGTTTTACAAGACGGGTACAAGAACAGCTTTTGATTTTCAGTACAGGTCAAAAGAATGTGATTTTTTTAATCCATGGGAAACTCAATCAACCGATTTAAAATGGGCCTTGGGAAAAATGACAAAGAGCGATAAAATGATGAGTGTAGTTAGTTTTGTTTAGAAACATCGATGGTTATTACCAGAAGAGGGACATGCAAAAGTTTCAAGTGGTGTAGCAATCATTTGGAGGAAGGATGATGATCAATACTTTTATGGCATATGGTAAGAAATGATTCCATAAAATGAAACTGCAAAGCAAAAACATTTAAAAATTGAAAAATATCAACAAGTGTAGTCATAATGATTCAGAAAATAATAAAAGGTATTTATTGTTACCCCTCATTATTTTCTTGTAAAATATTAAAAATCATCCGATAAATAATGATTTAAGTTCTATTCCAGGATTCATTAAACAGCGGTGAGATTTTGAATATCAACATAAAAAAATTCTGAGGTCTTAAGAAATGTTTCTGCTCTGATCTTGATCACATACATAATCAATTCTCATATTGGGTTTTACTGGACATGTTCAAGAACAGCTTTTGGTTTTCAATACAGGTGGAAAGAATGTGATTTTTTCTATCCATAGGGAACTCAATCAACCAAATTAAAATGTTAATTGGGAAAAAATGGCGAAGAGCAGTGGAATGATGAATGTAGTTAGTTTTGTTTAGAAACGTCGATGGTTATTACCAGAAGAGAGACTTGAAAATGTTTCCAGTCGTGTAGCAATCATTTGGAGGAAGGATGTTGATCAATAATTTTACAGCATATCGTAAGAAATTATACCATATAATGAAACTACAAAGCGAAAACAAATAAAAATTGAAAAATATCAACAAATATAGTCATAATGAATCAGAAAATAATAAAAGGTATTTATTGTTACGCCTCATTCTTTTCTTATAAAATACTAAAATCTAACTCTAAAAATATCAGATAAATAATGATTTACGTTCTATCCCTAAATTCATTAAACAGCGGTGAGATTTTGAATATGAATAGAAAGAAATTTTAAGGTATAAAGAAATGTTGCTGCTCTGATCTTGATCACATTCAATATCAAAAACTTAAAAAAACTTTATCACATTCAAACTCTCAGTCAAACAGCTGTCTAGAACCTTTTTGCTAAATTAAGAACTCACATTGTGCACCGGCCTGAGAACATGAGATTGAAGCGGAAACTAGTTTTTATGTGGATATAATTCAACAAATACAAGACAAAATTGTTGGGATAAATTACTTGTGATAGTAAAAGTGGAGAAGATTATTTTGAGCCATCAGAAATGATTAGGAAGATAGATCGGACAAACTGAAGATAAATATGAAAAACAAAAAAATGTTAAAAGGCTGGACGAGGAAAATAAAAGTGGTAAACTTGGCACAAGCGGCAATTCCAAAGGTGACTCCGCAACAACTGGCTGCATTAATCGCTGCATAACGTATTGGGGATGGTTCCCTACGATTTTGAACAACTTGCACCTTCGTTTACATCTATTATTTTGCCTTCCGACGACCTGCTCTCAAGTGTACCAAAGATCCACCTAGAGTGCCACCACCGCCTCATATTGTCAAAGGTTTTTACTTGCTCTTTATTTCTTTTTGTGATGAAACCGGCCGACCTTCTACAAGATATGGAGGAAGAAAGTGGTGGGGGATTACTCTCCCATACCCTACTCATTCCTCTCGTTCATCTACATAGCATCCTCGTCGTCACCATCAACGACATTGGGCTCTTCCTTGAAATGATATAGCTCATCATCTTCGTCCTCTACTCTGAAGGTGTGATCCTGGATGGTCGTCAAACCTTTTCTTGGTTCACCGCAGACCCGCAATAGTTCGTCAGACAAACATAATTATTTTTTCAGTGATTGGGCGACGTGGACTGGCGATAGTTACTCTGAATTTCTTTCTTTTTATTTCCCGTAGTAGAAACTTCAGAGGGTATAAAAGCCCCAATTGTTACGACATTTGAAATCAATCCGAGGTTCAGTTTTTTTTTGTGTTCATTGGAGTGTCAATCCATTCGTTAATTTCTGAGGAAGCACTGAGATTGATTTGAGCAATTCAGATCGATTATCAGCCAATAATTGATATCAGAGCATGTTCTGAATCTACCTGACTTGCGAAAATGCCAAGCAAGGGAGAAGTTTCATCATTGTTTGACAGGATTAGCATTGGAGAAGTTGATGCTGTTCGGAGCCTACCGTCTGGTCATTTCCCATTGCTCCTGCTGTCGAAGACAAATTATTGACAATGGAAGTGTATTTGGGCGCTAGCGGATTGTGGGAGGTTATCTTCGGCACGGAGATGATCCGGAAGAAGGACCGACATGCATTTTCAGTCATCCTCTTTGCAATCCCACAACACGTGACGGATCAGCTCGATTCCAATAAATCAGCGAAGGAGAATTGGGAGATCCTGTGAATATCAAATCTTGGAGTGGATCACGTCATCTAGTCAAGAATTCAAGGGCTGCGACACCAATTTGAGCTCCTAAAAATGAAGAAAGATGAAATTGTAAGTGAATTCACGCAGCGATTTACACAGGTCGTTGGTGAATTGAGGAGTCTTAGTGAGAGAATCCCTGAACAAAAAGTTGTTGGCAAACTTCTGAGGTCAACGCCGTCAAAGTATGATGCACTGACACTATTGCTCGAGCAGTTTGGTGACATGAGCTCGATGACATTGGAGGAGGTTATTGGCTCTCTTAAGGTTCATGAGTTGCAGCTAAATGAACGCGAGCAGAAAGAAGATGATGAAGCTTTGTTGAAGCGAGCTCATTCCAAGTTCAAGAAAGAAGAATTTGGACAGAATTTGGCCAGCAGAGGAAAAGGGGAAAATGAGGAGTAGAGGAAGAGGCAGAGGTAGTGGAAGGTATTTTGAAGAAACATCAAATGATGTTGAGAAGAAGGTCTTCGATAAGTCAAAGATTTGGTGTTTCAAGTGCTAGAGACTTGGTCATTACAAGTCTGAATGCAGATCAGAAAAGAAGAAAGAAGAAAAAACAAACCTGGTCGAAGCTGGTGGAGATGAGGTCTCAACACTGTTGATGGCTATTGAAGAAGAAGCCTCAAAGATGCTACATCACAGGTCTAGTGGGGATTCTCCAGCCCCAAATGTCTGGTTTCTTGACACTGGAGCCACATCTCACATGGCAGGTATTCAAAATTATTTCAGTTACACTAATTTATCATTGACAGACAATCAGATTCTGCGATGGATCGCAAATCAGCTATGTCGGAAAGGGGACACTCAATGCAATAAACAAGGATGGAAGTGTGTTGACACTCAAGGTGTTGTATGCCCCAACGCTAAAGGTCAATATTCTCAGTTTGGGTGTCTTTGATGATTAAGAGTACCCAATGATCTTGGATCATTGGCAAGCATGTCGGGGTACCATTTACAAAGGGTAAGGATCAATTGTCGTTTAACCCTCTAGATTTTGTTTATGCTGATTTCTGCGGACCCATCTCATCGACATCACTTGGTGGTAGCCGCTATTTTCTCCTGATCGTGGATGATCATTCAAGATTGATGTGGGCGGCCATGCTGAGGCAAAAGTCTAATGCTTTAGCAGCTTTCAAGAGATTCAAAGTACTTGCAAAAATAGAAAAGGGTGGAAAGATTAAGTGTCTCTGAATCGATAGAGGTGGTGAATTTTGGTCAGAGGAGTTCAGTATTTTCGGTGATTCACATGGAATCAAACGGCAATTGACGACACCCTACACTCCTCAGCAGAATGGAGTGGTAGAGAGGTGTAATAGGAAATAGATGTCCTTGGTGAGGCCTGATAATTCAGATTTTGGGGTAATTAGTGATGAGCTAACTTCACTAATTAGTGTCGTTGGTTTATCCGAATTAAAACAACAAAAATTTATAATAACCTTACTAGCGTAGGGAGAGTAAGGGTCGATCCACAGGGATCAAGGGTTTTTTTCTTAGGAATTTGTGCTTTAGTTATGTATTTTTTAATAATTTTAGAGGTAGGTTTACTACATATGAAGATAAACAACTAATTAAATAAAAATATATAACAAAGAAAAATAAAATATTATAATATTATAATAATATTAATAGGCAGAAAAAAAATTTTGGTATTTTTTAGGAGTATTTGAAAGCTAAAAAAAAATAGGAAATAAAACAGTTTGGCGCTCTGGACTTAGTCAAAATTTGGCCAAGTCCGGATGCCAAATGGGGAAGGTGCCTTGGTGGAGGAGAGAGAAAAAATGGACTGTACTAAAATCACTCTAGAATGAGTTCTAGAACGAATTTTAGAGCGTGGTTGGATGCAATGGAATCTTCTGGATTTTGGCTAGTGGATCTAAGAATAACCAAAAGACAAAAGATGAACAGAAAAGAATGAAAAATGAGAAATAAGAAGGTAACCTCTTTGTCACACCCGCTAAGGTCCAAGGGACTTCTCCTTTCCACCAGCTTCTTCAGCCCTGGATGCTTCCTACTCAGCCTGGCACTCACTGAGGTGAATGGATCTATGACTCAATTGCACTTAGGCCACCAAACATTACTTTGGATTAAACCACAAGATGAATTTTACAATAGGGTGAAGGGGTTTATATAGGGAGAGAGAGCAAAGGAGAGCCATTGGATTTTTAATACAATGGATGGCCAGATCTTCTTTTCAGGGTCATGATCCACGTCCATTATGGTCCTCCAATCAGCATTGAGACCTTTGAAATACCCCCTGGACGTTCAAGGCTTCTTTCCTTAATTAGCATTAAAGGTGCTATCTTTAAGTGTCCACCCTTGGATGTTTTGTGGATTGAATGGCTGGATCTTCTTCTCTGGCTTGGATCCACGTCCAAGGTTGTCCTCCAATCATCATTTAATCCCCTGAAATATTCATAAATAATCATGACTGGACCTTCCCCTTGCCCTCCTTTCTTTGGCCCAACATGCCTCTCATAGTGGGCTTAGTGGAGCTTCCTTAGTGGGCCTTTAGGCTAGAGCCAACTGTCTTGCTTTGGGCCTTCTTTCTTGGCCCAGGGTTGTGGCTGAGCCTGCTCCTATGGTCCAAATAGCTTACTCTTCATTTAATTATCCCCTTTATTCATGAAAGTTTCACCTAATTCCTGCATCTTCCACATAAACTAAGAAGAGAGTGAGATTCATTCCACTTAACTCATTGAGTTAAGTGGGGTTAGTCCCACAAATGATAATAATTAACTCCAAATTAGAAAAAGGTGATTTTGTTTCATGATGTTTCACAACTTAACATAAATGTTGATAATATATCCAGATAAAGATAAAGAAGTAGATAAATTAGCTGAAATTGCACATATATATTACTGTCATTTTGGATTTATCAAGGCCGGTGCTAGAAGAGAAAAATATGCCAATGCAGCTATGGATAGAGACAGTGAACACTGTCATATATGTGCTGAATAGGTCATTCACATAGAGTCTTATTGGAAAGACACCATAGAAGGTATGGTCTTGTCAAAAGCCAAGAATAGATCATTTGAGAATTTTTGGATCACTAATTTATGGTAAAAAAGTAAGTGGACATCTGAAGAAGCGGGAAGATAGGAGCCAACCAGCAGTATTTATTGGCTATGAGACTGTGTCAAAGGCATATCGATGTTACTTTCCACAAAATTCTACAATTCAGATCAATACAGACGTAATCTTTGAAGAAGAAAAGGAATGGGCCTAGAAGTCCAGTCCGTTGGCCACCTCGGATACTGAATTGGTGGTCACCACTTTTACATCAGCTGTAGGTGATCAGATTGAGGGAGAAGAAGCATATCCTGCCGTTGATGATGTTGAGGATGATTCATCTTCATCAAGGCAGAGTCAAATGGCTGAGAGCTCCACCTCAAAGTCTCTAGTAAGGATCAGATGCTGGACAAAATCTATGAAACTGCAGCACCAACAACAGCATCCGAAATCAATGAGAATTAGCTTATGATCAATGAAGAGCCATCAAGCTATAGTGAAGCAGCTGAAGAAGTGAATTGGAAATGAGCCATGGAGGAAGAAATCAGGTCAATCGAGAGAAATTCGATGTGGAAAATGGTGTCTCCAACAAATAATTGTAAACCCATTGGCCATAAGTTGGTGGACAAATTAAAATGTGATCAGAATGGCAGGATTATAAGGCATAGATCTCCACTTGTGGTAAAGGGATACTCCCAAAGACCTGGAATTGATTATGATGAAGTTTTTGCCCATGTTGCTCGATTTGAGATGATTCAGAAGATTACTGAGCTGGCTGCATTCAATGGTTGGCACATCTATCATTTAGATGTAAAGTCAGCTTTCTTGAAAGGAGCAATTCAGGAGGAGATTTATGTACTGAAACTTGAGGGTTTCACCAAAAAAGGGAGAGAAGGTGATGTTCTGAAGTTGAAAAAAGCTTTGTATGGGTAAAAGCAAGCTCCAAGAGCCTGGTATCACATGTTTGATGTTGTTTTGACGTCCTTTGGTTTCTGTAGAAGCAAGCTTGAACATGCTCTATACTTGAAGCAAAAGGCCAGAAATAATTTGATTATGGGTGTGTATGTTGTTGATCTGATTGTCACAGGTTCTAAGGAAGAAGAAGTGCAGACGTTCAAGCAGGAGATGAAGGAAAATTTAAGATGTCTGATCTTGGCATGCTCTCATCGTATCTTGGAATTCAAGTGAAGCAGTCATCGACTACAATTACTCTGATGCAAAGCAGGTATGCTTCTAAACTGCTGAATGTTTTCAAGATGGAGGAATGTTATCCCTCCTTGACTACTATTGAAGTTCGTCCAAACTTCAAGGATAAAGAAGAGAGGGAAGTTGATCGAACTCACTTCAGAAAATTGATGGGAAGAGGTATCTCACACACACAACCAGATCTAGTGTACAACATGGGTGTTGTGAGCAGACTCATGCTGAAGCCCACTATAGTTCATATGCAGGCAGCAAAAAGAATCATCATGTATGTTAACGGGACTCAAAACTATGGGCTTCTACATAAATGAAACCGAGCTGTTGCGTTGGCATGCTATAGTGATAGTGATTTTTCTAGAGATACATTTGACCGGAAGAGCACCTCTGGTCAAATATTCTTCTTGGGTTCGATGGCAATGAGCTGGAGTAACTCGAAGCAGAAAGTGGTAGCTCTCTCTTCATGTGAAGTTGAATACAAAGCTCACTCAAGTGCAGCTTGCCACAGAATCTGGTTGAGCAGACTGCTAGGAGAGCTGAGAGGGGAATCATAGAATGCTATCAAAATCATGGTATACAACAACTCAGCAATACAGTTGAGCAGAAATCCTGTGCATCATAGTTGGAGCAAGCATATTAATACAAGATTTCATTTTATTCGAGACTGTGTTGAAGCAGGACAGATCGAGGTGAAATTTGTGAGAACTGATGAACAGATTGGAGATGTCCTCACAAAATCACTAGGAATGATCAAGTTCTGAGAATTCCAAGATAGAATGGGGCTTCAGAAAATAATTTCTGACATCCAGGATCACGGAGGAGATTAAAGGTGTGATTCGGATGGTCGTCGGACATGTTCTTGGTTCACCATGGACCCGCAACAGCTCGTTAGACAGGAGTTATTTTCTTTGCGATTGGGCCACGTGGACCGGCGATAGTTACTCTGAAACTCTTTCTTTTTCTTTTCCATAATAGAAACTTTAGAGGGTATGAAAGCCCCAATTGTTACAAAATTTCAAATCAATCCATTTGTTGATATCTGAGGAAGCACCGAGATTGATCTGAGCGATTCAGATCGGTTATCAGCCAACATACTCCACTTCTTCTAGGAGGTTGAACATTGAAGATATTGCTTTCCTCTTCAATATATTTTGCGGATTGCAATTTTCTGAGTGGCTGTCAATTCAACTTTGTCATTGCTGCCGTCGTTTTTGGAGTCCTTTTGGGGGATGATACTCATGAGAATAGGTCTCTTATCGTTGGAGCCATGCGCATCATCTTCAGTATTTCCATGTATGCCGCTCCTTTGGTCGTCATGCTGAGTAGAACCCTTTCATCTCTCAACCTATTGAATAATCCTTCCACTTTCTGTTTATCTAATTATCTTTGTAGCAATTTTTCTACCAAACTATTCATTCATCCACATAGATATATCTATTTATCTATCTAGCTATTTATATACTTCTCTATTAATCTGTTTATATCTCTAGCTATATCTATCTATCTTTATATCTATTTAAAGATATAGTTATCTATTTGTAAATCTTTATGTCTCTCTTTTTTAACCTGTATATTTATCAACTTATTTATTTATTTATCTATATTTTTTCAATCTGCCTAATTATCTATCTAGCTATCTATCTATTTTCTCCATGTATTTACAAATCAATCTATTTATCAATACTTTTTTCAATCTATCAAATTATCAATTTATTAATCTACCATATAATTATTTCTACATCTATTTATCTAACTATTTATTTATGAATATACCTCCCTATCAATATCTTTCATCTCTGCAGACTTACGTCTACGAGCAAACCCACAATTCTGCACCTTTATTCTCACACAAAGGCATAATCCAGAACGATGTAATACTAGTTTTTATCATGATGAACAGAGGAAGTACATGCCTTTCTAGCTCTCACTGGCGTCGTTCCTCAATGGTTTCTGCTGGACGCTCTACGCGCTTATCCGATTCGATATCTTTATCATGGTAAGCAAGAATACTATCAATAATACACGGAGAGGATGACATGACATCTTATAGGGGATTGGTCGCGTCCCGTTTTGTTTGTCTTCTGCCAATTTAACACTTTGATTTTTCATCGTAGATACCGAACGGTCTCAGCGCCGTGTTCAGACTGGTGTACCTGGTGTTGTACACTTGCTACTGTGGATCAACGCCCAAGGATGACGACAAGGTAGAAATCCAATTACTGATGTTGGAACCTAGATCTGTCACTTCAGCAACTCACACAGAGAAGGGAAGGACAGGCACTCACTCTCTTGATCTCACACAGAAAATAAAGGGATTTAAGTTCTCACTCTCTTGATCTCACAAAGAGAAACAAGATTTGAGTTCTCACTCTCTCCATCTCACAAAGAGAAACAAGAAGAAAGAACACTTCGAGAGAGGAAGGAACCTTTTTGCACACAGAATACTACAATAACGAAACTCCTACATATTTATAGGCACCCCCCATAACTGTCTAGGGACTTAAGCAAACCTGACAACACACCTGTCCATGTGCTTGGTCGTTCAAGATACCAGTCTTTAGCTCATCAAAATCTGCTCTTGCCTTCACATCTCCCTACAAATCAATGATCTCTTCTGACTTAATTTATTCCTTGAAACATTCAAACTAAGACTCCTATAACAACTGAGTCAAGATTAATTTCCAGCAACCGACTGTCAACCCTACTATTATGAGATGAGAGACAACTTCCTTTTGTGGCTACTAGGACAAGAACTCCTTCTCACCCTTCTTTTCATTCCTTTCTCCAAGTATTAGATTTCCCATGTCAGCATTTTTCTCTTTATTTCACCTGCTTGTAAACTATACTGTTATTTCCCCTCATTCTACCATATTGTTTGTAATTACTTACGAAAATCTGCAGCGATGGCACTGCGTTGTTTTATATCCTTAACTTATTTAGGAGTCTAGAACTTGTTTGCATCGTAACAAAGAGGTTGATATCTTGTTAAATGAAGGGAGCTTCTGTTATAAACCTCCTTATCGTTCCTATCTTGATAACTATTTCGGCAATTGCTTCTCCTATCTCGTTGTTGTCGCAGTCAAAACATCAGTCATTGAAAGATGAGAATGCTGAAGGATAATTTTATGTCTAGTAAGTGGAGAGACCAAGAGCCATATAAGGGATTCATTTTGCTCTGAACGAGAGTAAATGAAGGGTTTTCCCTCCATTAGTCTTTAAAAAAAATGGTTATGTTGGTCCTTAAAAAGATAGAGAAACACAAATGCAGAGTAGAGAATGCAGAATGGAAGGAGAGACACACTACAATAGATTGTAACATGATGTAGGAAGTTAATAATAAAAATTTTGGGGGATCGAGTAATAGAGATTAAGAAATATGTGCAGTAAAATAGCGCGACGAAGTGAAATATCTAGAGAGGTTGCGGAATGTTCTTTTGAGAAATATTCAGAAAAAATATAAAGAAATCGTACCAACAAATGAAATCTTATCTACACAAATTTTAAGTAACTGAGATAAATTGTGTGATGCAGATGAAAGTGTATGTACAAATAAAAAGGGTAATGATAAACCGAGATATAGCTCAAATATAATATATCTAAAATATAAAAAACAATGAAAATTTTTTGTATTTATAAGTTCAAACTTGCACAGAATTTTGAAAGAAATAAATAAAGTTTACATTATATTTTTATGAATTATATGTAACAATAATGTTATATATTACTTGCTTCTCCAATATTTGAATATAGAAGTTTCTTTATCTTAAAAATAATTCAACCAATATAATCCAAATTTCGGATGTGAATGATTCTTATAATTTCAAAACTATATTATTAAACATATGCACTTTATATAAATAATGAAATACATTTTTTGTATATGTTTCCCATTCTTTTAGTTGTTATATCCTTAGTTTATGATTATTCCCTGATTAAAAAGAAGAAAAGTAATATTAAAGTGAATACATGGCTCTGTAATTAGAATCAAGTAATCAATGACATACAGGGTTGGGTTATCTCAGAACAGTGGTATTTATGTAAATTTTGAGGCTTCTTAAAGCTTACTTTGAGCAAGCATCTACACCACTGAAACAAATATACTTAATTAGAAACAATATCATCTACCAGAGATAAAATAACTTACAAATTTTCAAGCTATCCTTAGGATAAGAAATTATCATTATTCCTCTCATGCAAAGTAAGAGAGAAAATATGCAGCCCCTTCTGTATAAAAATGGATAGAACAATGTCCTTTATAAAAGCTGAACATTGTGTTTGTAATGACACATATAAATCCATGAAGTTTTATATAGATTACGATATTTAATATTTATTTGAAATTTTATTAAGTATAAAGACTACATAGTGAGAATGAATAATCCAAAAAATCAAAAAATAGAAGTTTCGATGAGAAAACGACTGGGGGACTGAATAATCAGACCATGCAATAAAGTCTTTGGCTAGGGTAGTGGACATACAAGAGAAGTTTTTTCATATGATTTTCCAAACACATTATGTATTAACTAAGATGGATAATTGGGGTTTGAGAATTCATTGTACCCAAAACCCTTGTTGGAATGTGACACTACTTTGAGATTATACTGACGTGGCAAAAAATGATAGAAAGGTTCTATGAAATAGTTTTTTAACTCTCTTATAACTGTAAGATCACATGGTGTAGCTTGAAAACTTTAGGACCCATCACAAGTCAAACTATCCATTGGGTGACATTAATCTAAGATTAATTGACCTATATTCTAGATAAATATAACTAATTCTATTAGCCCATAAAGAGTTTTGGGCTTGTGAAGTTAAAAATTTGACTTATATATGGGCTAGAGGGTCAATCGCATGAGGTTTATTACACATCGGAGGATATTCATAAATTAGTGGGACTTTTAAGAACAAATTTATATCAAGTGTAAAAGGATAAATAGTCATGAACTAAATACACTCATGAAAGACTTTCATTGAGTGCTTTTCCTTGTCCCTCTCCCATCGGGGTGCCATTTCCCAATTGTGCGAGTGGAACATAATGAATATCCTTCCCAAATCAAGTGGGATACTGATGAACATATATGTGGCTGACAAGCCAATCACACATTCCACATCTCTTTCCATTGTAATTAATAAAATACACTCATTATAATGCACATGTGATGCTTATAATGAAGTCCAAGAATACATAATTGGACTTGTGAATTATGATGAGATCATATACGTATATTAGTGTTTTTTAAGTATGAGTTCCAAATATTCATATTCAAAGGATACTCGAGAAGGACATTAAAGTATCCCTATAGAAGATCACTATCGAGACTCACTAATATGATGCGTATGGCCAATCCCATAGCCATTACTTCGGTGTGTAAATGGTCTTTAGAACTGAGACACCAAAGACGCCTGGTGGATGGACTTTTATATTTTGACTATGACGTATGTGTCCCTAATCATGAGATTTTAAATAGTCTTAGTTCGAGTGCATCAAAAAGTTCACGAAGACAATTAAGCAGTCAACATGGGATCGTACACTCTCCATGAAAGAGATGACAGCTCAAGGAAGACGATCTAATGAAGTCCTTGGGCAAGGCACTGAAATATCGAGAAAAGAGTTCAATGATTTTCAAAAGGATTAATACTAATTCAGACAACTGATTAGGGTTTGACAATTGACCATACCCTAAGTTGTCCTAGGAGCGTCAAGCGAATGATGGACAATATGAACACGATAACTAATGACGAACAAGTTCTATGAGTGAGTCGATACACACTCCTTTGTGTCTTCTAGAGCACGAGGTATAACTTGGTTACCCACGTGTTGGAGACTCAACCTATCGAATAGGTTAAATCAATATAAAGTTAAATAATCTACATGATGATATAGTTGATTAATTTAGAAAACCAATAAAGGTTATTGGGTTGCTGTAGTCGTTAGCTAGACTAATACATGAGCCTAGAGGGTTACACACAAATGGTCTTTGTACGTCGAAATATATACTTCAGTTTGGGGGGGTTTTGTGAATAACACCCACTTAGTATAAATAAGAGAAGACCCTAAATGAAATTCACACTATCCAGAACTGTTTAGGGGCCTTCCCCTTCTTCTCCTTTCTCCCCATACTTTCTCTCCATTTCTGATGTGATCGGACAATCTAATGATGGCGATGGAAATTGAACAGGGGCCGTCAACGAGAAAGAAGAGATCTTGAAGAACTCTTTGATGGACATGTATGTGGCCAACAATCTAATAACACATTCCATATGTCGTTCAACATTGATCTATACTATCTATTCATTATAATGTGAGCGAGATGCTAAAAATTAAAGTCTACGAATGCGTGATCTGACTCTATGAATTTTGGGATTAGATCATAGAATGAAGATCACTAGTCGTTAAACATTTGACAAAAATAATATTATTCAAAGGATACTTGAGAATAACATCAAAGTATTTTAATAGATAAGAAAATCTAATCCCACTCATATGATGAGTATGGCTGATCTTGTAGAATAAATTAAATAAAGATAGCTGGTGCTACTTAATAAAAAGAGGTTCATTGGATCGTTTTTATGAATCACTATATGCTATCATACCAAACTTTAGATCATGTTAATATACATCACGGCTGTCTAAGTAGACTATAGACTTAAGACACCATAGACATATTGTGGATAAATGATTATACTTTCACTATGACCTATGAGTTCATCTCCATAGAGTTTCAAATAGTATTAAATTGGTGTAGCAAGAAGTTTATGAAGATGATTGAGTTGTCGAGATGAAATCATCTGCCTTCTTATATCAAGGAAGAAGATACAATTAACCCCTTAATCAAGATAGTGCAATATCAAAGAAAAGTTCTCTAATGACTTTTGACGGCATCAATATACCTCAAATGATCAACTAGATTTTACAGTTAACTAAACCCATAGTCATTCAAAGAGTGTCAAGTAGATTAGGGCCTGCACGTGCAAGGTAACTGATGATAAATAGGTTCGATGAGTGAACTAATAGAAAATTTTATCTATAGGGAACTCAATCGATCGAAATGAACTAGGCGTTGGGAAATAATGATGAAGAGCGGTGGAATGATGAGTAAAGTTAGTGTTGTTTAGAAACTTTGATGGTTATTACCAGAATAGAGACTTAAAAACGTTTCCGGTGGTGTAGCAATCATTTGGAGGAAGGATGATGATAAATACTTTTACGGCATATCTAAAGAAATGATTCCATATAATGAAACGGCAAAGCAAAAACAAATGGTCTCAGGCAAAAAAAGCCTGAAATTTGGCGTTATGCCAAGATAACCAAACTCACTCTGCCATCTGTGCAGCGTATAAATAAAAGTGCTGTTCAGTTTCTGACAATAGATGATTTTTTTTCAGCATCTAGCTATAGATAATCCTTCCAAAGCAGTTTTAAAATTTTTACCATGGCCTAGTGTAACTTAGGTCCAGCAAAAAGCATCAATTTTCATTTCAAAACCCCAAACACATTGAGATCCAGGCAAATATTGCAAGAAGATCGATCTTCTCCTGAATCCAACACATATCGACTTAGAACACGTTCAGTGGACAATGTTAGGATGATCTGCAGGTTCAAAAGTCATCAAATGTAAAATAATCATCTAGTTCACAATTCACCAACAAGATAGACAGTCAATAAAACCCGTTGATGTTAATACGCGTTTGGGACCGACTTTTGAGCGGAAACGATCAGTGCCAAAGTCTCGGTCTTGGTACAAAAACATGTGGCAAAGAACAACTTTCTTTAGAGAAGTTTCCAACTTATGAAGACACGCTAGTCCAGCGTGATTTGTCAGAATAATATCTGACGGAAAATCTCAAATTTTTCCAAAGTATACTCCGCGTCATATGGCCAAGACGGCTCATTTTCCTGCATCACCGTGTCTAATTTAGTAAATAAAATTTAACAACATTTTATAGAACTCATCCTACCCAGCGAGAGAGAAAAGTCTGTAGGCGCTAGGACCCGGTAAAGAGTGGAGTTCCCGAATTTGATAAATCGAGGGCTTCCCCGGAAACCTAATTTGTTTAATAGAGGCGTCTCCCAGCACACTTAGTATATAATCTACAGACGTATCCAACGCCTGTTCCAGAAATGTCTCATAAAAGTATCAAAATGAAATTAGCATAACTAAGAACTAATCTAGGATAAAAAGAAGAATATAACCGTTAAACATTCACTGAAGGTGACGGTGTCCACTAGGATCTGATGAACCGCAATGCCATTAAAAATATTGAGACAATTAGGGAAGAGATAATAGTATAAAAAATGGTAAAAGTTGGAACATCTATTGCCGCATTGAAATTCCCAAAAGGATATAAAAATGAATTAAGAGCCACGGATAGGAATCACAAAGAGGAGTATTCGGTTTTTAAAATTACCAAAATCATCAAGTATCGGGAATGAATCTCATAAGCATCGACTTCAAGTCGCACATAACAAAAAGAGGAATTAAAGAGCACCTTTAGCAATAGATTGATAAGAAGAACACGAAAAAAGTACATTTCTGTGCAATAAAATTCCATGTTGACACACATTTCAGTGCGGATTTTCTAATTACGTTTCTCGTTGACACACACGGCCGGTCAAGACAAATATGGGGTCAAATTCATGATTTTTAACGATGAAATTTCTTGTTCTCAAGACAACGTTCCTAGAAACAAATTCAAATAATCGCTGATGTCGAACATTTCATGAGCATAAAGCCCTAGCAAAGACGTTTAAATATCCGATCGCTCCACCAGAAAAACACTTTTTCCTATAAAATCAATGACGAACAAAACAGAGCCAACAAATAATTCAGGATAGACCGAGGAGATGAACTTGACGGAAGCGGCGCTTCCGGAGTTGACTCCGCAACAGCCTGCCGCATGAATCGGTCCAGAACGCATTGCGGATAACTCCCCTACGATTCCGGAGTTTCGTAACTCTTTAAATCTAATCCTTCTCAAAGAACTTGCACCTTCGTTTACATCTTCTATTTCGCCTTCCGTCGACCTGCTCTCAAGTGTACCGAAGATCCGCCTTGAACGCCGCCACCGCCTCGTATCGTCAGAGGTTTTTACTTGATGTTTAATTATTACACTGAATCAAATTCATGGTTTCCGGCTTTCTGTGTTCGTCTTTAACTGGCTAGTCAAAAGCAATACTCTGAAAAAAACTAATCCTTGTTCTAATCGGAAACAGTCCCAGACGTGGTTAAGCGTCGTCTCCTGCAATTTTCTTGATATTTCTTCTCGTCCCGGCAAAAATGGTGAGCCCTGACGCAGCAAGAAACATCGTCGGAATCATCGGTACGCCTCAAATACCGATACTTTTACTATTCAGTTTCATGGTTTTATTTTCCTATAATGCCGGCATTCTTTTCTCTTAGGTAATGTAATCTCCTTCGGGCTGTTCCTGTCCCCGGTGTGAGTATATCTCTCTTACCATTCAAGAAGAACCATAATGAAGACTGCATCACAAAAGCCTAACGCAGAATTTGATTTCTTTTTGTGACGAAACAGGCCGACCTTCTACAAGATATGGAGGAAGAAAGCGGTGGAGGACTATTCTCCCATTCCCTACCTTGCCACCTTCCTCAACTGCATGATGTGGATCTTCTACGGCATCCCTCTTGTTCATCCACACAGCATCCTCGTCGTCACCATCAACGGCATTGGGCTGTTCCTTGAAATGATATACCTCATCATCTTCCTCCTCTACTCCACTTCTTCCGGGAGGGTGAAGATCGAAGACATTGATTTCCTCTTCTTTATATTTCGCTGATTGCAATTTGCTGAGAGGCTGTCACTTTGACTTTTCATTGCAGTGTAGGGTGTTGAAATACATGGCAGGGGAGGTGATATTCATGGCTGCCGTCGTTGTTGGAGTCCTTTTGGGGGCTGATACTCATGAAAAGAGGTCTCTTATCGTTGGCATCATGTGCGTCATTTTTGGTATTTGCATGTATGCCTCGCCTTTGGTCGCCATGGTGAGTAGAAAGAACCCTTTCATCTCTCAACTTATTGAATTAACCTTTTACTGTCTGTTTATCTACTTATATCTCTCTGGGAATTTGTCTGTCAAGCTATTTATTTATCCACATATATATACTATTTATCTACCAAGCCATTTATGTACTTGTCTATTAATCTGTTTATATCTCTAGTTATTTATCTATCTATCTATCTTTATATCTATTAAACGATATAGTTATCTATCTGTAAATCTGTATCTCTCTTTTTTTACCTGTTTATTTATCTACCTATCTATTTATTTATTTATTTATCTTTTTTCACTCTATCTAACTATCTATCTATTTTCTCCACGTATTTACTAATCTATCTATTCATCAATAATTTTTTCAATCTTTCGAATTATCAATTTATTTAACTAACATATAATTGTTTCTACATCTATTTATCTAACTATTTTTTTATCAATCTACCTACCTATCAATATCTTTCATCTCTGCAGACTTAAATGTCTACGAGCAAACCCACAATTCTGCATCTTTATTCTCACACAAAGGCATAATCCAGATCGGCGTAATACTAGTTTTTATCATGATGAACAGAGGAATGTGATCAAGACGAAGAGCGTGAAGTACATGCCTTTCTGGCTCTCACTGGCGTCGTTCCTCAATGGTATCTGCTGGACGCTCTACGCGCTTATCCGATTCGATATCTTTATCACGGTAAGCAAGAATTCTATCGATACTGCACGGAGAGGATGACATGACGTCTTCCGAGGGATTGATCTCGTCCCTCCATTTGGCATCTGCCCATTTAACATTTTGATTTTTCATCGTAGATACCAAACGGTCTCGGCGCCCTGTTCGGACTGGCGCAGCTGGTGCTGTACGCTTGCTACTGTGGATCAACGCCCAAGGACGACGACAAGGCAGATATCCAGTTACCGACTGTCAACCCTGCTATTACGCGATGAGAGACAACTTCCTCTCATGGCTACTAGCACAAGAACTCCTTCTCACCCTTTTTTCCTTCCTTTTGTCCAAGTATTAGATTTCCCATGTTAGCATTTTCTCTTTCTTTCACCAGCTTGTCAACTATACTCTGATTTCCCCTCGATCTACCCTATTGTTCGTAATAAGTTACGGAAATCCGCAGCGACGGCACTGCGTTAATGTATATCCTTGGCCTATTTAGGAGTCTGGAACTTGATTGCGCTGTAACGAGGAGGTCGATATCTTGTTAGACAAAGGGAGCTTCTTTTATAAACATCGTTATCGTTCTGTTCTTGATAACTATGTTGGCGATTGCTTCTCCTATCTCGTTGCTGTCGCAGCCGAAACATCATTCATTAAAATAAAAGATTGCTGGAGGATAATTTTATGTGCAGTAAATGGAGAGATCAAGAGCCATATGAGGGATTCATTTTGCTCTGAGAGAGAGTAAATGATGGATTTTCCCTCCATTTGTCTTTTAAAAAATCGTTCAGTTGATCCTTAAAAGATAGGGAAACAAACACGGAGAGTAGGGAGTGCAGAATGGAAGGAGAGAGAGCGCAATAGATTGGAATAGGATGTGGGAAGTTAGTAATCAAATATGTGCTGTAATAGAAATGTGGGGGATGAGTAATAGAAATGGAGAAATATGTGCTGTAAATAGAGCGATGAAATGAAATATCTAGAGAGATTGTGGATTTTTTTTTGAGAAATAGTAAGAAAGTAATGGTACATAGAAATGAAATCTTATCTACTAAAATTACAAGTAACTGAGATAAAATGTGCGATGTTGATGAAAGTCGCTATACAAAAAAAAAATGTGATGATGAACCGAGATATATCTTAAACATAATATATCTAAACAGAAAATAATGATAAATATTCATATATATATATATATATATATGTTGACCTCAAAGTTCTACTTTAGAGAATAATTTAGCATTTCAAATATTCAGGAAATGTCATTGGAGCTTACAATTAAAAAGATTGTGTCTGTTTCCGCAACTTTTCTAGTGATAGAGATATGATGAAAATGAAAATATAGTAAGGAAAACAAGAATATCAAAGTCTAAGTATTTTTTTCTGAATTTATTAAATCTTATATAAATTTTAATAAGTTCAAACTTGCACAAAATTTTGGAAGCAATAAATATTTTTTACATTGTATTTTTATTGAACGATATATAATCAATAATGTTATATATTACTTGCTTCTCCACTATTTGAATATAGAATTTCCTTTATTTAAAAATAATGAAAACTATGAACCCTACGATAATTAAGCCAACATAATCCAAATTTCAAATTGGAATGATTCCTATAATTTCAAAACCTACATTATTAAATATAGAAAATTCATACAAAGGATGAAAATTCTAAATTACAGTTTTTTGTACATGTTTCCCATTCTTGTAGTTGTTATATTCTTAGTTTGTGATTATTCCCTGATTAAGAAGAAGAAAAATAATATTAAAATGAACACATAGATCTATAATTAGAATAAAATCATTAATAACTTAGATCTATAGGGTTGGGTTATCTCAGAACAGGGGTATTTCATGAAAATTTTAGAGGCTTATTATAGCTTATTTCGAGCAAGCATCTACACTAATGAAACAATACTCGTTTAGTTACAATATTTTCTACCATAGATAAATAAACTAGCAAGTTTTCATGGTCTCAGTAGGATAAGAAATTAAGTAATCTTTATTTCTCTCATGCAAAGTAAAAGAGAAAATATGGAGCCCCTTTCGTATAAAAATGTCAAATGTCTCCTTGAGACGAATAGAACAAGGTCCTTCTCTTAATATGAGCTGAACATTGTGTTTGTAATGACATATATAAATCCCTGAAGTTTTATATAGATTGAGATAATCAATATTTATGTGAAATTTTATTAAGTATAAAGACTACGCAGTGAGAATGAGTAATCTGAAAATTCAAAAAACTATTATACTAATGTGGAATGAATAATCTGACAATTAAAACAAACAGAAGTTATTAGCACAAAATGATTGTGAACTACCTGAAGATTGGAGAAAGAATAATATAAAAAATATGAGAGATAATACTAATATGGAAGATAAAAATATTCAAAGATTTTGTACAAGTTTAAACGGTTTGATTCTTAGTTATTCAAAAATAAAAGCTCATCTTGTTTTATTTCGTCCTCATGATTTTATTTTAACTTTGCATCACCCGCATGTGAGTCTAGATATAAAAGTGATCAGTCTGACTGGCATACTAACATAATCAACATATGACAAATATATATATATATATATATATATATATATATATATATATGTGAAAATTTTGTAGAATGGAACATACATTTGGCCTCAAAAGGTCATGAATATCTTGCCATTACTTAAAATGTCTATTTCCCACCTCACCACTATAGAAATGATTTATTGCTTGTCTCCGAACCAATTGGGAGATCATTGTCACCCTAGAGTTTCAATAATATTATCTTCAATTTAATCATCAAGAGACCTCATGGAGTCAAAATAATTTTTGGCATGGATTTTATCAAATGGAATTTTTTCATTCAAAATTGACTAACAATTTTGTATGAGGTCCTTAGAATTGAGACATTGAAGACATCTTATAGATGGACTGTTTTGTTTTGACTATGATTTATGGGTTCTTAAGAAAAATATTTAAAATAGTCTTATCTCAAATACAATAAGTTAACAAAGAAATTTCATTGGTGAATAAAAGATTGTCTACCTTCATTATGAGGAAACAACTCAAGGAAGATAATGCAATAAAGTATCTGACTAGGGTTATGGAAATACAAGAAAAATTATTTCGAATATGATGTAATTATATTAATCTATAAAGAGTTGTTGGGTATGTGAAGTTACTAACTCAATTTATATATGGGCCTAGGGGGTCTCTCACATAAGGTTAGTACACAGCGGAAGATATTAATACATTAATGGGAGTTTTTAGAATAAACTTATGTCAAGTATAAAAGGATAAATAGTCATGAATTAAATACACCCATGAAAGTCTTCCATTTAGTTCTCTTCGGTGTCCCTCTCTCACTAGGGGCCTTCCCCAACAGTGCGAGTGGACATAATGAATATCCCTCCCAAATTAATGGTAGAAAACATGTCAAAGATGATGAGATTTGATGTTCAAAGGACCACGTAGAAACATTTATGAGATGAATATTTGTGCAGCTCAAGATCTTTTGATGAACCCATATGAAAGAAGATTAAATTATACATAATGTCATTTGATCATGGATAATTTTTGTTTTAGTTTCAACGTCCATTTTTATTTTTATTTCTTTGGGTTTGTGAATCATCTTATGATCATCGACAATGGACATAAAACCTTATAAAAGGGTGTGAATGATAAGAAGGGATCAATAACAACTGGGGTGACGGTGGGGGTTAATGATGACTAATGGAAAGATATGTGGCCGGTAAGCTAATATCCCATTCCATATCTCGTTCCATATTCATTAATAGAACGTATTCATCATAGTGCCCATGTGATGCATGTTGGGTTCTAGAGGCCTTAACATGGATGAAATAATAATAACATTCCACAATGGAAGACATAAACAGAATCAAAACGACATCAATAAAATCATTAAATGAAGTAACTTTACACGGATTGCATCCGTGATTTCTTGGATCCTGGAGTGAGCCGAGTCGAGCCCCTCAAATGTGCTGCATCTAGATGTATCCACGCAATCCTCGACACATCAGATCTTCTCCTTCTCCTTGACAAGACCCGTTCTACCTCCGCTGTCGTTGTTACACCGTTCCAATCTCATCTGGCATCGAGAGGGGTGTTGGGAGAGGGGAGAAGAAGGGGAAAGCCCTTGAAAAATTTTGGCCTGGGTGAATCTCTTTCAGAGCCTCCCCCTATTTATACCAAGTGGATATTTTTCATAAAAACCCCCAAAACTCAAGTGTATCTTCCGACGTCCAAAAGATCATCTGCGTGTGACCCTCTAGGCCCATGTATCAGTCTAGTTAACGACTCCAATGACCCAATAACCTTTATTGACCTTACAAATTAATTAACTATATCATCATATAGATTAATTAATGTTGGATCAATTTAACCCAATCGATAGGTTGATTCTACGACACGTGGGGTGCCAAGCTACACCTCGTGTTTCAGAAGATACAAAGGAGTGTGTATCGACTTACTTCATGGAACATGTTTGTCATCAGTTATCGTGTATGTATAGTCCCTCATCCACCTGACGATCCTTATACGACTTAGGGTATGGTCAACTGTCAAACCCTAATCGGTCATTCGAGTTAGTACTGATCCATTCAGAAATCATCGGAGAACTCTTCTCTAATATTTCACTGCCGTGGCCAAGGACTTCATCGCATCATCCTCCTTGAGCTGTCATCTCTTATACCGATGGTGGACGATCCCATATTGACCACTCAATTGTCTTCGTAAACTTGTTGATGTACCGAACTAAGATCGTTTAGAATCCCATGATTAGAAACTCATTGGCCATAGTCAAAGTAAAACCGTCCGTGTACAAGACGTCTTTGGTGTCTCAGGTATAACGACAACTTACACAAGTGTGACATGAATTGACCTGATTGACAGTTCAGTATAATACCATTCAGGGATTCGTACGGATCAATTCAGTGAAATATTTCCACTAAAGAGCACCCACTATCTATCCTTGGTGTCTCCACACAAACGGCTATGGGACCTGCCATACTCATCATATGAGTGAGGCTAGATAGTGCTACTCTATCCGGCTACTTCGATGTCCTTCTCGAGTATCCTTCGAATAGGAATGTTTAGAACACATACTTAAAGACTAGTAATCTCTGTATTACAATCTCATCATAATTCACTAAGTCCGATCATGTATTCATGGACTTCATTATAAGCATCACACGTGCACTATAATGAATATGTTCTATTAATGAACATGGAATGATATGTGGAATGTGTGATTGGCTTGCCAGTCACATATATTTCAATCACATATATCAATCTAGTTGACGTATCCAGCGACCCAATAACCTCTATTGGCCTTCCAAATCAACGAACTATATAACAATATGTATTAATTAATGTCAGATCAATTTAACCCAATCAATAGGTTGGGTCTCGAACCCGAAGGGTGCCAAGCTACACCTCATTCTCTATAAGATCCAAAGAAGTCTGTACTGTCTCACACATAGAATATCTTCCTCATTGATAACATGTAATATACAACATTACTTTCATACATGTTGCATTTATTTACACTAAAGTGAGTATAATTGCATTTTATCATACTAAAAATGAATAAATATGTATTTAGTTTATTCTCATGAATTTTCCTAATTTTTACTGATATTTATGAATTTTCTATAAATTATTTTGTAGGCGTAAATCTCCTATTTTATTCAAATTTTTAGTATTTTAACTTGTTTTGGAAGAATAAAGGGGTTTTTTGTAATTTTCCAACTGTTATAGGAGCGGAGGCATATATAAAAATATTTCTAGGGCAGCGTCCTAATAAAATTTTACAAAAGTAGAGGAGTTTTTTTGCAAATTTTGTGGAGAAAAGGCCAAAAGGGTCAAACGATTTAGATTACTCCAGATTCAAACCTTAATATCTGAAGATCCAACCATCAGATTGAGCTGAATTTTTTTTAGGGCTATTTCTTCATATATCTTCTTTCCATCCGTACGAATGGATCGATGAGAAGAGCCTTTAAACTAAATAAAATTAAGGAATACTTAAGGGTAAAAGTGGAATTATCTCGCCCCCCTACCCTAGGTTTAAGTCCATAATTTTCTCTCTTTTTTCATTCTTGGACGATCGATCACAGTCTATAGTTAGAGGGGATCTCTCCTTAGATCAAATTTTCTCTTGGTATTTTGTTTGATTTTTAGTTTCCATATTGATTAATCTTGATTTGTGCTCTCCTAAATCGCCTTTGGTATGGCAAAATGTACTAGCCCTTGTCTTGATTCAAGAAGAAAGTTCTATTATGAGATAAAAGAATAATAAAAAAATTAGTTGGATTATCTATTCTTTACTTTCCTCTAAATCCCCACACTATTTATTGACCATTACTATTCAAAACACTATCTTAAGTACTCTCTTATTTCAACACATTTTTTATTCTAGATCTTCTTTTGAGGGTCAGGGCGAATGAAGTGAAGACCTATATATGCTCTTAATATTATCTCATCTCGCCTAGCTCCCTCTTCTCAATTTTATTCCCTTACTATCTCTAAGGATTTATCATTTATTTAAAATTTACCTAAAAAGAGATCATCCCCATTTAATGTTTGAAATATTATCTTCATAAAAGATGATATTGATAACTTGCAAATTATACTGTTTAATTGACGAATATTACATTACATTTATGTGTTTTAATGGCCATATTCGCAAGCTATTATATATTGATGGAGATAAATGACATAAACCTTGATTTTATTATTGTTTCTAATTTTTAGTATTTGTTTACATGGTATTTGACCTTTTTTCATTGAAGAAATATTATTTTACAGGACCTAAAATAGTTGGCTAAAGGTTGGTAAGTGTTTTCCTAATTTTTCTGGAATTTTTCCATATTTGTTTATTATATTTTGACCATTATTTAGTCAAGAAATAGTTTTTGCATTAAAAGAATATACTTTTATGATTTATCTAATATTTAAAATACAATTTTTCTGTAAATAGGTGGCGTCCATGTCATTCGCCCGAAAATTCAGGCGAATGATTGGAAGCGCCTAAAATAATCAATTATAAGCTCCTTATGGCATTGCGCATCGCAATGCCATAATGAGCGAATCATGGTACACTAAAAAAGTACAAAGAGTAGGTGAAGAGTAAAAGATGGGTTTTGTCGTTTCCATTTTATGTTTTTTTGTGCAATAAATGCACTGAGAGAATCGATCTCCACATGCATTTATTTAAAGGAGACTTTTGGCATTGAATAAACATAGAATCGATAGTCCTGTGCATTAAATGCATGCGGAAATCGATTGCACGCATATTTAAGGATTCCTCGTATGCAGAATCAATTCGCCACATGCATTAAATGCAAGCGGTAATCAATTCAACGTGCATCAAAAAATGCGGTAAGCTCACCTCTTTCATATTATTTTATTTAGAAAAAATTGCGAACGAGGACGACGTGGCGTTTTCTTAACCATTCAAATGCAGCAATCATTTCACGATGATTTCAACCTAAGGAAGCGCATAAGGATGTGTCATAACGTGAATCAAGGATGGGGAAAATGAGGAAAAGGTGTCGGCCAATCAGAAAATGTAATTTTTTTAGAAGAGAGATAAAAATCCAACGATTGAGATTAAACACCAGTAAAATGGCGATATCTTGACATCTAGCCATCCGATTGAGCTGAAATTTTGAGCGCATGCTTTTCATTTCCCCCTCTATAATCCAGGTGGTTGGATTTTAAAATAGAGGCCAGGAAGAAGGCACAATTCACTTTTTGAAGCTCTCCCCGAGGATTTGGCTTGGAAGGACACAAGAGTTGCTTTGGAAGTCGACCGATCCTAATTCATCATTGAAAATTGTAAGTTTCTAATTTGTATTTTGAACTTTCTCTTGAAAGATTCTAAAACGCCATGGCATGGGAAAAATGTATATGCCCTTGAAGTTTTTTTGAAATGAAATTAGCATTGCATTTTGATTTTTATTTAAGATATGATTTTTAATCTTTAGTTATACATTGATTTGGATCCATTCTGCATTTTTAGATTTTTAGATTATGGTCGAATTTCACTTTTTCCCCAAATATAGAGAGTTTATTATAAATATTATTGTATAAGTTGATTAGAAACAACGATAGTAAATAACCCATTTTATTACTGTAAAATTCTGCATATCAATCATCAATTACCATTTATGTATAGTCTCTCATCCGCTTGATGCTCCTAGGATGACTTAGGGTATGATCAGCTATCAAACCCTACTCGGTCATCCAACTTAATAGAGATGTGGTTAGAAATCAACGGAGAATGCTTCTTCGATATTTAATTGCCTTGCGCAATGCCTTTGTCACATCATCTTCCTTGAGTTGTCTCATCTTATACCAAGGGTGGACGATCCCATCTTGATTATTCAATTTTCTTCGTGAAATTCGTAAAGGACCAAACTAATATTGTTTAGAATCTCATGATTAGAGACTCGTAAGTCATAGTCAAAGTACAATTCTCTATCAGCAATACATCTTTGGTATAATACCATTCAAGAATTTGTATAGATCAATTTAGTGAATTATTTCAACTTAAGAGCAAAAACTATATATTCTTAGAGTCTTGAAACTGATGGCTATAGGACCAGCCATACTCATCATATGAGTAAGACTAAATAGTGATATTTTATGTGGATACTTCGATATCCTTCTTAAGTATAGATTTTAAGAATTATGATGAGATTGAAATACATGTTATTTCTTAAAAATAGTGATTACAATTTCTCACATCTAATATTGTTATTTTTTCTCCAACATAAAATATTTGCTAATGGTATTGATTATGCATTTGGAACTTTGCTATATATATGATGGATATTATGTGGCTGTCAAGCCGATCACAGTACCATGTTTATTTAAGTTCATTAAATAAAATATTTGGGCTCATTATTAATCCGTGTGATGTTTATAATGAAGTCCATGAATACGTGCAATGACTTCGTGAATTATGATGAGATCATAATACAATGATCACTAGTCTTTAAACATGTATTCTAAATATTCATATTCGATGGATAATCAAGGCAAACATCGAATTATCCGGATAGAATAGCCCTAGTTGATCCTACTTATACAATAAGTATAAATGATCTTGTGGCTATTAGTGTGGGAACACTAAGGACAGATAGTGGGTGCTCTTTGGAGAAAGAGTTCACTAAACTGATCCGTACGAATCCCTGAATGGTATTATACCTAAACGTCAATCCGGTTGATTCAAGTCACGATTGTATAAGTGATCCAATGACCTAAGACACCAAGGACATCTCGTGAGTGGACGATTAAATTTTGACTATTGCTTACGAGCCTCTAATCATGGGATTCAAATAAGTTATAAATCAGATGTAGTAAGAAGCTTACGGAGATAATTGAGTGGTCAAGATGGGATCATCCGCCCTAGGTATAAGAGGAGATTGACTCTATGAAGACTATGCAGAAAAAATCCCTGGCCAAGGTAGTGAGGATATTGGAGAAGGCGTTCTCCAATGATATCCGTTATGTATCAGTACTAATTGAATGATGGATTAGGGTTTGACGATAAACCATACCCTGAGTCGTTCAAGAGTCCCCCACGGATGATGGATTATACATATATGGTAACCGATGATGGTAAAGGTTCCATGAGAGAGTTTGAGACTACTAAGTATCTTCTAGAGCACGGGTGTAGCTTGGCACCCCACGGGCTGGAAACTTAACCTATCAATTGGGTTAAGTCGACCCTTATTTAATTAATCTATATGTTCATATAGTTAATAAAGTTGGTCAATAAATATTATTGGGCTACTAAAGTTATTAACTACAATGATACATGTTCCTAGAGGGTCACAAGCACAAGGTCATACGAGCATTGGTGGATATATTTTACTTTGTAGGATTTTGAGAAAAACCTTAAGTGAAATATAAAGAGGGAAAGGGGTCTCAGTTTAAGCAGCCATGCAAGCCTGATTTGAGAGCCCCTCCCATTTTTAATTCTCTTCATCAACCAAGGAGAGAGTCTCCAATAAGAGTTGAAGAGGAAGAGGTGGAGATCCAATCGCCGAGTGATCGCGTGGATACTTCTAGAGGCCAGACGCGTGAACGGCTTCAGAACGATCTTAGAGTGAGTCTGTCAAGGGCGGGATAAGTTCCCCAAAAGGTAATTTCAATGTTTTGTTTTAGAGATCGATTGTGAATTGATCGACACGCTTCTGCATCCATGGAACGTATTTTTCATGGCCGAACTAGGGCATCAAACCCAATAGGAAACCCTAATCTATGATGTGCACATAGAGCCTTTTGAACATTATTCCCAAATGATGTTTGGGAAAAAATAACATGATTACCATCAACATCAATTGGGCATTCCAATAGTGTTAGGAGGAGAGGCCGAAAATAAGGGAGAATAAGGATGGAAACTTGAAGAACTCTTTGATGGAAATATATGTGGCATACACATTCCGTGTGTCGTTCGACATTCATTTATACAATATATTCATTATAATGTGTGAGATTGCTTAAAATTAAAATCCATAAATATGTGATCTGACTTTGTGAATTGCGATAATATCATAATTTGAAGATCACTAGTCCTCAAGCATTTTTCCTAAATATTCTTATTCAAAGGATACTTGAGAATGACATCAAATTCGTTGGATAGATAAGACAATCTAATCCCACTCATACGATGAGTATGACTGATCATATAGAATAAATAAAACAAAGATAGTAGGTGCTCTTTAGCACAAAGAGTTCATTGGCTTGATTTATATTATACCAAACTTTAGATCAAGTTGCTTTACGTCACGATTGTGTAAGTGGACCATAGACCTAAGACACCATAAACATCTTGAGAACGTGTGATTGTACTTTTACCGTGACCTATGATTTCTTCAACATGGAATTCCAAACAGACTTAAATCGAGTGTAGCAACAAGTTTATGAAGATGGAGTTGTCAAGATGAGATTGTCTGCCCTCTATATAGTAGAAGGCAACTCAAGGAATAATATATGATTAAGTCCTTGATCAAGGTAGTGGAATATCAAAAAAAAGTTCTCTAATGATTTTTGAAGCCATCAATATTAACTCAAATGATCGACTAGGTTTTACAATTAACCAAACCCAAAGTCATCCAAAGAGTGTCAGGCAAATTAAGGGTTGTATGTGCAAGGTAACCAATGATAGATAGGGTCCATGAGTGAATTAATACACAGTGTTTTGCAAAATGGTGTTTTGGACGTTAGCACATATAGTTAAATTTAAGGGTTTTATGCAAAATTCCCACCAAGTATGAATAGGGCTAGAATTTTATACATGTATTCGTAATCCCACACCCAAAATTCAATGTCCACCAAGTATAAATGCATGCAATGATTACAAGTTATAACATTACATCTATATATCTGGATTGTCCCGGTCGTGGATGATGGGCGGGACAGGGATGAATTTTGTCCCATCCGACGTCCAGAGATAGTTTAAAGATGAAGAACGGGACTGTTTTTTGTCTGATGATTAAAAAACTGTCCCGTCCAACCCTTCCGGGATGGTTTTTCGTGCTGTCCGGGTTAAAAACCGTCCCATCCCTCATCCCGGACGAAAAAAATAATGTTATATGTTACTATTTCAATATATTTTCTTTTGAAAGAACCAAGCACCCTAATTATTTCATTTTTGAAGGAAGAAGAAGACCACCTCCTCCCTGGAGCAACCAGCTCAGTGGCCCTCGGCGCTCGTTTGCATCGTCGAAGTTCACTTCCTGGACGTTGAGGTATGTGCATTCTTCGCTCAATCTCTGATATCTTTCTCTGCGTCATGTTGTTTCTGTCTTGGATCTTTTGCTCTTTATCCCGCTGTTTATTTCGTCGATCTCTTGCCCTTTACCACATTATTTTTTACTTCAATCTCCCGCTCTCTAACTCGTTATTTCTTTATTTCTTTCTTTCCCCCTCTCGCTTTCGTCAATCTCTCTCTTGCTAAGTATCTCTTTTGATAACCTTTCGCTCTATTTAGTCATTCTGTGATCTTTGTCTCCCTTTTTTAGTTTCTTTGAATTTTTCCCTCTCCATGCAGTGTCTCCCTCTCATTGATTTTTATCACTCGATGTCCAGTCACCCACGTTCTCTCACTCTGTTTCTCGCTCTATCTTTACTCTATTTTTTGATATGATCTGTCTTTCTTTCCATCTTCATCTATATAAGCCATCTCTTTGCATAAACTCTCCCTGTCTTCCTCTCTATAGTGCATCCCCGTGTTTGATCTCCATCTCTCTATTTTCTGTTTATTCTGTCTTACTTCATCTCTCTTTTTCCTCCTCTTAAAAGAAATCTGATACAAACGAATGGGGTTCTTATCATAAAAAATGATGAGAAAGGGAGTTCTGGCTTTTGGACGTTGCCGAGGGCTTGCATAATCATCATTATCAACATCGCCTCCTCGTTTATTTTCTTAAGAATGGGGTGACCCAGTTCCGATTTCTTGGGGGATTGTGGAATCATGTTTTTTTTTGAAAAAAATCTGGTGAAATTACTGGGGTTCTATGTTGTCCTTTTTACATTGGCATCATCATTATCATCATGTCCTCTTTTCTTTTTTTGAGATTGAGTGACACTTATTTCGGAATTCTTGGGGGATTCTATGATCTTTGGCTCCCTTCTTTAGTTTCTTTGAATTTGTCCCTCTCCGTGCAGCATTTCTGTTTCGTTGATCTTTATCGCTCGGTTTTCATTCACCCACACTCTCTCACTCTGTTTCTTGCTCTATCTTTACACTATTTTTTCATTTGCACTGTCCTTTCCATCTTCATCTGTATAAGCTATCTCTTTGCATAAACTCTCCCTCCCTTCCCCTCTATAGTCCATCCCTGTGTTTGATCTCCGTCTCTCTTTTCTGTGATCTGTCTCTGTCTTTAGTCATTCTGTGATCTGTCTCTGTCTTTAGTCATTCTGTAATCTTTGGCTCCCTTCTTTAATTTCTCTGTCTTTAATCAATCTTTGTCCTTTATCTTTTTCTGAATTGATTTTTTTTAGGTTGTCTTTTGCGTTCAGAAATAGGATGAGACATTTTAAAAAAAAGCTAGTCAATCATTTTCCATCGGTTGCAATTTGCATCAATCAATCTTTGTTACCCATTGATCACATTTGAATTCTTCTTTCATGTTTGAAAATACAAATAATCCTGAATTAACATTTTGAGTTTGTTTCCTTATTGTTGTTGAGTCAGAAGTCTCTAACATTTGACTTGTGAACCATATATTATGAATGATTTTTTTCTACTATGCTCATTACTACTAAATCTACTTTTTATCTCTTATTTGCATGACTCAACTAATTCTATGAGATCTGACACTCGAATAATTGATTAAATATCACATTACTAATCTCAGTGTGCATTTTCTGATACTGTACCAAATATTTGTTCTTTATGAGAATCCTTTATTTGAAATATTCTGTGATTAAAATGAGCGATCCTTATTTCAAACGAGCGATGCTTATTTGACTCTCTATTCTTTCTCAATATGTCACCTGCTCGTTTTCTCAATCTATGTTTATCTTAAACTCTCAATCTCTCTTTTTCTCATTATCTCACGCTCAAGCGCTCACCTCTTCTCAGATTCTTCAGCTTCATTGTATTGCATCACAATGTGTTGCTCTTGTTTTTTTCCCACAAAAACCAATTGGAGAGTTGCAAATTTGGAGCGTTACATTTATACAATGATTTTTAGGAAATGGCAAAATTTTACCAATTTTACTTTCTGCAAATATGTCATTGATCTGGTTTCAGTGTGGACTGCCTAAAACACCACCATTCTACACCACAGTGAAGGTGATTTTGAGCGAACTGGATGGACGACTGCGTGAACTCGACATCATTATTCTGTCTCATATTCCGAACAAATGCTGCCTATTTTCTCGTTCACCTTTCATGTGATGGATGAATGCCACATCTAGCCCTGATCTGAAAAACAATTTTTACAGTTTCGTTCGTGTGCTTTCCTTTTAAGTCCAATGAATATCCACAATTTCTATTACAACATATTTAGCCATTTCAATTTTAGATGGAGATAAGAGTATTTAAAATATCTGTTCAATTATGCATATCATGTGACTTATTTCAGCATGGAATACCCCTCTTTGTAAAATGGGAACGGCTTCTTCAAACACTATTTCTGAAATTGACAAACCTGGGGATTAAATAATGAAATTTCTACATTTATCTGGAATTTAAATAATGACAGTTAACTGCAATTTTCTATTATGTAAAAATCTATTGAATTTTTTGGAATTAAATTTTGCGAAGATTTCAATAACTAACTCGCAAAAAGATAACATTGTAATAAAAATAATTTTATAATGCCAGGGATTAAATAATTAAATTTCTACAACTCTCTATAATTTTATTCCATTTTTGGGAAATTAATCAAAGGATAGATGGGATATGAAAATCTTACTTAACCCTATTATCTGCTAAAGTACTCATTTACTGCAATTAATTAATATAATAAGATGATAACGGCATGTATAAAAACAAATTTTATTCCTAACTAATGAGGGATTAAATATTGAAATTTCCACATTTTCTTGGAAATTCATATAATTTTTTGGGAATTTAATCAAGGAATTTAATTACTTAATCATCCAGCATTCGTCCTTCCACCGTCCGGGACTTCCGGACGGATGGTTTTTTTGTCCCACAGGACAAAAGCCGTCCCATCCGGCCGTCCCCTGGACGAATTTTCGTCCGGGAATTCGTCCCTGATCTATATAACCTTGATGTAAGTCAAGGTTTGTATCATGACCTCTGATTAAGACATAGCTCATCTACATAATTCATGTACAAGGAAGTATTAGTTACGCAGCAAACACTACAATTCAGAAAAAAAATGAAAACTTTGCCCTCAACTTTTACACGAGAAGCGGTATATTAACACATGGTGCAGTCTATCTTTGTTCCCAACCTTTTACTCCCTGGCGAAGTTCTGTCGACACCACAACATACTTACTTCGGAGTTCCCTTCAATTGAAAAAAAGTTTAATCGATCAATTCAGATTCTTTGGGACAAAATATCAGCTATCAACCATTTTCATGAACTGTTTCAATGTGATCACGCAAAAATACCAAGTACCAATTACTCGATCAATATGAAATTAGAGATGGATGCATCACAGTTTTAACTCCATAAATCTTAAAAACATTGCTAGATTAACCATTACCGATCTTCTTAATAAATAATTGGCAAGCTAAGAGTGCACAAAAACATAGCAATCACATTTACCAACGAAGGACAGACCATCACTTGTTGAGTTTCAAAAGTTTCATCTATCAGATGCCGTAAACTCTTCATCAATTAGAACGGAAAACAGCATAGAACTGCCCAAAAGTCCAGTTGATTTTATTCAAGAGCGAAAGAAAACCGTTTTCAACGAAACTCATTTCATTCGTGTTTGAGGGACACCTAAATACGACATCTCAAAATCCTGCACATAATCATCAATAACTCGACCACCAAACGGAAAAAAAAAGCAAATACTTAAGAATCAGTAAGAATCTCGAGAGAACTCAAGGATCTAGAACACTAGAACAAAGAGGATGTCCCAGGCAAAGAACATCGATCGGATAATCAAAACCCGCAAAACCGGAATCCCGAATCTCCTTTTACATAACTTATCAAACAAGAAAACTAAACGATGACAAAATAATGATAAATAACATAATCAGAAAGCCAGATTACCGTAGGATCGATCAAGAGCCAGCGCTTGGGGCGGATTGGTAGAGGTAAAGTTTGCCGAAAACATGGAGACACGTAACGAACGTGATGAAAAGCAGGCTCATCGTCAGAACTGCAGTCGGCGACATCTTCAGACCTGGCGCTTCGTCCGTGTAGAATCTGAGCATATTGCCACTGCCGCTGCCGGCGAAGCCCCCTTCCGATCCGCCACCTCCGGCGGTTTTCCTTCTCCTCATCCCCGCAGAAGCGGCGGGCGTTCCTCTCGGCCCGATCTTGCCCGGCCGAGACGGCTGCGCCGATGAAGATGCCTGCGATTGCGAACTTCCCTTCGCCATTGGTCGCTCGATGCTCGAGCTCAAGCTCGACGATCGCAAGCAATTTTTAAAGCGAGCGGTAAAGATAAGTTCGAACTTCTCTTCGACAACGACGATCCGCATAATTTAAACATTCCCGCAATTAATAATTTTGATGACTTGCTTTAAATGCGCCGAGGAAAAATAGTTTCAGCAGTTAATTTAGTATTTCTCGTCCGGATTGGAAAGTCGAGCTAATCTAACAATCTAAATATAAATATTTTAATTTTTATAAGTCGGATATAATTCGAGTTTTTCTTATTTTTAGCGGGCTCGGCCCGCTTTGGCGAGTATAAATTCGATTTTCTTAGCGGCTTTGGCGTCTGGTCAGTTCTCAACGTCTCGCCATCGGAGAGCGCCACGCAGACGAGAGCAGGCGGTTGCCGCGACTGATCGGATGAGAATGTTGAAGAACAGATCTGGCAGAGAGCGATTGTTTCCAGATTCTAGTCGCGAGTCTTCTTCTAAAAGGCGGTCTCGGATATTTCTCGATTCGATGCGACATGACTGAACCTTTCAAGAGGTATTTGATCTCTACTTTGATCGCTCAGATCACTGTTTTTGGCGTTCGTTTACGCAGTGATTCATCTTCGGGAGATCTTTCTGTGAACTGCATTTCGATTTGGAGTTTTGTTGAACCGCGTTCTTTGTTCTGTACAGGTTGGTGATGCTGGTGGCTCGTGCATTTTATGACGACTTAACCTTTTTCAGAGATGGCCGTTCCAAGACAGGCAGTGGCGACAACAGAGGTTTGGGCGTCGTCGTCCTTGACGCCCTGACGAGGTATGTTGCAATCTTTTCCTCTTATGCGTACTCTCTATTGACTAACCGTATAGGAAATTTGAAACGAGATGGGAGAGTCCTGAGTTTATCTCTTCCTACCTCTGTTGCATCCGTTTGAGTGAAAAATTTGCGGAAACTTGTAAAATTTAATTTAGATGTGCACGATACTTGGATTCAGTAGTAATCGAACGATTTGGCGATGTGACATTTTCGTGCCAAGCTGGATGTGAAGGCTTGGAATTTCATTGTCAGCCCTGTAACATCTGGCAGACTTGAGTCTTGGAATGGCAGTCGCCATGAGCTAGCGAGCTTTGGACTTAACATCTTCCAGATATTTCTCTGCCAGATAAATGATTACTCTAGACATTGTAACGTACAGAGTCTCGTGGTTTTGACGAAAATTTTAATGTTTGACATAGAAATTTATTTGTGTTCCTGCCATGTTGAAGTATGTGTGGCTCATTAATTTCTCCGTGGTTCTCTCGGTTCGCCGTAGTATTGTTGTATTGAACAATCTCTTCCTTTTAAATCTCCCATGGAACTTTAAACGACAATAACTGAAGTGAAACAGGAAGGGTATTTTTTTTTTATTCAATTTCGTTTTTCTCTTCTAAATCAGGCGACAGTGGGTAAGAGAGGAAGAATTGGCAAGGTCTCTGAAATTGCACAGTAAGCAGCTTCGTCGTGTTTTACGGTTCTTTGAAGAGGAGAAGCTCGTCAACAGATACCATCGGAAAGAAGTAAGAGTTATCTGGAAGTTGAGAACTCTACTTTCTGTGGAGTTGCTTCTTGTTCAACTTCAGAACTTTTCTTGAGTTTGTCGTCGTTCGGTGGCTTCATAGAATCTCTTAAATTCCTTTTGTCTTGGATATTTGCAAAGTAAGTTCTAAACAAATAGAGTGAACATTGGATATTTCAAAACTTCCGTTGGGCCATCATTATTTATTTATCTATATTTCTCGTCGTGAGATGTCTAACTTGTGATATCATTTTAATACTGTTTAATTTTTTATTACAGATTGTAAAAAGTGTTGGCGATTCTGAAACTGCTAAAGAGGGTGATGGAAAGATGAAGATCCATACACATTCGTATTGCTGCTTGGATTATGCCCAGGTGTCTCACTTATTACTTGTCGTCATTCTTTTTTCAAACCTCCAACAATGTTTGTCTTCGTGCCGATGCTCAAAGCGTTGGGCTCACAAACCATGAAAACATTTGCGAAGTACCTAAAATTTTCAGTTGGCGTCTCTCCCAAATTTTCAGTACTTAAAAATTTTCAGATCTACGACGTTATAAGATACCGGTTGCAGCGTATGAAGAAAAAGCTGAAGGATGAATTGGAGGGCAGGAACAAGATTCAAGGATACCTCTGTCCTAACTGTGGTAGAAGGTGCGCTTATTTTCTTTATTTATTACTAAGATTAATCTATACTTTTGCAAAATCTCACATTTTAAATCTAGCGAACTGTTTCTTATCAGACCTTTCCTGTGTTTAGATATTCTGCTTTTGATGCGTTCCAACTCATAAGCCCAGAGGACGATTCGTTCCACTGCGAGCATTGCAATGGAGAACTTATTGCTGAAATTGAGAAAATAATTGATGAAGAAGACGGCGGTCAGGATGAGAACTTCCAGAAAAGACGTAATGACAGATTGAGAGAAATGCTCCAGAAAATGGATGTAAGTTTATATTTTTCTTCATCTTTTTTATAAACTCGTTTCAGGCATGTTATCTGAGCATTCTATTTTTGCGCTGTTGAGTATAGGACCAGCTTAAGCCGTTGACCGCACAGCTCACTAGAATGAAAGATTTACCTGTCCCTGACTTCGGCACCCTCCAATCATGGGAAGCCCGAGTCAACGCTGCTCGGCGGGCGTCAACAGGCGCCGTGCGTGTGGAGGATTTTTCCAAGTCCGTGCAGGTTCATGGGTTTGGGGCCGCGCCGGCATCCTGTGTAGGAGAGGTGAAGTTATGTTTGACTTTTGATGGAAGAATATTCTATCTGTGGCCGTATAATTGAAAACCTGTCGCCTCTAATGTGCAGGTTGAGGTCAGAATTTTGGGGGCGGACGAATGTGAAGAAGTCAACGTTGTGGATGTCAAGAAGTCAACTATAACTAAAATTGCACCTCCGTGGATGGCAAAGCAGCAAACGCGCGTTAGCCATGGAGAAGAAGCTGAGGCGAGCACCAGCTCGGCACTCGTTGAGAATGAAGGAGATGAGACGAAGGAAATATCAAGGAGCGTGCAGGTCAATGCAATGACTAGCACTACTTCTGATTCGGATATACTCAAAGACTTCCGTTGCGATTACAAAGGCTCTTTGATTTGGTTCTGCTAAACTGCGAATTCGGCCCCGGCAGGTTTTGCCATGAGTTGCCATTGAAATACTTGATCGTAACCATTGATTTTTTTTTTCATTCCAGGAGGAGTACGTCAAGGCATTTTACGAGGCTTACGCAAGAATGCAGATGGAGCAGGTTGCAGAGGTCAACGCCACGACCGCTCAACGAGAACTCGGCGGGAAGTCAAAGAGGGGGGAGCTTGAATTTGAAGAAGGTTCATCCTTTAGTTAGCCTCACCAACAAAAAATCTCCACTTTGCTCTTCTTATGGAAAAATCTTTTATTACAGATGTGGCTGAAGAGAACGAGGATGAAGAACTAGTCTGGGAGGAAGGTTAACTATTGTGTTTATCGAATACAGCGGCGAGCTTTGCTGCTCGGTGTGCCATGATCAGGTACCGTCCCATCCCGTGAACCTCCTCTCGGATGTCGTATTCCGGGCTTTAACTCCCGCGTCTTTTCTGGCGCCCGAGATTTTTTTTTCTCAAGTTCTTTCAGTTTCTCACAGAGCCAAAATTGAAGGCGATAGAGAAGGGGAGGCGGGCTCGGATCCGAACCGATAAATCCATTCAAGGGCTATCGATCGGTCTCAGAACTCCTTGCGAATTTACGACGAAGCGGTAAATGGCAAAGGGAGGAGATTATAAGTTCTGGGCGGCGTCGGGAAATGGAAGGTTTGGGGGTGAGATAGTCAATTCCTAATTTTGTTATCATGCCGAGTTAAATTTTGTCCGTGTTATGTATGTATTCTGCACGAAGTAGAATATCATTTCTCCGCGGACGCGAAGGGAGATTGAAATCCGGTTGATTGAAGCGGCCTGAGGCATTCAAGTCCAGGCTGTGTGCACTCTCCTCTTTATCGTCTCAAAATTTCCACTTTGTCCCAAGCCCTTCTGTTTCGCAGCACCCGGCGCACCGGAGGAAGGTTGAAGGCCTCGACGGCGAAGGCAACGGCGGCGGAAGCGATTACTGGAAAGATTTCCTTCGACTGCGGTTCGCTCTGTTCCTGAACGCAATCCTCGCTGAGCGTTGTGGGGTAATTAGTCCTATCCTCTTTCTGGAACGGACCGCGGAGAACGTAACCCTGGGCTTGGATCTTGGGCGTATTTTCTTGGGAGTTTCTTCGGATCCGGGGCATCTTTCTGCGCTGAAGAAAGGAAAGAAGATTGCCGGTGGTGCCCTCCCGTCTGGTATTGGGCGGGATTAAGATTTATTTTTCGGTCTGATTAGGGTTTGTGATGCCCTGCGGCGTATTTCATGCCTCCTGAGCCTCTGCCCTGGGATCGAAGGGACTTGATCTTCAGGGAAAAGAAGCATGACCGAGGGGCGTCATTCAGTGATGCCCTAGCGAGCGGCGGGAGCTCCTCCGCCTCTCGGTGGAGGGAAGCATGTCACTCTTCTCGGGATGTTGCGGCCCCGTCTATGCGCCGCTTGCAGTCAAGTATTCCTCTTTTCCTTCTTCCTTCTCATCTTTTATTTTCGTTTCCAGCTTCACCCGGATTGATTTTTTCGTCTCTCCTTTGTTCCTTCTTGGTTCTCTTGCAGATAACCATCGGCATAACGGTAGCGGCAGCGGATACCATGACCCTTCTGGCGAGGATCCGTGCACTAGGTCTGAAGAAAACGGGTTCCGTGGTTATCAGTCGGGGAGATATGGCGGTGGGGGTTACAGAAGCAACAATAATATGGAAGTGGGTGGGTTTTTCCGCCGCTCTACATGGGATTCTGGTGACCTAGCAGGCGGCGGGAGCTCGTCCGCCTCTCGGTGGAGGGAATCATGTCACTCTTCTCGAGATGTTGCAACCCCGCCCATGCGCCGCTTGCAATCAAGTATTTCCCTTTCCTTCTCCTTTCTCATCTTTTCTTTTTAATTTCAAATGCCATCCGGGGTTGATTTTCATCTTTCGTGATTCACTTGCAGATAACCATCGAAATAACGGGAGCGGCAGCGGATACCATGTCCCTTCTGGCGAAGATCCATGCACTAGGTCGGAAGATAATGGATTTCGGAGTTATCATGCAGGGAGATACGGCGGTGGGGGTTACAGAAGTAACAACAATAGAGAAGTTGATAGATTTTTCCGCCGCTCATCGTGGGATTCTGGTGACCTTTCCAGGCAGAATCATGAACCCGTAGCTTCTCAGGCGTCTGCGATTGATCCATTAGCTCATCCCTCGTCTCAAGGTCTTTCCGGCAGTGATAATGATGTTGATAGAGGCATGAGGACTGGCCAGAGACAAGACCGTGATATGGATCATTCATTAGGTTCGCTTTCATGGAAACCCTTGAAATGGAATCGATCCGGAAGTTTCTCATCGTCTTCTAAAACCCCAAAACCTGAGTCTGAAGAGAAAAAATTGGAAGTTGCAATACCCCCGGGGAAGGATACGCCTGTCGACTCTCCTGTTTCGTCACCACTGTCACCAGAGGACGGTATGTCTAGGAAGAAACAAAGACTTGGGTGGGGGCAGGGCCTGGCGAAGTATGAGAGAGCCAAGACTGAAGCAACTGATGAAGTTTGCGTGGGGCTTAATTCTAATTGTGATGACGCGAGTCCGAGGGTTCTGGCCCGTCTTGGAAGCACCTCTCCTGCCACTCCTGCGTCTTTAACTTGCAGTTCATTACACGGTTGGTAATTTTGCTGCTGCTTCTTATCCATATGATCCCTTTATTTTCATTTCTAACCTTGGATTTTTTAAATTGATGTGAAAGACGATCAATATTTAAGTTGCTTTGGCTTTTATTAGCTCTATATTTTTTGTGAAATTTATTGCCTGTCATGTTTTGAATTTAGGTTGGTTAGGCAGCCGTAAACTTTAACGAAATGTTTGTGGGTAATGTCATTTTAACAGTTGTCAGTTATTTGGGTGTTAGCTGAAGCTTATTTGGCGGATTCTTTCCCCCGTAATTTATTGATCGCTCTACACCATTTCCCACATTAGTATTGATTTTTAAATTTCATTCCCCCGTCATTGAAATTCACAGGATTACAAGAATGCGTTTGCCGGTTCTTTGGCACCCTTCATCATGATCCTGCTTTTCGCCGTCTTTATTTAAGTTGGACGTGCTCTACGATGAACTTCCACGGGAATATTTTCTCAACTGATTACAACTGTGATAAGTTTTAAATACCCGTGGAATATTTATCCGTCTTACTTTTTGGCTAAACACGCCGATAAATTCAGTATCTAAATACAGATATCCACCCTGTAATCGTTGTGATTGTGCGTGTTATGTGCAGACCTGAAACGTCCACAATCATTTCAAAAAGTTCGAATAATCTTAAGATATACTTTGCCATACCATTGCATCTTCTTTTCGACAACTTTCCTTACGACCATGACTTTTAATCTATATATCTTCTGATTAATGTCTTGATCTTTTTAACCGTGTTTAAGTTTGTGTAGTGAATTCTCCATCGGAATTTGCAGGATCGTTAACGAAAATCATCAGACTTTTCTCAGCCTTTACATAAGCATGCCATTGCATTCCCGCTTTTTTGTCTCCTGAAATAATTATTAATTTTGCCCTCTAGTTGGTGCTGTTTTCGAACCTTTTCTTCCCGTCACCGTCTCTTATTATGAATAATCTTCAGTCCGCTTCGCTTCTGTACCACATTTCAATACTCTATGAGCTAATGGCGACTATGATGTTTCAGCTTTCGTTTGACTTTTCGATCGCATCTCATCAAATTGGTTGTAATGGCAGGTGGTGATGAAAAAATGTTTTCAGAGGTGGCGAATAATGATGCCGCAAAGTATGTTGTAATGGTTTCTGGTGATGAATTTCGACTTCTCCTGGAGGAACTTTCCATCATCCCCGAATGCCTGGAGCTATATTCTTCCAACAGCTCATTTTCTTTATTTCCTTGCTCGCTGCTCCCGGAGGAGATTTGTGATGGCGACTCCGCTTGTCTGAGGCCAGCCGCCATGCGAAAATTGCTCTCAGTGAAAGACCAAGTCTTGAAGCAAATTGAGAAAACCGAGTCGGACATTGACTCCTTCGAGAATGAGTTGAAGAAGTTGAAGAGCGATATTATCGACGGTCAGGTCCTATCGACGTTGAAGCAGCCGGAAAATATTGAAAATGACACTGGTCGAGAATCTACACAGTTTTCTGCTGGTCTTTCACAATCTTTAGACGAGCAAATTGTTGCAAGCCCAAAAGTTAACGGCTCCTCGGTTGCGGCCTCGCCTGCAGAATCTAATTTTCGAGAATCGATTCCTATGGAGAAAGTACCTTCCAATCCAAACACGTCTGTTGAAGTCCTTGGCAGAAGCCGTTCTGCCATGCAAGATGCAGAGCTCACAGTTTCCCTGACCGCTTTGGAAAAGGGCGATGACGTTGATCTTGGGAAGTCGGAATCTACGGTTCCTGCAGTTGATTATGCAAAAGAATTTCAGAGCTTAACTACGTCCATCATAACTTCTAATCAAGAACAGGCGAAGAAAGCTGCTCTGGATGTCAGATATTCAGGCGATCCATCTGCGTGGCAGACATCAGTGTCGCACGATAACTTTTCAGACCAAGACAGAGAGCTGCTCATCAAGAAGAAGATCGGCGTCCGCAAGTGTAATATGAAGATTAAAGAGAAGGTCCTTGCTCTCAAGTACAAGGCCCTTCTGCATCTATGGAAGGAGGATCTGCAATCGACCCATTTCAAGAAACAAAGACCCAAAGCGCATCGGAAGATTGAACTCGGTCGATCATCCCAGCATGTCGTGCAGAAATGCCGTTCCCTTCTTCGCGCGCGGGATCATCCCGTTGGTAAGTTACGCCGGAGATTTTCCTGTCGAAATAAATCGTCAACTATATTGTTCTTTTTTTTAATATTTGAACTGTTATGGCAGGGGGTTCGCCAGCGCCGGAGATTATGGAGTTCGCCGGGAAGCTGTTGGCCGATTCGCAGGCCAGGATTCACCGAAACTATCTGAGGATGCCGGCGATGATTATAGACGAGGGAGAGCGGGCGCGTTCTAGATTCATCACAAACAACGGGTTGGTGGAGGATCCGGCGTTTGTGGAGAAGGAGAGGTCTCTGACCAATCCATGGACACCGGAAGAACGCAAGATCTTCATCGAGATGCTGGCTCTGTACGGTAAAGACTTCTCCAAGATACGCACTTTCCTTGACCACAAGACCACCGCCGACTGCGTCGAATTCTACTACAAGCACCACAAATCCGAAGATTTCGCCAAGGTCAGGAAGAGCCTGGGCCTGAGGAAGCCTTCTGCCGCCACCCGCGGCTTCCTCGTGACGACAACGTCAGTGGCGACGACCACGACGACCAGCAGCAAGAAGTGGAAGCGTGAAGTCAACGGCCTCTCTCAGTCAATGTCTCAGCGTCCGCGTCACGCGTGGGCCGAAGAAGAGGAGACTTGCGCCGCCGACGTGCTCGTCAGGATCATGGCAGTGGAGCGGAGGCTGCCGTCGGAGGTGTCGGAGACTGTGGAAGACAGCTCCTTGGACGACGGCAACGACGTCTTCTGCTCCGGCGATTGGACGGATGAGGAGAAGTCTCTGTTCGTGGCGGCCTTGGCATCCAACGGCCGAGATTTTGTCCAAGTGTCGCGCTGCGTGGGGTCGAGGTCCGCAGAGCAGTGCCGGGTTTTCTTCAGCAAGGCGAGGAAGTCGCTTGCCTTGGACGGTGTCCTCGGTCGGGCTTCTCTCTCAGAGGAGACGGCGTCGGCGACGTGTCAGACCGCGGCGTCGCCGGTGCGGACCGGCGACGTCAAGCTCTTCGGTCAAGTGTTGACCCGCCCCCGGTCGCCGGAGAATCCGAATGCGGCGTGCGGGTTGCCCGACCTGGCGGGATCCGTTAAGCAGGTCTCTCTGTCTAGAGAGGAGGAAACGTGGAGGTCTGGCGTTGGCCGGTGAAACCCCGGGATTGTATGTATTAATTAGTTTCGATCGATCCTCCGTTGTTGAAAGTTGTTCTTTTTTGGGGGTGGGGGATGGGGTTTGGTGGGGTGGTGCGGTCGCTGGGGTTGATCGGGCGGCGGGTGGCGCGGGCGGCAGGGGAATGGCGGCCGTCGGATCTCGCGCGGGTGCCGCCGGCGGTGGCTGGCGGGCGCGGCTTCTTCACTAGCTTGACGGATACTCGATTTCCAAAGAGGAGGCCGAGCCTCGGGCCTCGTAGGAAGCGTGCCAGTCTCCGCCCTCCAGGTGATTCTAGGGTTTATAGTGATCTGACTGTGTTCTTCGAGATCGGTTGTTTGTTCGAATCGTGGTGTCTCGTCTGGCATTCGTTTGTTTGGTTTTCGTTGGCTTGTTGTCGAATTTGGGAAGTGTGGGAGATCTCTTTGATTCGCTTGTTCTTGGCCGTTGATCAGGTCCGTATGCTTGGGTTCAGCATCCCGCCGGAGAGCCGGCGCCCAGCAGCCAGCCCAACGAAGGTAGTAAAACGGCCAGAGGGAGGAAGGCCAGGAAGCGCGTCCTAAAGGTCAAGACGTTTATACTGGTGAGTCTCTCTCTCGCTCAATCTCTGCGTCTCTACCTCTCAATCAATATATCTCAATGTCCGTCTCAATCGTTTCCTAGCTCTCTCAATTTTAATCTCTGTCAATTGTTCCCAATCTCTCAGAATCTGTCGAAATCTCTCTCTCCCTCTCTCAATCTCACTCTCTCAGTCACTCCCAATCTCTCTCCTTTCAATTTACAATTTCTCTCTCAGTATCTTGCTATCTCTTCCTTTTTTAAAAAGGTAATTCCCCCAATCTCTCTCTCTCTCTCAATATTTACCAATCTCTAACGATCTCTCCAACATCTATCTTTGTCAATCTATGGACCTCTCGCTCATTCTCTCATGCCCCTCTCGCATTATCTCTCACACACTCTACTTTCTCTCTCTCTTTCAATGTATCTGGATACAATATCATGGGGAATATTTTAATGGACGGCGTATGTTTGCACATAGTCGGAGAAGAAGAAACGTCAGGAGCAGTATGCAGAGTCCAAGAAGAAGAAGAGGATGGAGAAGATAGAGAGGAAGATGGCTGCCGTCGCCAGGGAAAAGGCATGGGCTCAGAGGCTGACAGAGCTTCAACAACTGGAGGCCGCCAAGAAGGCCGCCCCATTGGCTGGTTCTTGACACCCACCTTTGATCTGTACCCCATCTCCTCAGATGAGCCCGAAAATCCTTGAAACCTTGCCAGCTTTCTGATTTTCAGAATACTTTTCATACTTAAAACCCCTAGAGTATATCACATTCATTCAGTATTTAGATTTGCAGCTTCTTGCCAATTTTCAGATGTCAGGAAACAAATAACTCATCCTATCAATCCTTGCCAATTATCTTCCAAAATTCTACGGATAGCGGACAAATCACACTTCTCGTCACAAAATTTCACAGAATAAATCATATTAGTTCAGTTATTACTAATAGATGTAGATTTGCAGCTTCTTGCCAATTTTCAGACGTCAGATAACAAAGAACTCATCCCTTCATTCCTTCAATCCTTGTCAATTATCTATCAAAGTTCAAAGGATCGTGGGGAGATAATACTTCTTATCACGTAAATTGCCCAGAATAAATCATATTCATTCAGTAATTACATTTGCCCGGAAGAAGGGATCCAGGCTTCATGATCAATACAGAAAAATATGAATGCCCATGATCTTATGCTCCTTATTGGAGAGAGGGAATGCGTCAGGACTGGCGAGGCATTTGCGAGCCCTTCAAGAAATGCATGAAGAGTATCAAAGCTTCTTCCGGGCGGTGGAGAGGTACCTCGTGTCCGGCTCCGGTGATCGTCACAAAAGTTAAGCCTTTGTACACCTGACTCCATCCTCTCACCTGCAGCAACATGGGAACCATGGAAATGAAGACAGCGGCACAGTCCCCTGCAAAATAATAAGGATTAACTGTGGAAGGAGAGCACCCACCTTGCCCTTATTGTACCAAGGGTACCAGTCCACCAGACTTGGAAGCTTGAGAGCATCAATTGAGTATCTGGTGGCTGTCACTGGCACCACTGAGTCTGTATCCCCACTGCCAAGAGTTTTGGGTTCAGGGTTTAGGGTTTTGGGTTTACGAAGAAATTAAGAAGCTATTGGGACCTGAAAACCCAAATTCTTAGCCCAGCCATGATGAGCTCCTGGTAAATGGGTAGCATTGATCGTGGTGAGTCTGTCCAATAATTTCCGAGTGTATCGCTGTGCAGCAGAGGAAGAAGGATTTGGAACCCTTTCACAGCATAAGAGAGCACGAAGGTTCTATTATAGCGAGAAGAAATGCAGACCTGCAAGTCTCCCACTTATATCGCAAGCCCGTGACGTTGGCGTGGAGGGCTTCCTGCACTTCTGGCCTGTTGTAGTAAGCTGTAGCGTATCTCTCTGTGCAAGGATCATAGGCTCTATACATCCATGGCTGAAACCCACCACTCCATTAGTGGCAGCAAGAAGAAGAAGATTAAAAGGAAAAAAGTAGTAGAGGACGGGAATGAAGAAGATTAGAAAAGCTAGATGAAAGTAGAAGAGGTTGGATGAAGCAGGTTAGAAGAAGCTAGATGAAAGTATAAGAGGTTGGATGAAGCAGATTAGGAGCTAGCTGAAAGTAGAAGAATAATAATTGAAGAAGCTAGAAGAACTAGAGGAATAAAAAGAGTAGAATAAGGAGGAGGAGATGAACAAGAAAAGGATAAAAGAAAAATATCAAAAGAAGAGGAAAAGTAAAAGTCAAAGATTAAATATATAATACTATCATATCAAATGAAGGATGAGATTAAATGAAGAAGAATAATATTAGAAAAATTAGATGAAAGTAGCAGAGGTTAGATGACGAAGATGAGAAGAAGCTAGATGAAAGTTGAAGAATAATATCAGAAAAATCAAGAACTAGAAGAAGATTAGATGAGAAGAACCTAGATTAAGTTGGAAGAAAACAAAACGCCAGAAGAAGAACATTAGAAGATGCTAGGAGAAATTAGTAGAAGAAGAAGCCAGGAGAAACTAGAAAATTACAGAAAACAACAAGATCTCAAGATGCTGGGAAAAAATTTGTTAGCATAAGACGAAGCAGACGTGAAAAAAAGTTGAACAATAACATTAGAAGATAGAAGAACTAGAAGATTAGATGAGAAGACAAGCCCTGAAGAAGAACAATGGAAGATGGTAGAAGACATAAGTAGAAGAAGAAGCCAGGAGAAACTAGAACAGTAATAATATTATAATACTAGATTAATATAGAAAACTACGAGAAGAAGATCTGAAGAAACTAGAGGAAGAAGAAGGGAGTGCGGATTGTACGTAGTGGCCTCTGGATCGGCGCCTGAAAGTTGCAGTGACGTTGCAGGGAGGCGTGAAGATGCTGTAAGGATCGATGTTCCCCTGCTCGGCAGCGGCAAGATCCAGAAGGCGGAGGCAGGCCTCTGACGGATGCTCAGACGACTCGAAGGTGCAGGCGATGCGTAGATTGTGATAAGTGCTGTCCGAAATCAGCCCGTGAGTCCACCAGTACTCGAATGTCCCCACATAATCGTGGAAATCGTCCGTCACCGCGTTCCCCACCTGCGAATTCCCTCCGTCAGTGGCGCCGCCGGAGCTCGGCCATGTCTAGGGTTTCGGCAATCACCATGAATCCCTTCAAATTGATGCTCGGATCCTTCACCCCTTTGTTCGCCCTGTAGATCAATTGCGACAGCTGCGGAACGTAGTGCCCTGAATTCGACGCAGCAGATCAGGCATCAGATCGAGTTCTTCGAATTCTGGCTAGGGTTTGTGAGGTCGCTCACCGGCGTAGCTCTCGCCGGCGATGAAGAAGTCGCGGCGCTTGAACTGCGGGAATCTCTCGAACCAGCGGAGAAGGAATTGGTACCCGTCGGCGGCTGTGCGCTGGTCTCCGGCGGTGTACAGGTCGGAGGAGGTGTTCGAGTAGGAGAAGCCCACCCCGGCCGGGTACTCCACGAACAGCAAGTTCGCCTCTGCAACAATTCACGATGAAGATGATCGTACCCGGCACCGTGTTTTTTGCTATGGCCCTCACGACAACAAGTACTACATTGCTGTCTTGTCCATGGCATTTGTCGTGTCACGAGGTTTGAACCTCTGGTTGGTCATATCCGGCACCGTGTTTCTTGCCATGGGCCGTGCGAACGACGTAGACAAAATCATGGGCGACGAAGATTTGTGATGAAGAGGGACCTCCATCGGTCATGGGCCCATTAGCACCAATCTCTGGTCAGTCCATTCCATTGGATGTGCGACGAGGCATGATCCCTACATCAGTCATGGGTTGATCAGCATGAACCTCTGGTTGGTCGTACCAGACACCGTGTTTCTTGCCATGGACAATGATGACAACGAAGGTAAAATCTGTTTCCCATCCCGTCCATGCCATCTGTCATGTGACGAGGCTTGAGACTATGTCATTCATCTGTCTACGAGCATAATCCTCTAGTCGGTTGTCCCCAGCACTGTTTTTCTTGCCATGGTCTGTGACGGCCACGAAGATGAAATCACCGTCCCATCCAGTCCACACCATTTGGCGTGTAATGAGGCAGTAACCCCCCCTCATATGTGGGTTACCTAGCATCGTGTTTCTTGCCATGTCCCATGAAATCCTCATCCTTCTCATGAGTTCATGCCATCTGACATGAGACTAGGCATGACCCTCTGGTTGGCAGTTAGGGAACGTCACATCTGGGACGTGATGCCCCAGACGTGACGGACGGTGACATGACGAAAGTTTCATCACATCACCGTCCCGTCATCACACGTCCGAGGATTTTGAAAAAATCCAGCACGTCCACATCACCGTCATGGTTTGCGGCATCCTCGTCATGTCCCCATCAGCGGGCGGTGTCACCGTCACGTGTGACGGGAGAAACAACCATGAGGAGGAGAGAGAATTAGAGGGGCATGTCTCCATTTGTCTTTGGTCGGCAACCTCTGGCATGCGAATCCATGCAGGGACTTTTCTGTGAAATGTTAAGAAATCGAGCTTACGAAATCTCAGCCCTCTAAAAGCTTAAATCTAACGATTTTAAAGCTTTTTTAGGTCATTTTTAGAAATCCATCAAGGCCGTTGTCATCCATGACGGCCGTTCCATCACGTCACTCCTCCTAGGCCCTCCATCACCGTCACGTCTCACGCCCAGTTCATCATTCGTAACCGACCCCATCACAAGCCCCTAAAATCATCACCGTCACCATCACGTCATCCGTCATGTTGCTGTCACCATGACGTGTGACCTGACGGATGACGACTGCCGTTCCCTTTGAGAATGGCCGTACCCAGCACCGTGTTTTTTGAGAGAGAGATGGGGGGCTAACCGCGGTTCCAGGCGAAGGGGTTGAGGAAGAGGCCGAGGCCGTCGGATCGGATCCGAAAGGGTCCGATCTCCTCCGAGGCGCCGTAGGCGATGGAGGAGCAGCCAGGCCCGCCGTTGAGCCAGAGGACCAGCGGCGCCGTCGCGCTCGCCGGCGACTCCACCAGCCAGTAGAAGAGCGCGCGGCCGGCCTTGTCGTCAACCGCCACGTAGCCGGAGTACTGATCGAATCCGACGGCGGACGGCTGCCCGGGCAGCGCGGCGATCCGATCCCGACCCTGATCGGACTCCGCCGCCGCAACGACCCAGATCGCCGCCAGGAAGACGGCGGAGCAGCAGATCGCCGCCTCGCGTCTCCCCATCTCCGCGGCGGCCGATCGATCCTCTTCTGCGGGTTTTATCAATCTTTTTTCTCTGTGGGGACAAGCCGGGTTAAGAAATCTCTACCATTGATGGCGCTGATTGAAGAGCGGGTCCAGTTCTGTGAAGAGGACAAGCCGTCGCCGATCCCCACCGAGAGAGAAGAGATTAACTGAGCTTGCTACGATCTTCCCTGAGAAAACGACGACCACCCAGTCAGCGGTGGATTATTCCGCCGTTAATGGAGTGAAAGCTTCATGCTTTCTCTGAACCCGGGTTGATTCCAAGGAACCGTCCAAGATAGATCTGGTGGGTTTGTGGAACTGCAAGTGTCGTACTGGGTTCAGGTGAAGAGATAAGAGAGGTAACTTCAAAGGTCAAACCTTTCATCTCTCATGTGTAGCTGCGGCCTCTTCACCAAACAGCTTGGACTGAAATGCGCCCCCCCCCCCCAATTGAAAACTTTCATGCGTCATTAAAACATTATATTTGGAATAAAAAACATGAGACCCAGCATCTCTCACAAGCTTGGATGTAAATATCAAGGAAAAATAAGACTCATGTGATACTTGTATTATTCTTATTAAATAGGTGTTATCCCTATCTATGATAGCTACCTTCATTCTGCCGCTACCTCTAATGCTATATGTATCCCTTATCATCATCTTAAATTCATCTGATAGAGAAAGCTATCTCCCTAAGATTTGCTCCCTGTGGAGACAACGTTTGCTCATCGCTAACTAGTCAAATTATTCATGAGTGAAGGTGTTTATAAATTTTATTGATTCAATTCAAATTTGCAATGACATAATTGTATCCTAATTTTAAGTCCTGGAATAGCATTTAGGATGAAGAAATTGTAAGTAAAATCAAAAGATTTTGCTTTATAGTTCTAGGTTTAAATTATTTTCAGGTATGTTGAAATCAAAATGGAGATAGATCTTTCACTGTAACTAAAGTGGATGGAAGTGGATCTGTGATGATTATGAACCCCAAAATACGTTGGAATTTCATAGTTAATGGGAAATAGATGAAGCCTTAACTAGAAGCTTCAGCACTTCTTGATCATATTTCGATTTGCCTAGAAAAACCTATTGAATGAGACAAAAAGAATTCATTATATTTTTTAGTTTAGAAGTTTTCTCCTTTCTAGTATTTTCCTCTACTTTTCTCGATGTCCTTTGTTTCTTTTTTCAGATAATTTAATTAAAAAGGCACGGGTTTCACTGGGGAGCCAATTAAAAGTTAGAACAAAGATCATTGAAGAAGAAGAATATTACCCCTTAGTCTTCATAGCTAACGTATCTTATTCTTTTGGACCATATTTATAGTTGGGTTAGAGAGCACATATGCTATTATTTTAAAGAACTCTAGTCATGCATTTAATCCAAAAAATTATAGACATGAGAGTGAGTGAATGTAGTATAGGAACACCTCCACCTCATTTCATGAATAACCAATCCTGCTTTGAGGCCTAATTACTGCATTTAATGGAATTTTAGAGTCTGTAATGCGATACCCGAGCACAAAATCCCCTTTTCTTGATCCACAACAAGCATGTCTTCAAAAACTCACCTCACACCATCACCCTGCGTCGTTATCCTCTATAGGATCTCATCCTTTGCGATATCAATGTAATATTTTTTCTTACCATCCTCATTTTGCACTCTTTAGCATCACACCCTCATTCTCAGCGTGAAAATTAAATGTTAGGATGAAGGAAAATGTGAACAGGTGATGATACGATGAGATGAGAACTTATAGGAAATTATAATAAGAAGAATCTGTGATGTCAGACGTCGTCAATGGCGTCGTCCGACGGAGAAATTCCCTAACGGAATGTAACTATGTGAAGACGTGAACCCTAGGCACATGTACGTGCAGGGCCCAACTCATGGGGGTTCGTCGAGCCCCGGACGCGGGTGGACATCCCATGGTAGTGACAGTGATCTTCTGACCCTCGTACGGCGACTACGGCGTCGAACGGAATAATTCTGTTGGCGCTCACACATAACGAACGGGCTCAACCCGTACTTGGGAATTTGCTCAAATCTTAGTTTTCTCGATATAATCTCTCACCTATAGTATACCAAGTGCGGTGATGGAGTGGTACCTAAGATGGGCACGTGGTAGCTTGATAAACGGCTGTAGTGCTGCGCTGGAGCAAAAGCCAGAGTTGAGGCAAGGAAGAAAAAGATGTGAGGCGGTGTGTAGGGGAAAGTTGGCTCAAGTGATTGATCGAGTCCAGCGAGCACGACCCAATGGGATTCGGCGCGACGGAGTTAGACGATGGACGCGAGAAGTAATAAGTGACAGGACCACCTCAGAGAAGCGGCCAACTTCGAGGTTTAGAAGGCATACCACCAAGCAGGAAGTGGGTGGTGGTGTGACGAGTCCGGTCATGGTGCAGGTGCCGACGGAGACAACAGGGACACCGATGGTGGCAACGTCCACGGTGAGGCCAAGCGACGACCAGGCATTCGGGCCTAATGTGACGAACATGATGGGTATTGGCGTCACTAGGTGGATGGCTCGGGTCCCGTGGGAAGGCTCCGTGGCGGGAGGCATCGACATCCCTGGCTGTGCACAGTCGGGCACAAAGAAACCCAACGACAACACCCCCTGGTTGGTCTGTCGCGTTGACCATCACAGAGGGCCACTGGCTCCCGTTTGAGGAAGGACGACCAAGCGTGTGTTGTGGATGATGGTGACCACGGCTATTAGTCGATTGGCCAGTGGATGAGGCAGACAACACCGGGTGGCTGGTCGGCTGATATCCAGTTGGTGTTAGTGTTTGCATTGTTGTGGGGTCAACCTCTGACGACTGCTGCGGGTCGTCTACCCGACGAAAGGGTAGTGCAAAACCCGATGACACGTTTTGGGGAACCGCCAGGGAAATATGACCTTTGCAGAGGTGGACTGGTGTACCCGGTGCTCGTGATTGTGCAAAGCACCTTGTCGACACGAGGTCGAGGGCGTTGTCGATGACTAGCAGTGCACGATCGTTCACAAGTGAATGATGATGGCTGATGGCGGCATAGGCGTGGGCGGTGGTGGCCGATGGCATTCGTCCCCTTCTTCCCTGTCTTCTTCTCTTCTCCTCTCTCTCTCTCTCTCCTTCTTCCTTATTCTCTTCCTCTCCCTTCTCCTTCCCTCTCTTCTTCTTGGTGAGACCTGGATGATGGTATCTGCCAAAACAAAAACTCCAGATATGCATCTAATTGGTGCCCATCACGACCTTATATAGGGCCATGATGGGCCCTAATAAAGGGTCCATTATGGGGCCCTTATGATTTGGGGGCCCATTTTAAAACAAACAAAATAAAAATACAATTTTTAGGAAACACTTGACACATGAAATTACATAAAACGACTCAAAAAGGACATGGTACACGACAGGATGGGTACGGACATGATGAGAACAAACACAAGAATATGGTAAAATCATTCGAACGAGCACTAACTGACGAAGATCAAAATACGAAGATTATGGACGTGCTTTACCCGGGGTACTTGAACACGGGTGTCTTCACTGACGCCTTGGCGTGCCAATGGGGCTGGATGCGGACCGGCGGGGGTATCGATGACAACGATGGTGGCTCCGAAGACATCTCCAGAGGGTCAATCTGGTGTGCTCCATCAATCTGATTTAGGGTTTAATAAAAGATAGGAGGATTCTAAGGTGAGATGGGATAGAGATGATGGTATGAGATGTGGCAAAGAAGGTTGTGGAAGTAGGAATGGATTGATGAATGAGGTGAAGATTGTAGTTTACATTTTCTTAGATAAAGAGGGAGGGGAACACATGATAAGATCGTAACAACATAGGCGATAGATGAAAAGGATTATAGATGATGATAAATGATGATGGATGATAATGAATAGTGATGATGAGTATGATCTACCTAAATAAATGTGTTGAAAAATGATCAATGTAAGGCAGAAGATGAACCTTAGATCACTATGTTTTACCGAGATCAGATCATCTTCCTGATACGGATCAACCTCCCCACTTCTCCAAGTACTCAAGACATCAAGAAGACTCTTAATGGCCCTAAAAAAATTCACTTTCTTTCAATCTGCCCCTATAGGAGGAAGCGAGCTTAAAGATGTTTTTGACAAATATTGGGGGATCAATTAATATATCCAACTATATGGATTGATAGAGGAGAAAGATAAACTATCCTCAAAATTTCAGCCTGATTGGAGTTTTGGATTGCTAGAAATTGAGCCCTGGAGTTGGACAATGTTTAGCCGTTGATTTAGTCCAAAATTTTTTCTCCTTGTTCTTTTAAGTGTCATTATGCCATTTTTCAGCATTTTATCTCATCATAGCATTAAATGCAATCACTGGCTTGGGCTTTTTGTCATCGATGGCTCTCCTCCTCCCAAGTGTCACATCCTTTAAAAAACAGAATAAGAGTATAAAAGTATTTTATTATCATTAAATTATTCATACAATAAAATCAATACGCATGTGACATGACACCACGTCAGCACGCACCATGTCAGCACATGTATCCAAAAAATTAATTGAAACAGGACACATACGCCTCACGTGTCCCATTACACTCAGGCACATTAGTTTTGTTGACTAGTAAAATAGGAAATATTTTTTTTAATTCATGTTGCCTTGGTCTCCGCATCGCATTTTTTTGGAAAAAATAGTTTCGTTCTTTTTATTGGGTCATGTCACCTAGGCAATTAAAAAAAATGTAAAAGAGAACGTTACCATTAAAGGCCAATTTGCGTTCAAAAATTGATGACACAAGGCACAACGGAAATTAAAACCTGAACATTGCTTAAAATTTACATAAAATTAAATATAACCCAGAAAATAAATGAATAAATGAACATTTTGACTTAGAAAAGCCCTAGATTATGAATATAATGTAGAAAAATTCAAGGAAAGTTATACTGTGACTAAAAAAATTAGTTTCTTTCAGAATTTGTGGTTAGAAAAGTCCCTAAAATACTTAAAATTTTACAAAACTCAAAAATCATTCAAAAAATGGACTAAAATAAATATATAAATATAGTATTTTTTACGTATAAACATTTTATGTTATCAGTTTGTGCATATAAGAGCTTCATATGCTTCATTCTGATTTCATGTAATTTTTAAAAAAAATTCATGTATTATCTTGATTGTTTAATATGACGATATTTAATTGTAGATATCATAGAAGATGTTTTACTCTTGAGTTCTAAAAGTAAATACTATGGCTTGCTAGAAAAAAATTTAAAAATGAGTTACATGAAATGAATTTGACGGGCTTTTAAATATGTTCATAAACCTTCGTCCAAAAATTTAAGCATCAGGGCTTACCCCTTTCTGGAAGATATTATTTATTTCCTTGTAATAAAGCTGTACATTGTTAGTGACAAAGCTCTCCACTTTAATATCAGTTTAATAGCTTCTGTGGGCAGAAACATTCCTGAAAACACTTCAAATTTACTAAAGCCTATGATAATTTGGGAAACATCCCATGATATCAATTCCCCATTATTCAAATTTAAATATGTTTGAAAATGTAGGCATTTAAAATAAAAATAATTAATACATTCAATCAAACTGGGATGTAAATGCCATCAATCTAAAATCTAAATTTTCTTTTCCTTTGAAACATGTCTGCTTATATGGTAGAAAAATTATATTTTCTCCCAAAATTGTAAGGGTTGTCAACGATGAATTTCTTCTTGTCATCGATGAATTTCTTCCTCTTGGGTGTCCAATTTTTAGGCAACTTATCTATCTGCAGGAAATTTCCAATGTAAACATAATATGAAATTTTTTTGCCCTGAATGTTTAGAAAATGCTTGTCAAGAAATGGATCTCCAGTAGGGTAATATCTGCCACATTAATTTTATTCAAATGATCATAAAAATATTATCAAATAGTTTCTTATCTATATTTTTATGTAAGGCTCCGATAATATTTAGATCCACTAGATATTCTTTGCTTAGCCTCCTTTTCAAGTAAAAATTTGAAACAGTTTGCTCGGAAATAAACTACTACTTTACCAGTAAGAAAATAGCCAAAATTCTGCTGCTACTAATTCCTTTTCTGATGTATAGTAACTAACATGACAGTATTATCAGGCCTTGTTATGATAGCAGATGGCCACATGCTTTCTATACTTTCTCCCTAGATTGCTCTATAAGTTTGGATGTTATACACATTAGTTCAAAGGGTATGCTCCAATTTGAAGCTTGGATTTCAGAACCTATAAGACTTTAAACAATAAAAATATAAACATATAATGACTTAAGAAAATTTAGGTAATGATAACTAGAGATTTTTGTCCCAGGGAATAGGGAGCAGTAATTAAATATTTGATTCGTTTAAATAGTGATCAATATGATGAGGGAAGATACATCTAACATAGGGGGTCGAGTGACAGGAAAATGTAAGGTTTGACGGTAATAATATTAATAAATTAGGATCATTAAAATATATAGTAATAACTAATATATTAGAAATACAAGTTAGAGCAAGAAGGGAGTGATAATAATAAGATAAAAAGGGGAGTAGATGGTAGAGATGATTCATGCAAGGGGATGACTGTAATATGACAAGATACGGTAATGTGAAAGTCATAATACATGTTTGATATGTATAAAGACGTGATGTAATGGTGCAACATGACACTGAAAAGAACCAGTGCATAGTGAGGATACTAACTGATAACATGCAAATAAGAGCTGATAAACTGTTAATTTCATCATATTTTTGGGCTTTTAATACTTAAAAAACATTAAATTTTATTGCATGTTATCATGATTTTAGGTTAAAAGAAGAATTTCCTTAAATTTCAAATTAAATAATACGTTTGATAAATAATTAGGTCAATATATAAATTTTAAACGTTTTTAAAATGAATTTTAAAAGAAACCAAATGTTTAATTGACCATTTCTATATATAAAAGGAAATTAAAAAACAAAAAGGGTTTTAGAAATTAATAAAACCTTTTTTTCGCATTAATAAACATTTCCTATGATTTATTCCAGTTGTTTTTTAATTAAAAATGTTTTTTTAATTTAAACTAGCCCTTATTGGGCCAGTTTTGGCGCTCGCCGGGTTGTTACATGGCGCAGGGCATACGAGACTACCGCTTACCAATCAGCCTGCGCTTGGTACCTTCGGTGGGTGACACGCACGTACACAGTGCCGTGCGCATCGCGCACCACACGCAGCCACACGATGACAAATCGCGTGCAGCTTAACTTGCTGCGTGCGACGCAGCGAGTTAAGCTCATGTACAGCACTGCGTGTAGGTTCGTCCGTGCAAATCGTGCGCATGTAGTGCGGTGCGTACAAAAGATGGGCTGTACACGGCACCGTATTGACCAATCACATCGCGTTGTACTCCATGCATACAACGTGAAGAAAATAAAAAAAACAGAATCGGAAGAACTTGTTCTTCCGATTTCGCGACAATAAAATGGAAAAATGAAAAATTAAGGACTGTTTTCATGATCTGGAAGTGAGAGGAGAAGTGCCCGAGCTCCCTCTCTGACTCAAGAGCAACCTAGAGTGCATGTGGAGCTCAATTGGGACAGAATTTTTGATGATCCGGCGCTGCAATTTGCCCCAAAATCAAGCATAAATTCATGGGAAATTGAACAGCTCATTGCGCGGAAATCTTCCTAATCAACTTGAAGTCATTCCTGGTACTTCTTGGGTTATTCTGAAGCAATTAACTCTTGAATTCGTACTCAATTTCAGCAATTTTATAGCTCGTTTATGTTAGCTTTTTTTTCATAAATTCCAATTTTATTTCTGTTAATTCTTGAATTTCTATTATTTTCAAATCATTTTAGCTTTAGTCATTCTAGTTAAATAGCTTTGAATCAAAATTGATCATTAGTCCATTTGTATTTGAGTTCAATTACCTTAATTGACAAATCGTGTTCACGATTTGCCAATTTATAGTAGCTTTAAATCTCTTTTTTAAAAAGAGACTATGAGTGCAATCCGTTGAATTAGGACTCACCATGTTGGGAAATTCTTAGTGTGGCATTCTACATAGGAGTTAAGCTAAATTTTTCATCCACTGTATCAGCTTACTTCATCTCGAGTCAACAAATTGTAGTCACGATTTGTGAGCTAGGGGGCATATTTGAAAATTTGACATCAATTGGGGTAGAACTGCAAAACTCTGTAAATCAATTTATAGGATTCCTAATCCGTGAGAATAGTGACCAGATTCTGTAAAATAATTCCACTCAATCAATTTGAATCTTCTAAGATTTCATCAACTAAATCCTATCAATTTCACTATCAATTTTAATTGGAATTGACTAAAACATATCAATTTCTCTAAATCTAATTAGTTGGCAATTCTGAGGTTACTTAGTAATTCTTACCAAAAATTGTTAACTAATCATAGGTCGGAAGCTTGATGATAGAAGAATTTAGAAAATTAATTTTCGTAAATTGTTATGTTTTGAGCTAAAAAATTATAAGGTTGAATATAACTTACAAGCATAATTTTCATTTGGGTAAAAAGGATATCATCTTAACAAAAATTTGAATTTAAATCCTACGTTGCTAAAAAGTGAATTTTCCCTATTGCCTCCCTTGGGTTCGACCCCTTACTTAAAACACTAAGGGATAAATAAAATTTACTGATTAAGTTCAGAAAACCCTTAAAATAATGACACATATAAACACATATTTTTGAACTTATCACCAACCAAATTCTTATGTTCTGCTAGGATCACTACAATTACAAGTGCAGGTAGGATCCCCCTCTTCTCTGTTGCCTCTTCTCACAAATGTATTACACCAAGGACGAGCTTCATAGATCTCATAAACTCATTCTTTTCAATCAGCCTACTCATGTATGAAGCAAGTTTAAGGATGATTTTTACAAAGATCCATGCTTCAATTTATAAACCATAGGGTGTGATTGATAACATGGTAAATGCATGTGTATTTACATAAATTTTAGATGTTTTTGATATTATTAATTTTAATTTATCATGTTATTATTTGAATTAAATAAGTATTTATGCACTAGCTATAAATTCCAATTTTGCACATTATGATTATTTTTTAACTAACTTCCTTGACTTCTTTGAGGTCAAGCAGTTTAATAACTGATGAGTATTCTGCGAATAAAATGTGCAGAAATTTACTAGAATGAGAAGATAAAACTATTAAGGAGTTGGAGAACTTTTGGGACCTTAGTGATCATCAAAATGGGCTGAAATGATGAAATGCCGTTGTGGGCTTCTAAATGAGAAATCAGAGGGGGTTGGGCCACAACCTGACCTACCTATTGGGCCTTCAAACACCTTAAAAATTAAAGAATCTGGAAATTACAAGGCAAAGCTCTCAACTAACGGAGAAAAAGAGGCAAAATGGCAAGAAAAGAGAATATAAAATGCCCAAAGGTGTAACTTAGTAATTCTTGAAATGTATAACTAATATTTTTCTTTCTCATTTTCCCTCATTTTGGACGTGCTCCAACAAGTGGCTGGCCAGCAGGACAAGGCATATTTCAGAATCCAGGTTGCTCAACCTGCTTGATGCATGTTTATTGAAGTTTTCACTTTTTTTTATTGGCAAAATACATGGTGCTAGGTATGTCCAACCCAATGGTTGTGCCCGTAGACTGATCTAGCCATGCCATAGATGCCACCCATGGGGATTTTATATATGAAGTGGATTGTTTAATAGTGTTTATAGGCGTGGAGCGAGCATAACTATCCCAATTACACTCGGATCCTACTCGTCCATGCCATGTGCAGGAAAATAAAAAGGTACAAGAGTGATACCTGGCAGGTGCTTGGAGAAGGGCACTCGTGTCAATGACTCACTAGGTCCCCCCATAGCGGTGATGATGCATGGAGAGTGTGGAGCTCTCCTCGCCGTCAACAGGTGGCATCGTTGAGGCGCCTGGCAGGACATCAATCAGGCAAGAGGGCGAGCGCTCCCACCTCTAGTGCTCCATGTAATATGCCAGTCGCGTGGTCCATCCTTTGACATATTGCGACGCGTGCGAAGAGCCAAAAAGCTGAGGAGCTTAACTCGGTGGCAACCACGAGATGCCTAAGGGAGTTCCTGCCAGGAGGAGTAAAGAGTAGAGGGGCTTGAGTGAGTACCGCATGGTTGGCAAGGGCATATGCAGTCTGGTTGCCCTTGCGCAATTGTTGTCGAATGCTAATCAAGTAGGGGTGCTACCCTACTTGCAACAACCACCACTAGGAGCAGGTACCTACACGGAGCATGTTTACTAACACTCGTGAATTCGATTCTACGACAACATTGTGTAGGTTTCGCGCCTCATAAAGGAGCAAACCATCACGAATCGCCATAGCCTTGGCTGTTGTGTTAGTTTGGATATCATAAAATGATGAAAGGGCGAAGAGAATATTCCTTGTGTGATTGCGAAGGATACTAACCCCTCCTGATAGTCCCAGGTTCCCTTTGGCTGCACCATCCACATTCAACTTGAGGATGCCAATTGGCGGTGGGTGCCAATGGACAAGTTGTAGCCGAATTGTGAAGGGTGCGAGGGTCATAGATATGCCCCAAGTGCGAAGAAGATTACATGTGAGGGCTGAGTTACAGGCGAGGGACGAGATAAGATGGTGAGTGTGTTGTATCCCCTGTTGGACTCGTCGCATGATATCCAGTGCTCGCATGGGGTCCCTTCAAAATGACAAGAATTTTGCCCTTTCTAGATCTCCTATAGTAAGCTATGGCGACGAGAAGGAATGGGATCCACTTAAAGCGTGGCGGCGAGAGAAAAATCTTGCCAAAATACTCTAACAGTGTTAGAGTAAAAGGGGTACGTAGTTATGGGCGCTAATGATGTGTAATGTTTTGCCAATAGTCTACGACTGTCTCTATATGGAAGAAAATATGCTCCATAGTCTCATCCTAGGGAGAGGCGGGACAACACTGGCAACGCGAACTGAGGGAGTGACCAATACCAGTTACCTGATCATTAGTGGGTAGGCCACAATGCATGAGTCCCTAAAGGAAGAAGGAGAGTCGAGTGATGATTGCCGGATGCCAGGTGTGGCAACCCCAGTGTTGGATGGGGGATTTTTTTGTGGAAATGCTCCCATGAGGATCTACAGGAGAAGGACCCATCGAAGGTAAGCATCCAAATAGGACGGTGAAGTGGTCCCGCTGAGAGTACTCTAGACCTGGGATAACATGTTTAAGGGGAGGCCATGTTGTTCCCAAAAGAGGTGTGTGTTGCCTGTGTATCATACCAAGTACTAATCGCACCTGACCGACATGCCAACAAGGGACATTGGCTATCTCTAGGCAATGGCTTTGCCAAGCCTGCCATCTGCCGGTGCCGTAGATGTCCATCCTTGTGAATATTCAGTATATTGTTGGATAATCTGAGAGTGCTTTATGGTGGTGGATAGACTGACCATAAAGCTGCTCTTCGAGGCATTGTGATGGCGGATGTCGACGATGTCATCATCCAGACGGGTATCAAGATTATGCTCTGATACCAAGATGATGCCGGACGTCATCAACGGTGTCATCCAACTAATAATTCCCTAACAAAAATGTAACTACGTGAGTGCAAATGATCTAGGTGGAGTGTACGTGCAGGTTTGACTTGTGGGAATTTGTCGAGTTCCAAGCTCTAGGGCGGGCGACCGATGACGATGACGGTGTTCTTCTGACCCTTGTCAGAGCAACGATGATAACTAGGGCACGGAATGGAATTATTTAGTAGGGCCTCGCACATAACGGACGGGCTCGGCCCGTGCCTCAGGAAACACTCAGTTCGTAGTCTTCTGAAGTAGACTCTAACTTATTCTAACCCGAGCGCGGTGGAGTGCAGTCAAAAATATGCTAGAAGACGTAATATAGCTGACAAGCAAGGGAACAACGTACCTCTTTGGTTGCGGTACTCGTAATCGGTGCCTTCATCTACGGTGCACGGAGCCGTGTGAACAGGAGCGACGGAGTTGTGCCAGAGGTGGGCATGGTGTAGTTCGTCAGGCGATGGCGGTTCAGCGCTGGGGCGATAGTTGGAGCGAAGGCAAGGATGGAGAAGAGAGTTAGAAGCGGGGCACAACATCATGAACAATCTGACCTCGACTTGGTGGGTTTGATTCGTCGGAGTGAGTCGGTGCGGCGGCTGTGGGGAAGACAATGTTCGTAGTATGGAGTGCGGCCGAGGTGCTCAGCGATGAGTCTAAACGAGTGCAACAAGGGTGAGCATCACGGCTCCCTAAGGTGATCCAGCACTAGCGCCACACAAAGGTTTATGCCCGTAGATTGTTCTTGCAGATTTTGGGCAGCACGATCCCGTCGGGATGCTAACCACAACCATTCAAAGACCCAGCAGCGCGTTGGTTGATCCTTGAGTGATTCACATACCTAGACCTGAGAAACGGAGATACACAAGCACGTGCAACAATGACAGGATTACAGTGGAGGGCCATAGACTGAGACAGGGTGCAAACTTTTGGAGTCAACCAGATTGCCACCATAGTATGGACTCGATGCATGCGGGCATGCGAGGTAAGAGTACACGTGATAACCCGCGGTGGGCAGAATGCTTCCCGAAGTAGCAATGACCAATCAGCAAAGCGAGTTGCAAAGGGACCTGCTCGATTCCTTTCGTACTCAATCCATATACGAGCGCCGTTAACGCGAGACCAATCGGTCGAGGAGGGGGGGTTCCACGGCATGGGAATCAACCACAGGACCATGGACAGCTGGTCAATAGTGGCACGAGGATTCGCCTCTTTTCCTACTTGCGGTGCACTAGATTTTCAAACGCGTTGAGAGACGGGACCTTCTTGAGACCAACCCAGAACGTGTGGTCAATGATTCAAACTCCAACCTAGGTCGAACGTGTGATCCTCCGGTCGAGTGCAATAGCGAGGTACATGACCCGCTGTAGTCCTCCCTTCCCTTCTTTCTTCTTCTTCTTCTTTCTCTTGGTGAGAATTGGACGTGGAATAACTGCCAAAAAAGGAAATCTAGATTTGAGTAGAATGTGTCCATCATGGCCTTATATAAGGCCATGATGGACCCATTACACAGTTCACATAAGGGGCCCAATTAGGGACCCCTTTTACAACATTTAAAATGAAAGAAAAACATAGGAGAAATCTTAAAATGATTCCAAATAAAACAACGGATAAAATGTGATGATACGCACACGTCACGACGAGTACGGTGAACTCGTAGTGACAAACATCAAACATGAAATTGGACAAACGAAAACAGATAATTAAAATGTGAACACATGCACAGACATGCTTTACCCCGAGTTTTTAAACCTGGGTGTCTTCACGGATGCTTTGGCATGCTAGTTGGGCTGGACACAAACCGGCGGTGATACTGATGATGACGAGGATGGTTCTGATGATGTTTAACCGATGTCGTTTGGGTGTACTCCATCACATTGACGAGCTGGCCAGAAGCCCAATTGTACGTAGTGAGGACACTCACAAGTTCCATATAGATTTTTTAGATCCATTGAGCAAAAGGATGGCATCATCTGTAAATAGAGAGTGCGAGAGGATCGAGCATCCCCTTTTCATGAAATATGGTTGGATGAGGCCACGGGCAATTACTTGTGTGAGCGATTGGCTGAAGACCTCCTCCATCGATATCAAAAGGATGGTTGATATGGGATCACCTTGCCGTAAACCTCTCGTGGCCGTGAAGAAGCTAGTGGAGTTTTTGTCCGTCAAGAGAGAGAAATAATTATGTCTAATGCATGTATCCACTAGAGCGATGTATGCATCGGTAAATCCAAAGTGACGTAACACTTTGGTAAGGAGATTCCACTCAACTCAATCAAAGGCCTTCTCCATGTCAAGTTTGATGATGACGTTCGAGCCCGGAATATGAGTATCTAGTGATTGGGCTAACTCATGAACGAACATGATATTGTCCTGGATTTGTCAACCCTTGACAAAATCACATTATTCAAACAAGATGAGTCTTCCAAGGAAGGTCCCTAGTCTATTTGTAATGATCTTGGATGCAACTTTATAGCAGACATTATAAAGACTAATTGGCCAAAAATATTTAAACAAAGCTAGAGTGTACACTTTAGGGATAAGCACTAAGAAAGTGGATTTCCAACTTCTAGGTGGAAATTTACACGTAAAGATCTCTTGGATAGCAAGCACCAAGTCCGTGCCTACTATATCCCAACATGCTATGTAAAACTCCGTAGAAAACCTATCTAGTCCTAGGGCCTTGTTCTGACAAAAGGAGAAGGCCACCTCCTTGTTCTCTGCTCTCGTAGGAAGGGCCGTAAGTAGGGCATTTTCCTAGTCAGTCACCAGGTGAGGGATGGAATCTAGTAAATCCTCACTCACAGTAGTCGGTTGTGAAGAAAGGAGTGTACTATGGTATGCGACACCGGCTGCCACTAGTTGGGCAGGGTTCTGATTATGTATCCCTAACAAGGTCACATAATTAGGATGAGCTCTATTTCGAATCGAGGCATGAAAGCAAGGTGTGTTTTTGTCACCTTCTTACAGCCATTGAATATTCAATTTTTGGAGATAGAAATCTCTTGTCGTTGCATGGCATCCGCAAGCTGTTCACTAAGCCTGAGCTTTCCCTCTCCTATTTCGTCACTCCAACCATCCTGTAGCTACCACTCAATAGTAACTAGCTCTAGCTTGAGAGCTTTGACTGGTCCATGCATGTCTCCAAATACATGTCGATTCCACCATTTCAGGTGGAACTTGAGGTTCCTTTGTCTATAACTAAAGTTCTCCATGGGTGATGTAGAGATCGTTCCATGCCAATGGCCGTGCACAAAACTATGAAAGTCTTCATGCTCTAACCACATAGCTTAGAATCAGAATGGAGGCGGCAAACCCGAGTGCTCAAGTTCGAGAGGGGGAGGAGCTGTGAGTGGTCCGAATAATATCTCGGTAGGATCTCAATCATAATTTTGCAGTGCATCATTGCCATGCTATTAATAAACAACGCTCAAGCCACTCGTATAGACACACATCTGCTTGGCGCTCGTTGCACCATGTCCACTTCTCACCTATAGTGGGAGGCTTAATAAGTAAAGCATGGTGAATAAATTCACTGAACGCTTGCATAGATCACAACCTGGGTGGTCGTCCTCCATGGCGTTCACTGGCTGCCCCTATGCAGTTGAAATCCCCGACTATAAACCAAGGTAAGTCAACAAGTCTCGGGTGAACTTGGATATATAGAGAGAGTTCCTCCCGAAGGGCCTCCCGCACTAAATGTCTATGTGAGGCATAGACTACCATGAGCGTGTAGGGTTTTCGGGAGTACGGTAAAACAAAGGTAACGTACTGTGTCCCTTCAGTAAGAAATTCCAACGAATAATCTTTCTTCCAAAAATGCTAGAGCTTATTTGAGGAATGATAGTACACGTGATCCATTCAGAGTTTCCTCGTAATGGAATGTGAGTAATCTGATGTAGTCATCTATTAAATAAGACCAACTATCCCAAGGTTGTGCTTATTGATGAGGGAAAGGAGATGTGACTGGGTTGGAGGGCTGGAATTCCTCAACAATTCCATTCGAGACTTGGAATCATAAAGCTATTGACTCGCGTGACACAACCTCGATCAGGTGTTATATATGCGACATGTATGGGGGACATAAGAATGGTGTCCTGGAGGGAGGGAGGTTTCTATTTCTACATCCTTAAAAATGAAGGCGTCGTTCTCCTTTCCCGTGGAAGCAAGACTGCTAGTGTCCCCACAAGTATCCGTAGAACTGGGGAGTGAAGTTTGACAGTCAGTCAATCATTCCTCTCGATCAAATGGAATATGAGATGGATGGAGGTCGGGTAGGGAGGTAAGTATATTGGGTTGGGGAGGGAGCATGTGGCTAGGGGGGGATGGTGGAGTAGGGTTGTGGAGGTCGGACAAGGAAGTGATATCGGGTGGGACAGTGCACTAGTTTTCACTTAATCTCAACTCTTGTTTGCATTCAAACATGCTTGATCTTGGCAAATCTAAGGGTCTAGACTTGAGAGAAAAGCATTGAGGGATCATTAAGCTTGCATTGAGGTATTAGGAATGGACATTACCATTTTCCCTTCATTATCCATCCATTTCCGCTTTAAAATCATCCCTTTCTCACTATAAATACTCATTTTCCTTGCTTTCTCTTTCAAGAATAAACTCTTTCTCTCTCTAGAACTTCATCCATATCCCCAGTTCATCTCCTCAAAATTTCATAAAAATTTCATTCATTTTCATCTAAAAATTCCATCTCAAACTTGCTCTACCCCCTTTTTCACATTCTCCCTCTATCTCTTCATTTTCTCTCTCTCTCTCTTCTCATTTTGACCTTTTCTCTCTGTAAAACCATTAATTTATTTCTCTAAAATCCATTCTTATCTCTCCTAAGATCCTATATGATTTCCATTTTAAATCCTGAAAAAATCACATTTAAAAATCAATTTTTATCAATTCAAAATCTGGATTTTCCCCCTTATAGCCGCCGCCGTGGACTGTTGTGCGATGCCGTGTGGCAGGTGTGTGGCATTGTGCAGCAGGGACACCCGGCTTCCTGCCAGTCCACATGTAAGTAGTGCACGAGACCACAAGGATAGGAGTGCCCTGTGCAGGACTTAGTTCAATCGGCTAAGTACTGACCCTATTGGGCCGAGCCCAATCAGTCTGACCCAATAGATCGCCTAAATGGGTCAGAACAGGCCCGCTGGCCCATCCGGTACGCTGCCTCTGCCCCCGTCATGCTGCTAACGCTTCGTCGCTGCCGCCGCTCCACCGCCGTCGTCGCTGTGCCTCCGCCACTACCGCTCTGCCAACGCTGCCCGCAGTGATTGGCAAAACAGGTTATTTTTCTATGTTTTAGCATTTAAAAAATATTTTAAAAATCTGAAATTAGGAAAAATCAGAAAAATTAGAAAAATATTTTGTCTACATTTAAAAATTCCAAAAAATAGAAAAATACTTAAAATTATTATAATCAATTTCTAGTGATTTTAACATCTAAAAAAAATAAAAATCTCTATCTTTCATTTTTACTATTTGTACTGGTTTTGGGTGTAAATCAAGTTCCAGAAACTATAAAATATTTAATTTTGATTTCTGATGTTAATTAAAATTAGGAAATATAAACTATTTTAATTATTTTTATTTTATTTTTCCTTTTATTTAAATCATAGGGAATTATATAAATTAACTAAAAATCTATAAAATAGAAGAAATTATATTTGCACACTTTTATAATTATTTAATTCATTAAAGCTCGAGAAAAATTTTGCAATTAAATTTCTGCCTATGTGTGGATCGACCCCTTACTTCCCCCATATTAATTATAGAGTATTTAAGTGCAAATTTTCATAAATATTGTTGGATAAGCCTGATTAAAATAGTGACATGAAACCTCTAAAGTTGTAAAATCCTGGTCATCCATTTTTTCTCGTGTCATCAGTTGCAATGTCTCTTGTTTTCTATTGGCTGTTTCAAAATCTTTAATATCCATTTTTTTAATTTTTTTCAGGATCCCCTTATTTTTTATGATCTTTAGCCCTGAGAGTACCATGAGTCCTATATGGAAGACAAATGCAGAAAGTACACTTTCTTATATTTAATGATTGTGTGACATGGCGAATGGCATACTGTTGCATATCATTCACATCAGAGAAGATAAAAGATTTGTGCAATTGGGTGATGTGGTAACGTGGACAATGATGCCACATCAACATCTTTTCCCTTTAAATCCGATCATCTGGTCAACTTCAAAAAGTGCATCGAAAGTACTTATTTATTTTCTTGGTCTATGCATGCCTATATTACGATTTCAATTACTTCTGTCTTTCTATTGGTCACATCACCACTATGGATTAAAAAATAAAAATGGAACCAGTAAAAGAGTTGCCATTATATCGTTGGGATTTGTGATGCCATAGATACACCTTTTTGTAAAAATTGTAGTACCTTTGATTCCATAAACTAATGATTGGTTGCAATTCAATGAATGAAATGACAATATGTGGCATGATGGCAATAAAAATATATTAATCCTTCATTAATTCATATGAAATTAGATAAGAAACCAAAAAATATTAATAAATATATTTTTTGGCATTAAAAAATTATATCTTTGTGACTTTTATGTTAACAATTTTACAAAAATATAATATGGCTCAGAAAAATAAATTCTTTTATAATATGATGTCAGAAAAGTTCATGTAATACAAAAATCTAGGAAAATCAGAAAATAAATCATAAAATAGATTGAATTTCATATAATTAAACTAATAATTTCTGTGTTATCTAAAACACATCAGCTTTCAATCCTATGAGGATCCCTCATTTGAATAATTTTAGAATGTGACTGTTTCACCTTTTTCAAGCCTACGTAGATACCCTTCAATTATGTCTAAAAAATATCTTCGTATATAGGGGAAGGAATTTCTTTAGGGACATAAAATTTCCATGCTTTAGTCGACTTATATTTCTCATAACAACCATTAATTCAAATTTGTTTTAATCATTCAAGTTTGGAGAAATAATAACATATTAGGATTTTGTAAGACATGGAAAGCATATCAGGTTTTCTATTTCAATAAAGTTAAGTAGGTTCTAGGTTTTTGTCTCTTTATAATTTTTCTTAACATCAATAAATTTCCCCCCTAAACCCATCATTAGTTCCCCATAAGAAATACAAGTGAAGTTTCTCATGGTTCACAACATGAAACTTTTGTGTTCTAATACCACGATTGATGTGAAACTATAACAAAATGAAGAATAACATAATCGTAATGGACCTTAAACACCAAATGGTTCGGATCCAAAATTTCTGTTTCTCAAGCGAGACATGTTGAACTTCTTAAGTGTGTAGCCTTGGAAAAAATCCGTGCAATCTGCTAAATGCGAAATCTTCTCTTTCATTTCAATGATTCTCTTTATCCCTCCATAGTTGTCGTGACATCAGATAAAATCAGGAGTGGAGGGGAGCCAAGGAGAGAGAGAAAAAAGATATAAATGTAAAGAGTTATCACATTGGTGAATTGTATTCAAGACCTTCTCTTATTAAAAAATGATAGAAAATTTTCATTAAACTCTAAACTTCAAGTATATTTCCTGATGCCCAATAGACCATTTATGTGTGACCTTTTGGTCCCATGTATCAATCTAGCGTACAACTGTAGTGATCTAATATGTATTAATTAGGTATATTTCAACTTAACCCAATTGATAGGTTGATTTATCTGAATCGTGGGGTTGCCAAGATAGAGTTTGTGCTCTAGATGACAAAAAGATTGCATTTACTTGCTCCAGGAGCCTTAATGTCATCATATACCTTTTCTTCTATTATCCATTTCACACTACAATGATGACTTGTGGTATAATTAACACTCAAAACTCAATCGGTCATCCGAGCTAATACTGACATGTCAGAAAATCATTAGAGAACTATTGCAATATCCCACCACCTAGGCCACTGACTTCATGCCATTGTGCTGGTATTGTATATGAGACAGAAAATATCAGATATTGTATATAATAGTTATAGATATTAAAGATAATAAGTAATGCAATTGAAAAGAAGAAGGGTATTATATTTAAGGGGGTTGTTAATGTAGGTAGTAGAAGAACTAGAGAAGAACTAGAGAAGAACTAGGTATTATAAGGAGTTACCTTGATAAGAGGGAGGAGGAAAACAAAGAATGGGAGTGAAAATCTGATAGATAAGGAGAGATTATTTAAGTGTAAATTTGTGAGCTGGAGAAATATTTATGTCTGTAAAGAGGTTAAGATTAATATTTATAGAGATAATTCAGAGAGCACAAATTGTCTCATTTATAGTATAATTAAGTAACTCTGATGAGAGAAATAGAGAGATTAGAAGAAGATAAGGCAGAACGACAAGAGGGATTTAATAGGTATTTTAAAGATTTTTTTATAAGGAAAAATTTGGGTGAATTCAAAAGAGACTCTCGATGCCAGTAAGATATTCAATAAAATGCCGCGATTAGGCCGACATGCAGAAACAAGAGAGAAAACAAACTTTGACTTTGATTCAAATCAAATACACATACATAGAAATTAAAAACAGATATAGTTCTACCTTATGGAGTTCAAGAACTCCCCTGAATCGCCCTGATTGAGGTGGTAGGAGACTGGGGCATTGATCCTACCCCCTGACCCTGTGTGCTTCTCTGTCTGGCTTCCTCCGTGCTGGCGTGAATCCAAGGAGTTCCAACACTCCTTACGTGTCGTCCTGTTGTAACTCTAGCCTTCAGGGAGGTGTCATGGCACTCCATGAGCTCATCTTGCCACAAGACGGGCCTTCCGCCGCTGCTATGATTTTTCGTTTGAAGATGCTAAAATTTGGGCCTTCGAACTCCTTTGATGGATGGGGATGACCCTTGGGGTTATCCCAGGCTGCCAGATGGCCTTAGGGGTCCCCCTAGTGATGGAGGCAAATTACAGTGTTAATTTTAACTTGTCGTTGTAACTAATTTGCCGACAATCAAATAAATTTAATAAAGTATAGAAACTTACTCAAGTGTATAGTATGAGTAAGGTCATCTCCATAGGGACTGGCCTTTAGGTTTATATTCAATAAATGAGTTGCTATTTGTTAAGATATAGGAAGAATACTAAAGATAATAAGAAGAGTTAAATAATTAGTAAGGTATAGAGAATATTAGTTTAATAAGAACATTAGAGAATATAAAATATCTAGATCATATATATATGTACTAGAGATACTAAGAATAATAAGGAAGTAAGGAATTTGATACTATATTTAAGAGGGATAAAAACATAGTAAGTGAAAACATAGATAAGTATTAATAAGTTTTAGTAATTATAAGACTACTTAGTTTAATAAGAGAGATAATAATAAGGAGTAAGATAGAAAGAATTAGTAATTATCTACTTGTAGTATACTAAGTAAGTATAAGTCTAGAGAAATATTAAGGAGTAAAGAGAGAGTAATACAAATTAATAAGTATTTATAGCAATATAAGAAGGTAGAATACTCCTTATAATTAGTATAGGTATTTATATATATTTATGTATATGATTTATACTCTTATATATAGTTTATATAATCGATTTCTATAATTAATAGGTCGATTCAGTTGAACACTCGAGAGGTGTTCGACTAAATTCCCAAAAGAGGGTCGAGAACAAGAGAGCTATGTATAGTATTTAAGTAATAATAATTTTTTTAATGTATTTTATATAGATTTTATAAGGAGATATTGATTATAGAAGGGTATTTCTGTCAAACGCCTGTGAGATGTTCGACAGAATACCCATAAGAAGTCGAGTACGAAATATGTTTTTATATTTTTTATATATTTTTATCAGATAGATATAGATCGAACTAAGGTAAAAGAAAGAGACATTTATCGAACACACTAGGTGTTCCATGAAATGCTCAAAAGAAATCTCGGTAACAAATTTCAGATTCAAGTGGATTAGATCAAGGATAAAACTAAGGAGGGATACTCAAATTAACAATACATAACAGTAAATCATCCAGATTAGATGCAAGAAAACTTACCAACTCGCCCTGAATTGAGGTAAGGGGGTGGCGGTGCCGATCGCCGCCGCCTAACTTTGGTATGCAGTCCAACCTTTGCTTCTCTCCCATGCTGGCACGAGTCTTCGTCTTCCCAAACCTCCTCTAGAGCCTTCTGAAGCTCTAGGAACTGTTTGAGGGTTGTCAAGTCCCTCTTCTTGGTCCGCAAGCCTCAGATGGGTCCTCCGCCGTCAGGATTTTTGGTGGAACGTTGGTCGGAGCTTCCTGAAATTGAGGGCTCTCGGCCCCTTTTAACGGCCTGGGAGGGGCACCAGAGGCCGTCCGATGGAGGAAGATAGCCCTGGTGGCCCTCCCCGGTCATCGAATCACGGCTGGTTCCCCCTCGCCGATTGAGAATGGCCTCGGCTGACGAAGTCGACGGCTAGGGGCACGAACGGACGGAACTGCCCCTGGCCGTACGATCATCTTTATAGACGTCCAACGACTGTGATTAAATAGCAGCCGTGGAGCCTTCTTATGGTGCACCCATGCTCCTGCCCCGTCAGCATGCGTCGTCACCGCCCCGTTAGCAGTACACGTCCCCTTCGCCTCTTTTGATTTGTCCGTTGACGAGTTTCGCTGCCACGTCAGCCTAAACAAGAAAAATAAGATAGTTAAAAAGGGCGAGATAGATCTTCACCGTCCGATCTTCTTCAAGAAGATTGGACGGCTACGATCATATCTGCCTTTTTAAATTAGCCCAAAAAGGCACGGGCTTCGGGCTGGCTTGGCGCGAAGCCCGGTTTAATTTTCTTCTTATTTTCTTATGATCGCCGCCCGTCGGGCCCCAAGCATGTTTTTACTATGCGGGCCGGCCCATGGCGATTCTAAATCATGTTTTGAATCCCATATTAAAGATTTTAAAGAAACAAATTACTATATAATATTGGGCACGAATTAGATTTTGAAATCAGATGCTAACTCCTCTTTGAGCGCTTTTGGACATATCTTAGGGCCTCCATGGGCCTTCTCTATGGGCCTACGTGTTGGAGTCCTTGGCACTGGTCTCGCCAGCAGTAGGGCTGGCTTGAGTGCTTGCGCTCACTGGCCTGGCTGCTAGCTTGAGGCCCGGCGCTCGGTCCACTCCATAGCTGGCCCATTAAGGTCCTTTTTATTTACAGTTAAATATCTTTTATTTCTTTTTTTATTTAATTTCATCTATTTGTTTCTTCAAATTCAATACAGACTTCACCCCTGCACTTTCATAAACATACTAAATAGCACATTAGAAAATTAAACAACTTTGACATGTATATTTTAACTAAGAAGTATTTCAATTGTATAACGTGCATAAAAAACGACGTTAAAATGAAATTTCTATCATTTCCTCTATTTAGTGCATGAGGTGCAATATTTCATAAAATTAGGTAAAATACACATGAAATGATCCCAAAATGCCCTTAAAATTTGTATAATTACATCACATATTTTGGGTCTATCACCCAACCAGCTGAAAACTGCCGTTCGACGATGGCATCGATGACCAGGGAGATCTCCATTAATACTTGTCCAATGACCACAATTCAGTAGCAGCTGTGGACCCCCATCTTATGGTGTACCTGTGTCCTTGCCCTGTCAGCACTTTTCTCAGTCATGTTTTTTCGTGAGGAGACATGCCATCTTCATCAGCCAATCAGAATCCTGATAAATAAAATGAAATACTATGAAGTAGATATCACCGTGCAATCTTCTTTAAGAAAATCTGTTAGCTGATATCATGTCCATTTACTTGCAAATGACCTGCAATGATATGGGCTTTGGGTTGGATAGAGAAGGTCGTGTGGTGCAGTGTGAATTTTCTTTCGCACGAAATACACTGTGTGATGTGCGATGCGAATTCGTGCAGAAATTCACACCGCATATCACATGAATTCAGACAAAATCTTAAATACACCTGCAACACCCTGAAAAAATAATCGAGGTTGCGAATCAGCAACAACAAGTGACAAAAGTTTCAAATTCAAGCGTGAATCAAAGATCGAGCTCTAGATAACTCTCGAGATGGAAATTTGACATCATGTTGCAAATCAAGGTGCGAATCAGCAACAACAAGTAACAAAAGTTTCTAATAGGAGGCCGAATCAAAGATCAAGCTCCAGATCCCAATCGAGAAGGAATCCAAAATCAGGTTACCCATCAAAATACGAACCAGGAACAACAAACAGTGAAAACCTCAAATTCCAGCCGGAGTCAAATATCGTACTCTAGGTTGTATCGAGATATGAATCAAGAACAACAAACAACGAAAAACGTGATATTCGAGCCTAAATAAAAAATAGGCTCAGAGGTCTGCCATACAAATATCAGCTAGGAAGCATATAATAAACAATGAAGATCGCTAGTTACCTTCGCCTTCAGAGTTGGCAGCGTCTTCTTCAAAGGAGAGTAGACTGTAGAAAAAAATGACAGAGAGTGAGGGGAATAGGGGAGGTAAAGACAAAGAGCAAGAGAGACAGGACAAGGGGATAGAAAATGACCGACACAGCGAGAGAGAGAGAGGAAGACGAGCAGGAAAGCAAGTACACTGAGTTAGCGAGCGTAGACTGAGACTCCAAGAGGGAGTGACAGAGGGGGGGAGCCTTCATAAAATTTGCACATTTTCATCGACTCGCTCCACACAGAGATCTGTGCAGTGTGTGGCATGGTTTGCAAACATGTTGTGCGGTGCTGTGTTCGAAATTTGCACCGCACAAACGCACAAAATATTTTTGTTCGCACATTTGGACCTTCCCTAGGGCCGGGTCGGCTTGAAGCCTGATCATAATTTCTTTTTTCAATTTCATACACATCGTAGCTTGTTGGGCTGCGATCCCTTTTTTTTTCTTCTTGGCCTAGTTTGAGGCAAAGCTGAAAGAAATTTCAAGTATAATCCCATATCGACAAAGCTTAAACATGGAATGCTATAAAAATGTCAACTGATATTTTAGATTGAAATAATTCAGACTTCCTTCTCATTTATGTGCATGGGCCTTTGTGTGGGCCTTGTGTGGCCCCTAGTGTGGTGTCTTAGGTGCAGGCATTGCCGGCTGTAGGCAGGCTTTAGTGCCTCTGTACTCGCCTGCTTGTGGTTGGCTTGAGTACTGTTGTGGTCTTGTGGCTAGCTGCACTTGTCTGCTCTATGCGTAAACCAATTTTCTTTGTTTTTTATCTCTTTCCCTGAAAAATATAAGCTACCATCCTAAAAATATAAGGGTAAAAATCATTAAATATTTTAAGCATATTTTCAATAAGAATGAGAGGGTTGATAAATTATGTTATATATTATGTTAAAAAGTGTTATTTTTACCCATTGGTTCATCTAATGCGTGAGATTAAAGTTCAGATAAAGAGGATGATAATACAGGTAAAATGATCTTAAATTGGCAATAAAAGATGTATGATTTCATGATGGATTTATATTTTATCATTGGGTTCTCTGTCATTGACTTGGATGAAACACACTTGGCTCTTGCTGTGAAAGACTTTGAACAAAATTATAACACCATTAATAAAACCATTGATCACATTGCCTATTCACGAATCGGATCCATGATTTCTTGGTTCCACGAAAATGATGTGTATAGTTGTTTAAGTGTTTAGCCTATATAGTTATGCATGAGATCTTTGGCATATGAAATCTGTTCCATCTTCAAGATCCCAATTATACCTTAATCATTATCGTTATGCTGTCCCGACCGTATCAAGAATGAAGGGGAGCCCAAGGGGTAGGGATATAAATTGCCTGTAAATTCTAGGCTGGGTAAATTTATCCAGGGTCTTTCCTATTTATACTGTGCAAATTTTTCATAGAACCCATAAACTTTATCTTCTGACTTTCAAAAGGCCGTTTGTGTCTATTGCGCTCAGCCTAAGTACCACTCTATTTAAGGACCCCAATGACATAATAAAATTTATTGGAATTAAAAAATAATTAACTAAATCATGATATAGATTAATAAGTGGTGGATTGATTTAACTTAATAAATAGTTTGAGTTTAGGACCCATGGGATGTTGAGCTACACCTTGCACTTTAGAAGATACAAAAGAGTGTATATTGACTCACTCACAAACCCTATCTATCATCACTTAAAGTGCACAGTAGTTCCTCATCTGTTTGATGCTTGTAGGAGAACTTAGGGTCTGGTCAATTGGCGTTCCTAAATGAGCCATCCAGGTTAGTAATAATGAATTCATAGATCATGGAAGAACTCTTCTCTAATATTCCATTGCCTTGGCAAAGAACTTTAAAACATCATCTTGTTTGAGCTATCTCCTCTCATAATGAGAGTGAACATCCCATATTGACCACTACATCATCTTTGATAGCTTGTTGCACCCGAACAAATAATGTTTAAAATGCCATGATTATGAACTTGTAGCTGATAGTCAAAGTAAAGCCATTTTTCCAAAGACATCTTTGTTGTCCCAGGTCCAAAGAATACTTAGAACCATTGTAACATGAGTCAACATGATTGAAAGTTTGGTGGACTCTTTTGTGATTTGTACAATTCAATTTAGTGCTCTTTCTTCCATAGAGCACCCACCATCTATCCTTTGTGTCTTAACACTAATGGCCATTAGATTGGACTTAATAATCTTACAAGTGAGATTAAATAATGTTATTCTATCAAATTACTCTGATAGCCAACTTTAGTATCCTTCGAATAATAATATTTAGGAGACATGCTTAAACACTAGTGATCTCTGATTACGATATCATCATAAAACAATAAGTCAGATATTTTATCATGGATTTCATTATAAGCATCAGACATATAATATGATCGCATACATTCAAATAATAAACTATGAACAAGATGTGGAATATGTGATTGCTTTGCCAGCCACATATTTTTCAATCTTATCATCCATGATATGTCTCCAATTACTAATAACATGCAAACTATTGTAGAAATATCATGCCTCATCATAAATATCTGCATCTAAATTTCCATATTTGCACACTATCAGGCTTTAAATTGGTTAAAATTGCCTTTAGTGGGAATTTATGAGTTCTTATGATTTTTTTGGAATTTTTACAGATTCTTTTGACTTTAGATTCATGAGGCAAAGGCTACTGATTTAGAATTATAAAGGGTCTTTCCTATTTTTTCTGGAATTCTTTCCACATTTTGTCACATTTTTCAACACCAAATTTGTAGAGAGATTCCTTTTTAATGTGGAAGGCAAGATGGGCTGGTGAAAACTGGAGGAGAGAGAAAATGAAGAAATCAGATGACCATGATTCACAGAAATTGAAATCTTGATCTCTTGAGGTCCGACCATCAGATCAACCTGAAATGTTGAGCGTAGTTTTGTCTTTTCCTTCTCTTTCTATCCATTAGGTATTTATAAAATAACTTGAGAAGGGGACAAAACAAATTAAAAATTTCCCCAACCCTAGCTGGCCAGGAAGAACACAACAGCTTTTGGAGTCAATTTTTTCTGCAGTTCTTGAGTTAATCTGGTGAGTCTCTTCTTTCCCACTTGATCTTCTTGTTGTATGTTGCCAAAATGCCAAGCATAGACAAAATATTCATGCTCTAGGAGTAATTGAGGGGAGAGCATCAACTTAGTTTAAGAGTGCCATGTAAAATAAAAAATAAATTGGATAGTTCATCTAGCATAGCTAAGATCTCATTTAGGTTGAATCTAATATTACCTACATATTCAGCAATTCTATTCAGTTTTTCTTCTAAATCTTGTTTCCCCCATGGAATAATCAAGACCAAGAATAGGAAGGATTTCTTTCCCTTCATTTATTCACTTAGGTATTTATCCTTTCAATAGGACCAGCCCCTAAAAACCACAACCATTCATTGAAGTGGTCTGAATCTTCAGGAGAAGGTTCAGATCTCATGATCCCCTTCTTTCCTATAGCATCCTCTCTCTATTTTATTAGACATCCCATCCCTTCGTGCAATTTCTATCTCCTAGAATTATAAAATAGATTCAGATTTTGAAGGCAGTTGCGTCCGTGTGGTTTGACCCCTTTCTCATTCTATAATTTTGATATTTTGAAAAAAGGAATTTTATAAATTTTATTGCATAAGCTTAAATCCAAACGACACGATTAAACTTGCATTTAATGACAACATTTTTAGTCTTATCGATTGGCGTTGTTGCTAGGGAGGCACAATAACTAAAATCTAAAAAAATATATTGTATAATAGCAGAGAACATCACATTGGCTTGTTCAATTTTTATTTGACTCATGCCATATATATGTTCATAGATATACATCTTCATTTGAGTGGATCCATTGCTTTGTCTTGTTTTTACCTAACCCATTTCTTCTATCAAGTGTTGTTAAGTGGCCTTCTATGAAAACTAAGAGATCCTTGCAACCTATTCTATTCTATCTCGATAGAAGCAGGACGGGAGGAAAGAGTCCAAGCGCTGAACCAATCTTTCAAAGCTCGAAAAGGAGAAAACCAACAACAGAAGGTTGACATGGATGGCAAACACCAAGTGGAGCAAGGTGCATGGAGACTGAAAACCCAAAAATTCTCTGATCCAGCACAGATTGAAGTTTACACACTCATCACTATGCCAGTTGCAGATAATGTTAATTTCAGAATTTATCCAAATATATTAAACTTACTCCTAACTTTCGATGGCAAGTTTAATGAAGAACCATATGAGTTTTTGGAACAATATTCTCATATTTTCTCGGCCAATAGTTATGCAGGTGTTCCACGAGAAACTTTCAAATTGAGGCTATTTCCCTTTGCAATAAAATACAAGGTGAAGGAGTTGTTCAAATAACCAGGTTAGGAATTATAAACATGGAGCGAGATGCTATCCAGCTTCCTAAAAAGCTTCCTACTCATACGGGAAGACAAAATCCTTGAGAAGGGAAATTAGAGATTTCACCTAGGGAGTTGACTCACTTGGAGAAGCATGGGAGAGATTTATTGGCCTGACAAGAAAGCCTCCACACCATGGTATTCTCCCCCATGAACTCGTTTAAATTTTTATGGTTGGTTTAATGATCAAGAGAAACACTTAATATATATTTCTAGTGGTGGTAACACTCATGAAGATGAATCTATGGCTTTGATGGAGAAACTTGTAGAATATTGGGAATATTGGACAGGAATGTGGGACAAAAGCGAGGAGGATTGATTGTTGTGACGGAGAAGGATATTGGGAAAGTGGATCCGATGATTCAGATGGAGAAGGATCTAAGGAAGTAGGAATCTATAGAATAAATGGCTGACTCATTCAAATATTTATTGCAGGCTCCTAGGGGACAACCACTCGAATTCAGGACAACCCATCTATGAGAAACCTGTGCTGTTTTGGTTCAAGCACATAACACACTGATGAAGCTTTCCCCATGGTTGAGCAGGTCAATGAAAATTGGAAATCAAAATGTTGGGCATAACCAATGGAATCAAAAGTCAAACATGCAAAAAAGGGGCGGAACAATGCTTTTTATAACTCTATCTCATTGCATTTTGTTTTCATAACGTAAAGGAAGCTAACGTTCTTCCTTAGCTTCCCTTCTACTTTGTGTTTGTTTTTTGTTTGTATTTCTTATTTATATATTTCAGGTATAAACATGATGACTATGAACTAAGAAAACTGACTACTTCCCAAGAAACACCTCTTCTGGTCTATCCTTCAAGGTATTGGCCATTTTTTTTCATCATCATTAATTTAACTATAAATCCTTGTCAACTGATATAAAGAGTATATATGATAATAAAAATGTGCATACAGATCTTATGAAGTAAAGCATGGCATATTTGAAGTGATCACAAACATATTTTTTACTTCGAAACTACTATATTGTCTCATAAAAATGGATTCTCTGAAATGGGCTTTTTTCTAGTAGGTTCATAATCCCTGTCAATCTTGTATATCTCCAAGGAATTTCCCTTCAGTCCTCACAAATCACGCATACATAAAATCTTTAATTTTATTTATACAAACAATGGCTTTATTTTACTTCAAGAACAGTATTTAAAATGAATAATGATCAAAGACCAATTTGAAGAATATACCACAAAGTCCTCCTTTATATTCCTTACTACGTATTAAAATTTCCTAACTCAATGACATCTGCTTGATGACAATGGGGCTAGTTGTAAAATATAAAATACACTAATAATCTAAAATTATAAATCTCTGATCTTGGAAAAAACATAAAAGAATTTTCCTTATTAGAGGTAATGAGAGAGAAATTTTTTTTGAGATATATATTAAATTAGTTTTGAAGTTTATGTATATATTTTTTTGATTTTTAAAATTTACAGGAAGAGTTAAACCTAAATTAACAATTGATCTGAATTCTTTAGAATTTTTTACGAGTTCACTAGAATTTTTTAGAGAAGTAAACATTTCAAGTTAAGTTAAATACTGTTATTAGTGGCCTAGTGGCATCAGGCGACGTGTGGCTCACATATGCTTTTATCGGGTTCAAATAGGCTTAGTGATTGGCATATGCTTTGATCATAAATGAATGGCTTGGCCAACAGCCAGGATAACAATCAGTTTCAAATTTTTTGGGCTGTAAAATATCTGCGATGTGTGACTTTACCTGACATAAAGGAGCCTCGAGTTGGAGTTTGGTATTGTGGCTGACAGTTTTGGAAAGCTTGTTTCTGTGATACCAATACTTTGGTTAGAGAAAAAAGGTGAGAAAAATCAAATCAAAAGACTATACATGACAAAAAACTCATTTTCACTAGCCCCTGGGGATCAGTGGTGCTTTTTCCCTTAGAGCCTAGTAAAAATTAAACTCTTTCTAATATGAAATAGAAGTTCCTTAACTATCCTAGCCCTTGGATTTCCTTTTAATGGTTTTGAGGACTAAGATGTCTTGATCTCCATATCCTGGATAATGAGAATATGGAGATAGACTTTCCAAAAGAAGTTGTGCACTAGTTCCACAGTTATTGCATTCATTAGATCCGGCTCTTAAAAGGTATTGAATGGCTCCAAAAAGATTCTTGTGGTGTGTCGGTTCTGTTTTATAGATTCATGCCATACACTGGATTTAATCATTAGGTCTAGATCATGACATGGGATTATATTAATCTCCCTTTTTTTTCCAGAACGTATCATTTTGTATGAAAGTCCAAGAAGATTTAAGAAACATCAACTAGTCTAGAAAAATTAAAGTGGGATTAGTCTCATAAATAACTAAAATTCAGATACATAAAACTTGCAAAACTAAATCTGGTTTTCTCATTTTAACTCAGAACGGTGAATAATGTATGCAAAAACCTAAAAATAAATAGAAAAATAACCATTATTTTTTAAGAGAAAAAATAAATAAGGCATAGACGTTCACATTCGACTTACTAATTTAATGTTATTTGTATGTTCACTCTCTGTGAGATTTTTTCATCAGTGAGAAGAGATACAATGATAGTATAGTTGATGGACTATCACATCATACCTAATATGTGCTTAATATCTTATATATTTTCCGTTTCTTTTAATTGCCTGACTATACAAGCCAGACCATATACTCCCATTCATTTGACCGATTGGGTGATCATCACCTGCAGATCTAGTCATTGATTAATGTGTTCTGGATCTATCATACATTTGTTCAACCCATATAATATTTTCTAACTTATTTAATGAATTCCAGTAAGTGCTGTCCCCTGTCTTATACCCATCATTATTTTCTTACTTATTTCAATCCTATGTTCTGAAATTGTTAGGCCCTGAAATTAAAATCAGGAGATAGTTATTACATTTACTGAATTCCATTTTTTTTAAGTTGTCAATATCTGTAAACTATAGATGATAAAAACAAATGATAAAATAAATTCGAAACATGAATGTAAAAAGTAAGTTTTTGCACATTATTTTTAAATAACAACGCATGTCTACCTGTAGAAATATGTGAGATTAAGATTACTAACAGTAAATCCATCCCATACTCATGTTGTGTAAAATCTCAAATAGTATTGTACAAAAATGTTTGCCTCTTCTCTTTGCATCAGCAAATACATTAACATGTTGCATATATAAACATCCTCCTTGAAGATAAACCAAGCTTCATATGACCTCTTGAATTCTAGCTTTCGGCTGGACACATTGAGATCAATTAATTAGTTTATAATGACAAATGCATTTGAACCTTAAATAGGCCTGACTTCCCTCTGTCACATCACTTCTCATGCATAAAGAGAGTTTACATCATAGAAATGAACATATAATAATTTCGTGTATAAAATAAACCCTGATGATTATATATACCTTTTAATGTCATTTTGCAAATGCTATCTCTCTTAAACATCATACAAAAATATTGCCATTTTTATTCCAATTTGAAGATATCTCCAAATCTTCGTTTTCATCAATATGTTCACATTGTTCTGCTTATCTTGAATATATGCTTGCTTATAAAACACCACCATGCAAATCCGTTCTAGGTTTCTTAGGAAAAAATAGAAATAAAAAAAGAACAGGGATATGACAGAACCTGTTGAGCATGTGATGAATATTGAATTACGGTGTCATTTCTTTTAAATGTAGATTCATGAAACTAATTTTATAGGGCCTTTCATTTCGCAGTAGCTTGGTAGAAAACAAGAGTAATAGTTATGCCTACATGATAGGGCAAAATGTTTAGATCAAATTGAATGGATCTGTGGATAAATGGGATAGCTAGATATTTATTTGAAATTTAGGATATTTATTAAACTTATTTTACAAAATATCTGATATAGAATTATGATGGTGGAAATGTGATGATTTTTGAGTGGGTTGGTAATTGTAGAAATTCATTAGTTTTTTACACTAATATGTTAAACAATTTGTGCAACATTGGTGAAACTTAAATCGTGAAGAGGAGGGAGAATCTCTATCTTTCAATGAGAAACATTATTTTACTACCGTATATATAGTCAAGAATCTGAGATGATATTCTTGCAGAAAATTAAATATTGGAAATGTTGTTGATAAATTTTTATGATTATATTTGGTTAATTATATGAGTTTTATTGGTTTAAAAATATGAGGAATCTGTTTAACTTGTTTTTTCATGAAAGTGGAGTATGAAGAATATGGAAAATTCTGAGCAAGGTAATTACAATTTTTTATGGTTTTTAAACCATTTGAATTGGGAATTCAAATTGTTGATTACAAAAAGAGAAGCCTTAACTTTCTTTTCATGAGCTGAAAGTTATAATATTCTGTAAGGCCCATTTAAAATAAATTATATAAGTAAGAAAAAACCATTTGCGTTCTCCCTGTTTGCATTCCCTCTCTCTCTCTCTCATCTATTTTATTTTGTCTATCTCTCAACTGTATTGCATTTTTTTTCCCTCTGAAGTTTGGGCCTTCCCTCTAGTTCGTGTAATCTGATTATCTGGAAATCTTACACTCTTTATCTGATAATAAGTCTCTGATTCACTCTTATGATTCACATTCGTTTCTCTTTCTCATGATCTGGCACTCTCCATTTAGCTCTGGTGATGCTACCTGATTCTGATACAATATATCTTTCTCGAGCTGGAAAAAGGAGAAAATGGAGTGCAAGAAAATGGATTAGGTTTTTTATTCATGGAATTCAAGAAAAAGGTTACAACTTGTTTATTCTATATTCTCAAAAGAGGCTATGACTCATGCCCCCAACAATGATGATCAGTGGAAATCTTTCACTTAGTTTCATTGTTCTTAGATCACTCTCTCTGCATTATTATTTGGAGATCATTCTATGTGATGTTTTTCTCCATTTCTATATTGTAATTTCTTTCTCTGTGTGGTGTTCGTTGGTTATCACTCTCTGATATTATTTCTTTCATTATCTTTCAAGAAATTATAGAACTGTGTTCTGGTCGTGATTTCATTTCCTATTTTAAATATCAGTCCTTTTCTCAGACACAAATACTCCAATGATCCCACTTCACTATTATGACTATCCTTACATTTGAGAAATTACCAATCAGAAAACTTTTTATGACAGCTTCATACAATATCAACTTGATAGTAATTTCTCTCGGCAATCTACTATAGCAGTGAACTTAAAGTTATTCTCTGCAGAATTTATGCATCACTGAAAACCAAATCCTTTTCCACATTTTTCTTCTGTTGTATATATTAAATCTACTTTTTAAAATTTTTTTCGGCTATGAACTATGAGTCTCTATCTAAAACTTTCTACTGTAATAAAGTTTTTACACTAGAGAACATTATGTATCTCCCTGCAATTTGGCACTAGAACATTAAATCTTTCAGTCATTTTTTTACGGAAGAGAACATTACACTTCTTATTCATCTTTTATTAAAAAATCTTGAACCTCAAATTTTTGTGCAATTTACTTCATTCTGGAATTCAACATTCTTTTAAAAAATTATACCTTTTGTGATTCTTGATTGGTTCTTTCTCTATATACCTGAAACTGTCTATGTCACCAAATAAAAGTTTTATCTGAATATTATTGTTGCATTAATAAAGTGTACCTCTCTATAGAATTGTGTACAGTAGCAAATCAGAATCTTCTGATGCTATTATAGAGCAATGAATTTCAAATATTTCTATAAAACTTAAGCAACATTTAACTGAAGAATTTTGAGGAGCTTTGTGTTGGTGTGAAATTGAACTGTTTTTTTGAAGCTTTAGTTAACATTGAACTTCAAATATTTTTCAGAAACTTTATGTTGCAGTAAATATCACCTATATCTCTGATTTTTTTTTATAATTTTGACTCAGAACACTTACTGAAGTTGAACTATCATATTATGAAAGATGCCTTCTGAAACAACACAACATAAATTTGGGATATATATGTAGGATTAAAATACTACCATTTCAGGTTGAACAACTGAGGTTGATAAGATTTATTACGGAGAGTCCACACTGAACATTGGAGATGTAGAATCTTTAGATACCAGTTAAGATCATGAGGAAGACACGAGGGGCTGAAGGTGCTAGGGAAGAAGAATCAAGAGACGGGTGGAAGGCATGTTAATCCTATAGATCATCATATAGTGTTGTGAGATGAGAGTGCGAAGACTAGAGATTGAATCTGTAACTTAGATGACCTATTAAATTTTGGCTAAAAATTTCCCAGGCTCTTATTGACCCATTTTGATTAGATTTCATAACCAAGTAGGTTGGCTCCCAAATCAGGGTAAAAAGTTGTCTCAAAGTGAGAAGGGTGACGAGTGCTAATCCACAAAGACAAAAATGAAATTTTAAAAAATAGAAGAGATCATATTTTAAAACGCCAATTTAACTCCCTTCTTTTCATTTTTTACTATTAACTGTCGCAAAAATAAGTGTTCAACATCTATATATATTCTCCAGTCCATACATCACATCTCATTATTTCTTCTTGATCAGCGTTGCTTTAGATCTGAGTGGATCTTGGTACCAATCAGATGATACTCAAAAGTTGGGCACTCAAGAATAGAGTGAAAATAATGGTGGGTTCCCAAGAAATGAATTGCATGGCTAGTTGTCCCCCAGGTCTTCAGATCCTTTTGAACAGTATAACGTTTCCACAGAAATCCTAGCACTTAAAGTGTTTCATCCAGATTCCAATAAACATTCTGGTTGTGACCAACTAAGAAATTTCAACAATCTGATTGTTGATTTAGTAAGCTGAAAGCTACTTATTGGGTAGTACATGTAACTAATGATATCTAACATACATAAAAATTATGACATAACATGCATTGTTGCCATTGATGAAAAAATGAACTCCTAATTCACACAAATTTGATGCATGTTATCCTGTGTCTTGGTCATTTCATCATTCATTGAACTTCATCACATGTTTGCTCATTTTTGTGAGATTAGTGTTCAAGTTTGGCATTTCTTAAGGTCAAAAAATGATGAATTAATCATTTATTTTGGGTTTTGTTAGGTCCATGAGCTAGATTAAGAGAATTTACAACAAAACTGTCAATCAATGCAAGGTGTGGGCAACATATCTAGACCAGTTTTCTGATTTTAGCATCACTTTTGAATGCCTGAATGACATCAAATTCAGATGTAGGATGAATGATCTTAAATCCCTGTAAACATAGAAGAATTGGCCGAAATTTCACCCAATTTGGAACAGTCGATAGGGAGATATGCCCATGTGAAGTATGACAAACAATAGGCTTTAAGTCAAGTTTTTAATGATTGTCATCCATATTTTATTTTTTTCCCTATTTCATATGTTTTATTAATGATAATTGTTTTCAATATTTTTGATAATTTTTTCACAAATAAAGATAAAGAAAAATATATATTTGATTAGGTGGGTGCATGAGGGAAGTTGATTGCTGGGAGCAAGCGGTGACTGTTGGATCTGGCTTACCACATACATTTTATCACTTAAATGAAGTGGGGTTTAACACATACATTTGATCACGTGAATGCTATGAGAGGATGGCATTGAGGCAATTTGATGGTACGGTACACGGTGTGCATGCAGCTTACACGTCACAAATGGTGGAGAGATGCTCTAGACGGTTTGCCTGCACACGTACGCGCACACACACATAGGGCTCAATAGCTTCTTTTACGCTTTTCTCTCTCTCTCTCTCTCTCTCTATCTCTATCTCTATCTCTATCTTTGTCAGCAATCACAACTGTACGTGTGATGTGTGGTACCCATCAGTCAGCCATCTTCGCCCAACACGATGGGCCTCTCACTCATTTTCTCTAGTAGTACCCTCTCTCTCTCTCTCATTGTATGGGGGCGATGTGGCTCCATCTCGGCTGATTACCTCACTTAAGGCTGATCGGGTGTCAAGGACGGATACGGACCCACCTTAACCTATGTTCTTTGGAATTTCATTCTTCATCCTTTGATTTTGTAAATGAAATGGATTTTTTTGGGTATTTTTGTGATTTTGTGAAGGGGAAGGATAATTGGTGGCCCACCGCTTATTTGCGGATGGGATCCATCATATTAGTCAGATCTAGAGCAAATATCATGAAAATCATTTTTTGGTCAAGATGGGCATATCTAAACTTGGTATAAGAGGAGATACCTCAAGGAGCAAGAAGCAATGAAGTCCTGAGTAATGATTTAGAAATATGAGGCTACTTGTTAAATGATTGTTTGAATGTATCAGTACTGATAAAACCATAAATTCAGTTTTTAATTAAAGTAATTAGAATTTTGTTTTGCATTTGAAGAGTTTAAAATAGTGTTGTTATCATATATTTACATGTTAATTAATTTTTCTAAATAATTTATCCCTGATTTTCTGTTAATTTATGAAATTTATGGAATTTATTTGAGCGTGAAATAACTCTATTTAAATAAAAATGGCAGGTTTAAAATTAATTTTAATGTTAATTAATGTGGGGATAAATTAATGAATTTTCTAGAATTTTCTAAATTTCTACATTTTTCAAAATTTTCTAGATTTGACAAGGAAATGAATTTTGAAGTGTAAAAGGATATATTTTAAAGAAAAATAGTAGTTTTAAAGCAATTTCAAATGTCGAAGGGAGTTTTCTGAAATTTTGTTTGCAAATATGCCCTTAATAGGACTATCCGTCATTTGTTGCAGGCATAAAAATCCAATAAAAATATTTCCAAGCTTTTATTGAAATAATAAAAAATATTTCTATGATTTTTCTATGGTTTTCTAGGAAATATGGAGAAGAGAGAAAGTGGGGGGCATATGCAGAAATACTTTGGGAGGCGTCAGTTTACGCGTGGGAATTTTAGCAGTGACTTAAATACACAACTCCAATAGATGAATATCGGGTGGCCACGGGGCCAAATCTTGGCCATTGGAAGAGAATCTAATGTCCGAGATGCGTCACCAGAAATTCTTCTTTATGGGCGATAAGTGCACCACCCGTGCAGCGCATACAAAGCACACACGGGAGGTGACGTGGTGATGCTTGATTGGATGGCAGTGCTACAAATGTACAGGTAAGTACGTAGCGATATGTATCTTGTTTTTTTTATTGTTTTTCTTACTTCAGCCAAGGGCGTACGTGGTGCATCGAGAAAGAACCTGCCATTTTGAGTCTAAAAATTCGCAGCCAATGAGAGATCGACACATGATTGCATTTTCCAAAATTTATAATTAAATAAATAAATAATGATCCAATGGCTCAGATTGGTTAATTTTTATTTATTGACAACTTTTGATCGTGAAGCAGGATTCAGGTCAAATTTTAACGGATTTTCTCTGCTTTACCTTCTCATTCTATCTATATAATTGGATCATTCAGATCAAGCATATATCGATGGACAAAAATTAATTACTTATTGGGGGTAATATGGTATTTTTTACCATTTAAAAGCAGAATTTTGAGTTCAGGAGGTCATTCTGGAAGGGGTTGTTTCACTGTTGCATGACAAAGAGACAAACCAGCCTGGATAAACTGTATTTGGTACTTTTTTTACTGCATTGTATTTGATTTTTAGTGTGATTTGTATTAAGTGTTAGTGAAATTTTGGATTATTCTTCTTTATTTTGGCCTGAATTTCTAAATTGCTAGACTTGAGCAAATGTTCAAGTCCTTAGTAGGATCAATAAGAGTGAGCACTGAGGCGATCTAAAAATTCCAATTCCAAATTAAGAACAAGAAAAAAATTATAATAAGTTTAAATTCTAGGAAGATTAGGGTGTGTTTATGAAATAGTAGTTAGTGAATTTGGATACCCAATTCCCCAAAACAACCAAAATCAGATTTTCTTCTCAACCCTCTTTTTGGCTCCTTTGATCCTTTTTATTGGATTAAAGAAGTCGATTTAGAGATCCCTAACTCTTCTAGTCTTCCCATCTCTTATACCCTCCTTTCTAAAGTCTTCATCTAATTAGGGTGATTTGGTCTTCATTGAAGATTAAATTAATCCTTATTAGGGTCAAATTATTCACAGAGATCACTATTGAATTACCTTAATAGTTTCCCTTGGATGATACCTATAATTATCATTATACATCTTAAGTTAAGATTTTATAAATTTTATTTTATAAGCTAAAATCAACAATGATAAGGTATAATAAAAGTGCACAATTCACCCCTATTTTTCGCTTTTCAGATACTAACTAGGATGACTTATTTGTATTGGACTTTTGAGATGCTATAAATATTTAAAAGCTTTCAACAATGGAATATTATAAGTGAACAGTGAATTATTATGGTTTGATTAAGATTTGATGAACTTGTGTATAATTTAGCACCGTATGTGTTGTGACTCAACCTATTGTAAGGATTAACTTGACCTTTTGTTAATTAGTCTAGATATTGAGATTCATAAATGAAATTTGTTGGCTTATGTTACATTTCCACCACTCTATTAAAGAAAAAGAAACTGAACAAGGATTCAAGGTCACAAATCTAAGCATACTCTTAGATGAAGACAGTATTCCTGCCCACAATAGACCTCAATCAGACAGAATGCATCCAATTTTAATCCATCTAAATGCAGCGTCACACTCCCAGAAAAAGTCTCCCACTACAAGAGCCCCCCGATCAACCCCTCACCCAAGAAGCTCCAGATACTCCTCCCTCTAATGTTATTTATAGGCTTTTCTTTGAACCTCTATTTTTCCACACACAATTTGGAGGTTATTTCTTTTTGTCAGCATGTTTTACTTAACATGCTGACATGTTTGTCCAACCACTGGCCTATTCCTTGTTGGCTGCATTCTGTTCTTTCTGTTGTGTTCATAGCTCAATAATAGTACCTCAACAGTTTCTAAAGAATTGAGATTATTTAGGTGTTAAATTGACTAGTGGATGTGCCTCGAGACTACGTGCACAAGGTTTATTGGACAGAGAATACTGATAAATAAAGCTGGGTTAAATGCATGCCTTTCTTTTTGCAGGCCCCTTCTAGTGTATGTAGAATGTGAGAATATCATCATGCAGGAATGGTGGCACTTATTAAGTAGACGGGAAGATATAGAATGCAATGATACTTTTTGGATATGTCTTAAGGTAAACACTTGTGCCATTCATGTTAAGTCATTCAAAGAACTTAAAATCTAGCATATCTGATTATGTGCAAGATAATATGAGCATTGCACTTTTTAATTTAATATAAAAGGTCCATTTATATTTATCTTATTGGACTATGGAAACCTGTTATGAGTAGTTGACCATCACATATAACTTTATATGGGTCTTTGATCCATTCCACATCATGATTGATATCAAAACATTAATTAGGTTATCAAAACCTGGATAAAATGAAGAATACTGTTGTCGTTAATGGTCAACACTAGTGCTATTTTAAGAAGGGGGTATTTTGAGATATCAGTAAGAGCAACCCGTGAGAACAATCTACTAGAAGTTATAGCAACACTTAGCTACAATGTCTGGCAAGTGCAACACTCGGAGCAAGTGCAACATGAGGGTAGTATCAAGGTACAAAACCCAATAAGTTACATCGAAAAGAGTTTTCTTGTGATGAGAAGGCATCAATCCAAACCATAATCACCAAGACTAGCTCATAGATGGTCCCGCATTGGTCAATGGCAAAAGTAGCATCTCTCTGACTTATAAATATTACTTTTTGTCACTCTAGTTGTCTTGCTTGGAGAGTTGGATTTGTTCTTCAATCGTAAAAGCTAGACGACCTCCTTTTCCTTTCATTTTCTATTAATTTTTTAGTTTAAGAGGATCAAAGCTTAGTTGACATGAGTAAAGGGCATTAAGAGAGTGATAGAAATATGAGATTCAATAATTGACCTAAAAGAGGATAAACTTTTTTTATTGGCAAATAACACGGTGCCATGTATGACCGATCGAAAGGTTGTGGCCGTAGACCAATCCAATCGTGGGGGTTTTATTTATTAATTGAAGTTTCTATAAGAATTTATAGGTATGGAGCAAGCGTAAATGTCCCAATTACACACAGACCCTACTCGTCGACGCCCATGATACAATAAACAAAGGATACCTAGGCCTCTCTCAGAGAAGGCCATTTGGTGCTCACAGCATGGTGCGTGACCTCAGCATTGGTGATGCGTGGAATATGAGCTATTCGCTTGCCTTTTTCAGATATGAATGTTGAGGTGTGCAGCATACAACAGTTAGACGAGAGGTCAAGTGCTCCCGCCTTCGATGCTCCATGCAATACGACACTTGCGGGGCCACCATTCAACAGGGTGCTACGAGTGTGAAGGGCCCGCAAGCCAAGTTGCTCTACTCGATGAAGCTTTCAAGCTGATAGTGTGGTGAACCAACGCAGAAAATTCATAGAAATTAAAATTAAATGAATAAATATATAATTTATTAAGTATAAAAATAATATTGCTGTTTTACACAGTTCACATGACAGTTTTTAACTACCGAATCTCAGATTATTTTAGTTATGCTCTCTGCATTATTAATTTAATAAAGACCATAAAATTACGTAAACCTTTAGGCCTACCGTCGAGCTTATTCAGCCATTATTAACTTTATAATTAAAGACAAAAAATATTTCATCATTAAAACCTATATAATTGCTCAATTTTGGCATTTCTTTAAACACATACCTCGCACTATTTTTTTTTTTTACTCTCTTTCTTTCTCACGTATCCATCGATTTATATTAATTCATATCTGTTTGTATATGTCTACCTACATCTACCGAAAGTTTATATAGGTAATAATACCGCTAACTAGTTTTATGATATTAATATCTGTTCTCCTATCTTCTAAATATTTATTAATAATATCTCCACGATTGCATTCCCTGTAGGCATGACATTAACCTCTACTGTACATCTCTGAGTCAGATTAAAAAACTCATGTATATAACTTGACCCGGGAGTAATCAATTATAATGTTGATTGAACATCCCTTATTTTACTTCACCATTATGTGATAAAATACTGCTACAAGGTTGACCAGAAAGTCACCTCAATATACTTAGTCAAGATTAAGAGGAATGGATATACTTGATTGATGGAAACCTAATTCTGAGTTAATGAAGATGTTAGAGAGTTGACATTGATGTTTTGGAGCTGATTGGAGACGTGTGAGAGTATGGGCAACATTCGCACACGCATGCTTCATCATACTAAATGAAATTTGTATCTTTCCCCAAAAGAAGCAGTCATACCATGTGTTGTTTACATCACTTATCTTCATGAATCCAGAATCTATCAAATTAAAAGATGACTTATACTAGTAATAATTGCCCCATATGCCTTTCACGTTTTTTTTGATAATCTATGTGTCTTTGGTTTTAAGCTAGTGATTATTGATAGAACTGAATTGGTGTTAGAATCAGAACTAATGTAAAAAACTTTGAGGCTTATTATGATTTTTTCCATGCTTTCATTTTTATTCCTTGATCATTGACAAATTGAGGTCTGAATTAGAATGAATGGTGATAGGTGTTGTGTTTGGCATTTGTTGTTATTTTTTTTGAGTTAAAGTTGTACGCTGCTCTGGCGTACTCAAGTGCATCATCCTCAAACATGATTAGTTTCAGGTGTCATGAATCAGTTGAGCATGTTGTCTTAATTAGGAATTTCCACTAACCTAACAGATAAGAATCACATAAGACTAGGATATTAGTCAAGTAAATTAATTAGTAAAAGCCACATGACATCTTACTTGGGTTGGTCTTTCTATTCTACTAGGCATTTCCTATATATTAGGGTTCTGAACAATAGGATGATCTTTAAGGATTCCCTCAATAGGAGTTTGACTAGCTAGGATAGTTTTGGTACTGGTGACATTTCATGTGAGATCTTGAGTTCTGTATGATGATTGAATCCATTGCTGATTTCTAAAAGGGTATCAGACTTGTTGCATGGTGGGGGATGTCCCAATATTAAATCAATGATGCTGTCATCCCTAGCAAGGATGGCAAGGGTAGTCTTTACATGAAGGTCCAAGTTCAAACTATTACGTGGTGGTAACCACTATGAAAATAAATCTTGAAGCATAATCTAGGTTCTGTCAACATCTCATCATATCTTATGTTTGGGGTATAGGAAGCAACACTTGATAGTGATATTATTAATGTCTCAATACGCAATGATATCCTACATACCATCCTTCTTGGATAGTAGTAATGTTAAAAACATACCTGGACTATTTTTTTTTTTGCAAATTAATATGCAGTCGAGGAGGTCTTGGATTAGTTATTGTAAATCATGATGTTCTTTTGCAGTAAGTTGAGTGTATTGATGAGAAGACAATTCTTTCAAAAGTTATAAAACAATTGTAGAAATTCAGCAAGGAGCTTCATGAGTCCTGGGTGAGGAGTGTGCTTGTACCATGTCATATAATTTAATGTCAGATATATTAGAGTATTGGAAGTTGTTCTCTGGAAATACATTTTATGTTGAGGTGTAGTAGTGATAGTTGAAGCTCAAAAATGTCTTGTGGTCAAGGATTGGTCTTTCTTGTCGATAGGTCATAATGCTGAAGCATTTCATTATGTAGATAAATGAGTGATAGTTAATTTTATTGTCAAGGGTGGCACCATTATCCTATACATGGATGTATTAGTATAATAATACCTACTGACAAGAAATCTAACCATAACCCATGGAATTAATATGAGAAATGTAGATTGAAGAGTGTGTGATCATAATATATTCAAAATGAACCCACAAAACCTTATGTAAGTAATCAGATGTGCTTTTATTAGCAGTTTCATATTGGTGACTGTTCCTCGGGAAATAACATCAATTGTTTTTGTATTATCAATAATGGATTTTTCCTAATTTGACTTGAGACAAATGTAGGCATATAGAATTGGCATGCATGGTGGATGTATCTTGTGCGATATTAAGAAGGAAGAAGAATAAGGAAGCAATATCACTAAGAGAATGACATGATAACTTTAGAAAAGCAACCTCATAATTCTATCCAGTTTTATCAGTGTCATAGTAGTTTTTATAGGGTAAAAACAACACCAAAAAAGACAGTTAATAACCTAAAGCAATGGGAGGGCTGCTAATCTTACCCCACCTATTGGCCATGACATGATAGTTGTGGCTGGCCAGTGGGTGGTGCATGACTTACAATATACATCACAATTCCTATAGCTAGTAGAACCATTAGATGAGATAGTTGGATGATATGACATCAACTGTCAGTACCAATGACAACGTCATAAGTGGGCTTGACAATAGATATTAGTGATAGACCCTACTATCAAACCCTAAGGTTGTGTGCACCATTAAGTGATACCTACAATGAAACACGCACACCAAATGCCCCTCTCCCCCATCTATGAACTGGGTTTGACTCGAACCACAAATTTTGGGGTTATCTAATTGGTGGGGGCTTACCTTGGGTAATATCAAAATTTCAAAAAGTCAATCAACTATACCATCTGGGACATTTCACGAGGACTATTTGATATGAGTTATGTCATGTTGGCTAGCACCAGGTGAACCTGATACAACATGTGGTTGACTAGCGTGCACCATTTCCACGGAGATACACAAATGGTTAGTTAATGTCAAACAGTGGTACCAAGTGATTATATCAAATAATATGCTATTAATTATTAAAATATTCCATATTTGCATCTTTATTAGAGTTATAATGATGACTAATAATCTCAATTTTAGGGGTTTAATTCACCATTTGTTTTAAAAACTATTTATAAAATACTTCAAAAGTATTTTATAAGTATTATTATTTTAATACAAAATGTATTTTCATTTTAATGGTTTGAATTCTTCCATCCAGTGGTTGTTTCACATTTTCAGGGATAATATGAAATTTAAAGAAATAATTAAAAATTAAAAAGGAGAGAGGAAAAAAGGGGGTCTTGTAAAGTGCAAATGGCTGAGCCAAGTGCTAGAATGCTCAAGGTGCCCAGATGCTAGTGATCGTAAAGTGCTCAAGCCTGATCTTAACCCCTAAGTGCTGGTGCACAGGTCACCGTTGACATGCAACAACATGAGGAGAAAAACGCAAGAGAAATGTATGAGGTCCCATGTATTGAGGCCAAGTGCAGTGATAGCTAGTACACACAAGAGAGCTGATCATTTAATTCATTTTCCTTTGCATTTATATAGCTATCCTTTTTTTAATAGTTCAGATATGGTATTATATTTAATTATTTCCTTCAGCTCCATAAGGATTTTGTCTCAAGACAGTGATATTAATAAATTTGAAAGAAACATGATTGGGCTTTGTGCCAACTGAGTTCAAAGCCCATGTCATAGTGAGAAAAACTTTAAGTTGCATTTTAATCTTGACCATTCGATCTTCATAAGGAGGCTGCAGGGTCTATTCAAATATCCAATTTTTATTTTATGTTGTTTTTTTATAGATTTTGATTCATTAGCTGATGTTGACAAGAACAATAAGCCCCCAAAAAGGTCAAATCAAATCATGAAATACTGACACGAGAGATGACTACATGCTGACATGTCTTGGCATAGACACCAAATCTAACAGAAGTTCATGCACTGATACTTAACCACTGTCGCCAGATCCTTTGTGAGGGGGATCAAATGACCAGGGCCAGATCAATTCATCTCAGCCTTGGGCCATCGATTCTGTCCATCGAATGGTCTTTTCAGGCCATTTGGGACCACCAGAGGTGATCCAATGGCCTTTGGAAAACCTCGATGGCCGGACTATATCTAGTGCCACTAGAGCTCATATGGGAAACTCAAAAAGTTTTATACGATCCTGATTTTATTTCCTTCTGATAGAGATCCACAACAGCTATGGGAGACTCTTTTTTCTATTCTAGATGCATAGTACAGTGCTAGAAGAGTTTCAAACCATGTTGGAAGTGTGGCAGTACAGAGGAGGATGGTTGAGAGGTACATCTAACTCAAGGGGTGGTGAATGGCGCCCCTTCCTCAACCATCTGAATGAAGGCATCATTATGATGTCCTGAAACTTATTTTGGTAGATATCTAGTTTACAAGTGTGATGCCTTGCATAGATTTGGTAGCAATCAACTTTTCAATCCAGTTTTGAATATCGTTTGATAGTTTGGGCTCATTGAGGCATTTTCACAAATGCCAATAAGGCATCGAGCATAAATTTATCCCCTTTTCCTTTCAATTATATTTTTTAAAAGTAAAGTAATTATTGAATACATTAACTGATATAAAAAAAATTCCTATAAATCAGCTACCCCCTTCTGGGTATATTATAATATAAATAGTTACCTCCTTAGTTACTCCTATTGATCCTTCAATCTTGTCTTATCCTCTTCTCTGTCTATATAATTAATTGAGCTCTCTCTCATAAATATTAAACTATAATTTCTATTATATCCCTATTTATTACACTCCTATCTGCGTCTATAATCATCTCACCCATTTAGCATATACATAGTTAAATATTATCCTCCTCATTATATTTAATATTCACATCACCTTTCTTCTTTTTACATCTTGCAAAAATAAAATTCCCTATTCACTATGTACCTAAATCTTAATACCTCATTTCTTACTATATCTATCCCTCCTAGCTTTTACATATCCTATTATTAATTAAAATAAATAATCCTACTAATTATAGTATGTCTACCAAGAGGTCTTCACATTATGACTATTATATATATTAAAAATCTCAAAACAATTATTCCACTACATATCTGACTACCCTGATTTGACCTATTATAAATCAATTTTTACTATGCTACATTCTGAATATCTCTAATATCTATAAACTACTTCCTCTAAAAAAACTATAACCAATATCTAATCTTATAAGTACCCAACCTCTACTTATTTCTTCAATTTAATTAATTATATTTTACCTTATCACTATGACATCTTACTCTTAATTTAGTTATTATACTATCTTAATACATAAGTCCTCTAATCACTGAATCATCTTATCTTCCCTAATCTTAACTCAAATATTAGATTCACCTCGTACTATACATATTAACTAGATAAACTCACTCCTACTGATGAAGGCAAATTGCATAGTTATTTTTAAGTGTCGTTGTAAATTTAATTTGCCATCAATAAAATAAATTTGATAAAAGATATAACTTAATCAAATGCATAGTGTCGGTAAGGTCGTTCTCCACTGGGACTGGCCTTTAGGGATGTATTAATAATTGAGTGGTTAGATAATAAGCTATAATAATACTAAAGAAGAAATAAGAAGTAGTAAGTAGATAGAATAATAGGTGAATAAGAGAAATAGAGATGAGAAAATATCTTATATTATATGTATATATCATATATACTAAGAACAACAAAAAATTAAGATATTAGATATTATATTTAAGAATGGTGGCAATGTAGGTAGTAAAAAGATAGATAAGCATTTAATAAGAGTAAGTAGTTTAATAATTATTTAATTAAGTATTACCTAATTATGTAACTAAATAAATGGTTAGATAAGTATAAAGAAAAATTAAGAAAGGGAAAAGGGGGTATTAATAGTAATTAATCACTATTTATATTAATGTAAGGTCTCCTAGAGTGGCAGAAGATAGCTTATAGAGATTTCTTGTTCATTATAGACATATGTGTTTAATATGTTTCTATATCTTTTTAAGATATATTTTAAAATCGATTCTGAAGTAAAAGGTGATTTAGTCAAATACCTTGAAGGTGTTAGACAAAATTCCAAAGCGGAGGGTCAAAATAAGAGACTAATATAGTTTATTTAGCTATAATGTGATTTTTATACTAGAAAACAAAGATAATAGGGTATTTTTGTCGAATAACGGCGAGGTGTTTGACGGAATGCCTGTGATAAGTTGGGGTGGAGTAGATTTATAATTTTTTATATTTTATAAGGTAAAGAAGGATGAAGTTTTGAAAATCGTAAAAAAATGAGCAATGCACGGTGGGTGTTTCATAAAATGCCCCTTAGAGGCTACGACAAAGAAAGCACGAAAACAAGCTTGATCTCAATCTAAATGTGACAGACATTAAGCATCCATATGGAATGAAAATATACAGTTCAGATGAGAGATTCATAGCATACCTGAATCCCCTGATTCGATGACGAGAGTGGCAGCGCCGATCACCATCAACGAGTTTCAATTTAGGAGTTCCCTCATTCTGCTCCTCCGTCTGGGTGCAAATCCAGGGACGCTCTGACTTTGCCCAGCGCCGCTCGGAGCTTCTTAAGCAGGCTGGAGGTTGTCACGACCCTCATGCTCTTGCCACCATCGGATGGGATCCCCACCGTCGTGTGGCTTATGGTGAAAAGATAGCTAATTCGATAGCCTTCATGTCCCCTTTAACAGATTGGGATAAACCTTTAGGGCTGTCCAATGGAAGGGGACGACGCTAGGGGTCCTCCAGGACCGTTGGATTGTCCAGCAATCCCCCCCACCAGCCACAAACAGCCTCTAGTCAGCATCGTCGACGGCCTTGGGTGAAGTTAGACCAAACTGCCTGTGGTCATTTGATTGGGCTCATTTGAGTCCAACGGCTACAATTAAATTGCAACCGTGGACCCAGATTAAATGGTGTACCCTGTTCCTGCCCCGTCAGCACCCCGTGAGCATGCACTTTCTGCCGCGTCCTCTCTTGTGATTGGCCTGCAGTTGGGTCCGTGTACGGATAGATAATAAAACAAATTAAATAAGACGGCCAGATCTCGTCAGTCCAATTTGCTTAAAGCGGATTGGATAGACAAGATTATGTCCACTTCCTAAAAAAGCCCAAAAAGACGGGGTTTCGGGCCGAATTGGCTTCAAGCACGATCTAATTTTTACTTTTGTTTTCTTAGGAACGCAGGCCACGAGGCTGTGATTGCTTAGTTACTTGGTGGCCCGACCCCGCGAAGATAACATAAATAGTGGGGTTCCAAATCCCATATCAAAAGTTTCTAAAAAATAAGGCGCTATATAAATGTCGACAGATATTGTCTAACAAATTGAAATGCCATACATCTCGTGTTTTGTGGACTCGAATTCTCACTATGGGCCTGAATGGGCCTTTGCTTGTACACTATATGGCTGGCTGGCTGGGCGTGCCTGCCTAGCATCGCCTCTTGCTGGTTGCGGGCGAGGTTGAGTGCCCTACGCTCGCTAGGTTGTGGCTGGCTTGGGCGTTGATGCGTCAGGTCAGCCCTGGCTGGCCCAATACTACCCATTATTATTATTATTTATTTTTTATCATTCTTCTTTCTTCTTCTTCAATAAATTTCTCTTTTTTTTTCTTCAACTTCAATTTTGACTTCATCACTTACAATTATATAGATTACAGACTAAATAGAGCATTAGAAAATTAACAATGTCCTAAAAACTTTTTTACTAGGAAATTCTTAAGTATGTAGAACATGTATAAAAGTTTACATTAAAATGCAATTTTAATCACTTGCTCTATTTAGTAGATGAAATGCAAAAAATACACATGAACTGATCCCAAAATGAACTTAAAATGTATATTTTTACATTCCACATTTTGGGTCTATCACCTACTAGACACATTTGAGTGAGTCTGTTATAGTTCTCATTTACACATAATAAATTTACAATAACATAACAAATACACACACAAAAGAAGATCTATCATATATGGCATGTTATGTATATAGATGATTTGGCATAATAGTTATTTCAAAAAATGAGAAGATAATCCATGTATTAGTGAATATCAAGAAGAAATAAGCATATCAAAATAGCTTCCTTGTGAAAAGTGACACATGTAATTGTTTTTTTCTTAAGTGAAAAATGAGATTTAAAGAACTAAAAGCAGTACGTCAATGATATAGCTAAAAAACATTCTGAAGCAGACATATAGTTTAATAATGAACAAATGAATGTTGGTTTCTCGACCTCTGTACACGTGAGGGTTGTATGGGTTGATAAATTTTATTTGGAGCCCTTATTGATGGATTAAATATTGGCTAAAACTTAATACATCTTGATTGCCCTAATCTTATCCAAACACACATTGTCAATTAATCAACTTCATTGCATCTTTTATGCAACTTATTGAGAAGTCAATAACTTATGATGAGCTCAAGATTTTGATGATAGTCTTAAAGTATAAAACATTACCTTATGTCCTTACGAATGATGCTCATCTTGAGTCAGCATTAGATATCAGTGATGGGATACACATAAGAAGTTAGAAGTAAAGATTTCACTATGACATGGTGTAAGTCCCCAAAGTATGCAACATTCCAGCACAGAGGCCTGCGTGCTAGCTGTGGGCCCCAAAGTATGCGACATTCCAGCACACTACGAACACACACTATGGGTGGTGACACCCGGCCCTGATCTTTAAAGCCAACGTCCTTATAGTGTGCATGCTCGTCATTGATCAAGCGCGGTGAATTGGGGAGACCTGCGTGTGCTGGGTGCAAGGGCCCCAAGAGCATGCGTGCGGGCGCCAAGTGCGTAGGCTTGGCGGCAAAGGTGTGGGTGGCGCGAAGGAATTGTGGGCTCATGTTTGCTGTTGGGACAATGCGTGTACACCGTGCACATTGTGTGTGCGGTGATGGATATAGGAGCATACCTATAGGTGTCATGACAGCAAAATATGTCACCTTAAGCTCCATAGATGGTCTCTAGAAGCTGTGGACAGGCTCCAACAAGCCTGAGGCACCCTCTATGGTTTAGGGACTTGGAAGACCAGGTACGCAGCTTGAGAACAGGATACTGGTAGCCCTAATCTGTATGTGATTTATAGGGACAGACCATAACATCCCTTTAGCATACTAAACCCTAATGTGTTATCGTCTTCCATCATTAAGACGTCAATGCCCTTATTGGGTGCTAGTCAGCAAGGTCAACATCCAATAATCTCCCACTTGAGCTGATTGACAGGCCTTTGTAATGAATATCAGAATTCAGGATCATTATTACACATCACATATGACCATAACATCTTTTATAAATACCTGTCATTGCACTAATATACCATAAAGGCATAAGTCCAAACTATGCGCCAAATACTTGCATAAAACATTAAATATCAATATGTAGGGTATTGGATAAACTCATAGTCATGGCAGTGATTTGAGTTTCATTCAACCAATTTGTAGAACATATCAGTATATCACGTGAATATATCAGTATCTTAAGTGAGAACTCTCACCGCACAAGTCAAAGGAAATCGACATGACCCATACTTAAGACATGTCCACAATAGGTACCAAGTGGTAGCTCCTTTGTAAGCGGGTCACCTAACATTAAGCTGATCCCAATGTGCTTAATAGAATTCCAATAACAAAGTGGGCTTCCCCCATGTCCTTCATATCAAAATGGTAGGATACGAAATCTTTGGTTTCCTATAACAAACTAGAACTTGAAGTAGCAAGCAATATATCATCAACATACAGCACTAGCAAAATCTAGCTACTCCCACATTCCTTAAGGTATATACATTGATCAACAATATTTTCCTTAAAACCAAGGTATGATAACTTTATGAAATTTGAAGTACCATTGTCTGGAAGCTTGCTTTACCCCATATATAGATTTATTCAGCTTGAAAACCATATTTTCTTTTCCATTGACCTCAAAACCTTGAGGATGTTGCATGTACACTTCCTCCTACAATTTTTCGTTTAGGAAAGCCATTTTCACATCCATTTGATGTAGCTTTAAATTGTATTGAGCTACTAAGGCCATCAATATTCGGAATGAGTCCTTTGATGACACAGGAGAAAAGGTCTCATAATAGTCAATGCCTTCTCTTGTACCGCTCTATAGTTCCATTATGATTAAGCTTTGTCTTGTAGACCCAATTACAACCAAAGTGGTTTATTCCCTAATGGTATGTCCATGATTGCCCACACTTGATTGCAATCCATCGATTCAAGCTCCTCCTTCATCGCTTGAAATGAATGGCCAGAGTTTCTAGAGTTCATGACTTGTGAAAATGTACTAGGGTCATTTTGCCCCTCACCTATCTCTTCACCTGATAAGTACACCACATAATTTGATGGAATTACTGGCCTTCTTTGTTGAGTAGACCTTCTTAGGATAATCTCTTGACCTTGATGCTGATTTTCATCTGCTTTAGGTTCCTCTAATGGTTGTGGTTGAGGTTGTTCTGGGACTTGCACACTCACCATAGAGTATCATCCATTGTGGAAATAATAATTGGTAAGTATGTGCGAGTCAATTAATAATGGTTGACACCAATGTCCTTTGGATCGTGATGATGATCCATGGTATCTTCGAGTGACTCCTCAAAGACAAAGTCCCTCAATATATTCCCACTAACACAACCTTCCTCTAAGAATATGGCCCGATCAGACCCAAAAATTCTTGTGGTATGTGTAGGATAATAGAACATGTAGCCCCTTGACCTCTCTGGATAGCCAATGAAGTAAGCACTGACTGTCCTAAAATCCAGAGACCTCTCATTTGGATTGTAAAGCTTGACTTCATCTGGCCATCCCCATATATGCATGTAACCTAAAGAAGACCTCTTACTAGTCCATAAATCATAAGGAGTTTGGCTTACAAACTTGGTAGGAACCTTATTTAATATATGCATGGCTGTTCTTAATGCTTCACCCCAAATGAGACTGATTGGGTCGAGTGACTCATCATAGCTCTAATCATTTCCCGAAGTGTTTTATTTCTACGTTCAGCTACCCCATTCATATTGGGCTTGCTTTGCATTGTGTATTGTGGAACTATGCCATGTTCCTTTAGAGATAGAGCAAAAGGTCCTGGTATTTGTCCCTTATTAGTGTATTCACCATAATACTTGGCTCCTCTATCAGATGGAACAGATTCGATGGATTTATCCAGTTGATTTTCTACCTCTAATTTGAAATCCTTAACATCGTGAAGACTTCAGATTTCTCATGGATGAGGTAGAGATACATGTATCTGGAGTAATCATCCATGAAGGTAACAAAGTACTTCTGAGCGGTGAAGCAAGGGTCAAAGGGTCCGCACACATCAGTGTGAATCAAATCTAATAGATTCTGGCTTCTATTAGCAAATTTCTTGAAGGTACTATTTTAGCCTTTATACTATGAACACTATTGTGTAAGTTAGTGAAATCTAGGGAAATTAAAAGTCCCTTATTCACTTATCTTTCCACTCTTGCTTGAGAGATATGTCTCAACCTTCTATGCCATAGAATACTAGAATCTTGAGCAACTATTGTCCTCTTGAGCTAACGGGGAAAGAGAGAGCGATTGAGAGAGAGAACAGTCCGTCGAAAGAGAAAGAATGGCCCAATAGAGAGAAAGAACGTGTTCACGAACACTTCCTTGTCTAGTGTAGCAAGTGTTGCTGAACCTTTGAATTAGCGCTCTAGCTTTAGCTTTCTCATTTCCAACAAAGTATTGTTCTCTAGTGTCTAGATATGTAGAAGCTAGACAGTCCTTAGAAACAGGACCCCTAGTGTCCCTTGGAACATGTTGCATCATATAGGATAGAGACAATTTGTTGGAGTTGACCCATTTTGCATGATGTGCCCGCGACTTTGCATCACTCTCCTTAGTGGGATCGCTTGGCTTAGTTTCATTGAAACAGAATTCTAAGTCCATGATTCTTAATTGGAAGAGCAATGCTTCCTTCCACTCGGGAAAATTGGCTACACTTAACATGGGATCCCGAATGCCAATGTGCCCTATATAATGTAATAAACAAAACACAATTTAATACTTAATATTCAACAGGAATGATTGTAACTCCATGTAGGTGGATGAAAGCAATAACTTATTGTTAAATTTAATATGGACTTATTGAATTATGTGCAATAAATTTATAAAGCATAGTACCGTACGCTTACTTTATACTCTATATTTAATGCACATTCTCAACATTCCATATCTGTTAATACAAGCATAATAGTCCCACGTCAGTGAGTACTTATTAATCTCAATTATCAACACACAAGTTTGAAACCCATTATCATATATTAAAATCAACTTTGTGTAACTCAGCAAATAACTGCTCTTATATGGTGCCATATAGGTGATCGCCCAAATTGTCTTGATTAGATACTAAGAATACTTGGTATTTCAGTTTGTAATCACACATGTTCGAATATTGTAGAATCAATTAAAACTAAACATGTAAAAAATTCATCATAATAATTATGGAATTCAAAGATTCCAAGTCCATGTATAGAAGCAAATAATTGGAATTAATCATAAAAAAACAATGCTTAATATCACTTTGATTTCTATAACAATGCTTAATTTCTATAAACATTCATTAAATCACTTTGATTTAGTTTAAGATGCAAATATCTGGGCCATTAGATTAAGTTGTCAAGCCCCCCTTAAAAAATTGTAATAATTTAAGGGCCTAACAGTTAGTGGGTTGCGCTAAGTAGTGGCCCATACAGCCGCGCTGAGTGGCAACCCAAATGGGCTGCCCAAGAACAGACCCTTTAGGGCCTGCCCTTAGCGGGCTGCACTAAGTGGCAGCCTAGTTGGGCCACCCTAATGGGTGGCCCAGCCAGACCGCCTAGATGCAAGTGCTTGGGCTTAGCGAGCCACCCTAAGGGGTGATGGATATTATGTGGGCGTCAAGCTAATCACACTACCATGTTTATTTAAGTTCATTGAATAAAATATTCACACTTATTATTAGTCTGTGTGATGTTTAAAATAAATTCCATGCATGTGTGTAATGACTAAGTGAATTATGATGAGAATTAGAATATAGTGATTACTAGTCTGTAAAGATGTATTCAAAATATTCCTATTCGATGGATAGTCAAGATGGACATCGAATTACCTGGATAGAATAGCACTAGATGTTTCTACTTATAAGATAAGTATAACTGATCCTGTGGCTATTACCGTGGCAACACTAAGGATAGATAGTGGGTGCTATTTGGAGAAAGAGTTCACTGAATTGATCCGTATGAATCCGCCAATGGTATAATACCTAAACATCAATCAGGTTGATTCAAGTTACGGTTGTATAAGTGATCCACTAAGCTGAAACACCAAGGACATCTCGTGAGTGAATTACTACATTTTGACTATGACTTACGAGCCTCTAAACATAGGATTCAAATAAGTTATAGATCAGATTTAGTAAAAAGCTTATAGGGATGATAAAGAGTTCAAGACATGATCATCTGCCCTCGGTATAAGAGGATATTGGCTCAAGGAAAATGATGCAGAAAAATCCTTGGCGAGGATAGTGAGGATATTGGAGAAGGCGTTCTCCAATGATCCTTGTTACGTATTAGTACTAATCAAATGAAGGATTAAAGTCTAACGACAAACCATGCCCTAAGTCGTTCGAGAGTCTCATGCGGATGAGAGAGTTCAAGACAACTCGGTATCTTCTAGAGCAAGAGGTGTAGCTTGGCACCATATGGACTGGAAACTTAACCTATCGATTGGGTTAAATTGATCCTTCTTAAATTAATCTATGTGTTGATATAGTTAATTAATAAGGTTGGTCAATAAATATTATTGAGCCGCAAAAGTTAATAACTAGAATGATACATGGGCCTAGAGGGTCACATGCACAAGGTCATAAGGGCATTGATGGATATATTTTACTTTGTCCGTTTTTTTAGGAAAACCTTAAGTGAGATATAAAGAGGGAAAGGGGTCTCATTTTAAGCACCCATGCAAGCCTGATTTGAGAGTCCCTCTCTTTCGCTATTCTCTTCTCTAAGGAAGAGTTTTTTCATGGCGTGGAGATCTTCTAGATTTTCAAGAAGAATCAAAGAAGAAGACCTGGAGATCCAAGCGAAGAGTGATCGCGTGGATACTTCTAGAGGTCGGACATGCGAACGGCTTCACAATGATCTCAAAGCAGCAAATTCAAGGGTGGAACGAGTTCCCCACAAGGTACATTCAATGATTTATTTTAAAGATTAATTATGAATCGTTCAAAACGCTTCCGCATCCATGGAAACATGTTTTCCATGGACAAACCAAGGCAATGAACCCAACAAGGGGTGCCTAAGTGCTGGCCCCTTAAGGAGCCTGTGCTTAGGCACGCCCGATGCGTGTTCAAGGAATGTCCTGAACAAGGTCGTGGACCTGTAGGGTTCCTCAAAATGCTTCCACAGAAAAACACACGCTCTGATACCACTTGATGGATATATGAGCATACATGTAGGTGCCATGGCAGCAGAATATATCACCCTAAGCTCCTTAGATCATCTCTAGAAGCTGTGGACGGGCTCCAACAAGCCTGAGGCTCCCTATATGGTTCAAGGACCTGGAAGACCAGGTAAGCAGCTCGAGAACAGAATACTGGTAGCCCTAATCTTTATGTGATTTATAGCGACGAACCATAACCTCCCTTTAGCATAATGAACCCTAATGTGTAATCATCTTCCATGGAAAAGACGATGATGCCCTTATGGAAGGTTAGTCAACAAGGTCAACATCCAACATGCAATGCACGGGACGGAAAACATTCTGCCAAGAGACTAAAGCATTGGCGCATAGAGATCGCCAATGAAGCTACGATAGTCTGGCACCCCCACGGGTAGTGCTGGGTGTGCTACACCCGGTATGAGGTGCTGAGCATGGCACCATCTATGCAGACTACGCGTGATGGTGTCAACGGGGGTGCTAGTGGCGCATAGAGTGTCAAGGTTGGGATGGGCGGGCAAATGGTCGAGTGCCATGCTCCCAAGCGTTTGGCACTCAGCCTAGGGGCATGCTGTAGGATCAGAAAATGTGCGCAAGGAGCGGCTGGCCTCAAGGCACATGAGTGACATTAACAAGGCGTGCGGTGCCTCGTCTCGTTACTTTGGTATCTTCCCTCATCTTCTCCCATGTAATGGCTATGCTTACAATGTAATACCTTTGATATATATTGTAATGACCCTATTCATGTACAGGGCTGCATCCCCACCTTCTCTCCTTACCCCTTCTAAGCATTGTTAAGCTATTGCAAAGGCTTCGCTACAACAAAGCAAGGCTGCTCAGTGTTATTACTCCAAGCTGTGAGGCCCACACACGTCAGATTTGAGCATTGTTCCTAGCTCGAGATTGGACCTCGTGACACATGATTCGATGTTAACCATCATCAATGAGTTGTTTGCTATTGAGGTAGCATCAAGACATATAACCTTAGACCATGAAACACTATATTATAGTTGTTTAAAGAGTATAATAGGACTTATGGATGTGCAATCCTAAGAGTCTATTCAAGGCTCACATGGTCCATTGAATTGGACTTCCACATATGAGGATGTGTTAAAGATGATTGAATTGATAAGAAAGTGGGATCTACTATCAGAATAGTTCTCCGTTCAATTTATTATTAATCTCATCATTAAATTCCTTCATGGCTCATAATTTACTTTCTTACGAGCGTCAGAGGTGAACCTTTAGAAGGAAATATCCTGATACACCTTATTTGGTAGGACCAAGAGGAAGGTATTCCATGTCCTTGAAGGACAAAACAGGTTAAGTTATCCCTATCATAGAAGGATATAAGCAACAAAAAATATTTTCACTATGGTCTGAATGTCATTAGAAAAGGAACTGTGTAATAACTCATTAAGATATCTCGGAGCAAGTTGAAACATAGGGATATTTTAATAGCTTAAAATGTGGAAGAAAGTTCAGGAAAAGGAAACATGAAGTTGAGGATAGGAAATGTTGTAAAGTTTATAATGATCGCTATATGGATAGTGAACCTTAAGCTTCACTTGACATCTGTAGTATCTTTGGAAGACATTATGTTCCTAGCATAAAGAAGAACATCACATCTGTTATGAAGAGATTTGGATATTCCCTAACAGTCTATACAATAATTTTTCCATTTATTTGAGAAATAATTTGATTACTTTGGCATTGATAGAAAGGGAATAATTCTATTGGATGATTCTTACCACTATATCAAAGTGATATTTCTCTTAAGAAGAGCAAGAACTATGTGTAGAAAACTCATCCTTACAACCTTCATAGCGTTGGGAAAAGGTGGAGAACATAAGATGCATGAGATGCACAGTTAGTGCAGTTGATTTTGAATCATATGGTAGTTCCAATCGTACATTATGGATAGAATAATTGTGTCCCCAAACTTACAAAGTGGAGAACATGTCAATGTTTTGTGGTAGTCAATACATCGGGATGTATGTTTCCACATAAATGTTAGAATATCAAAACTTTTTGATGACATCAAATGAAATAATACTTGAGTATTGAGTTCACATAATTCATGTATGATAATGTTACCCTTTCTCAACCTAGCCATCCACTTATGTCTGAGATGAATGGTTCATCTAAGAGGTGGAGTCACACATTGTTGGACATAGTGGAATCCATGAAAAGCAACTTAAGACTTTTAGTCAACTTTTTACACACTAAATCTGTGAATTTGAATCCATAAGAGTTGTGGAAAGAGAATGACATCCAACTTGACGAATTGGAAGTCTAACCCATAAGATGCGGCTTGCCTCAGATAAGTTGGAGTTGAGGACTATGAGGTATGGATTTTATGGATATCCAAATAAGAAATTTTGGATACTACTTTTACCATCCTAAGAGAAAATTGTTTTGGGTAAGGAGTGTCTTGTTCAAAGACACATATCTTCTATGACAAAATAGTGGGAGCTAAAGTGGTCTCGAAAGGAGTTCCAGATCCAAAACGTGTTCAAATGTATACCAAAGAAGTTTGTATGTTTGATAGATATCCTTAAATAATGTGATCATAATGTTGGACATCATGATTTTGTGTTAATGTCAAAACACTCTATTGTAGAGATAGTGATCTCTAATACATGAATAAACTATTCTAATTTTTGGAATGAGCGAGAACATGTACATTTTGAAATTTGGCCCACACACCTCAACCAAGTTTGGAACTTGTTCAACACTATCAAGAGTATGGTACCCATTATGAGTAAATGGATCTTTCAATAAAGATTTCTGATAGTGGACAAATTCAAATAGTTCAAAAGGGAAAATTTATGGAGGAAGGGTTCGGACTAGCAGCCTTGAGAAAGTCCACCAGAATTGTTCTCGCCATAAAAGCACACTATGATTATAGAATGTAGAAATGGATGAAGGTATATACGATTCAACCTAAAATTATGCATCCAAAGTGTGCAAGCTGACAGAATCCAATAATTGATTGAAACATGTATTCCTAAGTTAGATTATGAGTTTTGATACAGTGATGAAATCTCATGTCTTCTTTGAAAATGAATAACGAGCTATATGAGTATACCTAAAGACCAATGGGCGCAAAAAAAATCATAATTCTGATATTAATTACATATAGTACATTGTACTCATTGAGAATGATAGAGGAATGTTATCATTGATAAATGAATGATTGTCAAATATCTTCTCCATGAAGGGATTTAATAGAAGCAACCTATGTATGGAGAATATGGATCTAGAGAGATAGGTCTAGAAGGTTATCAATATTCTTCAAATACATAAACATAGATATCACCAAAATGAGTTTTGAGATGCAGAATTTCATGAGACGTCGATTGTACCATGGTAATAACATTAATGATGTACAATATTTTATATTTGAGGCCTAAAGTTGCCTAAGCCCTAAGTGATATGAGAACTAAAAAAATACGACATACGTTCTTGTTGTCTTTAGAATACAAAAGGAAATATTCTAATCTATAGAGAAGATGGATTGAAATTCAAGAGTTACATAAAAATTGAGTTTTAAATGATATTGAAATGATAGAAAGCTTAGATTTGAAGTAATGCTCATTCAATATGCAAGTATAACCTATGGAAATTTTATCAGTAGATCAACTTGAACTTAATGACAAGAAAAGAAGTACATCACTGTATTTGATGTCTCTAAAGGAGAAAGAGTGAATGAAATATTCATCACTAACTGTGGAGTCATATTTGATCATAAACCCCATTCCATTTTTTTGTGACAGCAATGGTGATATTACATAGGTGAAACAATCTAGGTCTCATTAGAAGTTTAAGAACATTCTAAGATGGCTCATCTGAATAGGATGATCATCATTAAAAGGATATTATATAATGGAAGTTTTCCACTGTTTGACAATGCAGCAAATTCATAGAAGCAACCATTCGTTCAATGTATTGTTAGCATCACTAGGAAACGAAGGGTTTGTTGAATACTAGTGATTGGTTTTTTTTGCAAGTGAGAGGTTGATGGAAATATATGTGACCGACAAGCTAATTACACATTCCATATTTTTTTCCATTTTCATTAATATAACATTCATTATATTGCATAAATACATGATCAGACTTTGTGAATTATGATGAGATCCTAATAACGAGATCACTAGTCTTTGAGCATGTATGCTAAATACTCCTATTTCAAGGGTACTCGAGAAGGACATTGAAGTATGTAGATATAATATCACTATCTAGCTTCACTCATATGATAAGTATGGCCGATCTTGTAGCCATTAGTGTGGAGACACTAAGGATAAATACTGAGTAATCTTTAGTATAAAGAGTTCATGGAATTTATCCAGGAAAATCCCTGAATGGTATTAATCTAAACTGTCAATCAGACTGATTCACATTACTGTTGTGTTAAAGGTCCTTAGTCCTCAGACACCACAGACGTCTTGTAGGTTCACTAATGTACTATGACTATGACCTACAAGTGTCTCATCATGAGATTCTAAATTGTCTTAGTTCAGGTGCATCAAGAAGTTCATGAAGATGATTGAGAGATCAAGATAGGATCATCCACCCTCAGTATAAGAGATGACAGCTCAAGGAAGACGATGCAATGAAGTCCTTGGCCAAGGTAGTGAAATATTAGATAAGAATTCTCCGATGATTTCCAAATGCATCTATACTAGTCGAAGGATCAATTAGGTTTTGATAGTTGATCATAACCTAAGTCATCGTAGGATCATCAAGTGGATGAGGGACTATACAAACATGGTAATCGATGACGAACATGTTCTATGAGTGAGTTGAAACACACTTCTTTGTAGATTTTAGAGCACAAGGTGTAGCTTGGCAACCCATCTGTTGGAGGCTGAACCTATTGATTGAGTTAAATCGATCTAACATTAAGTAATATATATATGATGATATAGTTAATTAATTTGGATGACCAATAAAGGTTATTGCACGCTAGAGTCATTTACAAGACTAATACATGGGTGTAGAGGGTTACACGCAAATGGTCATTTGGATGTTGAAAGGTTTACTTAACTTTGTGGGGTTTTATGAAAAATACCCACTAAATATAAATAGAGGAAGGCCATGAACAAAATTCAGCCATGCTAGAATTGTTCAGTGGTCGTCCCCTTTTTCTCCCTTCTCCCCACACCTCCACTCCACTCCCAATGCGATCGGGACGACGTAACGATGATGACAGAGGCTGAATATAGCGTGCCAAGGTGTAGTAGGAGATCAGATGCACCAAGGATTGCATGAATACGTCTAGAGGCTACACACATGAGTAGATTCACGCGACTCATTTGAGAATCAAAGGAATCGCAAATCCAATACATTCTGATATGCTTCATTCCATGTTTTTTTTTATTATGATTCGATTAGGCGTATTTCAATGCATGGAAGCATCGTGTTCATCCAGATTAAGGCTTCTAGAAACCAAAAAAATATAGCATACCTTTTTAAGCTTAGGAATATTTGAGGAGGAGGATAATCTTTTTATGATGATGTTAAATGTGGATTTATTTATAAATCATAAATAAAATGTGGATTGCACTTTACGCATAAAACACCCTCATCCGTGATTTTAGAAATCTCCAAGAACACATTGGCACTCATACATTCTAATTTATTTAGCCTGACCTGATCTAATTGAATATCGCTCTTCCTATTTTTTAACTTTTGCTATTGTATTATCTAGATACAGATGAGTGTAAATAATGAAATAAAAATATGAAGTATTTCAAAATTTTAGATATTAAGAATAGAGTAGACATGTAAATCAGAGAGGGTACTTTAAATGTTTGATTAGGTGAAAGAGAAGCAAGGAATTCACATATTGAAAAGGGATATCTTAATTTAGCTTACTAAGACCATGATAAAGACATTTATATTCCCATACATTTTAGATGTTTTTGGTAGATTAATTTTGAATTTATCATGTTATCACTTAAATTAACTAAATATTATGCACTAGCTATAAATTATAATTTTGCACATTATGGCTATTTTTTACTAAACTCCTTGAGTTCTTTGATGTCGAGTAACTTTAGTAGTGATGAGTATTCTATAGTTTCACATTTGCAGAAATTTAAAGGAATGAGATGATGGTAATTATTAAAGAGTTGGAGAATTTTTGAGAGTCAAGCGATTCTCAAACGGGGCTTGAAAGGAGCAAATGGTATTGTGGGCTGTCAAAAGTAAGGTCTGAGAGAGATGGACCACATCCTGGCATGCCCACTAGGCTCTCAAATGCCTTAAAAAGAAATAAGCTAAAGATTACAAGGCAAAGCTCTCAACCAACGGAGACAAGAGGCAAAATGGCAAGAAAAAAGAATAGAAAATGCCCAAAAGGGTATGTTAGTAACTCTTAAAATGTATAAATAATATTTTTCTCCCTCATTTCCCCTCAGTCCGGACGTGCTTCAACAAGTTGCTGGCCAGCTGGAGAAGGGATATTTCTGAATCCAAGTTGCTCAACCTGCTTGATGTAAGTTATTGAAGTTTTCACTTAATCCCAACTCTTGTTTGGATTGAAAAATGCCTGATCCTGGCAAAATATAAGGATATAGAGTGGAGAGAAAAATATTGAGGGATTATTAAGCTTGCATTGAGGTTTTAGGAATGTAGATTTCCATTTTCCCATCATTATCCATCCATTTCCCCTTCAAAATCATCACTTTCTCACTGTTAACATTCATTTTACCTAGTTTCTCTCTCTAGGATCCAATATTTCTCTCTATACCTTCATCCATATCCCCAGTTCATCCCCTAAAAATTCATAAAGAATATGATTCATTTGCATCTTCAACCAACTTCTACCTCCTTCTTCATTTTCTTTCTCTCTATCTCCTCATTTTGACTTCTTTCCCTAAAATATCTTCCTATCTCTCTAAACCTGCTTATGCAATCTAAAAATTCATAAATATTTTCAAAAAAAATTCCAAAAAAAATAAAATTTCAACTTCCAAATGTGAGTTTCTCCCCTCACCACCATTGGCGTATTGTGGTGTGCGCTACACGACAGCACCACAGGAGGCAGGAGTGTCCTTCAGCCCATTGGTCCACGCGCGGGTAGTGCATATGCGCCGTGAAAAAGGGGCCCTTCTTGAAGACTTGGGCTAATTGGCTAAGTTCTGAACCTATTGGGCTATGCCTAATTGGACTGAACCAATAGCTAGCCCGATAAAGGCCACACCAGGCTCGTTGATCTGAAAGCTCCATCCGCTTCGCTGCTGCCCACCGATACCGTCGCCATCACAGCCGCCACCACCGCCGTCGTCGCTGCCGCTCGGCTGTTGTTCCGTCACCGCCCCATCCCTGCTCTACCACTCCATTGCCAAAGCACATAATTTCTCCATTTTTTAGCATTTAAAAACTATTAATAATCAGAAAAATAGGAAAAATAGTAAAAATTAGGGGAAAACGTTTTCGGAATTTAAAATTTGAAGAAAATCTGGATATATCTGTATAATTAATATAATCAATTTCTAGAGATTTTATAGTGGCAGATAACCTCTCTAGGATTACTTGTGCTGACTCCGTGCCTATCCAAGAGTCATTTCCCGATGACCGAATCTTAGCCATCCAAACATGGAATGTGTCTTGGTTTGCAAATATTGTAAATTTTTTGGTGAAAGGAAAAGAACCTTCTGATTGGAAATGCATTGAGAGAAAGAAATTCTTCAAGGATATCAGACATTACTTTTGGGATGAGCCATGACATTTTCTTCAAGGGGTGGACCAATATCTTAGGGGATGCGTGCTAGAGAAGAGCAACTCAGCATCCTAACATTCTGCCATTCCAAACCAGGAAGAGGACATTATTCTGCTAAGGTAAAAGCCCACAAGGTACTAGAATGTGGATTTTACTGGCCAACTCTCTTTAATGATGCCCATGAGTTTTATTTAAAATGTCTTTCATGTCATGCTTTTATAAACATAAATAATAGAGATCATATGCCCCTTAAGCCCATCTTAGAGGTTGAATTTTTTATTTCTGGGAATCCATTTTATGGGTCCATTTCCTAACTCAAATGGATACGAATATATTTTGGTGGCCATTGATTATGTTTCAAAATGGGTAGAAGCCATTCCCACTAGAGCAACTAGAGGTAAAATTGTGATTGATTCTGTGGAGAAACACATTTTCTGCTGATTTGGATGTATAAGGACAATTATTAGTGATGGAGGCTCTCATTTCAATAACTTTAATTTTTTTCATATTTTGAAAAAACATGGAGTTCATCATAGAGTCACCACCCCATATCATCCTCAAGCCAATGGTCAAGTCGAATTATGCAATAGGGGAATTAAAAAAATTCTTCAAAGGATTGTTAAACCGAATGGAAAAGATTGGCCGCATAAGTTAACTGAAGCATTATGGCCATATAGGACTGCTTATAAAACACCACTAGGAATGTCCCCTTTTAGACTTCTATTTGGGAAACCATGTCATCTACCATTAGAGTTAGAGCATAAAGCACGTTGGGCAGTTTAATGTTTAAATCTTTCTTTAGAAAAAAGCAGGAAAAACCAGGTTACTCCAACTACAAGAGCTTGAAGAAATCCAGAACAAAGCATATGAGATTGCGAAGATTTACAAAGCTAGGATGAAGGTCTTCCATGATTGCAAATTAGAAGAAATTTGAGGTAAGCCAAAAGGTATGGCTTTATAATTTAAGGTTAAAATTATTTCCTGGAAAGCTTAAAAGTAGATGGGATGGTCCCTATATCTTCCAAGATATTTTCTAAAAGGGGGCCATTCTTATTTCTGACCCTAACTCTCAGAAAATCTTCATGGTTAATGGGCAAAGACACAAGCACTATTTTCAGTATGATTATATCCAAGAGCCCATTACCATCGGTTTTGAGAAGCCACCCGATGCTGAAACAAACCATCACCAATAGCCTAGAAAGTTTCCCTTTCCCTTTTTATTTTTGTTTTATTATCTTCTGAATTTTCTTACACAGGCCACTAGGTCACACTTCCATCAAAAGAGGAAAAGCACAACAACCTACTTGAAGAAAAGGCGACACCCACTGTTTGTTATCCCTCAACCTTTTCCTTCTGATACTATAAAAATTAGCATCGAGGACTATGCGTTAACTAGGTAGGGGGGGAGTGTTTTTCACATTGCATTATTCATGTCATAAACATCAATTATTTCAAAAATTTTAAAGTACCATTCCTTTTTAATAAAGAACCAAACTATGGAAAGTTCATTCTATTCTTAATTATTGGAAAAACTGTATGAACTATAAGCATCTAGAGCACCTCACTATCTCATCATAGGTGGATACCTAATACAAATTTTGGATGATAAATGGTCAGATTTTAAAATGTCTGGGTACAAGGCAGGGTGAGGGCGATAACTGAAGAGTCAACGGGTGCATATCTCATGATTCTTGAGGTTTTATATTTGAGTGAATGTGTGACCCCCACTCCACACCACTCGAATTTAGCCGAACCTACTTTGGAGTGGCCAACTCTAGTTGAACCTTATTTCAAATAGGCTTATGTTTATCTTCAACTCATGAGCACAAAATTATATACTTTATTCTTACAGCCATTAAAATTTTTGATCCTTTCGTAACATTTGCCACTTTTCAGACTTGATCCACCTTTGACCAAGCCCCGCTTCAAATGACTAGTAGGGAACCTATTCTTCAGACGTACTCCTCTACATAAGAAATGCCTCAACTCCCAAGTATCTATCTTCTTTTTTTCTAAAAAAACTGAGCATGCCACTCATGCTTTCCTCTGGTTTTAGATCTCATTCCAGTAAATATTCAGACTGCGTACTCTTAATATGTTCATCTTTTCAATCCTCTAGAAGCGATGATATATGAAATACATGTGGAATGATCATGAAAACATTTTAAGTGTATCAAATGAAAACATTCAGCTCAAGATTTTGTTTTCTTACTTACCGCTGAAAAAAAAGAGAAAATAAAAAAGTTTTAAAAAAATAAAGAAAGAAAAAAATTCAACTAACCCGGGGTTGTTAGTCTATTTCTATGAGCTACTTAGTCCTCTGAAGTATACGTGATTAGAGATACTTTAGAGGATCTCTCATCTCCTTCTATCCTCCATCTTTCATTCCAAAATCTTGGGAGTTAGTCTTTCTAAGTAGAAAAAATCTTTACACTCGTTTTTTTTCTACATCTACCCTCATCCCTTATGTTGAGCCATCCTTTCCATTGACTTCTCTCCTGCACTTAGCATAGAACTGGTCCTTTCCATTTTCCTGCTTTTTATTGAACAGCCACTTGAAATTTTGTGCTCATTAAAGGAGGAAAAGTAAGTCAAATGTCTATCTTGGATAGGAGAAAAGTTAGTATGGAAGTCACTACCCAAGGGAGAGAGTGTGACTAAGCAATGAGTGGTGTGAGGACCAGTTCAAATGTGTGAATTGAGAAACCCCGGGTTCATGATGTTGAACCCAAAGATAAGTTAGACTGACTCTCACGACCACCATCTCGGTCCCCACCACTAGAAGTTGGCTATGCATTTGTGCGAAGATCTGAATTCAAGTTGTTGTAGGAAAGTAATTATACTATGTGAATAGTAACATTCTAGCACTCATACAAAATACTTCCTAGCAGTTAAAAATAGCTGAACTGTCCAAAGCTAAACTTTAAGGACATTGCTAGGGGACTAGCAGGAATTTAAGTTGGCGGGTATCTGATGAATCAAATAGTAGGTGCTAAATTACATGCTTGAGTGAACTTTTTAACGAATATAAATATTTAAATTTATTATTTAAACATCATTTAGCACTTAATTCATGAAGTTGGCCTAAATTAGTAATTGAGTATTTATAAGTATTCTTTTAGACTAACCTCACTTGACTCTATGAGTCAAGTGGAACGAATTTCACTTATCTTTTAGAGTTTTTGACATTTTCAGGTTTAGGTCTCATCTAAGGATTATTGGGCTAAGGAAAAGAGGTTCAAGAAGTCACAACCACATTCAGTGCTCTAGGAGTGGCCCAGAGTTACAGGTTGCTTGACTTTAACGAGCCTTTAATCTCATTAAGGCCAAATGTTTTAAAAAAGACAAGCCAAGTGAGTGACTATAATGAGGAGCAATCAGAGGACTCAAACCTGATTGGAGGACACCTCTTCATCAAGATTGAGGCTGCAGAAAATATCGGGACCTTTCAAGGCTTCGGGAGATCCAAGGGTCATAATTTCTCTCTTCCCTATGTAAACCCCTCTCACTCCAATGTAATACTCACTCTTGTTTCAATCTAAATCCAAGAATTAGTGGCATGTGTGCAATTGTTGTTGAGTCCTATTAACTCGAGTGAGAGTTGGGTAGAGCATAGGCATTCCAGAGCAAGAGTTTCTGGAGAAGTGTAAGAGTCTTTGGTCGCCTTGGGCCTTGGGGGGTGTGACAAAGAGGTTAGGTCACTATGTCTTTCTCTCATCCCTTTCTGTTCACCTTTGTCTGTAGGTTAGTCATGGAGCAGCTAGCCAACATCCAGACGGTTCCAACGCCTCCAACATCTAGAAAGTTAAATTTATTTTATTTATTTTTATTTTATTTTAAATTTAAAATAATTTCCTAAAAGTCTTAAAAATGCCCAAAAAATCGTACTTCGTCTAACATTTCCTTCAAGCATTAATTTTCATCTGGATAAAATTTATTAATTATAATTTTAGAAAATATATTTACTTTTTCATAGGTAATAAATTATAAAAATTTATATATATGTATATATACTTATCCAAATCTATCAATATATATATATATATGTATATATACTAAGCTAAAAATTCACTAACTCTTACTTTGCTATCTGAGGATCGACCCTTACTCTCCCTCTGTTAGTAAGGGTTATAATATTGTTGTTTTAATTCAGATTACTGAAATGACTATAATTATTGATTACTTAATCATTACTCCACCCCAAAATCTGAGTTATTAGTAAATGAATCGATAATCTAGATTCTAAGGCTGCAAACCAAAGTTCATTATAGATGTCAAAAATATATATTCTGATCCTGCTTCTGTGACCATAATAAAGAAAATATGGTTTATTTATGGAAGATTATTTAAAACACAAATTAAATGATGGAATAATCAGTAGAGATGTGCATTCATACTTTATTTTGTTTCTTTCATAATGTTCATGTGTGCATTATTCACCATTGAAGGTTAAAATGATGGAATAATCATTTATCTTTCTTAAGTTATATTTTTTTATAATTTATTGAACTCTGGAATCATGTGAAAATTTCTCACATATTCTTGGAATTTAAATCTAATTTAAGGGCTATGGTAAATTAAATGGTAATCTTTATGTGGAAATGGAAGAAACATAGATGAGCAATACAAGACTTGGACCAGATCAGGAATTCCATGCCATGTCGTGGGCCGTAAACAATGCCCAATATAGAAAAGGTCCATTTTTTGGAGCCCATTTAAGGCCTTTAAAGAGCTGGGTCAAATAAAGACAAGAATGGTGGGACGAACACAAAATTTTTCTTCAAAAATGTTTTTCAAAGATTTATAATGGGAGGTGTATTCATATCTGGAAATCAAGTGATATTAGCCCTCCAAACCAGTAGAATTAAATCCTATATCTAGGAGAGATAGTGGACTTATATTTAACCACTTTCCCTTGTCTTTATATCATCTATTGTATTTCTTATTCCAACATAGTTTCAGTCTTAGACTAAAATTTTAATCAATAATGTTAGAGAAAAATACACCTACACCCATGGGTGAACTACTTTACTCTAACTACCTTTGCATAAAAGATTTGTGTCCTTTAAGAAGACAAGCGATATATTATTTTTGAATAAAAGAAGATAACCAATATATGTTTTTTGAAGAAAAAAAGATAACTAATATACCAGAAAGTTGGTTGAAGCATTTTTTTTAAGGCTCTAATTTATGTAAAAATATTTGTGAAAATTTTCTTACTTGATACTAGGTAAGGGTTGAATCCATAGAGATAATGTAAAGAAAAAGTAACTCTCAGACTCTATACACTTATAATAAGTTCCTAACTTGACACCATTAAAAACTCCATATATTGACACATAGTTCATGAACATGTTCAGATACACTCATAAAAACTTCTTAAGTTTATCAGAATTTCTAGATTACTTGCTTAATTTTTTGGGCACAATATTTGAAGTTTCAATACATTCTATCTCAAGGATGGTGTTAGTTTTGAGTTAGGAACTTTCAAAAAAATAAATTTTAGGTATGAGTCCATGAACTAAACAAAGGTTATAACTTGGTATTACTTCTTGACGGTAAAATAATTTAGATGTTTGTAGATAGGTTGATACTTTCAAGGAAACACTAGTGGACAAACAAAGATACATATCTTACTATAAAATTATTATCCCCAGCAGCCATGATAAATTTGACTAGACTTAATCTTAATTTTAGCTCATCATGGTTATCAAATCAAGGTCGAGAATGTCCACTTACACCCAAGGATGGTTATCAAAGAAATTTCAAGAATTTCTGCTTACATCCAACGTCAAGAATGGTAATCAAATTAAGTTCAAAAATGCCCATTCAGGATTCTAACCCTGGGAATTTCAACACCAAATTAAATTTTGATATCAGTTCATGTATGTATTCCCTCTTGATCATAGAATACCCATTGGGTGTAAGTGGACATATAAAAAGGTAGATGTTAGTAGATAATTGTCATTAGCACTGATGATGGAGGACAATAACTGTCCTCAACAATGATTTTTTTCCAAGGTGACAATGAAAAGAATAGTAGTCAATGTCAACAGCAATGTCATTGATGTGGATGATGTGTAGTGGTGACAATGATGAGTTTTAAAATTGATAAGGATAATGGTTCTCCTTGACAATGATGAAAATTTTCTTGACGAGGACACGACTAATAAAGATGGGGATGACAATTATGACCTGAAGTGAACATTTGGAAGTGGTTCTTCTGTCTTTTCCTTACGATTTAAAAATATCATCTGCCATCTTTCTAAAAAAAATCATATGCATAAAATAGTCCTACACGTAGTATGGCTGCCACTGATTCTATTATGTGAATGTCAAGCCAAATATGTTATTATAAGTTCACCACGATATGTATATGGTCCTTGTTATTATTGTGTGATATTTCTATGGTCATTCAAATATGTTAGGTTGATTATTTCCACTGTTGTATTAGTATGTCGGCATGAGATACCAATTACATCTTGTGAAGGGATTTCTATCTTTTGACGAAGATATACGAGTCTCTAATCATGGTTATAGGGCCCATCTAGTTCTGCAGGCTCTGTCTCAACCAGGTCGAGGAGAAGGGTCTGAAGTGAAAAACCCTGCCTTCGCGAATTCGGCATAGTCAATGGGCCCAAAGGTTGATGTGACATTTGCTCATCTTTGTCTGATTTCTTTTTTCCAATTTTAGGCCTTGTATGCGAGCCACGGTGTTTGTGTGTTCGTGTTTGTTGTATGTTTGGGCCTATTTGTGGCCCTATGTATCGGCCTCTCTCTCTCTCTCTCTCTCTCTCTCTCTCTCTCTCTCTCTCTCTCTCTCTCTCTCTCTCTCTCTCTCTCTCTCTCTCTCTCTCTCCTTGAAGACCCATAGTACCCTTAAGGGAGTGGGCCTAGTTCCCCCATTTCCTAATGGCACATATCACCTCCTATTTCAGAGGGGGGACCCCTCAAGGATGATGACCTTTTTAAAGTTAAAAAAAAAGAACATGATTTATTTGATTTTCTTTATGGTTTGTCGTTTCACCTGATTTTTTGTCGTTTTGTGTCGTTTCGATGCCGCCACTACCATCTTCTCACAAAGGGACACTAATTGCTGCCATACCACTGCCACGACACCCCCACCTTTGGACGCATGGCGTTACCATCATCTCAATGTCAAAAATGCCGCCAAACACCCCAGCTCGCTGATGACTCTAAAATATGTCATCAAATAATCAAGTTCTCAAGTTTAAATTCATTACAATTATCTTGTGAATTCATGCTAAGTTCATGCATATGTATTGTTTTATGAAATCACTAACCCCACTTGATTCTTTGAATCAAGTGGAATATATTTAACGTTTTATGGCTAGTGAACATTCGACTAATAAAGATGGGGATGACAATTATGACCTGAAGTGAACATTTGGAAGTGGTTCTTCTGTCTTTTCCTTACGATTTAAAATATCATCTGCCATCTTTCTAAAAAAATCATATATAAAATAGTCCTACACGTTAGTATGGCTGCCACTGATTCTATTATGTGAATGTCAAGCCAAATATGTTATTATAAGTTCACCACGATATGTATATGGTCCTTATTATTATTGTGTGATATTTCTATGGTCATTCAAATATGTTAGGTTGATTATTTCCACTGTTGTATAAGTAGTATGTCGGCATGAGATACTGTTACATCTTGTGAAAGGGATTTCTATCTTTTGTGAAGATATCCCGAGTCTCTAATCATGGTTATAGGGCCCATCTAGTTCTGCAGGCTCTGTCTCAACCAGAGTCGAGGAGAAGGGTCTGAAGTGAAAAACCCTGCCTTCGCGAATTCGGCATAGTCAATGGGCCCAAAGGTTGATGTGACATTTGCTCATCTTTGTCTGATTTTGTTTTTCCAATTTTAGGCCTTGTATGCGAGCCACGGTGTTTGTGTGTTCGTGTTTGTTGTATGTTTGGGCCTATTTGTGGCCCTATGTATCGGCCTCTCTCTCTCTCTCTCTCTCTCTCTCTCTCTCTCTCTCTCTCTCTTTCTCTCTCTCTCTCTCTCTCTCTCTCTCTCTCTCTCTCTCTCTCTCTCCTCGAAGACCCATAGTACCCTTAAGGGAGTGGGCCTAGTTCCCCCATTTCCTAATGGCACATATCACCACCTATTTCAGAGGGGGGACCCCTCAAGGATGATGACCTTTTTAAAGTTCAAAAAAAAGAACATGATTTATTTGATTTTCTTTATGGTTTGTCGTTTCACCTGATTTTTTGTCGTTTTGTGTCGTTTCGATGCCGCCACTACCATCTTCTCACTAAGGGACACTAATTGCTGCCATACCACTGCCACGACACCCCCACCTTTGGACGCATGGCGTTACCATCATCTCAATGTCAAAAATGCCGCCAAACACCCCAGCTCGCACCGCTAGATGCCACCATGATGCTCGCACGACTGCTTGTGCCACTTCCTATCCACCACCCATGCTGTTGACCACACCGCGCCCATGCTGCCAACCCTGCCACCAACCACGTGCCTCGTCGTTGACATGTAGAGCCCTGCCCGTTGCCTGCACTACAAAGTGCATCGCCGCCCACACCTCTAATCGTGGCCTGCTAGCGCCGTAGTCTGCGTCGCCACCCACACCACCAATCACGCAACCACTAGGCCACCTCCGAGCCGCCACTGAAGAGCTGCCAATGTTGCCACCCACATCGTAGCCAACGTTTTCGTACAAATGATGGTGCATGCCATCTTGACCCACCGAAAGCGTCATCCGCGCCGCTGCCGTCGTCGCTGACTGTCAGGTGAATTATGCTCGCCTATTGTGTTTTGATTTCTCGTCTTCTTAATTAGTTGCCTTTCATGTTTTTTGGAATTTTTGAGTCACCTTTGTCCCATCATGATGCATCCGTCATTTTTGTCTGTCTTTGTCCTCATGTTGGGAGGGGTCCTTAGTCGTTTGGACCCCCTCCCTTTTCCCCTTTTCTTTTATGTTTAATTTCCTTCATTATTATAATGGGGGCCCATTATATAAGGGCCCCCTTAATGGACCAATACCCCCCTTTATGGGTCCTCCTAGGGCCCATTAACCTCCCTCTTAAAACAGAAGAGGGCCACCTTAGGAGAGCCTTAGACCACGAATTTTATCGAGCAGTTTTTTTATCGCATTCTTGGTCTCTCGTTGAAGAAGAAAAGAAGGAGACAAGGAGGAAGGATATCGAATGGGAAGAAGTCACAGTCTGCTGCCAGAGGCTACGGAGAGAGAGAGAGAGGCCCGCCAGAGTTGAGGGACACCTCCCCGGGGATTCTATGGCGTCGTGCTAGCCATAGAAGAATCCCTCACCCCCGTATAGTCGGCGTGCAACCACTGCTCCGACCGTGCTGTGGGGGGACGATTAGCTCTGACTGTGCACGGTGGGTCGCTACGACCCTGCAGTGGCTGCCCGACCATCCATCACCCCTGTGGGTTCGAGATCGAGGTCAACGAGGACCTAGTCCTTCGCCTGCCGCTGGTCTGAATGGTGGCCAGTTGGGCAGATCCACTCCGACAATAGAGGACACTCTTGGCGACGTTCCAAGTTTGATTGTCTGAACGCCCCCTGATTGGATCTGTTCTGTTCTGCGTCAACGGGACCTCCAACATTTGGGCGTCTCTGGCGACAACAGGCCACCCTCCGGCGCTGCTAACGACCACGCGTTCCCAATCGACACTTGTTGGACTGGGAATTCAACGGGGATCTTCTGACAATCTACGCTATGGTAGAGTATTCGTGGAACACCATATGGCTTACGCGCCCGTGATGCCAGCCATTCTGCAATGACGATGTCATTGACGAACAATTGCCCAAAGCGCTCAGGCCAATCAGTGACACAACAGTAGCCATCGAGCTTCAGCCATTAACCGTGCTGACTCCTCTTTGCACTTCGGGCCATTAGACTCCCCTCCTCTAACCTCCGCTAATTGCTCCTATACTGCACCGCCAGTTGAGCATGCCGGCCCTCTCCAGATCCTCTCTACTCGTGACCCGCACCGGTTACTGCCATTGACTAAGATTCTTCATAATAAGCCTAACGCCGATGAGGTGCGCCGTCTCCCCGCGCTCGTTATTTTATCCTTTGTAGTATATTTTTGAATTGGCTCCAGCGCGCTTGAGCTAGATAGGTGAGAGAGGACAATTGAGAGATAATTACAATCACTAAGCATCTTTACTAGTACGGACTAGTCCGTCTGTTACGAGCGGACCCCTACGGATTAATTCTGTTCGGCACCGTAGTCGCCTTCATCCCCTCCGACGAGGCTCGAGAGGCCGCCGTCGCCGTCACCCGACGAGCCCTTCGGAGCTTGGAGCTCAGCATCTCAATCGAGTCGGGGCTTGTTTATCTTGCGTCTTAGTTACATCACCCGTTTAGGGTTTGTTTATCCGTCTGACGACGACACCATCGACGTCCGACATCACTATCTAGGTACTGAGCAGTCGACTCGATACCAACCAGACGACGTCTTAGACGACGTCCGACATCAAATTGGTATCAAAGCATCATCTCTATACCCGCATGGACGAAAACACCGCCGTCTTCCTGCATCAACTAGGTATCAAAGCATCGTCTTGATACCCATCCGGACGATGACTCCACCATCGTCCTGCATAAACAAGCCACCACCCCCTGATCTCTGGCAGTTTGGATGTTTCCCTTGCTCCCCAACCAACGATGTTGTTGACGCCGACAGATCGCATGTCGTCCTCTTGTTGCCACCATCACAGTTGATCGGGCTTCAGCCCCCCAGCTACGCTCGTAGCCTCCTTTGGAGTGCTCCCTTATTTCTTTATGTACCTCCCAAAATTGTCTCCACCATAGGGGTTAGGGTAAACTTAGATAGGGAATTTGTAATGAAGGGTAGAACTTTTATCGGTACATCCTTGGTTGGACTCGACGAGGGTGCACAAACCAGTGATAGTAGCCATGCTTGCAACGTCGACCTTGAACGTGATGTGTGGTTCAATGGGAGCCTAGTGGCATTCCCGAGACCCTCTTGTTGTGACTTAGTGTTTGCGATTATTGATTATTTTCACAGTGTACCTACATCCAACCACATCTTCTCCGCCTAATTGATGTTGGAATGATCATTTGATCCTGATCTGTCATTCCACATCACATGGGCTTCATACATGTCTTAGCTTGCATATAATAATTATACAAAGGTGCTTGAGTGGTCAAGAGTGTTGTATTGTGGGGCTATGATTGATTGCGCATGAAACGAATTCCAAGCACTAGAAGCTTGAGATAATTCAGAATTGATCGACTTGCTTTCCAGGACTTGTTCAAGTTGTTAAATTGCCTCCACTGGTATGCAAGTGACTATAAGGTTACTGAATCTCCTCTACATCATCACCTAGGCCAGATTGATGTGCTTGCCTTTCTTTGTTCTTTATATAATTTTTCCACTCACTCCACAAGTTAGTGTTGATGGTGAGAATAATTTTTTACAAGTTCCCCCTTATTTGTACTTATTAAATTTTTCATAAAAATCTTTAAAATAAAATATATCATCGAACATTCTTTTAGTTTTAGGTATGTGACACTTTAGCCTCATATATAATTCTACTTAATAACTTTAGTGGCCCAATAATGCTTATTGAGCAACCTGATTAGTTAGCAATATCAACATATAGATTAATTAATCAAGGATCAACTTAACCCAATTGACATGTTAAGTTTCCAAACTCAAGAGTGCCAAGCTACACCTTGTGCTCTTGAAGATACTGAGTAGTGTTCGAAGGTCCCAAAAATGTGATTGGTGTCTCACATTAACTGATTACTTATACGACTATGAAAAGAATCAACCTGATTGACATTTAGGTAGAATATCATTCAGGAATTCATATGGATCGGTTCAATAAAATATTTCTCCAAAAAGATCATCCACCATCTATCACTAGTGTCTGCACACTAAAGACCACATGATAATTCATACATTTTGTATGAGTAAGATCAAATAGTGCTATCATATCCGGATAACTTGATGTCCACCTAATTTATCCATCAATAAGAAAATTTAGAATACATTTAAATACTATTGGTCGCTACATTATGATATTATCACAATTCATTAGGTCATTGGACATTCATGGAAGTCATTATAAACATCACACACAGTAATAATAAAGAAAATTTTCATGTAGTGAACTTAAAATAAGATATGTTGGTGGGATTGGCTTGGCAATCACATTGTATCCATGAAAGTATGATTGTTTGCCCTTGGCCTAAGAGGATATTGACTCAAGTAAAAAGATATATCGAATCACACACTCGAGTGAGAATAATGGAGATGGCTTTCTAATGATCATCGTTAGTAAATGACATACTACACTCCATACTAAGGGTTTAAATAAATGACATATTAGGGTTTGAAAAATAACCAAACCCTAAGTCATTTGGGATTCTTGCTTAGGAGGAAGGTTTATACATATATGGTAACTAATGATGACAAGGAATCTTTGAGTGGGTTAAGTTACTACTCTATATCTTCTAGAGCAAAAGTGTAGCTTTGCACCCCACAAGTTAAAAACTTTTTAAATAAAAAATTTGTTAACATATCCATGTAGTGAATTAATGAGGTTGATTAATAAGTGTAATTGGGTCATTAAAGTGATTTACATAGACCTAGAGGGCTACAAACATAAGCTTAATGTTTGTAAATATGCTTAAAGTTATTAGGCAGTTATGAACAGTTCATTAAATAAATATAAATAGAGGAGGCACCAATTTAGTTGCTCATGCCAGCCATACATGGCCCCTTTTCTTCTTTATCTTCCAATACACTCACTCCACTAGAGTGCCTCGATGATGAGGAGATGAAAAAGATCTTCAAGAGGAGTTGAACAAGAAGAGGAGGATATCTAACAACACATTAATAACATGGATACATTCGGAGGTGGGCATGTGAACGGATGAAAGACACTCTCCCAAGGAGCAAGTCAAGGGTGGTACAAGTTCCTTGAAAGGTAATGAAATCATTTGTTTCATTGAAAAATATTTCAAGTATAGACAAACTCAAGGAAAGTGATGTGATAACATGGCTGGTCAAGGCAAGACAAATACCTGAAATGTTAATGTCCTTGTGCATCAGTTGTAATTAGAATGGAAGGTTATGATTTGAAATGTTGGGTTTTAGGACATGATTGAAAATCAGAAATGATTTATTGTAGTCACATAATTGTAAGACCAAATAAAAATTATGGTTATCAAATTAGCTTATGTGGAATAAAATTGCCTATCCTTTTGGATCCTCAAATGAGTCATCATTAGCTAGCTTAGGGTTCAGGCGTTGGACATCTTTATAGTCCTTGGCATTTAAAGTTTCAACATTCTACTCAATAAGGAGCACCATCACGCTAGGATGATATGCCTGCCATTCTAGTAGCAACAGGGGGTGAAAGGGGGCACCCAATGAAATAGTTTCACTAGCATTTTTTGTTTGATGTCTCCTTCCTTTCCATGCTTAATGATAAATTTTCATCATAAACTTTATACTTTGTGTATCATATGATGCCCACTAAATCTTATGAGTATGGGCCATAGGTACACGAACTTATCTAGTGGATGCCCCCATAACCCCACTAACTTTCTTTAGGGACATCTGGCGTAGAATTTCTACCATCTAGATCCCATGTAAATTTTGAGTTTCAGTTATTATTTTCCATGAACTATAAATATATCATCAATTTTTCTAAGGAACTTAAAGCTACATCATACATCCTTATAGTGCTCTTACAGTAAATTAGCTTGGAGTTGACTCATAGTTTTTTGAAGCATAGTTCACTTAAAGAAGTGTATATAACATAATATATTGATGAACCTTATTAATGAGGCGCACAAGATTAGTTCATCAGTATGAGACTTTTCTTGGATTTCTCCATCCCAAAGGTTCATGTAATGGGTTAGCTGTACTAAATGATATAATCATAACAGCCAAGTAAATCTATTTATATCAAAGCATATTTGTTATATGAGGTTTCTTCTCCCCAATCCCAATTTTTTTTTTTAAAAGATCATTCATTTATCATGGAAAAGACTCCAACATTATTCCTAATTAGTAGAATGAGGCTTCATCACAAGTAATCTTTTTGCTGATGGTTTTTATGTATACAAGCGGCATATGTTCATTCTTAATGAATTTGATCACATTGTCAAATATCCACTTTCAACTTTTAGCAGATTTTTGATCCATTGGTATAATTTTTCAGCCTTCACACATAGGATGCATGACCTTTAGGTTAAATCATATACATCCTATCATCCTGGTGGCGCACACAACCACACACCATCACCGGACATTACACCACTACCGCAGGAGACGTTTTGTGTCATGACACATCGCCAACGCCAACTTCAGACGCAAGATCAGAGCGTCATTTAAAATTTGATTTAAATTTTAAAGTCATTTGAAGTTTTCTCTTCCCTCCAAGGCCGATAAATAGGCCAATCTTGTACTGAACTTCTTGGTGATTTTCTTTTGGACTTGAAGTTTTTTCTTCCAAGAGAATTTTGCCCTAGTCTCCTCTCTGTCATCGCCGTTGCCGCCACTTGCTGCCACCGAGAGGAGGCCTCTCTACCTGTATCACCACTCGCATGGTCATTGTGCATAGCCGCCATTGACACGACAGCCGCACACGGCTGCCGCTACTATGCAACCTCTTGCACGCCCAACGCTGGCGGCCTCTGCACACAGCAGCCCATCCACATGGCCGCCGTGCACAGCCACCCTCCCTGCAGCCTCCGCGCGTAGCAGCCCACCCACATGACCGCCACGTGCAGCCGCCCACCCACGCGGCCTCCACGTGCAATTGCCCACCCACGCGGCCGCCGCAAGACCGCCTACATGTCTCGCATGTTGAAGCACACATCATCCGTTCTTGCTACCAAATGCCACCACAACTTCCTGCATCACCCTATCGCGTTACGCTAGTGCTAAAGATCCACCCTTCCCTCTTTGGTGATCCGCATAATTTTATCCAGTATTTCTTTGTGTGTTTTTCCACAGCTGTCGAACTTAGTAGAATATGTTAATTGAATAGGTTTGTGTCTTCTCGTAGTCGACTGTTCTGGATATTGGATTTGGAGTTTTATTTTCACCGCGGTGATTGTAAGACAATCCTCCCGCCCTCGACCGAGGAAAGCGGCTGCACCATCATCATTTTCTCTATATTTAAATATTTGAAATTGAGCGTGTTGATTTGTTGTCTGTTTTATCAATCCTTAGTTGAATTTAGTCCATCTTACCTGCCTCATTCCTACTCATCATGCATCACATCCACCTAGTCAATGTCAGTCATTGTAGTTGTTGACAATTGTTATCCGTATTGGTGGCAGTGGTCACCCTTGTTGACAACTATTATGGTCATTTTCATTGTTGACAATTATCATCCTTGTTATTGACAGTCATCATCCTCATCCAAGACAGTCACCATCCTTTTCAAGGACAATCACTACCCTCATTAAGGACAATCACCATTCTTTTCAAAGGCATCGACAGTGGTGACGGCAAAGACGAGGACGATGACTTGGAGATGACGACAATGATGGCACGGGCAGTGACAAACAGGGGATTAATAACGATGGCAGTGACCACATAGATAATCAAAGATGGGGCTCCCTTTTTGGCGATATGACTGCGGCTACATGCCGCAACGTGTAGTTCCCCTCTCGTGGTAGTGGTGGCTATCAATAGCGGCGGCTGAGAGGAAAAATCCATCGGGAAATAATGGAGATGGTTTTGTGATAAGATCACTGACACTAGTTACGGATGGGTGTCGAGGGGTTCCTCGACTTGCTATACGTGAGAGGAAAGAGAGCTTGGCGTGGCGGCAGCAGTGTCAACCGACAAGCGACTCCCAGTGTGAAAATGAAGATTTCTCTACTCAAAATTCACCCATGTCTACATCAAGAGAGGGGGCTTTTACAACTTTTTCCCTTGTGACTTTTGAAAATCAAAGAAAAACCAGAAATATTCAAAAAAAGAAAATCCAAGAAATCCGTTACGCTCTGTTCCATGACGCCAACCGTTATGGGGACCTCCGGCCTCCGAATCTCTCCCCCTTCAGTAAATGATAGTAGTAATCTCTGCACACAATTCTCATCGTTGCTGTCGATAATGCTTTTGTCGTCGTTGTCATGGACAAAAATTTGTCATAGATAATAGTCGTTGTACTCGTCAATAGTTATCCAAGCACATGATAATCATAATCCTCATCAAGCAGACTTCCATTGTTCTGTACGACACTGACGTAATGAGATTCTGTCCCGTCACCCATCCATTATTCTGGACGATGCCATATCAGGATGGATGATGACAGGTAGATATCCTAGACTGATGCCATGACGATCCGTGATCCGTCCAACAAGCCTGAAGCTTTGGATGCCAAATTGCTATTAAGTTGCGGTCCTTTGTTAAGTCGGGATCCGTGGTCTATCAGCTGTGGTCAATGACATCTATCCGCTGCATTATTACAGGTGGCCCCTTCCTCTCTGACTCCCACCCCTCACAGGTTGATGTGACAATCGCATCAGGGGACGACCATTTAAATAGGGTTAATAGCATGAAATATCCCAAACTGTATCAAAAATCTGAAACTTATCCTAAACTTTTTTTTTGGCACGGTATATCCCAAACTCGCTAAGTCGACGACGACATATCCTGGTGATGACGTGGCGGTGGATTTTCGGCCAGTTTTTGACCTGGCGGAATCCACCTGGCAGCCACAAAGGATTCCACCTCATAACGGGGATTCCACCTGCCAGGTGTTTTTCGATAAGAGAGAGAGAGGCATTCTAGAGAGAGAAAAGGAGAGAGAGAGATTTTAGAGAGAGAAAGAAAGGCATTCTTGAGAGAGAGGCATTCTAGAGAGAGAGAGGGAGAGAGAGAGGCATTCTAGAGAGAGAAAGAGAGGCATTCTAGAGAGAGAGAGAAAGGGAGAGAGGCGTTCTAGAGAGACTTGACCGAATCGAATTGCGTGGGAGGGAGAGGAGGCGCAGAAACAGAGACATAGACAAAGAGAGAGGGGAAGGATATCGGTGATCGTCTTAGATATTGGAGAGAGAGAAAGGGAGTGAGAGGGGGGAGAGAGAGAAAGAGAGTGACGCCTCTCTTTTTGGATATCACGAGGCCTTTATTTCTCTCTCTAGAATGCCTCTCTTTCGCTCTCTAGAACGCCTCTCTCTCCCTCTCTGTCTCTCTCTAGAACACCTCTCTCTCTCAAGAATGCCTCTCTTTCTCTCTCTAGAACACCTCTCTCTCTCTCTTATCGGAAAACATCCGGCAGGTGGAATCCAGGTTAGGACGTGGAATCCATCGTGGCTGCCAGGTGGATTCCGCCAGGTCAAAATCTGGCCGGAAATCCACCTGGCAGCCACGATGGATTGCACGTCATCACCGAGATATGTCGTCGTCAACTTAGCGAGTTTGGGGTATACCGTGCCAAAAAAAGAGTTTAAAATAAGTCTCAGATATTTGATACAGTTTGGGATATTTCGTCCTATTAACCCATATAAATATGGCGAAGCTAGCGATACACGTAACATGTGCGCTGATTCTCTACAGTCGCCGCCGCTTAATTGATGACCCTATTGGAGTCAGGTGATAGGCTTCTGTCTCATTACGTAACAGTGTTGGACTATTCACTTCATTACGCAAGCTTTTTTTTGCACGTCGGGACAGCTTGTCAAGAAAACGTCCCTTAGTGGAATGCTAATTTGTCTCCTATGACATATGATGCTTCTAGATCGATGCTTCTGGCATGAAAAAAATGCCCGTTTATGCCGCAAGAGAAATTATGTGGCAAAATAATTGATTATTTAATTCTATACAGTGAGCTAAAAAATTTGGATTAGATTTGTGGAATGACATAGCGCGTGACGAGTAGACAGGCACAGACTACGGAGTCAATTGCTCGTGGTTTCTTTGGAACGATGGCCAATAAAACAGTAAATCTCCAATAAAGACTCGATCCGCCCAAAAAACATGCATAACACCATTCGTCCGCCAAATCCAAAATTTTTAGTGCCTGGATTTACCAAGGATCAATCCATATTTAATGATGGTGATGGAAACTGACACGTAACTCCTTTTAGTGGGCTAGGCCTCGCGAGTTGACGTGTGATCTGCTCATCATCCTTTGATTTGCCCTTGCCTGTTACCGAACATCCTCTACGTTTCTTCCTCTGTCATATTCAAACAATACTCTAAACAAACCGCAAGAGATCGAACGTGCTGCATTGCTACGTGACAAAATAATTAGTCGGCATAATTAAAAAATCGTCACCCACGCGACGTCTCTGAAGCTCGTTCAGAGAGAGAGAGAGAGAGAGAGAGGAACAGGGACCAGAGTTTCGCTCAGGTTTACTTGTTCTGCCAGCATGGCGGCATTATGGCTGCTGTTTGGCTCTTCCACAGCCTCAAGCAGTGATTCTCTTGGCCCCTGGACGGCGCGGGAGGCGGCGCTAGCTGGTGATTATCATTCTAATAGTATGACTCTTCATATATTAAAATCGTGCTAATCCCAAATCTAGAACGATTCCCTGCCCTTCTCCATCAAATTTTCTATTGTGTCATCTCCCCGGCATATTTTTAAGCACTCCGTGTTCCATCAAGCCTTGACCTCGCATGCTCTACTTCATCGAAACCAAATTCCTTACGTCTATCATTGATTCGTTTAATTCTATATAAACGTATCTTTCCCTTGATTTCCAAGCCATACCCTAGATCCTCCTCGCTACGCAATCGGCAACTTCCATTGACGCCAATGGACATTCCTCTCTGCTGGCCGGAGTCCGTCGTTCCCGTCCAGTCATTAACGGAGAGGGGCATCACCTCTATCCCCAAGCAGTACGTTAAACCGTTGTCTGAGAGGCCCCCTTCCGATATCCTAAAGTGTCAAAGCCGCGCAAGAATTCCAGTTATAAATCTCGGCACTCTTGATCGGAGCCAAACCGAGCGAGAATTCACCTTGCGCCAGTTATCGAGCGCATGTAAGGAATGGGGCTTCTTCCAAGTATTGAATCATGGGGTGAGTCCTAACCTCGTTAAAAGGATGCGAGAAGTTTGGAGAGAGTTCTTCAGGCTTCCAACGGCGATAAAGAAGGCTTACGCCAACAACCCTGAGACGTACGAAGGGTACGGCAGCCGGGTCGGGGTGATGAAAGGGGCAATTCTTGATTGGGGTGACTATTTTTTCCTCTCCTATCAGCCCAAGTCTTCGAGGAATACTTCTAGGTGGCCGGCTTTCCCTCCCACATGCAAGTGAGTTAATCTCGAGTATACATCGCTAAACTTCTTTCAGTCTTAACTAAAGTGTTGGCTTTCCTCTAGAGGCACAACCGGCGAGTACGGGCGGTCTCTGGTGGAATTATCGGAAAGATTGATGAAGGCAATTTCGGTGAGTTCAGGGCTGGATGAAGAGAGACTCCAAGAAGCTGCGGGAGGGAAAGACGGCATCGAAGCAACTCTGAGGGTGAATCTATATCCCAGATGCCCGGAACCGCAGCTCACCCTTGGTCTTTCCCCCCATTCCGACCCTGGTTTATTGACCATTCTTCTTCCGGATGAACGCGTCAAGGGACTCCAGGTTATGCACAACGGAGAATGGATCACTATCCAACCTGTTCCTGGCAGCTTTGTGATCAACATCGGAGATCAGATTCAGGTCTCTCTCTCTCTCTCTTTGTCTCTCTCTTTTTCTCTCTCTTTCTCTCTCTCTTCTCTCTTCTCTCTCTCTCTCTTTCTCTCTCTTCTTCTCTCTTTTTTCTTCTTCTCTCTCTTTCTCTCTCTCTCTTTCTCTCTCTTCTACTCTCTTTTTTTCTTCTTCTCTCTCCTTTTCTCTCTCTTTTTCTCTCTTTTTTCTTCTTCCCTCTCTTTCTCTCTCTCTTTTTCTCTCTCTTCTACTCTCTTTTTTTCTTCTTCTCTCTCCTTTTCTCTCTCTTCTTCTCTCTTTTTTCTTCTTATCTCTCTTTGTCTCTTCTTCTCTCTCTTTTTCTCTTCTTCTCTCTATTTTTCTCTTTCTCTCTCTCTTTTTCTCTCTGTGTGTCTCTCTTTTTCTCTTCTTCTCTCTATTTTTCTCTTTCTCTTTGTGTCTCTCTCTTTTTCTCTTTTCTCTCTCTCTTTTCTCTCTTTGTCTCTCCCTCTCTTACTCTTGCTCTCTCTCTCTCTCTTTCTCTTTCTCTCTCTATTTCTCTCTCTTTTACTCTCTCTCCCTCTCTTTCTCTCTCTTCTACTCTGTCTCCCTCTATTTCTCTCTCTTTTTCTCTTTCTCCCTCTCTTTTCTCTCTTTTTTCTCTCTCTCTTTCCCTCTATCTCTTTATCTCTCTTTTTCTCTCTCTTTCCCTCTATCTCTTTTTCTCTCTTGTTCTCTCTCTATTTCTCCCTCTTTTTCTTTTTCTCTCGTTATTTCTCTCTCTCTCTCTCTCTCTTTCTCAGTCTCTCTTTTTTTCTTTCTCTTTCGCCCCCTCTCTTTCTTTCTTTCTCTTCCTCTTTTTTCTCTCTCACTTACTTTTTTTTCTCTCCCTCTCTTTCTCTCTTTCTTTCTTTCTCTTTTTCTCCGTGTCTTCTTCCCTGTTGTCGAAACGGCTTTATTGATGGATGCGGTTTATTTATTGTGTTTAGGTTCTGACAAACGGTCTGTATAAGAGCTCAGAGCACAGAGTTGTTGTCAACGCGGAACATGATCGCTACTCGTTCGCTTTCTTTTACAATCCGCGAGGAGATTTAGCGTTGGGCCCTCTTCCTGAGTTCGTAAACCGTGAGAAGCCTCCACGTTATGCCAGCAGGACTTTCACCGAGTACCGAAAATTCATTAGAACCCTGGGTCCACAAGGTAAGAGGCAGATCGAATCGACGAAGGCTCAGTAAAACTGCGTTTCCTTATCCACCCTTTTGATGTGTATGATGTTAGCACGGTGATAAATATACAGTGTGATAGAATTCATATAGGGCATACTTTACCCTGGAAGACTACTGTAGTATGCTTTGGGAAGAATGTGGATTAGAACTTGGCCCTCCAGACCTCTGATGGTATAAGACTTTACCTCTATACAAAGACAATAAATGTAGTTATCATTTTAAGTCCATTTCATTTGCACCCACATAGTACGTGAAATCAATTGTTTTACACTGGTATGTGTGATTCAACATTTCAATGGCTTAATCTTCTTAATGTGTGTACGAAAAGTAATTTAATGAGTTCAATGATGGCAGATAAGTAAAGCTATATAAACGCCCCCAAATAAGTTTAATTCAACAGTCTTCCTCTTGGACAATATATCATAGCCGAACCATATTTCATGGCTTCATGAGCACAGAAAATGTGATATCATTTCTAAGACATTTCTAACGACCTGGTCCATCATCCAGTTAATATAAAATCAAAAGACTTTTTTCTGACATTAACAATGATTGAATCCATTAAGAATCATATCTGTTTATGTCAACCAATCAACGATCATAACATGAGTATTATGAATCATATTGGATGCACTTAATTTTCCAATTTATTTTAACCCATTTGAAGAACTCCGTTTAACTTTATTAATTCAGGAAAAATGGATTTCATCTATCATGCATGCCTCAAATATTAGGATATTTATTTTTCTAACCTCATATTAAATGCTCGAATATAAAACCATATTATTATTTCATCAAAACTCCATGCATTATTGTGGACCTCTCCTTTCTTGAAGTTTATTAGATGACAATTCATAGAGCTTTCCTATATTTATTTTCTAGAGTTATTTTAAATTAGTGAAATATTTTTGTGACTTTTTGGTTTCATTCGGGTCAAACATGCATTGAATTTTAGCTTTTCTTACGAGAAGAGAACTTCTTTTTACTTGGACATATGGGCTCCTTATTATAGATGAAGGCCTAAGACCCCAGACTTAAGAGACGTAATATAGGATCACAAGGCCATTTGAAACGAAGTATTGCACACTAGTCTTGTGAGCCAACTTGAAGGACAATTAAAGTTAACCAAAGGGGTTGGACAAAAGGTACCTTGCTTAGACTCTGGGATTCACAACTGATTATCTACATTCCTGACCTAAGCTGGCTCATTGGCCATCAAAGACCCATTAAATAAGTTGTTGGTTGTACTTGGTGTTTAAAATAGTATTACATTAGGTTGTATATTTACCTGCCATGTATGTGATAACCTATGAATACATAGAAGATAACGGTAACATGTATGTCTATACAATCCCAGTGCCGATCCCTTAATCCTAAGATGATTTCAACCAGAATCCAAAACCCAGCCCCAAAAACCACCAGTATTTGGAAAACACAGGAATGTGGGCTCTATTCTCATCAACCTCTTACGTCCTAAACAGGATAATAATTAAATCCATCTGATTCACGGTTAAAACTTGATTCACTCTTGACCATCTACACCAGGAGTTGAAATTTCAAACCTTATTCTAATATGTTAATGTTAGATTAATTTCTTAATCTATGGACAATTATATATATGTATGTATATAATTGCATATTGTTAAGCTATCAGTTATAAATCCCACTTCATATGTGATTTGCTTAATAACGGGATTAAGACATTTATAACAATAAGTGTGGTAATTAATTGTGTAGAGGCTAAGCTTATCTTAATTATAACGATGGGATTAATTAAAATAGGCTTAAGAGGATTAAGTATCTCCTCTTCCTATAAATAGGGGCCAGGTCCTTGGGTCATAAGGTAATTAACTTTTCTCCTGAGCATCCCATTACTCAGAGAGACTTCAGGAAGTCGTCCAGTATTGATCCAAAAGGCCTTCCCTGAAGATTGTTCGATTCAACTAAGCAAAGACGCGACGGATCGAGGTATGTTTTACATTGATTTACATTCACGTACGATCTTCATCATCCTTGAGAATCAATGCAAGACTCCTGCAGATCTAACAAGTGGTATCAGAGCCTACTTGCGTATGTTCTTAAGGGATGAACATTTTTTTTTATATCGTACGTGTTGCATGTTGGTATTCATTCAAAACTCGTTCATCGTACATTCAGATTTGATATTTATTTTAGTGATGTTATGTGGAATACATGATGTTAGATGAGAATTTATTTTGTCGGACATTACTTTCACGTTTAGAATGATGACAAATCCATGTTGTTAAAGGATAAGCGTAAATTGTTTTTCTTCTTGAGCGAGGAATGTCGAAAAATAAAATTCCCATGAGGTGGTCGGCCTCAAGGGGCTGACCGCCTCAAGGAACCTCAAGGCTCCCTTGAGGCGGTTGACCGCCATAAGGCCGTCGGCCCCTGAGGTAGTGACCGCCCGTGAGGTGGTCAGCGCCGTGAGGCGGTCACAACCCTTGAGTTGGTGACCGCTTTTGAGGCGGTTGACCGCCATAAGGCGGTCGGCCCCTGAGGTAGTGACCGCCCGTGAGGTGGTGACCGCTCTTGAGGCGGTCACTCACCGCCTCAAGGGCGGGCCCATAAAAGGCCCCGCGGGACCCGAAATGGGTGGCCTGTATTAGGCTGCCCAAGGGCCCCTCGGGACCCTTAATGGGAGGCCCATTTCGGGCCGCCCAAGGGCCCAGCAGGGAGCCCTAATGGGCGGCCCAGTTTGGGCCGCCCAAGGGCCCCGAGGTTCCATTAATGGGCAGCCCATTTTGGGCTGCCCAGGGCCCCCCCAAGGCCCCTTAAAGGGCAGCCCATTTCGGGCCTCCCATGGGGCCCCACGGGGACCCATAATGGGCAGCCCATTTGGGCCGCCCAAGGGGCCCCACGGAGACCCATAATGGGTAGCCCATTTCGAGCTGCCTAGGGCCCCCCAGGGTCCCTTAAGGGGCGGCCCATTTCGGGCTACCCAGGGGCCCTACGGGACCCTTTTGTGGGGAGCCCAATCTAGGCTGCCCAAGGGGCCTAGCAAAACCCTATTAGGGGCAGCCCATTCCGGGCTACCCAAGGCACTGTGTGATTAATAATAGGTGGCCCATCTTGGGCCACCTTGGGGCCCTATAAATATATAAAAAGACACATTTGGCCTACTCTTGTTGCCCTTTAGGTATGATATAGATGGCCCATTTTAGACTTCCTTTGGCCCTTGTAAGACCTAAATGGGCCACTACAGCAGCCATCCCAAGGCAATAATAAATCATATTATGTCTTTCAGAGATGGAAATATCAAAGTTGAAAATCAGCAAAACAAGCGGATTAAGACCATAAAATCCGATCGTGGAGGAGAATTCTATGGCCGATATAATGGTTTAGGTGAACAATGTCCAGTACCTTTTGCTAAATATCTTTCAGAATGTGGTATTGTTCCTCAATACACCATGCCAGGTTCACCCTACATGAATGGTGTTGCCGAGAGGCGAAATAGAACACTCCAAGATATGGTTAGAAGTATGCTTGCAGAATCGCCGCTTCTTATGAACCTCTGGGCGAAGCACTCAAGACGGCTGCCTATTTACTTAATCGAATTCCAAAAAACGCAACTAAGAAAACTCAATATGAGCTTTGGACAACTCGCAAGCTAAGTTTGAAACATTTACACATTTGGGGTTGTCAAGTAGAAGCACGACCCTTATTGCCTAATGAATGGAAGCTTGACTCTAGAACTGTCACTTGCTATTTTTTTGGATATTCTGAAATGTCTAGAGGTTTTTAATTTTATGACCCCACTACTAAAGCCATTTTTGAGACGGGAAATGCTCATTTCTTTGAGGGTGTTGAGTTTGCAGGGGGAGATAAAGTTCATGACATTGTCTTTACGAAAGAATTTGAGGATTCCCCGTTAGTTATTGTTGATGACCAAGAAGATGAACTAATCACACTTGGCCCACCCACAAAGGCACCACTAATTCAAGATAATGCTTCATGCTCCTCTAATCTAGTTAAACAAACATCACAACTTCAAATACAAGTGCCCTTAAGAAGATCCACTAGAGAAAGAAAATCTGCAATTCCGGATGACTATATTATTTTTATCCAAGAACATGAGGCTGATTTTGAGATCATAGAAGATGATCCTCTTAATATAAAACAGGCCATGCAGAATTTTAACTCTCAAAGGTGGATAGATGCCATGAACGAAGAAATAAAATCTATGGTTGACAATGACGTTTGGGATCTTGTCCCATCATCTGAAGGTAAGAAGCCCATTGGCTGCAAATGGATATTTAAAACCAAAAGGAATTCAAAGGGTAATATGGAAAGATATAAAGCTCGTCTTGTTGCAAAAGGTTTTACTCAATGAGAAGGCATAGATTATAATGAGACTTTCTCTCCAGTTTCATCGAAAGACTCATTTAGAATTATAATGGCACTTGTAGCACATTTTAATCTTGAACTACACCAGATGTATGTAAAGACTGTGTTTCTTAACGGAGACATCAATGAGACCATATATATGGTTCAACCAAAAAACTTTGAGATCGGAGATCCAAAGTCAATGGTCTGCAAATTAAAGAAGTCCATCTATGGTCTAAAGCAAGCTTCTCGTCAATGGTATCAAAAATTTCATCGAATTATTGTCTCTTTTGGTTTTGAGGCAAACTTAGCAGATGAATGTGTGTACCATAAGTTTAGTGGGAGTAAATACATATTTCTCGTCCTATATGTCGATGACATATTACTTGCCACAAACGATACAAACCTACTTCATGACACGAAGAAATTTATGTCGAGTCATTTTGAGATGAAGGATCTTGGTGAAGCCTCATATGTATTGGGCATTCAGATATATCATGATCGCTCTCAAAATATCTTAGGTTTGTCTCAAAAGGGATATATTGAAAAAATCCTTAAATGATATGGTATGGAAGATTGTAAACCTCTATACACTCCGATTGCTAAAGGAGACAAGTTCAGTCTTGATCAGTGTCCGAAGGACAATTTTGAAAGCCAGGAAATGCAAAAGATTCCTGATGCATCAGCTGTGGGGAGTCTTATGTATGCACAAGTTTGTACACGCCCAGATATTGCTCATATTGTTGGTGTACTTGGCCGATATTTAAGTAATCCAGGTATGGATCATTGGAAAGCAACCAAGAGAGTCATGTGATACCTTCAGAGAATAAAAGGACATATGCTCACATACAAGAAATCAGATCAATTGGAGATCATTGGGTATTCCGATTCTGATTTTGCTGGATGCGTTGATAGAAGAAAGTCTACTTCAGGCTATATTTTTCTGTTAGCAGAAGGAGCTATATCTTGGAGAAGTGTAAAGCAGACATTGATAGCATCTTCTACTATGGCAGCAGAATATATAGCATGCTATGAAGCATCAAATCAAGGCAATTGGCTGAAGAATTTTGTCACAAGATTGAGAATCATTGATGGCATTGAAAGACCGCTAAAGCTTTATTGTGATTATCAATCAGCCGTTATGTTTGCCAATAACAACAGGAGCTTAATGAAATCAAAAGACATTGATATCAAGTTCCTAGTTGTGAAAGAAAAAGTTCAGACACGACAATTGTCTATTGAGCATATTGGGACAAACTCCATGGTAGCGGATCCACTCAAAAAAGGACTGCAGCCAAAGGTCTTTCATGAGCATACTGCTCATACGGGTTTAATACCTCATGAGGATATGTAATTCAGTGGGAGTTTGTAGTTTGATGTTCATTCAGTAATAGACACATTATGGAGTTTCTTTTCATGCATGAGTAATCTCCTAAATTTAAGCATGTCTGAACAAACTTCAGTTGATTTCCATTCAAAATCCGGAGGACTAAGTTGGAAGTGTACACGTATGAATCACGTGTTGTGTAATTTCCATGCTACACATCCATACATGATCTTTGTCATTCATTGAATTGGTGTATGTGATCATTGTTTGGGTATAGTTACTACTAATGTAACAAAAGCCCCTTGGTTCTATGCCAGTTTGTGATGGATGAGATTGGTTGAAATGTCTTAGTAATGATAGCAAAGTTTTTGAGCTCCTATAGTGATGATATGGAATATTTCATGAACATGAATACATATGCATATTGTTAAGCTATCAGTTATAAAATCTTACTTCATATGTGATTTGCTTAATAATGGGATTAAGACATTTATAACAATAAGTGTGGTAGTTAATTGTGAAGAGGCTAAGCTTATCTTAATTATAATGATGGAATTAATTAAGATAGCTTAAGAGCATTATCTCCTCTTCCTATAAATAGGGGCCAGGTCCTTGGGTCATAAGGTAATTGACTTTTCTCCTGAACATCCCATTACTCAGAGAGACTTCAGGAAGTCATCCGGTATTGATCCAAAAGGCCTCCCCTGAAGATTTTTCGATTCAACTAAGTGAAGACGCGATGGATCGAGGTATGTTTTACATTGATTTACATTTACGTACGATCTTCATCATCCTTGAGAATCGATGCAAGAATCCTGTGGATCTAACAGTTAACTCATGAAAAATAATAATAATGGCTTCATTTCAGTTCATGCCAGATTCTTAAAGATTCCGTTCAAATTCAATCTTAATTTTGAACTATATTCTCAAAAATAAGGAACTGAGTTTTGTTCAACTTAGCATCATAGATCTTTATCCATAGATCATAAATTTCACTCAGCTGTAATTTCAACTAATACCTTTCATAGAAAATAGATCTCTATTGAAGTTATCACAAAAATGTTAAAGCCAAATATTAATCAAACATAGTTTTCAAATTGTCATTTTGCATCGAAGTGTGTTTATCAAATTACAACAAAAAATTCCTCAAATATTTTTCGCAATCCCCAAATGTAGAAATGGAAGAAGGAATCTTTCGAAGGTATATTTTTGTCAAACCACTTTCACAATTACTGTCACAATCATTTGTATTTTCCGCAAATCAAATTTCTCTAATTTATATTTTCAATGAACCTAAAATGTTTATATCATGTAGCTCTATGTGATCACACTCATATCTGTTTTTTCAACGACATCTCAATCCAGTAAGCCTCATGTTCAAATCAGTAAGATTTTTATCATCTCAATAAAGAATTTGATTAAACTCAAATCACAAATTCATGTGTATATATTTCTCAAGATTTTCTCAATATCAGATAACTGAGTTTCGTACTATCCTTTGTAGGTTCACTCATCACATAAGATTAGAACGATTATTCAAGGAATTATTACAATATGAAGTTAATAGTTTGGATTAGTATTTACCACCTTTGCGAAGTTTATTTTATTGGTTTCGATTCCTCTTCCTTGGTTTCATCAGGTCTAATGGGCACAATGAGGTTTCCTTGTCCTGAACGCACGCCTCAAAACAGAAGGGAAGGTAGTCATTCAAACAAATAATTTCTCTATTTATTTACCTGTTTCTCTTTATTCCTTCACTTATAAGCTTCGAGTTTTAGTAGACATCCCCCATCCTGTAAGTTAAAGCTCAATCGATAGAGCATAAGATTACAAATACTCCAACTAATTATGTTATCTCTTCGTATACGTGTCAGATTTGTTTCAACTGAAAATCAATAAACTGACCTTGAAGGATAAGGACGATCAACATGAATCCCAAGAAGAAGATTAATAACCAAGAAACTACATTGGATATTGAAAATAAAAAATATAAGCTTGACCATATTCCGGAAGCCTGCCAAGATCGGCCATTCTTCTCAAGACCTGAAGAATGGGAGACGAAAATATCCATCAGTGAGGGATGAGTGGAGTGATCCCCACATGATCGCTCCACACAATCAATGATTTTTTTCTTTTCAGTGAGGTTTTCAAGTCGCAGGCAGAAAAAGAGAGAAAGTTGTAACAAAGTCGTCACAGTATTAAATATGAGAGGGAGAGAGAAAAAAGTTGTAACGTATTCTTAAGTCTTCAGAATAGTAAATATGAGAGGGAGCGGGAGAGAGAGAGAGAGTTATAACAGTCGTCACAGTAGTAAAAATGAGAGGGAGAGGGAGAGAGAGTTATAACAGTCGTCAGTCACACTAGTAAATATGAGAGGGATATATATATACTTATTTATAAAATAGTCATCCCAATAGTAAATATGAGAGGGAGAAGGAGATATATATACACATATAAAATAGTGGTCACAGTAGTAAATATGAGAGGGAGAGGGAGAGAGAGATTTCTTGGTAGTCACAATAGTAACTATGACAGGGACAGAGAGAGAGAGAGAGAGTGAGATAGTGACTAGAGAAAGAGTTGTTGCATGGTCACCACCGTAGTAATTATGAGAGGGAGAGGAAGAGGGAGAGAGAGAGATAGAGATTAGAGAGAGAGTGAGAGGGAGAGAGAGAGAATAAAAGAATGAGAGTTGTAACATAGTTGTTATAATAGTAAATATGAGAGGGAGTGAGGTGACTGTCTGTCTCGTTTTCCATGTGTTTTCTCCTGATTGCCCACTCAAATGTCGAAAAGACATTTGACAGTATGAGGCTTGACAATCATAGGTTATCCCATCAAATGACGTAGAAAATGTTAGGCATCATCCATGCCGTCACTCCTCATGGTGATGGACCCGTGACGCATGACATGATGTTAATGTGTGATGAAATTTAGTCCCCTAACGGTGACGGTGACATAGTACCCGTGACATGTGAAGTGACGATGACGGAGGGTTTGGGATGCGTGACATGACAGGATGGGCGTACTCGTGACAGAATTTTAAAAGCATTTGAAAAGGGTAAAATGGGGAAAACTTTTTCTCCTAAGAATAATTGGATAAATAGTGTGTACAAATTTTAAATTTTTAATATTTCTAAATATTTAAAAGTTCATTGTAATGTATTATTTTTATTACATAATCGAAAGGAAATATTATTGGCCATATTAAGTATACCAATTTTCCAAGGTATATGAGAAGTATTATAGAAGAGCCTATGAAGTATGAAAATTTTAAATGATGGAAAAAGTAGACTAAAAGGAAATTGTTTTTTCTCCTTATGATAATAGGATAAATAGTCTGTACAAATTTTAAAATTTTAATATTTTTAAATATTTAAAAATCAATTATAAGGGGACATATTATAGAAGAGCCTATGAGGTATAAAAAATTTAAAATATGGAAAAAAATAAATTAAAGGGAAACTGTTTTTTCCTCTTCAAAATAATAGGAAAAATAGTATTATGAATGATGCAATTCTTTCTCCTTGGACGCCTCCAAGAATGATACAGTCCTCGCATCATGGGCTTCTACTTGGATGCCTCCAAGAAGCTCCTGCATCATCCTTTCTAATTAAAAGACTTGCCAACTCTGCAAAGGAATGATCTGGATGGGTAAATATCAAGAAATAATTTACATCAAACGAGAACGACTTTAGATGAGAACTTTTACCTTGTACTAGTTGTCATCATCAGATAAACCCTTCTGCTAGAGTGGGTACTCGTTGCTCTCTTTCTCTAGGGGGGTTCCCCATCGATAAGTTTGGTGAGCCAATCTTCATCGTAATGGTCATTAGATGCTAGAACTTGGTGCCCATGAAGGGGCATTAGTCGTCAGACAAATACCAAAGCATCATGACTGACGCTAGGATTGAGTGATGACCCCTTGTTGAAAGGATCAAGAATGGCCGCTGCTGTGGTTGCACGGTTATTTGATACAATTGTCTCATACTTTAATAACTTAATCTTCATACTCTCACACGCTTTTCGGATCGATGTAACCTATCCAGAAGTTGGCTTTCTTCTCGAAGTGAAGATTGTAGACACATCAAAATTCTGTATCAAAGTATCAATATGTCTCATCAATGCCTTCAAAATGCAAAGCACTTCCACAACTCTCACTGCCTTCGAGCCACTAACATATTTTGTTGTCCTGTAAAATGGCCCTAGGATGTCACGAAAGTCAGTCAAAATTCCTACTCGTCACGAGAAACTCTCATGTCCTTCTACATTGCAGACACAATTTGTAAAGCTATGAAATAAATGACATCTCACTTCTCCAATGCAAAATGAAACATTTCATGCATACTGTTCAATTGTGTTGGAAAATCAAATGGGATTTGGTTGTGATTCTTTTTTTTGAAGTCTTTGCATGTCTTCATGTACTGTTGGTGTCATTGAGTCGATGCTCAGATGCATGTGCCTAAGGCTCTCGGATGAGCGGCTGCATCCCCCAAGACAAAGGCTTTTATATTTACATTTCTCACTCTAGCCTTGCCCATGGCATCCAAATTATCTATGTTAGCGTCATAAGCACCATCGTCTCCTTCACCAAATATGCAGATGTCCGCAATCCCAGAGGGAGGGATATTCACTACTACACGCAATGACTTGAAGGCAGCTTGAACAACGATGTTCAGCAGATGGGCAGCACATGGGACATATCGATCCACTATGAAATGTTCATTCACCTCCCTAAGCTATTTTTCCAATAGTAATATCATCCAGCTGTTGCTTGAAGAATTTTATGTGGTAATAGTGCCAACCTACATTCAAAAATGGTAAAATGTGTTATAAATTAATATATTACTAAATCAAGGTTGATTGGGTTGTTCCCAACCTTCTTTCTCAAACAAAAGTCATCCAACGCTTGGAGTGAAATTGCACGTACATTCTCACCATCGTGCTTTACCATGTTCCCACGTATTGCAAGCACACGTTCATATAGTTGCCATCGGTTGTTACCTCATGAACCATAATGCCTAGAAGACCACAGGAGTTCTCGGCAGTCCATGCATCCACTATTAATGAGACCTTATGCACATTTTCTAACAACTCGATGAGCCTTCTTTTCATGACCTTGTATAGTTTTTGGGTCGCAACTTTATTGCTTTTGATCCTTGGGGGTCAACAATCATCTCAACGGCATACTTCCATATGATCTTGAACCCCACATTGTCCAAGATGGCCCACGGGGAGTCTGTAAGACAAACAAATTGTGTTATAATCAACATCCTCTTCTCTAGAGTCTTCATCACTACACTGCCCTTTCCGTATGCCTCAGCAATTGAGTGTTGATCAGTAGGAATACCCTTCAGCTAATCATGGATTCTAACATGATTGATATCCAAATGGCTCCAAAAAATGTTCGTATATCCATCTTTATGCCTCTTTAACTTATTCCGTGACGGGTCAACTTTTTTGTCACAATATAGTAGGCATGCCCATATGCTCAACCTAACCTCCATGAAATATTTCAATATTTCTAGCTTCCCTTTATGTTTGTTATGAGATGTCCCAACCAAAGGAAGAGGGGTTTCCTGAACATCGTCTGCCAATGACTCTTCAGCTGAGTCAAAGCGCAAGTCACCACGTGGGGACTTCCATAATAGACTATGTAATAGACATGTCAGTATGCATAGAGGATGAACAAGTAACAGTATTAATAAAAAATTATGCGCAAAATTATTATGCAAAAGTAAATTTCAACAACAATTAGGTAAAAGAGACAATGCATCAAAGAATTAAATAGGTGAAGGCAAAAGTACATTCAGAAGAGTTAAATTTTGATCAGCTCATTGGGGTCAAATTAAAAAATAGTGCACTAAGATAAATTTAGATAAGAGTTCAGGTCTAAAAAGAGTTTAAATATGATCAGAATTCAATGCTGAACAAAATTACATAGTTAAATCCCAATGGAACTACCCTTTGGAGTTTAGTCATTTCAAATGACCCAAATCCTAGTCATCGTTTAAGGGGGACATTTATCTCCGACATTGACATCATTATTACAACACTGAATTACAATGTTAAGAGACACAAATGGGGAGAGTAAAAACTTCATAGAAAGTGAGAACAGTTGAGGGAGAAGAAGATGGAGAAAGAGTGTGGAGAAAGATAGATGGAGAGAGCAGAAAATGCAGAGCAAGAGAGAAAAATGGAGGGAGAGAAACATTGAGAAACAAGATGTGCGAAAAACATATAGGGATAGCAGAAAATGCAGAGAAATAGAGAAAAATGGAGGCATAAAAATATGGAGAAAGCAAATGTGTAGAAAGACAGCCAGAGAGAATAGAAATTATACAGAAAGAGAGAAATATGGAGGGAGAGAAAGATGGAGAAAGAAGATGTGCAGATAGACAGATATGGGGACCAACAGATGTTGAATCATAGGTTATAGGGTGAAAGATAACACATAAAATCATTAAACTTAAGAGCATGAAAAGGAGAAAATGAAAGCATCTTTTTTAGCACAATGTTACTGATCATTATTTTGAACTGCAACCACGCCATATCCCCATCAATAAGATGTAAATGGAGTAATTGCTGAAGAAAATGCCATGGTTAAGTGTAGACATCAACCTTATAAATAGACAAATATGGATATCAATCTAGTAATAAGCTTTATGATAATGAACCTTTTATGCCAATCCAAAAACCGAAGCAGTTCTGAATGAGCCATAATTTTCTGGGGCTACCTCTTCACATCCCCAAACATTGAGCTTCAGTTAACATAGTTGGGGGAAAACAATCAAAAGTGAAAAAGTAGGGGAGTCTCATTGAATTCACGAACAAAATCGTACCCAAACAATCTTTGAATTTCTTACAATCAGGAAAAGTGAAGTCATTTACAGAATAATTATGCAACCCTGGTTGTTCAACTTACAGAAGATTCAAGAAGAATTAAGCAGCTCTGAATTAAGCAGATGTACAGTGGCTCGTAGCACTTCTGGTGCGTTCAGAAAGGGAGAACAAGTAGTTTAGTAAGGGGGATGCTCTCGCCGTGTGATTGGGTGGGTCTCTCACTCTCTTTGAAATCATGTGTAGTCTGTATTACAGATGAAGGTGCGTAGAGAAAGGCATGTATTTTTATCTCCTGTGACGGTGATGCCATCTGGTGATGGGACGGTGACGAGATGATGCGTGCAGGGATGGGTGATGGAAATGAGATGGAAATTTCTAAAAACCTAGGACTTATGACGAGATGGGGATGTGACAAATTACTTGTCACATCTCCGTCCATCACCACTCATCTTCCATTCCATCACGTCTAGGCTGTAACGTTCTGAATGTGCCTATCCCTAAACTGGTGGCATAGTTTGCTCACAACAGCTGTTAGTCCTCAATTTTACTCACAACAACATAAATGTGTGTTTGGGAAACTATATAACATTAATTAGAAAAGGTCAATCTCTCCACAAATCTTGCCCTCAATAGAATTAGGCAAAGTTTGCGTGAAGTAGATGCAATCTTGATCTTCAACTAGACACAAATTTATTGTTTCGTGTATTATATCCTAAAAAAAAACAGCTAATTAGGACAGTGTTGACCAACTCATGTATATGGCTGCTGACTATGCTATTTGGTTGACAGATGGTATATGTTTCATCGGAAATAGTAAAAGTTTATTCAAGGGATATGGACCCTCATGTCCTGAAAATACCAAAATAAAAATTTGACTTCTTCAAATAGGTCAAATGTCAACCATATTCATTAATCTATAGGTATTTGATGTAATACGGTAACGCTGGGATCGACGGCTCGTATTACATCACAATATGCACAATGCATGTTCACTTATGTGATAAATGCACCTTTAAAGAGCTTTTACGAGCAGCAAAGACGGTCCGAAGGAAGGGGCGAAGACGCAGTAAATTCGGGAGGGGACAGGTCAGGGGAGACTCCGTGTGACCCACCGATTCTACCAAACAAGCACGACGAGAGGGGCGTTTTACGGCCCAGCGGAGTTTTTCCCACAAGGCGGTGATCGGATCGTCTATCGCAAAGAAAATCCTAACTCTCGACAGGGGTGGCTAGCCTAACCAAATTATATCGACGAGGAAGCAGCAACGGAATCGATAGAGGGCGACAGTACTGTAGGAAATAATAATACTGTTAAAGAGGGGAGGGAGCGAGAGGGAACCTGGTCACGCTCCGTCGATGACGAATGATCTAGAGAACACCCAGTGGTGGTGAGCCCGATCGCTAGCACGGACGCGAACAACGGTCACCGCAATAACCACCGGCGCGCAAGGCCTTCATGGTCGTGGCGCGCAGAGGGTGAAGCCGCGGCAGTGGCGGGCGTGGGCCCCCGCGTGGCCGCGCAACTGGTTGCTCGCGGCGCGCGGGCGCACAAGGTGGTCGGCGGCGTGCAGCCGTGGCGCTCGCGCGCGGACACGCGTGAGCGTGCGCGGGCGGGCGGAGAGGGGGCCGACCTGAACCCGGAGTAGAGCGGCGGCCGGGACAGCTCCTAGGCAGGGTTAGCCGGGTTACGGCGGACTGCCTGGTCGCGGGGACGATGAACACGGCTCCTGGCGACCGGGAGTGTCAGGACCTGCCGGCGTAGTGGACTTTGGTGGCAAGATTTTGCTCGGGTGTTGCTGCTGGCGTGGTGAGATCGCGGGGCACGATGAAGAGACCGCCGAGGTTGCCTGGGTACTTCCAAGGGTGAGACGATGTCAGCTAGGGTGAGGACGGATCAAGCTGGCGGACTGGTTTTCCAGGAGGGAGGTGAACGGAAGCGCTGTCCGCGGATTGAGGGCAGGGTGCTTGGGCACGTCACCGGCATGGAGGACTGGCGAGTCACGGTCGGCTTGGGTCGATCGTCTGATCAGGGTGGCCGTCGAGCTGGGGCCTGGTCGACCAAGGACAGGTCCGCTCTTCAGGTGAGTAGGCGGCAACAGGCAGATGGTGACAGGGTGTCTGCGACCGGTAGGGAGCTTGTTCCTTGGCCGGTGATGGAGCACGCTCAGAAAACCAGGAGTCGAAGGAGGGAGGGGAACAGACCCAAGAAGCAGAACGAAGGAGGAAGATGATACCCTGCTATTTTTAAACTCTAAAGGGAAAACGAAAATGGACCATACCAACTGATGTGTTTTTTTCAAAGACTCTCCTTTGCCCTTGGGCATGCCTTCCCCTTATATAGGGGGGGGGGGGAGGGGTGCCAAGAGGCTAAACATAGAGGAGGGGTCCGTCGTGTGACGTGGCCCTCCCCTTTACACAAAATCTGAAAGAAAGAGACGAGACATAAAGACGGGATCGGTCCGACACAGGACTCGAACAGGAATTACAATTAAGCAAATAACAAAGAAAACTTACTTCGAGTACTTAAATGCGGGGTCGCGTGCGTCAGCACGAGCGGCTCGGAGAGGTCGAACGCGTCCTGTGTCGGTGTCGTCGCGATGGTCCCCCATCAGTATTCCCTTCTAACTCGGCCAAATCAGAGTTCAAACTGAACTATCAGCTTTCAAATTTCCCATATATTTTCAAAAACATAGCTTCATGGTAGCGCTCGTTTAGACTGGTACGTTAGAAACACATTACTACTGGTCTGGTAGATTTAACCAATCATTACAATTTATTAGTATGATTTTTAGCTGAACTTCTTAGCCTCTCACTATCAGTAAGTTTCTTACCAAGTTGAAAATAAGGATTTTTGGCTAAACTGAGTGTTTTTATATGCCTTTTTTTGCAATTAAATGAGCTAAAATCAGATTAACCAAATCGATAAAATCTATTTAACTTGAGAACAATGGTATTTCAATTTTCCTTAAGCCCAATATTTAATGAGAACATTTTTGAAACACCGGGCGCAAGTATGGGTTGAGCACAGAGATTTTTGGCTAAACTTTGTATTTTTATGCAATACTTTATATGGAAGGGACCATGGATGAGTGAAGTACGGAGTCAAATCAAAACACTTTCTTGAACACATTATGTATAAGATAGTCTCATTCATGATTATCAGTTTATTTATGCAAAAGATTGCTGGGTATATTGATTCAATTAAAACATCCTATCCTAAATTGATTAAATATAATCGGCTCATCAAAATTAACAACATACTTGTTGATATTCATACCAACTGTGGCCATTGGGATGGTATATCCCTTTATTAGACAATATCTTCATGTCAAGTTCTTACTTATATAAATTATGCATATCTTCCCACACCTCTTTATTAATCCCTGTGGTATAGTATCCCAAATATAAATTCTAATTCTTAATGATTATTAGATTTAACAGGACATAAGTTTAATTCATAAACATTGAATGTGAGGATATTTTACTTCACATGTCCAATTATGTCTTCATGTATCATCAACTTAATAAACTATTCCTAAATGTCCTAAAGTGACTGATCAACTCTTGGTCCATTGGTTTTTATATCTGGGTTGAAACATAGATATCCATAGTTTTATGGACAGCTATGATTTAAGGATGTACCCCATAGTTAGACACTTTAATGACAATGGAGATTGAGGATATCGCTGAAAAGGATTTACAAAGACTATATTAATCCCTTAACATTTATACGATAGTCTACTGTGCTCAAAGCCTCATGATCAATTGCTAGTTTAGGCCCCAAAATCACAACCCTCCTGGATAAAGTTGATATACAATTAAACAACAAAGGTCAAACAACTTGCTACACTCTGAGAATTGTTTTTTATCTTGGTCACAAAGGGTTTTGTTGTTTGTATTGAATCCTGCCATTACTTTGTCGCGATAATCCCTCTCATTACTTTGTCATGAATGTAATGGCAGTCCCCCTCAATATGCTTGGCTCATTCGTGGAACACCTCATTTTTTTTGCGATGAAGATGGCTGTTTGATTATCATAGTGCATACACATAGGTATAGGAGACTCTATGCCAAGCCCCTATAGCAGAAGTCTAAGCCATACCATCTCTCGAGTTGTAGAGGCCATAGCACGATATTCAGACTCCACAATTGAGCAGGCGACTACCTTTTGCTTCTGAAAACGCCATTTGACCAGATTTTCGCTGACATACGTGCAGCAGCTTGTAGTAGAATTGCGATCCTTGGGTCAGCTTCATATGACACATCTGAATAAGCTTCAGCTTGAAGATGATGATGTCGTCAATAAAGGAGCCCTTTCACAGGTGCCCTTTTGATATATGCAAGTACCCGCATAAATTATTGATAAAGTTCTTGCTTAATGAACTTGACGTGGTTCTTGTATAAACTAGCTCAAGACACTAAATGCATATGCGATGTCAGGGTGTGTCTATGAGGTAGATGAGTTTCCCCACCAACCGTTGATATTGATCAGCGTGAGCAAGAAGTGGTGATGACGTGTCCAATAATGATGCATAAGCCTCCATAAGAGATGATGCTGGCTTGCATCCTAGAAGTCCCATTTACTAGAGCATATCAAGGGTGCACTTCCTTGGGAGAAAGTAAGTTTATCACCCTAATAAGAAAACTCAATTCTGAGAAAGTATTAAGGAGTCCCAGGTCACATATACTAAGGTGTTGCGGAGATATAGTCCTTGGTGGTTTGAATACCATCGGTGTCGTTACCTGTAACAAGCATATCATCCACATAGACGATCATTGGAGACAAACTTAGAGATCAGATATCGAGTCCATGCACGTGTAACTGTACGGAGGGCAATGGGAAGGTGAAGATTGTTGGGAGGAGGAGCTGGAGAGATTGATGTTGAGGCTGGTGTTGAGACAACATCGAAGGCAAGTGGATCTACATCTGGTACAGGTGAAGGAGGCTGAGCGGAGGAGGAATTGGTGGGAGCTGATGAATCAGATCCTGGACAGATGAGAAGAGAAGGAGGGGTATCCCTAACATCAAGGAGAGGAGAGAAGCCCAGTGGAGGTGTTACGGGGACACTAGGAGGAGTAAATTCAGGAGAAAAGAAGGCAGACTCCTCGTGGAATGTAACACTAACTTAGAAAATGCGATACCTTTTCATGTCTAAAACTCCTCGTGGAATGTAAGTCCAAGTATGTGGAAAGGAAATGAGATACCCTTTTTATGTCCAAGAGTTGCCAATAAAGACCCCTTTTCTGAGCACGAGGGGCAAGTTTAGAAAGGGAAGGTGAATGATTTTAAACAAATGCAGTAAATTTAAACATTCGTGGAGGTAAGAGAAACAGAACGACATTAGGGTGAAGATGACAAATTGGGGTGTTTCCATCGCGAGCTGTGGAGGGAAGATGGTTTTGGAGGTGTGTAGCGATGAGAATAGCATCGGACCAGAGATATTGAGGGACATGCATCTCAATGAGGAGTGTGCGAGCTATGTCATGTAGGGAACGATGTATACGTTCAACAATGCTGTTTTGTTGCGAGGTGTGAGGGCACGAGGTTTGATGAATGATGCGAGGAACAACAACGAATGTTTTAAGGGAGGTTTGAACTAACTCCAGGAATTATCACTATGGAATATTTTTGGGGTAGTGGAATATTGAGTTTGTACCTCATTGAAGAGCCGAAAAATAGTGGAGGGAATTTCAGTGCAATTGTCGAGGAGGTAGGTCCTGCTGACTTGGGTATGGTCATCAATGAAGACTATGTAATATCGATGGCCAGTAATGGAAGGAGTATGTGAAGGATCCCAGACATCGCGATGGACTTGGTCAAACAAAGAAGACATGGGTAGCCCATCTCTACGTGGATATGATGAACATTGATGTTTCCTTCATTCACATGATTCACACAAGAAGGAGTTAGAGAAGGAAATACTTTTTTTAATTTATCAAATGACGAATGCCTCAAGCGTCTACGCCACAAAAAGGAAGATATTGTTGAATTAGAGGAAGATAAAAGAACCCGAGGGCTAGAGTTGATGTCATAGGAGACAAGCTCATAGATTCTGTTTCCATTCTCACGGCCCAAGCCAATCCTCCACACAGTATGCATATCATGGAAAGTAAAGTAGGAAGGAAAAAATGTTACAGAGCACTAGAGGGCATAGGTGATGGCATTAACTGAGAGGAGATTTGCTGGAAATCTGGGAACGTGGAGGACTTTGGTGAGGGAAGGTGGGATGAGGCGGTAGTATCTCTGAGGCGTTTGATCGGGCATGTCCTACCATCGGCAATGGTGACGGAAGGGATAGGGATGTTGGTTTATATGAGGAGAGGATGGAGGATGTGACTGTCATGTTTCGAGGCCCCTAAGTCAATAATCCATGACAAAGATGAAGAAGCAAGGAGGGTATGGATACCTAACGTGGACGGGCCAGATTGCGGCGATGGATGAGAGGATCTTGATATGCCTCTGAATTGATGAAATGCATCTAGTTCTGCCGATGTGAGTGTCACCTAAAATGCCGACAATGGAACACTCAATGGAGGAGGAACATGAGTGATTGGAGTTTCAACAGCTTGTTGTGAAGATTGTGGTTTCCCAAACTGCTTCCAACACTTGTTGGAGGGATTATTTGTTTGCCGTAGTAGGTGCGAAGAGGAAAGGAATTCTTCCCCTTTCCTTGAGGCGGTTGACTGTTTTCAGTCCTCAAAGTAGAAGGTGCAGATACTGGCATTGCTGACGAAGTAGAATAAGTGTCGTGCGAGGAGGGTCCATAATTGTGTCCATCAGATACTAGCTCAAACCTTCACGCCCATGATCCATAATTGTGTCCATTAAAGACATAAGCCAAACTGGTGAGTTGCGCCGTGATCTAGTGTCTTGACATGATGGATCCAGGTGGAGAGAGGGTCCTTGCTATTGAGTTAGAATCACCAATATGTTCCGTACCGTGAGATCCAAAGTCGGAGATTGGACAATCGAATGATCAATAGCGGCAGATCTACCGGTCGATTCAGATGAGGGGATCCTGATCGTCTAGATCTGGATCGATCGATTGGATCTAGATCTATCAAGAGGGCTAAAGATCTGGTCGATAGGCAATCTGGCCGGCTGGTGAGAGCCTGAGGGACTAATCCAGCAGAGAGCCTCATCGGACAGATGGCAGGCAGATCTTTGGTGAAAGGTTGACAAACAGTAAGCAACAGATCCAGCCAATGGGCGATCTGCCTGGCTGGTGATTCACTGAATGGTTGAAGACCGGTAGTTGGCCAAGGAGCGATCCGATCCTCGAGCGGTAATGCTGAGAGAGACCATCCAGCGGTGAGAGAATCACCAATGGTGGAAGACCGATTGTTGGTCAGCAAGCGATCTGGTCGTCAAGGAGTAATATTGAGAGAGGTTGTCTGGTGGTGAGAGGATCGTAGGCGGGATGGCGGGTGACTAGAGATAGCCGGTAGACTAGAGATCACCAGCGGGATGGAGGATTGACGGTGGATGAAATCCGGCAATGAAAATTTGAAAATTTTAAGGCTGGAATGTTATGCTCGGATGCCATGTGGAACAAGAGAATAATTGTGGTCCCATAAAAATAAGAGAGGATTACATGCTTTACCAAGGGAGAAAGAGGTGTTTAGGCCTAATGGGCCTTGTTCAAAAGTTTTATTCTTCAGTGATAGCATATGATCAAAATAATAAATTCAATGTTGAGAAAGTTCAGTATTCTCAAGAGTTTGTATGCATGGAGCAAGCATAAACATCCATATAACTCTTGAACCTCACTAATCAATGACACAAAGGATGACATACAATAGTGATACATTTGCAGGTCATGAAGGAGCCCTCGTATGCCAACATCTGGTTCTTATCCACCAGAGTGCTGGTGTGCGTGAAGTATGAGATGACATCCTCGTCCTCATCAAATACTGTCATTTGAGCTTGTGAGATTGATAACGCCTAGGCTGGCCATCCTACATGCTAGCCTCCAATGCTCCATGAAATCCGCCTCAAACGAGGTTCATCAAATACAAGGGTGTGTTGTTTGTGAATAACGAGCATGCCAACAATCTCAACGAGATGACTGTCTCCTGCATGCTAAGGGAGGTCCTGCCAGGTAGAAAATAGATAGCTGCTGAGAGAACACTTACCGTGTAGTTGGCAAGCACATATGCCATCTGGATCCCCTCTCAAAGGTGAAGTTGGATACCTGTAAGTGGGGTCTAACAACATGTGATGCCCTACCAGACATGTTGTAGATGCCCCTTAATGAAAGCACGCACACAGAGCAAGTCCACTACAAACTGTGAGTCAGTCTTTCTATATATATAGAGAGACCATTACCCTTCTAGTAGTGAGAAAGGTAGGATTTCATAGTAGAATGAAGGAAAAAATGAGGGAGCATTGATGGTAATTAAGATGAAACTGAATAAGGACAGTCGATTATGGCTCATGCATGAACTATTACTATCTAATTATTTAAAATGATTAAAATATGTTACTGGGAAGTAAAATATAAGTGTAATTACAGATGGGTTTAACCTCATCTGTGTTATCTTAGCATTAAACAGAACTTGAGGTGCATGCATACAAAGAATCAACTAAATTTAAATTAAATTTCATTTCTAAGACATAGCATTACACAATTCATAATATATGTATTAAAGTGCATAAGGAAAGTTAATGGTTTACATCCATAAAGGCCGAAGGTTTCCCATTAAGTCACCATTAAAATATATCTTTAATACCTCATTCATGTTTTTCTTGTCCTAGATGAATGGACGAGACAATAAATTTTAAGGCATAACAAATTTATAAGTTGGGGGAATTTGATAAACTTAAATAGTTCATAACAGCTATCCAAATTATTTTTGTTTTAATTTCATAAATTTGATTAAATTTTTTTAATCATAACACATCCAAATTCCATAAACTCCATTAAATTTTTTTCATTTTAATATAATAAATTCCAAATTATTTTTCTATTTTATGCGATTATTCAGGTTTTCAAGAGTAATGCCACTAGACTCATCGAATCAAGTGACTTCTCTCTCACATCTACTTGACGTAAACCCGATGCAAGTCTTAGGAGATGCAAAATATGAGTTGGAGAGAAATTCCAGATGAAAAGAAAAGCTGTAGTTTGTCCAAACCCACTAGAGATGGTCCACTACATGAGTTCAACACGCCATATTACCGCCTCCATATTTTAATGGATGAATGCTAATCCTGAAGATTTTTTTATGGTGACTGGAAAATGTAGTTGAATAGATGTTAGACACTAAAAGCTGGGAATTCTTCACGAGTGTAGATCTTTGACTTTTCTGTTTCCTATGTGACTGTTTCACCCTTGGATTTCATTGCTAATTTCAATCAATACAGCAAAAAGCTTAATCTGAATCTCATTTGGGTCTGTTACTAAACCTTCAAGGGTAAAGATCAAAGTGGTCTGAAGCTTTGAGGACATACAAAAGTTCATCAAGGGGCAAAGCCAACATGGTTCGTATTTATCAGATTTTCTGTCTCAGCTTTTTTTTCCCTTTTGTAAGATTGTTTTACACATGTAAAACCTGAAACCTATCAAGGGACATACAAAAGTTCATGTAAAACCTAAAACAATCTTACAAAAACCTAAATATGATTGATACAACAAACGATACAGAATTTGAATCTACCCCACACGCCCACCCAAATGTATCACTTGCTAGGTGCTAGAAACAATATTTTGGCCAAATAGCAGCCTAGCAGCCCTATGGGTCACCGCTGACTACTTATCTTGGAATAGGATTGAGTGGAATTCTGTCAATCCGAATTCCAGGAAAACGAATGAAATTTATAAAATTTTAGTCCAGTTTCACTCGATAGAAACCCCAGAATCCCTCCAACATAAGATAAATCATTTATAAGACAAATAGATATTTACTGAATTTATTCCAATTCTATATAACTATTTTATCTGTGTTTCATATAAAATGAAAAAGGAAACTTGTTTTAAAATGATCTAAAAGTATTTTGGAACTGAAATTGCACTTTTTGATACATTCTCACTATGTATTAAAACTTTTGCCACCCGATGATTTCCAAGAAAACTGTCTTATATAAATTGACATTTTTTGTAGAAATCACAACGTTTATGTTTTTTATATCAATTTGTCACTTATTGCTTCATTGACTTCCCAATTTCACTGGCTCCAACAGATCTGCTATGTGCTCCTCATATTTTAATTTGAAAAATGGAGCTTTGGTAGACTAGTCATTGGTTATTTCTGCCAGTTGTGTTTTAAAAATGAAAAAGATGAAGCTTATGCGTGGTAGGAGTGGGCACATATAACTGAAATGATTAAAGTAGTGGAAGCCGTTGAATTTTAGTAAGAAGTGAAAGTATGAAGGATGTACCAAGGGGATTAATAGATATGAACTAGCACTTTTTTTAGACATACCTGGCTTTGGAAGTCCTTGCCTGGTGAGACAGTGTGAGATGTGAGTGAGAACTACTCATATTTAAGACTTGTCACAATCTAGTGCACTTATATTTATATTCCATCAGTTGAGCACAAAATCTTGTAGCATTCTGGTTCAGGATGATAGGCGTGTTTACAAGGAAGTGATGGGGGACTATCTCATCAATAATGTCAAAGGATGCCATCAGCCACCTCGAGCAGCCCGAGTCGACGTCTGCGACCCAACGTTCAAGTATACGGCCTAACGACAGGTCGTGATCGTTTTATCACTTATTGCATTTTCATGTTGTATTTTCTTTATGAATTGTGTATGGGCCTATTCGTGTTTGGGCCTCGTCAAATTTGTGTGTTTTCATTAGCTCTCATTTAGGGAAGTCTGCACGTCACGAGACGTTTCCTTCCCCTTTGGCCCAATTGGGCATGCCATTTACACTATATGAAAGAAGGCATGCCCGAGGAGCCATAAAGGGTTAATTGAATTTGAAAGGTTTCTTCAGTTGGCTCCCGCCTTCCTCCCTTTTGGGAGTTCTATCACTTTCATAGATTAGATCATAGGTTCCTCGCCACGTCGTTCCCATGTCTTCAACAATGATTGCCCGTGATGGAACCGTCGCCAGCGCCCATTGTACGGTATGCCTAGCCTTTGGTCAAGAAGTTGAATTCTTGGTTTGTTAATTGATCAAGAAGAGCCAAGAGCCCCATTCTTGGATCATTCTTGGAGTTGTCTTTTGTCATCAAAATTGCCGATGCTGCTGCCACCGATGCCGCCTCCCGCAATCATCGTCCCCAGTCTTGATGTCCTTGACACCCCTCTCACGGCCGCCATAGTTTCTTGCCACAACATCGCTCAAGTTGTATCGTCTTTGATTGTGCCACGATCTGCTTGCCGTGCCCGCCTATTGCTGTAGCGGTGCGCATGCTGGGACCCCATGCCCGCCCGCAACCTGTCGCGCAGCGCGCCACACTTGCCGTGCTGCGTGCGCCAATCACCGTGCTTGCGTGTCCAAGTGTCACCTCACGCCACGCGCCCGCAGTAGTCATCCTCATGCCCACGCGCGCACTGATCCCACCACACCCATACACACCAGCCTCGCCTGCGTGCATGAAGCCCGCGAGCCTCGCTAGCCCTCACATGGAGACCATTTCTGCTGGCGCTTCTGCGCCGCTAGCGCTCAAGTAGGCGCGAGCTTCGCCGGCCTTCCTGCTTTGCCAATGCCAATACCTGCAACCTTGTGCACCACTTACTCGTGTGTGTAGGTGCCTCATATCGTGATCACCTTCCCCTGCCCTTATTGCACCGCGCGCCCTCGACCTGATTTTCGTAAGGCATCGCCAAGGACTACGGCCCTAGCCCATCAGGTTCGATCGTGTCCCTTCGTTCGCAGTTACAACTACATCTTTCAATGCCGTTGATTTGTGTTCTTAGTTGCCTCCGAGACTTCAATCACGTCAATATAGGATTAGCCACTTAACATTTGAGAGAGTTAGGATAAATCTTTGTGATACGGCTATTCCTTATCGGTAGGGGATTGGACGCCTTCGGGTATTAACAACATCCCTCGCTACTTAGTCGTCTAATTGGTCCGAAGGGACGTTGAGGAGTCCAATTGTGATTAATCAAACTCTGTCAACTTAATTGATTGTCCGAACTTGATAGTACTGCTGTGTATTATTTTCATTGAGTTTACAAGTACATTTCATCGACATCACGCATAAGCACTCAAACCTTCATCTTTCCTTGTGTTGTAACATGTGCCGCTCGATCTCAGCCGTATCGTGTTACATCAAGAACTCTGCTCTTAGTCACACCTTGGCATTATGCCACTGTTGTTGGCCATCAATTGTGAGTATGCGGTGTATGAGAATGGTTGATGTTCCCAAATGCTTGCTCATGATGGTGTCGCGCACATGAAATCTGAAGCAAGTCCTTCCAAGATAAAAAACATGTATGCATATAAAAATAAATTTCATAAGTGGCGATCATGTTGAGCATTCTACTTACATCTACTGTCCCACATAGACAAATATTTGACTGGTATGATGATGATGGGGACAGATAACTGGATTCTATAAATCCTTATGTTTATCTAGACTCTTATGGACTCCTTCCCTAATAAGGAGAGACAAATAGGAGAAATAACTATCATTTACATTCCAGGAAAAGACCATTTATTTTCCTTCATTATTTCCATGCCATTGTCCCCTTGCTTCCAATTGGTTCAAAACTCCATGCATGGATTTCAAAATTCCCTTTTTCTTGAAATGTGAGGGTTCAAGAAAAAGGATGGTATCCTCATTTAACTAATTGGGCTGCTTTTAGAGTTCCCCACTTTTGCAATATTCTGTCATTTGCCAAATAATATCTTTCATATTTTTAAAAACCCTATTTCATTTCATTCTAGCCTCATTGGTGGAGAGGCAAATGTTGGCTTCTAGAAGCCTTGACATGGATGAAGAAGAGGATTCCAAACAACAAAAGACATGTAATGGAATTGTATGACATTATTACAAACACTGAATCGAAGAATCTTTGCACAGATTGCATCTGTGATTTCTTAGATCCCCGAGAATGACGAGTCGAGCTGCTCAAGTGCACAGCCTCTAGACGTATCCGCGCGGTCCTTGGCACATCGGATCTCCTCTTTTTTGTTGATGAGCCCCATTCAACCTCCGTCATCGTCGTTATATCGTCCCACTCACATCGGGAGTGGAGAGGAGTCACAAGGAGAAGGGAGAAGAAGGGGGAGGCCCCTAAACAATTCTGGCCTGTGTGAATTTCGTTCAGGGCCTTCCCCTATTTATATTTAGTTGGTGTTTTTCACAAAAACCCCTAAACTTAAGTATAACTTTCGACGTCCAAACGACTATTTGCATGTGACCCTCTAGGCCCATGTATCAGTCTAGTTAATGCTAGCGACGCAATAACTTTTGTTGTCTTTCCAAATTAATTAACCATATCATCATATAGACTAATTAATGTCAGATTGATTTAACCCAATCAATAGGTTGAGTCTCCAACACGTAGGGTGCCAAGCTACACCACGTGCTCTAGAAGAAACAAAGGAGTGGATATCAACTCACTCATGGAACATGTTCGCCATCGGTTACCGTGTATGTATAGTCCCTCATCCACTTGATGCACCTTGGACGACTTTGGGTATGGCCAACTGTCAAACCCTGATCGGTCACCCAAGTTAGTACTGATGCATTTAGAAATCATCGAATAACTCTTTTCTGATATTTCACTGCCTTGACCAAGGACTTTATCGCATCGTCTTCCTTTAAATGTCATCTCTGATACCAAGGATGGACGATCCCATCTTGACCACTCAATCATCTTCGTGAACTTCTTGATACACCCGAACTAAGACCATTTAGAATCCTATGATTGGAAACTCGTTGGCCATAGTCAAAGTATAACCGTCCGTTTACAAGAGCTTATTGGTGTCTTAGGTCTAAAGACCGCTTACACAACCATGACATGAATCAACCTGATTAACAGTTTGGTATTATACCATTTACGGATTCCTACCGATCAATTCTGTGAACTCTTCCCACTAAGGATCACCTACTATCTATCCTTAGTGTCTCCACACTAATGGCTACGAGACCGACCATTTTCTTGGTATGAGTGAGGCTAGATAGTGTTATTCTATTAGGATACTTTGATGTCCTTTTTCGCGCATCCTTCTAATATGAATGTTTCGAGCACATGCTTAAAGACTAGTCATCTCCGTATTACGATCTCATCATAATTCACTAAATCTGATCATGTATTCATGTACTTCATTATAAGCATCACACATGCAATATAATGGATATGTTCCATTAATGAACATAGAATGAGATGTGGAATGTGTGATTGGCTTGCCGACCACATATATTTCCATCAGCCAACGCATGGGTTGACACTAAAATGACGAAGGTGAAAAACCATCCAAATGAATTGGTACCCAAATGGATTTCTACCTAATTTTTGTTCCTAGTTAATTCTGAATTTTGAAATTTATCCTTAGGAAACCAGGACGCCAGGGCTTAGTTGGTTTCCTTGAACTCATTAAAACCGAAAATATCAAAAAACTCCTTAAAAAAGTATGTAGAATGCCTCCATACATGCCACCTACAGACTTATTCAATGAGCTGTTTATACAAATATGTAGAAAAATTGACATGGACCATTGATTTGTCTCTGAAAGATGATGTCACCCTCACATAATCAATTACTATATGAGTATCACATTACAACTAGTTAATTTAAGGAATTACACTGATCTTCAATAAAATATATGACTGGGTTGTTAATTTATCATAAACTTTAATTAAATGATGTAAAGTATATCAAGTGACAAGCCAATTCATCATTATTTGAATGATATTATCTTATGCTAGGCGGTTCAATTGCTTTTAGTTTAAACAATGAACCGTAGGTGTGTGATAGCCGGTGAAGTTTTCTGAGTTGGTATAAGTTGGATTGTTACAAAGGATACTCTAAAATTTAAGAGTCAGACATTTATGGATTTGTGAATGAAAATATTTCTTCAGAGAAAACTTACCTTGAAATGCTACGTTTCTTTAGATTAGAAAAAAAAATAGTGATACCTAATGTCCACTAAGCTATATCCTAAGATAACCTAGTATAATTATCTCCATTTAATATTCCAAGGTGCACATTGGCATAACTTGGGATAACACAGACATTATAATGTTTTATAAAATTTATGAGATTTTTAGAATTGGCTTAGGCTTCATTCGAAAATGTCAAAGATTTTAGACCAATGATATAAAAGAGGCTATTTTCTATAAGATATATTTAATATAGGTTTTATGTGTGTTACGTAAAAGTTAACCTCAAGTGTGGTAGAAATGACATAATTTTTTCTGGTATGTGTCTTTAGTTTAAGAATATATGAAGATGTAATTCTTTTGATTTTTTAGAAGTAAAATAGTCAGATATGATTTCTGAATCCATCGATAAAGGTAACACTGCAGGTAAAAGAATTTAGAGTGAGTATTGGGGAAGGACCCTAACATTGGAATGTACCAAAACAAGGGCCTGGTGATTAGCGGATGAAAAAAACATATTTGTAACTTTTGTAATGAATCAATAATCAAATATTTATTCTGATATTGTTTATCTACGCATTCCATACTATATTACGTTATTTTAAAATTTTGGAAAATTTGGAAGACCCAGAAAACTATATCACAGTTCTTACTAAGTCTTCCTGCGATCAAGGTAGTGAGACAGTTCAATACACCTGACATGTGGAAGGGATCTGACGTGAGACTTTGTTTACCATTAACAAGGTGTTGAATTGGAATAAAACAATGTATTCTTATATTAAAAAATAGCATGGAAATTTATCTTAATATTAATAAAAACTTTCAACATTTAAATTTAGAAGTATAAGATAATGAGTTTATTGATGAGCCATAGGCTATTGTCATCAAACCTAATCATTAACTATTGTAGTTGTTCATTTACTCGTTATGAGTTAGTAATGCTATCGTGTATATTGTTATCAAATTTTGAAAAAAGATTAATTTATTCATGACCTAGTTCTCTATGAGGAGATAAAATCAAAAAAATATGTTCATCTCGTTCTCTAGTAGGGCACAAATCAACATTAACATATGTTGTATGAAGATATTCTAAACACAATATTCAGTATTGATGGATCCCTTTAACATATTTTAAATCGCGTTGTGTGGCGACTGATCTTGTATTTTTCCTGCAGCCTCCTTTTGAAGATATCTTACAATGCTTTCTTAGACGTGTTACATTGGACTATATATGGAAGAAAAGAGTCGCCAAGATTTTCAGAGATAACCATAATGAGAACTGCTCTGGATTTAATTGGATACTTCTGTTCTCGTCCAAAACATCATAGGGGCAGAGTAATTTTTATCTCTCTCAGTTTATAGCTCTCAATCGGACAAAGAAACTTTGTATTTGACAGCACAAAATTTTAATGCAAATATGCTCGTCTGCCTATGATCCGTTGAAAGAATAATTTTTGAGTGGTTGGTACTTGTTGAACTTTAAAATGTGGATATGCTGTCAAAAACTGAAGTAAAAACTCAACAAAACAATCGTGCCCTTAATTGGGAATCAATCCAGGCATCAAGTTGGGTATAATATTATTTTAGTTTAGAGCAACGGTTTCATCTTTAAGTGAAATTCATTTTCTAGAAGCATGTGCTGAATCCCAATATAATTAGATTTTGGTGGCATTGACAGTTCATTGCTGATAAGTAATTATAGTGCACATAGATGAGGATTATCAAGAGCATCGATTGCTTCTTGCCGTCAGTTTACTAGAAGGTGATTATCCCTTTAAAACATTGGGCGTTGCAATGATTTTTGACCTCGAAGGCCTTCAACAAAGATGGTTGCTTTAAATTTTAACAGCGATGTTTTACTTTTTTTCATTGAAATTGTTAGCCATAAATATAAATTTCACTTCTAGATCTTGACTTTGACATTGACCAATAGACCTAACAATTTCATCAGTTTTAATGAACAGAACTTCCGGTATATTCTTCTGATAAAAAACTAAACTAAAACTGATATGATCATTCCCTATATATGACAATGAATCGCCAAAACTGCTGGCTGAAAGGCGCCACAAAAATGCCACAGACGGGTTTTATACGCGTCCAGGAAGAAGTACATGATCTGAATAAACCGTTCGAGGCCGGGAGGTTTCTGGATCAATTAAGCCCCCTATCTCTTGCTCTTTCTGTGTTTCTCTCTTATTGGACCATGAATATGAATGTCGTAGAACTCGACGAAAAAGTAATCTTAACATGGTTTATTTCCATACGAGCGAGACATCGAACCCAGCACGAAACATGCGGAAACTTACTTTGCTTTAACCAGCATTAACAAAGCGACAGTCCTTTCTGACCTCCCCTTGGTCACCGAGAAGGGGGCTGCTCTCCGATAGCAGCAGTAGCGCCTCGGAAAAGCGCTGGAGGAAATACCCGTTATCAGCCGCCATCTTTAACACAAATGGCGCAGTTCTGGGGTCCGACGCCAGCTGCTGGTCCACCAACAAGAGCCCCTTGTGCTGCAACAAGTGCTTGTAATACACGTTATCGATCATCATGGGCGTTTCCCTGTCGTTCCGGCCGTAGGCTACGGCCGCCGGATCCGGCTGTGCAGTCGGGCACCGCATCTTCAAATAAGCCGCGTAGTTGGGGTCTAGAGTGGGATCCACGCTAGGGTAAAGAAGTTGAACCAAGTTGATGCAATGGACGCGGCCCACGGAATGCGCTCCTTCAGAAGAAATTCCACATCTCCATAACTAAGGAACAAGAACGGCCAAGAAATTAACGTAGCAGAGTTACCTAGCAAGGCGACGGCGTGTTCTGTGTCGATTCCGATGGAGCTAAAGCGGGAGAGGACGAGTGAGATGTCGGAGTCATGGCTGGGAATGGTATCGTCTACCATATCCCGGTGGCTCGCCTTGCTGTCCTTTCTCCCCGTTCTCATGGCCACGTACGGCCCTCCGAGCTGTGTGTATATTTTATTTTAACCGTGATAATTCATGGACTTTAATTTAGCGGCAGAGTATACCATAGTTACACCATCGCGGGCAGAGAGGGCGACGATGTCGGCGCAGGAGACCGTGGACGGGCACTCTCGCTCAACGGCGCTTTTAATAACTTCAACGTACTTGAAATTTCGCATGCCGAAGCTCCTTTGAGAGGCCTTCTCCGACACAACCGCGCCGGCTGTGTCTAGTAGTAGCGATGCGTCGCATCCCTGACGAACTGATAAGTTGAATTCTCCGTTTACAAGAGGAGTTCAGCTCTGAGACACACTTACCCCGACCATGCAGTCGTGAAAGAGATTCCTAAGCCAGGAGATGGCGGTGTTGCCATGCTTCTCATACAGCAGCTTCACCTGTTCCTTGACGATCTCCTCTGCCCTGGGGCAGCTCTCGGCGTAGTAGCTCCGACTGAGCTCCGCATTTCCTTCAATTAAACCAGGCGCTGTAAATAGGGTAATACTACACGAGAATGGAGGAGGTCAAGAGATAATACCATATGAGAAGAGCAGCACAAAGAACAGGAGAGGTGAAGTAAGACTGGATCCTCTCGCCATAGCATAAGCGTTGGGGTCATGGGTGAGCGTTATCCGCCTAATATTTACGCTTTATAAGAAACATGTAGAGATTTGAAAGGTGTGAACAACAAGTGCGCGTTCAGACGAGACAAAGGCCGTAGAAAGTTTTTTTCTATTAAGGGGATAAAATAAATCGACATTGGGAGCAACTAAGAACCCATCTCTTAGCATCAATGTGAGTGTGTACTGTGTATGGATGCATTACCCGACTGCTCATGCGTGTCTTCCTCTACTTCTGTCCAACTGCCATCATTGACCACCGAACACCGAAGCTTGGCCCATCGTAGAATGGCGGTCTAGCGTGGTGGGCCTCTGCCAGACATACAGAACTCGTGAAAGAAGATAAGATCTTCTAAAGATGAAGTCAAAAGGCAATCCAAAGATGGGCATGCGCAAGATCCTAACTGCTCTTCAATTATTATTTTTTAAATCGATATCTGGAAGATCATCATTGATGCTGGCCCCATGAGCTGCACTGCGAACTCTTTCTCCATTTGATGTCGTCAAATAAACAAGCTAAAGAGGGCGGGAGGATCTTACTAGCGTTTGGCTAATGCTTATCCCAGCAACGCACCCCCAACAAAAAGCGGCTCGGCGTGAAAGAATCCCACTTCGTCGCTAAATCCGGCGCTTTGACTAGATTTCCATTGGATCACTGATTGCCGTCGGCACTAACATAAAAGGAATACCGCTCGGTTTTGTCGTTATCATAGGCAAGATTGTGCTTCAGTGTACTCCATCGTTTTCGTATTTATATGTTATCCAAAATGGAAACTTGTGTTTGTGACTTACAAAATGTTGTTTCTATACCACAATTTACTTTACACTAGACAAAATCAGGCTTCTTCGTAAATATTGTTAGAAGTCAATCACAATGATTAAATGAAAAAAAATATATAACATAATTTTGTGCAGATTTGTTCCTTCAACTAACACAGTATAGGATACATAAAATAAAATACTAAACAAAACAGAAAGGAGAAGCAAACATAAGTTTGTGAATGAGCTGTAGAAAAAACTAAGAATACCTGATACGACAACAAAGACAATATAGTTATGGGGCGAGCGAATGCCCCTTCGGAGATGAGAGAAGGAGATGGAGACAAGAGAGAGACAGACTGTGTGAGAGGGGGAAAGATGACGGTAGAGATAGATATATATACATATGTGTGTCTAAGAAATAGAGAGAGACGATTACAATGGGAGAGGTTGTAAGAACCTGTGCCTGTGGAAGGGAGACGAACAACATTCGTATTAGAAGAAGAACGAGAGGGGGGAAAGAGGAAAAGGAGAGAGAGAAGAGAGAGAGGAAGAAGATGGTTGAGATCGTTTCACTGACCCATAATAATCTGATTTTGTATTTTATATTACCATATAATAGTTAATTATCTACGTCTTAATCCTTGCCGTTCGAACAAACATAACGGTTATCCCAAGATAAAAGAGAACCGTTAGATCGTTCCCAATATATGTGTAATCTTGACCATCTAGATTCATCCTATCTATGTGTAATCCTGTCCATTCAGATTTAATCCTATCATTGTGTAATCCTATATTGATTCCTAGCCGTCTAATCTCAAAATGAAGGGGAATGTGTTAACTTCTTACTAGCTACTATTAAAATGAAATCCTATTGGCCTACATTGCGCTCCTTGCTGACTTGGCTGACGACAGAATGCTGAGTTTTTGACTTGTCTACACTTCCGCAAGCACAATGGCGAGGTGAAGACGTTGAGCTTGGAACATAGAAGCTCAAAGCACTGTTGGCTTAGAGGTTTTGTCAATGCATCAGATAGGTGTTCTTCTCTTCGAACAAATTGTATTTGAATATTCTTGGTGGCGAATTGTTCAAATAGGGCTATATTGAACAGATAGGGCGAGATTCCTCAGGTATATTTTGTTGTTTACCACAGTGGAATCCTAAAATCCGAATATTAGTATTTAAATTTATGGTTTAAAACAATATATGTAGATGATGTACTAATAATCTGTCCAAATATATCAGACGATGAGAATCTTGTAGGTCATTTACATTCAAAATTTCCAATTAAAGACCTAGGTCCTGCACAATATTTCTTATGAATAGAATTCATTAAGAACAAAAAGGGTTTTATTCTGTCCCAATCCAAATGGGAAGGTGACAAAATTCATAGAAGATCTACAAGTGCATCTCTTACCTATGTCAGAAAAATCTTGTATCCTGAAGTTCAAAAAGTACTTAGACTATTTTTTTATTAGAATTAAAGTACGTAGAGTTTTTCCTTAAATGAAAAATATTTCATTATCCGATTTGTAATGTCCTTACACACGTGCTATGAAGAGAAAACAAATATAATGCTCTGACCATTTCAGAAGCTTTTGTCACAGGATATTGCAACACCCAAACCTTCATGCTTCTTTTTTAAGGAGACCATCTTCTCCCTTGTGAAGACAAATGTTTCTTAGATTCAGCTGTCAATACCCAATTTTTGAAAATATCGCGGAGAAGAAAATTTAATGATATTCAGGTCACACTTTAAGGAAACATTCAAGATTTTTCAAAAAATCAATACATAATAAATCATCATTGTAACTACAAATATGGGGTAAGGTATCTAAATTAATTGCATCTTTGTTAATAAATTAGCTCAGCATCATTTCCTCGGTTTGTCTACAATTGTGAACATACAAACAAAAACTAAACAAGATGTGAACATATTTCTAAAATAAAATTTTTTATCTCCTGATATAAATGTGGATACTATAGAGTATACTGCTTTTATTTTGTTCCGTTAAGATCAAGTGTTTCACTTCATGTATGCTAAATAATGTTTGATAAAATGAATTATTACTTTTATTTCTAACTATTTAAGACAATAAAATCTGGTTCTACAACCAGCTATCCCCGAAAACTTTTAGTTTCTTTAAAGTTTCAGACCAAAAATCTAAAACAGATAGATAATCAGTATTATTTTAAAATAATACTTATTTTTACTCTTATGGCTTGGTTGTCATAAAAAATATCAAGCCTTTAAAAGTTTAACTTTAAATTTAATTTTTCCTCATTTGCCATTGGTTTTTGTATTTATTCACAAAAAATGCATATATGGAATAACCCATTTCAAAAATAAACGAAAAGATAGGAATAAGGCAATATTTAGTGGTAGTCAAAGTATACTTAATTCACTTAAAGGTAACATAAATTAAAAGAATATGATGGAATCATTGAAAATATCAAACTTTACATAATTTACACTACGTAGAAATTTAATCAATTATTGCTAGAAGTTTTCATAGGAATGATTGATAATTATAATCGATAAAAATAGTAGAAAAAATGTAAATCAAATGGAATAAACTAAAAATTTGATGATGATCTTATTACCTTATATGGAACCAATTACTTGGGATTCTCTTCAAGCTTCTAGATATACCCATACGATCGAAGCAATGATGGATCTCCTCATCCTGTTTTCCAACTCTTCTCAATGATATAGTTCAAGTTCAAACTGTTAAGTATGTCTAGTGGAGTGAGTGGAATGAGCTAAGGGCATAGAAGGGGGCCACCCAGCTCTGCTGGCATGGGCACCTAAATTAAGGCCCCCCTCTTTTTATTCTTGTTTAGGTACTTTTGAGAAAAAGTCCTTATAGCTAAAGTATATCAACCAACGTACATGGACCTTGTGTGTGAGGTTCTCAATACACATGTATGAGTCCGTGAATAACTTTAATGGCTGACTAATATTTATTGCAGAAAAATATAAATATAACTAATATATTTGGCCCATCACTGTGATTCTTTTAGAGCCCATGTATAGACTATGGATATAATTAACTCAGTCATCTTATAGTTGCAAGTTTCATAGCATGCATACATATCATATACTTAAGCATGTTTTCTCATTATTTTATGGACATGTATTATTAATTAACATAGCTAAAAATGCATTTTATTATTATTTTTTGCTATTATTTTTGGTCTAAACTTTTCATAATATGGATTCAGTGCAAAATACATTGCATGAAATGGTCCCCAAAGTTACTCCAGAGTTCTACTTGAGCTAGTACGACCTTTCTTATTATTTTGGAATCATTTAAGTGGGATATATTATCATGGTATTTATAATATTTCAAGACTTTATGGCTATGATGTTCACATTGCCAGTCAGAAGATCGTGTGAATAAAACACATAAGAGATTGAGCTAGTAGGTTAGTGGAGTAGGATGGTTGAGCACACAGTTTTATTGAATAGACTGTGTGCTTACTGAATTTAAGGTTTATATATCTCTGTCTAATTTTAAAACCTTTCTTTATTACTTCAAAAAACAAAATACCTTTCCTTTTATTATCTCTTCAATATTCAACTTCCTCCCCTTTTCTCTCAAATCTTTCTTACCTCTTTGTTTCCAATAACTTCTATTTTTATTAATCAATATCCAAGAAATTTCCCTTTCCTCTAAGACCGACCATTCATAAGAATGGAAATATGCATCTTTTGATGATAAAAACCTCAGAGCTCTGCCTCTTTACTTTTCCTTAAATGGTCTCAATTTCTCTTCCTTTTTCAACTTCTAGATTCCTATTAATCAACCATCAATCAATGCACAAAGAGATAATAAACCCCGACGTACCAGGAATGGAGAATGAGTCCTTGATTCTTCCTCTTCCATTGTTTCCTTGTGAGAGATTACCACAATGGCAGCAAAATCTTGAAGACCTTCTCTATCATTCTTAGGAGATATTTCTTGCAGAGAAATGGCTTTCGAAGATACCTTTCAACTTTAAAAACTACGGCTAAAAATAATGGATGATGAAGAATTGAAGATATATATAGATGATGTTTTAAGAAAATATGCCGATGCTAAGAAAAAAACTAGAATAGAACGAAAAGAGAAGATGGAAATTATTGAATCGTTTACAAATGAGGTAGCTAGTTTAGAAAAATAAAATGCTAGATTAAGAAAAGAAATTGATACATGTCTATCCCCTAAAGCAGTAGATAGCAAAGCTGACTGCAATATCAAAATTGATGAATTAGAATTGGACAATAGTAGATTATTGAAGGAGAATGATATATTCGGAAAAAAAATAGGTCGTCTCAACAAAGAAATCAACAAGTTGACTGAAGAACTAGAAGAACTTAGGATCTCCCATAGAATGGATAGAACTGAGAGAGATGACTTAGGAAAGAAATTAGAAAAATATGCAGATCGCTCAAAGATCCTTAACATGATGTTGGGATCTCAAAGACCTTCATTCATCAAACAAGGGTTGGGATACGACCCTTCCTATAAGGGCAAGATGGGTAAGACAATGACAGTCGTGAAGAAGGCAGAGGAGAAAATAACGGTAACCCTAATCCAAAGAAGAAGATAACATCGACATCAATATTGATGGACGAGAAGAAGAAGGCATTGGAGAATATAGACCTAATGTTCAAGAAGACCGGAGCTCAAGAGAGAAAAACTGGTAGGTCATATCCCATTCAATGTCTTTAAACTTATTTGGTAGGCCTCTAACTAAATGGATAAGTATGTTTCTTATCCATGTGAGGCTATGCATCCATATCCGCAAACACATGTTCCGAGAAATGTGACACCATATGGATATAACTATGGTCATATGTCGAGACATCACTTTCCACATGGCTACTCTTGTAGATATATTTCTCCGAGGAATTATCCTAGTACGTAGCATCATCTCCCTTCATCTATTCAGACATATATGTTCCCTCCAAGACATACCATACCTAGGAAATATGATATGGAACTCGATTTTCACCATGTCTATACCACTACACCTAGCCCATCTGCTAGGATGACATGGGTTAGGAAATTGACCTAGATTTATTTAAGGTCAATCACGATCAAAGAGGAGCTGGTACTTAGATAGTTGTTGCTCAAGACACATGACTGGTGACCCGTCATGGCTGACATGCATGAGAAACACAAAAGGAGGGAAAGTAACTTTTGGGGACAGCAAATGTGGACAGATTCGAGGTATGGGAGACGTGACTTTGAATCACGAGGTTTTGATCCGGAATGTCTTGTACGTGGAAGGGCTTCATCATAATTTAATTAGTATTAGCCAATTGTGTGATAACAACCGGCGAGTTAAATTCACAAAGGACACATGTAATGTCCTTAATTCAACTACTGGAAAATTATTGTTTAGTGAAAAGCGATTACAAAATATTAATGTGATAGATATAGATGAAATCAGTAGAGAAGGCATCTGCCTTATGGCGAGAGGCAACGAGAGCCTTATCGACCTATGGCATAGGCATCTAGGTCATATTGGATATCATCACCTAAGGAAGCTGATTTGCAAAGGTTTAGTTAGAGGCCTACCAAATAAGTTTAAAGACATTGAGAAAGTGTGCTCAACATGTCTTAAGAGCAAACAAGTGAAAGAAAGTTTTCCTTCAAAGCTTTACGTGTCTACTAAAAAACCACTTGAGTTGCTACACATGGACCTGTTTGGGCCAAACCAGACTCCAAGCCTGAGTGGAAAAGTATATTGCCTAGTCATTGTGGATGACTATTCAATATATACTTGGGTGTATTTTCTAGGACATAAGAATGAAGCATTTGAAATTTTCATGAAACTTTCAAAGAGAATCCAAAATGAATTTGATTTTAAGATTAAGATGATTAGAAGTGACCATGGGAGAGAATTTGATAATATGTTATTTACTAAATTTTGTGATGAGAACGGGATCACACATCAATTCTCAGCCCCAAGAACGCCCCAACAGAATGGGGTGGTTGTGCGGAAGAATCGATCTTTGATTGAAATGTCGAGGACTATGCTAGAAGAATATATGGTAAGGAAGTCCCTATGGTCAAAAGCTGTGAGCACAGCCTGTTACATTCAGAACAGAGTGCTCATTAGACCTCATATGGAGAAGACTCCATATGAGTTATTGAAAAGTAAGAAGCCTATACTTGGATACTTTCGACCATTCGGACGTAAATGCTACATCTTAAATATCGATAGAAAGGATCTAGGAAAATTTAATCCATCTAGTCATGAGGGGATTTTAGTCGGATATTCAGAGACATCAAGAGCCTATCGAGTGTATAACATGGCTTCAAGAAAAGTTGAGGAATCTATTCATGTTAAATTTGTGGAACTTAAAGAGGCCGAAGAAGATGGTGCGATTGATGGTCTAGAAGATAATGATAAGAATGAGGAGGAGATGACTATAAATGAAGAGATTAATGAGCGAGAAAGAATTACAGATTTTAAAGAACCTGATGATAAGGAGGAGGAAGTAGATCAAGAGATGATTGAACTTAGAGAGAAACTAAGACAAATCAGACTAGGATATTATTGGCCTTCGCATGTGCCAATAATTTTAAATTATTCCAAATGGATGTAAAGAGTGTCTTTCTTAATGGAGAGATTAAGGAAGAAGTATATGTGAAGCAACCACCAGGTTTTGAAGATCTAGATAAACCTGACTGGGTCCTAAAGCTACATAAAGCCCTCTATGGTCTCAAGCAAGCACCTAGAGCCTGGTATGAGAAGTTGAGTACATACTTAACTTCGCATGGCTACAAGAGAGGTAGTGTAGATACTAATTTATTTATTAAGAGAGAGGGAAAGGACTTGATATTAGTCCAAATCTATGTTGATGATATTATATTTGGATCTACGAATCCCAACTTATGCAAAGCATTTTCAAAGCTTATGCAAAATGAATTCGAGATGAGTCTAATGGGGGAACTAGGCTATTTCCTCGGACTTCAAATTCTACAGAAGCAAAATGGCATATTTAGATGCTAAGAGAATTATACGAAGGAACTTTTGAAAAAGTTCCAAGAAGAATATTGTCAAGCCAAAGGCACTCCCATGAGTCCTTGCACTAAGCTGGACATAGACATCATTGGTCAACGTATTGACCAATGAATGTATAGAAGAATAGTTTGATCCCTACTATACTTGACAGCTAGCTGACCAGACATAATTTTTAGTGTATGTCTTTGTGCTAGATTTCAAAGTGATCCCAAAGAATCACATCTAAAGGCAGTGAAGAGAATACTATGGTATCTCAAAGGGATGACCGATTTAGGGATTTGGTACCCTAAGAGTCAAGATTTGACATTGGTCAACTTCTGTGATTCAGACTTTGGAGGATGCAAAGTTGATAGGAAAAGCACAAGCGGCACATGTGCATTCCTTAGGGGATATCTCATATCATGGACATCTAAAAAGCAAAACCCAATTGCTTTATCTACAGCTGAGGCTGAATATATAGCCGGTGGACTATTTTGCCTCAAACTCTATGGGCCAACAGCACCTAGAAGACTACGGAGTTACACTAAATAAAATACCTATAATGTGCGACAATACAAGTGCCATTAACTTGGCCAAAAATCCCATCATGCATACACGATCAAAGCACATTGAAGTGAAGCATCACTTCATTAAAGATCATATTAGTAGAGGTGACATTGATCTTCGCTTCATAGCTACTAAAAAGCAAGTTGCCGACATCTTCACTAAACCTTTATGTGAAGATCGGTTTAGCACTCTACGGAGAGAGCTAGGCATGGCTCATGCTAAGGATTTATGATGACTGCCCATCCACATTTTTTTTATCGAAGTTTTTTTTAAGATCCATCAAGGGTAAGACATCGAATATGATGGTCCTACTCCTATTAAGGATCACATTAAACTGAGACTCTGGGGAATCTACTCGTGATATAAAAGTTTTGGATTGCTTCCGCTTATATAAATGTACTCATCTATATCGATTATTCTTACAGTAATTCATACGCCAAATGAAGATTTGTTTTTCTTTCTTTTTTTTCCCTTTTTTTTCTTTTTTTTTTTTTTTGTGGATTCTCCAACATCCGTGTCTCAAAAATTCCCATTATCGTCTTAATCTTTTCCTATATGTTGATCTCAAATTTGACTAACCCTTGCTGATGGAAATCTCTCAAGTATGCAAGTTATGTGTTAGGGGGAGCAATAATGCAGGGGGAGCAAGAATGTAGGGGGAGCTAGAATGTTGGGGGAGCTAAAGCTTAGGGGTAGCCATCCTGATCTTTTTGATCCATTTCAAAAACGGGGAGAAAAATATGAGTATTGTGGCGCATTTTGAAATTCATCAAAAAGGGGGGGATTGAAGATTAAGCTTTAAGGATATTTTTAACATAATGTTTTGATGAATGTTCAAAGTGATGCATGCCTCAATCTGGGTTGTGATCAAAGCACAATAGGCCCTCAGTCAAGTAGTTGACTCATTGTATGGGAAACTAAGATAAGAGCCTTAGATATATTAAATGTTATGTTGATATCTTTAGTTAAATATTATGTTAAACATATCTAAAAGTTTAATATTACTTTAGATCTCAAGTCCTTGGCATAACGGCTAGTTTTGCTCTTAACTCTTGAAAGGTATTTTGAATTGAATGCAAAATTGTAAATATAAACAAAATTGAAATTAAAATGATTAATATTTTATATTGCTTAATCATAATCAATGAATATGACTGTTGGATTTTTGACAGATTACCATTATGCCCCTTTCGGATTTCCAAATCTATATATGCAGTTTTGAGCCCTAATCTCAAACCCCCTTCTCCTTGCCCTTTGAAAATCGCAGTCCAAAAGCGCGAGAGATCTTTCAAGTCCTAGAGCAGTTTTTAAGCCGTTTTTGAGCCTTCTTTCAAGAGATCATTTGTTTCTAACATCAATCCAAGTCCATAGAAATTGGAATTGTGGTTTTTGGTGCATGGTTTCTCAAGATTCAAAGAAAAGAAGGCTGGGATCCGAACTTCGCACATCTTCGACCCTGTGATAAGTTTATAATTTTTAGCACATTTTTTATCCCAATTTTGAGCTTTTGATCAACATATGAATTGTTCCCAACATCCATAAAAGCAAAGAAATTTGAGTCACGTCATTTGGTTGAAATTGAAAGATTTACAAGGATTTGAAGTTGAACACGGGGGAATCGAGCGGTGAACAAAGGATGTTGAAAGATTGATATTTGGAGATTTCTATGATTCATTTTTGAATATCTTCTGTGATCTAATATTTTTGATAAATTGTGTTACGAAACCATTGCAGGTAGAATCATTGCATTTGGTGCAGGATTGAAAAAGATATCAGCATTTTAAGCATCAAAGGTCAAACGCGAATTAAGACTTTTATCCAAGGAAAAACGTGGAGGAGAAAAGGATAGAAGAAATAACGACCACAAACAAGGAGGAGAAAAGGTTAGGTTTATGAATATTTAACTCAATATAATTTTGATATAAAAGTTTTTTGTTGAAGTACTTAACATTGATCATTGCCTTGGATACTATTTCGAGTAGCCATCAATACTAAGTGTTGTCGAGGAGAATATATCATTTGTAAATATACTGTTATTGCTAGATCTTTGTGATCACTCAGGTCAAGGCTTTGGGGGCCATAAGAAGAACGCTTTGGGGGCTAAGTTGAAGTAGATTATGCAGTGTCATTCTGTGGAAGCCTTTGGAGGTTGAGGACGACAAAGCTTCATCGACTTTTTCTTTTTCTTGGTATCCTTGTTCAGCCTTATTTCCAAGTGATTTGCTCGGGGGGGCACTCACACAAACTTGGTTTGGGCACATCATTACGTCGGGACGGATACCCCCAAACAGCATTAAGGATTAGCCTAAGCTGTATGAAAAAAATAACTTTCTTCCATTTCCTCTACCTCATTTCATAAGTAGAAAAATCCTAGGATAATTAAAATAAAAATAAAATATAAATATAGAACCTAATTCATCCCCCCTCCCCTCTTAGGTTGTTCCTTGGCCACCTAAACTAACACTAGTAAATTTAAATGTGAAAAAATTATTGCTAGAAATCGAATTCATATGTTCACAAGTTTCTTTTTGATATTTGTTTTTATTTATCTCTATCAAGAAATAACAAAATGCACCATTAATTCATGAATGGTTCACTCAAAAAAGATGTACAATCTAGTCGATGATTGATCTGACTCAGTCTGCTACATATATATATTCATATAGTTATGTAACTGAATTCCTTGGATTATGGATTCATATTAAATAAATTTCTATTCCACAATCCTTGTAGAAAATATTGAATTCAATCACTCAAGCTTACCAGTAAACAGAAACAATATTATCTTTGATATTTTTGGTTGATCAAATGATCTTCAACTCATCTTGAAATTTGGGATCTAGTCATATAGTTCACCATCCAAATTCGGAGCCAAGATTTCTTTGTCTGATCGATTAACCTTACCCGCTAAGTTCACTGTGCTAGGGCATTCCATGAGCATAGGTGATGTGTGAACGTATTAGATGGTTTTGAATTTCCATTTCATCCAAAACCTTCTCTGCACATATTACAACTGGTTTTGAAAATATAGTTGTCATTGGTAGATAGAATTGCATGGGTTTACAAAACTTCACTAGATTTGATGAGGTAAAATCATCAAAATCCATACATTGAGCTGAAATCAATGGCTTTTCATCTTTACTAAGAAATAGATATATATAATTATCATTATGGAATAACTTTATGTCATTTAACCTTGATCTTGGATGCAATGCAATGCTCTTATCACTTGATAATCTTCCAAGGAAGTGTACATTTTCAATGGATATATTCAAGAAAGAATTCAAAAGGTCAAGAACAAAATTTCAATTTGAATCCAAGATGCACTTTTGGAAGTAGGGAAGCTTTTGGGTTCTTTCTAGCCAAATAGGGTTGGGCAAACTTCCATGATATTTATTTCTCATTCCCGTATAGGTGGATTGATGGTTAAATGTGAGAATATCCTTAAAATTTGGCCTCAATCAGATGGTTGGATCTCAATACTTCATATTTTAAGTTTTCTTTGTTTTCACATTTGGATATTTATTATCTCCGTTCCATGGAGGTGACAGCCAGTTGGAAATCAATACTCCCATTTTTGTAAAATTATCGTAGTATTCTCTTACGTGCAACATCCTGCACCATGTCTATGGGGCATTCAAAAAGGCCAATTAGTATAAATAGATAGACGTTTAGAGCCCTTATGCCCCTGATTTAAGTGTGGCACAACCGCCATGTTTGGGCCAATAAAATAATGCCAGGTACATTGAGCCATAATAATAAACTACTTATTATGATTAAATAATAAAAGGCTTTGTGATGTTAGTGTTTGTACCACTAAAATGCGTTACTAAAACTAATAAAAAATAGTACAATTCATTTTAGTGGGAGTATTACTTTTACATGCTGAAAGTCATGCTGCATTTTGAAAAAGGACTTTACTTTTATATTGTTCCAGAATGCATACCATTTAATGTAATAAACGCTAAATAACCACTTTTCAAAAACACTATGCTTTTCCTTTGATGTAAACTTAGAATCCAAGAAAACCATTAGGTTATTATGGCCTTGCAAATTCTAATACCGAAATTATTCATCTGCCAGCAATTGTCTGAACCAAGCATTGGACAAAGATTGGCCAAACAAAAGGTGACATATCTTGACAACCATTTACTACTACAAGAATATATGAAATGCAATTGTCAATTCTAAGAATATAATTTATTAGTTTTAAATATAATTTCTTAATGGATAGATACGTAAATATTCATAAAAATATTAGAATTATGTTTATTAATTAAAAAAAATCGGACTTATATAATGAAATTGTTAGTGATTTTAAACTCAAAAATTCTGTAATAATACCAAACTTTCTATAATAATCATAAATCACATTAAAAAATATTAATTAAGTATGACACCAAATAAAAATTTTGTTATTTTTGTGCATCTATAAATGTAATAAGTATAATATTTGCTTTGTAATATTCCTGTTATCATAACCCCTTATATTGTTATGTTCATTTTCAGCCAAATTGTCAAACTTGATGTACTTTACCATTTTAGTGGATACACACATAATGTGATTATTATCTCTAATATAAATGAAAGGCATGGAATAAATTTATCTTTCATGTGCTAGAAAGACAATCAACAGTTCGTTGGAATTAATATTTTTTACTATAAGTGATAAATGCATATAATCAAGCCCAAAGATGTGCAATTATTAGTAAATTATAATGACATCATACAATGGTGATATCTTATTTTTAAAGATGTATCATAAACCTTCATATTCATGTTACTATCCGAGAAACATATTGAATAGTGTAGGACGAGGAAAATTGATCTCATAACCATCAGAGTGGAGACACCAAGGACAAATAGTGCAAGCTCTTTATGAGAACACTTAATCAAATTGTATGTAATTTTTTTTCTATGATTACATATCAAAATTCACTTGGGATTATTTAGCTCACTATCATGTAATGGTTCATTTGACCGAAGACACTAATGATATGCCATGGATTGATGATTGTATGTAACTATGAGATAGCTCAGATTGATTTTTCATCTTAATCATGAAAATGTTACTTACAGTAAACAAGCCCACTAAGGTATGTCCTTCTCATGGGAGAAGATAAACTGAAGGAAGGTTATATAATTCAAGTTCTTTAGTAGGAAACATAAAATTTTCTTTATAGTTGTGGAATCATTAACCAAACTTGTATAGGGAGCTATAAGCTAGCAGAAAAAAAGTTTATTAAATCTCGGAAGATATGCTTATTAAAGTATAAGGGATTTTATTCCAGAAAAATAATTATTTTTAAGGACACAAAGTCCTAAATGATAAAAGCCCTCGTGAATTTATATTCAAGTGCCCCCTTATTCTCTCTTCTCTATGAGTTTTTCCATTCTCAAGGATATTAGAATGGTGAGAATAACCATGCACATGTCTCGTAGTTCTTCTTGATAACATGTTTTACAAAATACACTCTATATAATTATTTAAACAGTTTTTAAAAACTTTTTCCAGTTTTTAAAGAGCCTTTGTGCAATGATGGCAATCAGCAACATGGATCAAGGAGGAAAGTAAAAATTGCATGACTAAGAAATTCATCTTTGGAATTTGATTTCTAATAACGTAGGAGTTTCAGGGTGAAAATTTAACGTACCTTTCTCTCTCTCTCTCTCTCTCTCTCTCTCTCTCTCTCTCTCTCTCTCTCTCTCTCTCTCTCTCTCTCTCTCTCTCTCTCTCTCTCTCTCTCTCTCTCTCTCTCTCTCTCTCTCTCTCTCTCTCTCTCTCTCTCTCTCTCTCTCTCTCTGCTTCATCCATCCATACCATATGATCTATAAATAACTGATCTATCCTTGTCAAATCATCTTCTAAATTCTCCTACTCTAGTAGGATAAGTGAAATAAGTGATTTAGTGATCCATTGACTTTTCTCGGCGTGCACTGATTATCAAAATCATAAGCAAAAGAGATATGGAGGGCCCCTCTTGTTGTTGCAAATCTTATTGATCCCGGCAATGATTAGTATCCTTGAACTTACATCATCGTGATATTCTCCACATCCACCAATCAATCCCTTCTTATTCATCCATTTATGTCGATCCATCTTTATCTACCGATCCATCTCTATCCTTTCATTATCCTCCTCCATGTGTCTTCCTTATTCCATATATTATTACATTTTCTTACTTACCATCCTCCTCATCCCCTTCTCATCTTCTCGTAACCATATAAATGTATGTATACCTATGCTTTTTTCCCTCTTGACATGACTCATGCTTATTACTTAGTAGTGAAAATATTTAATGACCCCAAGGTATGCATTTCTTTCGATTTACTCAAACTTAAAATCACACTAAAATACCCTCAATTTTAATTTTTTATTGACAATGAATTACATAATGATATCTGACATGTCAAGGATGACATGGATGTGTCTACAGGCAAGGCACTTCAGTGGCTAGATAAAAGATATTTAAGGAACCAAATGGTAGCCAATTCAACCCCATGCGCTGTTCAATCATCAATTTGAGTTTTACTTCTTAAGGTCCTATGTGATGTGTATTTGATTTCTAGACTAATGTCCTCTTGAAACCTCTATTATTGTTAACGCCTAAAAGCGCAAGGTTGGGTCATTTACAGATGATAACCTTAAGTTAAAGAGTTCCATGTCATTTTGTAACTTTGACTTAATCAGCCATTTTTTAATTAAGTTCCACTTAACACTCAATATATAAATTATTACGCTAGTAAAAGTTCTACCCATATGATTGCACAACTTTCATATTAAATTTTATAATGGAAACAAATATGTTTACTAGTAACAGCTTTTGTAGTTTTTTGTTTATTAATATATGTTTTATTAGAAAGATAAGAAACTAATTAAAATATTTTATCTTCAATTTATTGAATAGTGGAAAGAAGAACTATAAACCTTTTAAGAAAATTTTCTCGACTTAGATGCAGAGAAAGAATGAATAAAAATAATAAATAGACTTTTAGACTGTTACTTTAATTATAAAATTCTAAAAATACATAAGTTACCTTTCCATCAGTTAGCCGCAGAGGTAGGTGGTCGGGACTGGCTGATTTGGACAAGGAAAATATCTCCATGAAGAACTCTTCCAGATATTAAATAAATAAAACCTTTGTGATGTCCCTTGATTTTCAAGATCTTCTCTCCCAATCGGTCAATTCAAATCAAGTTCATTGTGTTCGAATAGGATACATTTTGTATCTAACAACAAAAAACATACTAGTAGTAAGTAAAATTTCATCTCTCCAAATAAATAAAAATATAAATATTTCATTTTGTTCATGAAACATTTATTCATGAATAATATTTTTTCAAATAAAAAAGTAGTGTAGTCCTTATTTTATGAAATATCAAAAATCATTTCATATAAGTTTTTTTAGTCTATATTTAGGCATATTTTGATTTTTCAAAAATCCTTTCAACCCTTTAATTCTTGTGGTTCGTTCTTATATCTCACCTTTAAGCTAAATGTCATAGACCCAATTATAACCATCAGGTTTCTTTCCTACAGGTAGGTCAATAAATTTCAAACTTGGTGCTGATCAATTGACTGAAGTTCATCATTTCTTTATTTAAAATAATTATGATATTTTTCAAAGATCCTGTTAAATTAAATGCTTAAAGGGCCATTTGCCCTCTACAGTACCAAAACGTGACCCATATTGTCCATAATACAATCAGAATGATTGTGTTTAGTGTCTTATAGACCTTCTTGAAATAACCTATTTCCCTTGATACATATGTAGATTTACTTGATAATGGTTAGAAGGTTTTTTGATTTTTTGTTGCTCCGGACACTTGTGTCCAAAGTATTATCTAGTATTGGAATAATATTGGCAATGTATATATCACTTGAAGAACATGTGCACCATTAATCTTTGTACCATGGTGACATTCTGTGACATTTCCATGGATGAAAAAAAATATAGAATAGCAGTTGATTATCCCATGGTTGAAATATTCTACTGGTACCTGAAAGAATGTATGAACCATACCATCTCTGCATTTCAAATATTTAACAAGGTGATAATTGGATATCCTCAAATGTAAAGATCTCGCATTTCTATTGTCCATTAGGGTGTTTTACCAATCTATATTTCATACGAGTAAGTTCAATATACTTTCATAAAACCTTATTTAGTAGAAAAATGTGTATATTTAGGGCTTCAACTCTAAAATAGATAGTTAGGGGAAAGCAACTCATTATAACCCTAATAATTTCTTTCCGACTATATTCAGATTTAGTTTAACTGCCAAGGTATATTTGGGTACTGTATCAAGTTCCTGTATGGGATTATCCTTGTTAGCTAGACTTAAAACATTATTTTTATCCTCTATTCTGAAACCATAAACATCACATAGACTTCATATCTCACAAATGAGTTCGAGATACTTGAACCTTGAATAATCGTCAAAGAGCGATACAGTACTTTTGTCCAATGAAGCAAGGTCCAATAGTCCACACACATCATTGTATCTCATATCTACTAGATTTTGGTGTGATAGTAGTGATTGTATTGAAGACATTGATTGTTTTAGCCTGTACTAAACTAATACAAATGTATAGCTGCATTCATAAAGGGATCCAAAAGGCCCTCTTTCACTAATGTTTCTTTGTTATCTTAGTATATGTGTCCGCTATCAAGCTCTACTCTTATTAAAAAATAGACTTGAGGAACGGAGGACTCAATCATGAAATCTCCAAGGATCTTCCAGTGTATTAGTACTATCTGGGATGAGTCATTAGGATTTCACAGTTATAATATTTCACATGAAGGAAAACATGCTAATTGATGACACAAATCTTATAGGAGAGCATCCATGCACTAAAAAATATATTAATGAGTGTGACATATAGCTTGGGCACCCATAGGCTGGAAATTCAGCTTACTGATAGGCATAATCAACCCTTGATGAATTAATTTATATTTTCATGTACTTAATTAACATAATTGGTAAATAATGGATATTCCCATTAAAGATAGAGTTTCTATCAGATGGTAGACAATATGCTTTAATTAGGGTTTTTGTGAAATATTCTGGTTAATTAGAACTAGGAGATTTTGGTTTTTTGTCCAATGTGTGAATCATCTCTATATCAAGACAAGATAAGGTGTAGATATCTAAGGAATGAGATAAAGGATTGGGTAGCTCGTTTATTTTTTATTGCTTGGGCTAGTCTTTTAAGCTGTTCAAGGTTATTCATCCTGAGTGAACAATGAGTCGTAAAACGTTTGTGTAAATGCCACCGAAAAAGTCTTTCAAGCTCTATCTTCCTTGAATCTAAAGTCATCCACAAATGATGGATCTTCACCTCCTTTTGTTTGTCTCCCAAAATTTTCTCTTGTTCATCCTCCCAAGCCTTACCCCATTCACTTCCAAATGAAACTCTGATCTGCTTAAATTTTATATATTAAATTACTCCAAACACTAACAGATGTACACATAATATCTGCTAAGATATTCAAGGATATTCTATGAGAAGCTATGGTTTAGTAATTTTCAAGATAAAATATTTATAATATTCAATTATCACAAAGTAGTTCAATACGCCTTCCTTTAAACTTTTTCCTATTTTCATACTGCTTTCATGTTATGCTTATGTCCTGATTCTATTATTCCTATTCACGATGATAAGTCACAACTGGCAAAGTTGCGTAAAAATCAAGATTCATCATCTGGCGTATCTCTCTAGGCCTTATAGAGGGTGTATCCTTTACATGATTGTAAATTTTAAAATATTACACCAAAAAATAGGAATAAATTACGGACTCAAATGATCCTAAAGAATAATTACAAATTTACTTTATTATGAATCAATTAGGAGTCTTCCATAATTTTCTTACAGTAGATATTTGTATTTATTTTAAGCCTTTTATTGATTAAAAAAATATGATGGGATTTAATAATGCATTCCCACATGCCACCTATACTTTTATTTAATTTTAAGTTCACGATGATCCACACAAATTCATGAGAAATCATTGTGGGATTATAATTTTAGATGTCATAATGATCCAATAATTTAAGTGTTTTATTTCTTTCACAAAGACACTTTGCAGAAAGAAAATAAATAAGATTTCTTAGGAATAAATGTGATTACAGGCCCGGCACGTAGACCAATGAAAAAAATATGGACTTTTTTCTACAATAAATGTGACTGCAACATGTGGATTGTTGTCCCAATAGAAAAAATCAATCTACTTTATGTAGCCAATGATCTCAGAAGCCTGCCACATTTCTCTATATGTGACAAAAGTCATCTGAATTTAACAAATTAAATAATTATGTGGTGTCTTGAGATTTTGAGGGCTATGTCATGGTTGGAAAAATGATATTTACTATGTTATAGTTTAGAGTATTTGGCTTGCTGCACACATGCCAATGGATCTTTCAATGATGACAAAAATGAGGCTAATGACATGTACTAATCAGGCCAAATAATCCAAGTCATCTAGAACATAAACTGACAAATGATTAACAATATCCAATGGCACACATTTCTCCAAACTCAAACCACAATATCTGGAGATTTAACTGTTTGATTGGGCCCAAATTAGAAAAGTACAATTTCCTTTTCACCCTTTATCCATCCCTATGCTGGAATGATTAAAAAAACACTGAATAAAAGTAAAATATTTTTTGAGGCTTGCTCAATGTATTTGGCGATAAAGGACATCGTTTCTTACAGAGTCAAACGTTTACTTAAATGTGGGGTCTAATTGTAAGTTTTGTCTTAATATTTTAATTTCCTTCTTGAATGTTATCAAAATGCTGAGGCATAGGTGTTATATAAATGACATTGAGGTATTTTTATGATGAGGACTATTGCATTAGACTCAGTATCAAGATTGAGAGACCTAAAAACTGGTTTAACATGTTCCTTATCTCCATCCATATCTTAGATCCCTAGTTCCATTCCAAATTTCTCATTTTCCAAATTTTTCTATATTTCCCTTTGCTAGGTCAATTTTCTAAATTTCTCTCTTTGAATCCAGAAAAGTCTCATTCCATTTATGTATTATCTCTGCCTAAAGCAATTGTCTACCATTTATTCATGTTTCCTTAAATATATTAATTTAATTTTATTATTTTTTAATAAAATATAAATAAAATCAGAAAAATATATGTTTGGATTTGACTTTTTTTTAAAGATATTTAATGTCTAGAATATCCCTATTATTCACCTTTTAAAATGTATTTAACACATTTAATTAAAAACTAAATTCATATTTTTATGGATTACAGCTTTGTGGGGGACCAACTACTTTCTCATCCTACATTTTTTATAAATTGAAAAATGAAAATTAGTTAGTTATATGCATAATTATTAATTCAGTCTAAATATTATCAATACACGTTAATGATACCCTTTTTGTTTATTCTTGACTTACTGTTCTTTTTTATTTTCTGAATATATTATTAAATTCATATTTTTAACTTCTTTTTTCTTCATACTTTTATGATTTATTAATTATCATTAACTTATTTTTTATTTATGCATCAGCCCCATTGGTGCTACAGAACCATGGAACAAGGTATCGATAGTATACCTCACATCATTTTAATGATAGTAAGTCTTAGACCATACGCCACATTAAGTTCTATGTAGCATAGCACACATGATGACTCTATTTGTCATGGTGCACCAGAGTATTTTCATATGTGCCTTCTATTTAGGAGTATTTAATTGATTTCATTTTGAGATATGGACCAATGTGTCCTTAAAATGAGACTTCTCTTTGAGTTTTCCTTCTCAATTTATTTAATGATGATTTCTATCTTTCTAAATTTCAGAATCCTGAGAACCTTCTTGACCTATTGATAATATGGGAACAAGGGGTCTAGGTTATTGATATTCTCTCTACCACCTAGCCTTGTCAGCTCACCTTCGGCTTGACCTTACTAACTCTCAGAATTCTAGATAGAGAGAGCTAGAAAAGTAACCTCTCACACTTTTACTAAAATTCCAAATGAAAATTCAGGCTGCCTTCTACAAAGGAGTCTATAGCATTTATATGACATGCTCAAGATATTGGATCTATTGGATGGGTGAGATTTGGGCCTAGCTTCACCTGTTAGGCCCCTAACTAGGCAGCATTCCCTGCCCAAAGGCCTGCGTGCGTATTGGGAGGGCGTGTCTCCGTGGTAGGCTCATCACATTAAAGGACTGAGTCATTATGGGTAGCGATGCCCAAACCTGATCTTTGAGGCCAACGCCTCTGTACGTGGTGATGCACTACAAACAGTGCACGTGCCCGTCCACACCCAAGGTGGGCGGATCAGGTGAAGCCTGCCCATGCTGGGCGCACGGGCGAATAGGTGTGAGCGCGTGCGCGCCAAGCGCTGCACGCAAGTGCCCAGCGTCACACGCAAGCGCCAAGTGGTGTGCGGGAGCAGGGAGTGCTGCACGCGGGCGTAGGACGCACAAGCCAGGCGGTGTGCCGCGGGTGTAGCGCAGCGGCCTCGTGGGCTCCCCGAGCATTGCGTGTGCGGGGTGTAGGGCAGGGAGACATCCCGCCAAGAGACTAAGGCACCTGGCACACTGAGAGTGCCGAGATGGTACAGAGGGCACGTAGCGCTCCTGGGGGTAGTGCTAGGCGCACAGCGCCCAGTTTGGGGCATCGAATGTGGCGGTGTCGCGCAAACTGCGCGCGAAGGTGTTGACATGGGTGCTGGTGGCGTGTGTGATCGTCAAGGCAGGGGTGGCATGTGTGATCGCCACTCTTGCGGGCGCATGGCGCCCGGCCGGGGGCACTTGTGTTGCGGCACAGCGGGCGCGAGCATAGAGCGGCAGCTTTGAGGCGGCGCAGCGACACTACCCTGGCGCAAGGCGCCTCATCTCGTTCATTGTATCACCCCTCGTCTTTCCCCATGCAATGATCCCAATGATGATGTACTCTTTTACGATATTAATGCAATGATCCTATTCCCTAACAGGGCTGCATCCCCACCATCTCCTCTAACCCCTTCCATGTGATCTTTAGCATTTCCAAAGACTTCTGCTGCAAGAGATCAAGGCTGCTCAGTGTTTTGCTCCAAGCACTAAGGCCGGCACACGCCAAATTCAAGCAAGAGACCTAGCTCAAGATTTGACCATGTGACATCACCCCATAGGCCCATTGCTGCCCCTTCTAGAAGATCTAAACCCTTTTCAAGGGTTTCTTGGAGCTCCTTCTTGGGTCTTACCTAAAGAGGGTGCCCATTAGCCCAATGAGTTCCCCTTTGGCTTTATGAAGAGTCCTTTGATCCCTTCATAAGAGCAATTTTCCTAATCCTAAAAAAGGTCCAATATTCTCCAAAAAATAGGCCAAATTCAGTCTGCTTGGCTGATTGGCCAAGTGGGTCACATAAAGTACAAAAAAAAATAATTTTATACTGTTTAAAAGTTGATTATATGTGGAGAGTTCTAACATGATATTTCACTAAATGCACAGGTTTCAAGTCAGGATATAATATGAAATGTGAATGAAATGTGCCTTAGTGAACTCTTATTTAATACCTTAATATTGAGTTATCACCTATCTCAAAGTATAAGTATAACTAATTTTAAGGTCCCAAAATATGCGGCATTCCTGCATAGATGCCTGCGTGCTAACTATGGGGACATGTTTGTGTACTAGACTCATGATTGGGATTAAGTCCGTAAGTGCGACACTACAAACACACACTGCAGATGGTGACACCTGACCCTGATCTTTAAAGCCATCGCCCTTATCGAGTGCGTGCTCGTCAACGCTCAAGCGCAGTGGATTAGGGGAGGCTAACGTGTGCTGGGTACACAAGCGCTTAGCACTGAGTGCGCGTCTGAGATGCGCACACTTTGGACGGTAGTGCCACAACGCTGCGCACGGAGTTGTGCGTGGCATGGGGGGGAGACATTCCGCTAGGAGACTAAGTCATTGGCGCACAGAGAGCGTCGAGATGATGGCGGGTGTGGGGCACCCCCGTGCATGTGCTACGTTCAGTTTGAGGATCTGATGGTGTGGCAGCGTCTGCGTAGACCACATGCGGTAGGTGTTAGTACAGGTGATGGTAGCACGTAGAGCATCAAGGCTGGGATGGGCCAACGGATGGTCGAGCGCCATGCTCACAGGCGCGCGGTGCCTGACCGATGGGCGTGCGTGTAGTGGGGGGGTCGGCACGCGTGCACGGAGCTGCAATCCTTATGGCGCTAATGTGACGCTACAAAGGAACGTGGTGTCTCGTCTCATTACTTTGGTATCTTCCCTCCTCTTCCCCTATATCTCATTACTTGAAACTTGATCGCATGACGCTAATACATAGGTTGATCCTCCAGAATCCCATTATGGATAAGTTCTTTGAGAATCATTCATTTCTTCAAGGTTGAATTCATATGTATTAGTGTCACAAGTGTCAATGACATTAATACATAAGTGTCAATGAGTAGAATATTTTATGTGTTAAGGATTATAAGAGTACTCCTCCGGCTAGTCTTTCCGGACACAATTATCATTATTCTCGATAAAGATATGGGAGAACCGTAGTTGTTTCGTTTCAAGCTGCACCGGTGATCTCAATTGGTGCACCCTATTTTTTAAACTTAGGAAAGTTTGTTTCAGTCTATACATGGGGCCCTCCTAATTTGCATATGTTCAACCTGTAAAAATTTCCAAGATTTCATGATCATGGTGTTCTTTTATGAAGAGAATCTCTCTGATTGACTTTATCTGGGAATTTAGTTACAACTATTTTTCCACAAATGTCTACTTCAAATTTTCATATTTTTCCAACAGCATCATATTTTATTTAAGTATATAATTACACCTAATTGGCAACATATCATTGGGAGGGTCTTCCAAGGTTCAGACTTGGTTCAGTGAGTATAATTAATTTTAATCCATCTATTATAGCACGTTTTGAGAATTATGGTATCCTTTTCATAGCTCACTAATCACCATCACTGAGTTACACTATCTCAAATAGAGTTTTGGATCATTTGGTCCAACATTCAAATAGAGTTTTGTAGTCATCTCTACTGCCCATATGTAGTTCTTGAATGTATCTCTCAGCAAGTCAAGGGACCAAATTACCCCCTATAAAGTTGTGATGGGTTGATGTCTGCAATTTATTCTAAGACAATATTTTCTCCCACCAATGGTTTTTCTGTACACTAATATCATCATTATTATAATTCAAAATATTATTTCTCAGCTTGGTATTTTTTCAAATAATACAGTTTTTAAAAATTTTATTTTCACTGGAGGAAAGGCTATACTATTAATGTTTTAACTCAATCCAGTCAAAAAATATGTGAATCTAAGAATATAAAATAAATTAACTAAATCATAATCAATTTGATTATATTAATCTAACATCATCACAATTATGGTGAAATTATTTTCTTTATTTTTAGATTTTTCTTGAAATAATTTTTTTAAGAAAATTGGAGATGATTAGAGTGAAAATTTCTAAATTATTTCTGCTCATAGTTCTTAGCGGGAGTTCTTAGCTCATAGTTCATAGTTCTAAATCATTTCTAAATTAATATAATTCAAAATAATTTATTTTTAGATATTTCATTCTTACCCTAGAGAATGAAATAACATGAACTCTTATGAAAATGGTAATGAGTAAAGTTCAAAAGAGAACTCATGAAACTTCCGGTTTTTCATCATTATATTTTTATATGTATTATGATCATTATCATGCAGAAACAAATTCTAACAGTTATATGGTGTGGTTATTAAACTTGCATGTTAACAAATTCTATGTTATCAAAAACATTAACATAGAAAAATAAAAATATGGACGATAAAGCAAGATAGACAATAATCCAGGTCACTCACAGGGTCTCCCTTTCAATATTCTTAAATATTCACCTCATGTACAGTTAGAACTTTATTCCTTGCTTATTAATAAAATCAAACCAGGACAATAAAAATATGCTCTTATAATTCATTTTTGGAACTGATTTTAGGTCTGTAATTGTCATATTCAACATTTAAGGATCAGATGAGAATTTCAAATTTATTTTTCAAAGCTTTATTTAACTTCTTTTATTTACACTGACTTCTATGGTTCAAGTAGATTTTCTCGTATCTTCTAAGACTTTTATTGAAAATGGAGGACTTAGGTGATTTAAACTTTGAATTTTGGACACAAATGGGATGAAAAAAGAACCCTGAGTGACTTCCAAGACAGTAAAAAGAAATCCAAACAGTCTACCAGCTTATAAAATGAAGCTTAGTACAACAAGAGATATTTTCTTCAAGCCCATTTAAGTTTTTTAACGCATCGAAGCCCACTCAAAGTTACAGCAATTTTTATTCATTACGCGCCCCGTACCCCCCCCACAAAAAAAAAATTATAGAAATACCTTAAAAAATTACTGAATATGATGTCTATTGACATATATTTAATCCCTCGTTACCTACTCACTGTGGATTGGACCCTTACCTACCCTTTACTAGTGGAGAAAAAATGTAATATAGGTACAAAATTAAACTACATAAAATATCATATTTCAATCCACAGATAATAAAAAATACTATTTTCATAGATAATTAAATTTGTGATAGTCAAATAAAACAGATTAGAGAAGAAGTACCTTGTTTTTAGAATTACATATCATGATGGTCTTGTTTTAATGGAAGTCATTTATTGTTTAGTACAATTACTGAATATGATGACCATGAATCTTCTATAGAAGCTTTAAGTAATGAACCAGTAGAAAAAATTCAAAAGATTAATTCTTTGATGACAAACTAAGTGAAGATCTTACTAATACTTATATGTTCTTTATAAATTTTTAAGATGGTAGTTGAAAGACAATGTCAGAGTCATCTCAGAATAATGTGAATCTAATTAAATGATCTTTATCAAAATACATAATTATGGCATATCAATTTATGATTTCATAAATAATTTAATGAGTCATCTGATTTAATATGAACAGTAAATATAATATTTATGGCATACATGCCTTTACGAGTAAAAAGGCATATCTTCTGTGCAAAAAATGTGGCTGATGCACGTGGACAAAAAAAAAATTCTCGCTCTGTGAATTCAGTGTGGCACATGTCCTTACATTATTTTGAAGTCACATCACAGGCGGCAAGTTTCCATTCATCCGAAAGGGGTTTGCCATTGTTGGCACTGATTATTAATTATTAAGGACTTTTTTAATTAGTAGAAGGTTTTTTTCAGTGGACAAAACATGGGTGCCTTTATGGCTCTAAAATCAGTACCATAAGGGCACTAAACTTTTATGATTCTTTTTATATGTAAATTATTGGTCATCTTTGATTCACTAGGACACCTAGCATAAATTTTTTAATCAGTGCCGAATACAAAGAAAAAGGCGCCACTGAATCAGAATGTGCTCACCCAGAGGACAGAGAATATCACCAACAATGGACACTAAATTATTCAAATGATGATAACTAGAGATATAACCATCGTATTGGACCTTGTTTCTTAGGACTGTATAATCTTTTACATCTTTATTGATCCAGTTCAATACCTAAAAAACATCAAGAAGAGAGAGAAAAACATAAGATAAGCTTGCCCCACCCCCAAGTTGGCCTGGAGTAAAACAATTACGTTATTTCTTAGATTGATTTTGTAATTTTATTCAACATCTTCTAATTCCTTCTTGATTATGTATAAAACACCCAAGCATGGAAATAATAAAAATGCCAAAGCATGGGCACTTTACTTCATTAACGATCAAGCTAAAAACACAAAACATATTCTATAATGTTTCTGCCTTAGACCTATATCTGATATTCCCATATCCATTTTAAATTCTTCTAAAAAACAATTTCATCCAAATGTTCACCAAGTTACCCCTCCAGATCATTCACCTGATTTTTATTTTCTACATAAGGGTTTTGATTCGTCTATACATAAATTCCCTATATATTATATCTCTTCGCAAAAGCTCCTAAAATAATCGATATGTCTTCCACTTTAGTTTAAATTATTGTGAAGACTACTTTAAGGTATTATTAAGTGAAATTTACTCTACGAGTGTTTCAGTGAATACTACCCTTATGCTATTATAAGGAAAGTTATATTTTTTTGTATAATTGAAATCCTTTCAAAACAGGTTGATTTCGAATTATGGTTAGTCAACTGTTTCCAAAGCTGTAAAGCAAATGTCATTGAGTTTTTGTATTGAATACTTAATATTACTACGTTCTCACTTTATAGCAGTGATAAAACACAATATAGGAGAATAATAAATGCTGCACCTTTGTATTCATCCTTTGATATTTTTTAAGTACATTTTAGGTCGATGATATCATGAGCCTAGATTTTTATGATTATCAAAGCAGTGAGACATTATGAAAAATATAGTTTATAAACTCAACTAAATCGGAATTTTTTTAATTCTGTTGGATTTTTTGTTACATCCTGAAAATAAGAATCATGATCTAATTTATTTTTTCTTCGAAGAATAATTTCTCGGCTTGATGTTTCCAATAAAACTCAGAGATTTCTATGAATTTTTTTTTGGAGGTCTCAAGAGGATACCTAGTATGAGTCTATTTCATTAATAAAGTAAATTCACATTTCAAAAAAATTATATATCCAAAATATATTAATTTCTAAGGAAGTTAATAGTTTCTAAAAAATGCATGGTTATGTAGAGGATATTTATTCTTTAGTATCAGACATCAGATAGAGGTTTTGAGAAATGAATCCACCTAAATATCTCCTCCTGCACTTCAGTCTTAAAATGAACATGGCAAGCCACGACCCCTCAAAATTAGTATTTCCCTCATGTAGAGAAATATTTCATGAATACGTGTGGAGGAAATGTAAATTGATGCATAAAATCACTAGTGCTTATCCACTACTGTATTATTTTTATCAACATAGGTAATTATTAGGGATGACCTGAACCGTCATCCCTAATAATTAGTCTCAATTACGGTTATTTTATGATTCTCATTTTAACTTTAAATTATTGAAACATTTATAAGGTAAAACCTGTGTAATTATATAATTTAAAAGAAGAGATAGAAGGAGAGCATTAATTGATGAAGCAATATATCTGATACTATAATTCCTAGTGCCATTCAAGCAACGTTCTTCCAAGACAGCCATCATCATTGCCACCATAGACATGCCACATGAGAGTCATTATCATGGTTCCTGAGGCAGTGTTGAAATATAGAAACCTTGGAAGAAGTGAAATTGTTCAAAGCTTCTCATCATGACCAGATCAACAACACCTTATCAGATTTTTTATCAATCATTGCTCAAGCAATTCAGGTTCACTCAAATAAATCATGCTAACTAAAACTTGGGTGTGAAATTTAAATCTTTTTAGAACGTATGCAACTATTCCTGATTTCTAATGATATCAGAATATGGTTATCAATTAACTTTAAAATTGTCATAGAAATAATGGGATATTAAGATATAGTGAGGAGAATCAGCAGCTAACAATAGAAAGATTATTTTAGGGGAATAAGAAAAGAGATATCCATATATATTTAGCTAATTATTGAAAAATATTTGAAATAAAATTATTTGAAAATTTTAAAATAAAGAGATTCATTCAGTTCAATTGAAGGTCAAAATCCATGGATCTTAATTAGTACGCTTCAGAAAATAAATTCAATCTAGCTCAATCACATTCAATTAGAGAATCCACAATAACTTATCATCGGTACTTTTAAAGTTGCCTTTATTTCCCTAATTCAATTATTTGAAGGAAAAAAATGTCAAGCACAACTCACTAGTTCATGTATATTCAGTTTGTCCTTTGCACTGACACAAATCTGGATGTCCTTGAGGTTTGCCAGCACCTCACTGAGAATGATTAGTCTTCATGCTAGCTTTATTTTCAGTGTTTCTAAAATAGATGATGTAATCCAAGTTGATGAAAATCACTGTCTATGGCATCAAAAGGAGCTTTGATAGGGGTTAATCATGTCGGCTACTTCTACGCGGAGCTTTAAACATTGTCAGATCAAATTTTGATGTGCCATCACCATAAATCATTGTTTAGCCAAAAAGGGTGATGGACAAAGGAGAACAATGTCAGCCATTCCCCTAGCAGTCCGCTCTTCATAAATAGAGGCTTGAATGGATGTGATAAACTCATAACATGCTAATTATCAGATTAACACAATAAGTTTAACATTTATTTAAATTAAATTTATTACATGTCTGTTATTAAGCTTAAATGATAACATATAATTCTAGACTTATATTTTGATTTTTTGGATCTTTTATTTGTAAATAATTACGGCATATCGTAATCAATAGAAACATATTTTTTGAGTTGAAATATATATATATATGGATATTTTTAGCTGACATAATTTTATGATATTCAATTCATGAGGTTTTTTTCTATTCATATGAATTGGAGTCTACGTAAATTTTCTATAATTACTTCTCCACCCTACCTGGTGTCACCAATCGATTTGATCTAATGGAAATAAATCATGTTTTTTGGGAAATAGTTACTCCTGCTAATAATTGCAAAAATTTTAATTATAGCATTGAAATTATTATTCACTAATGGCCAATTAATAGCTAACAAATCCTGATTTATGTGGACCAAATGAAAAGAAAGTCTGAATTAAAATTTAAATAAGTATATTTCAAAAAATAGATGGAGGGACACATGCTCTAAAATATTATTATTTTTCCTTATAATGAAATTATCTAAAAATTTTAAAAATCACATGTGTCTAGTTTTGGTTAGTAAAAAAACATAAAATGTGTTGAAATGCTGCTAAGTGATGCATTTCTTTGTCACACATTAACTATTCTCTTTTATTATATTTTTTTCTTCCTCAATGTATAAATTTTGTCTATTTCCTAGCAATAGATTGACGACAATGCCCAAATTCAACCTACATTGCAAAAGATTATTTGGAAAACTAATTTTCCAAAACTCTAAACTTGATGCATCAATAGGGCTAATCAAAATAATTAAGATTTCCACAAAATCAACAGACAGGATTTTTCTAAATTTAAACCTTGATATTCAAAAATCAAAATGGCTGATGGAGCTGATATTTTCAGGAAATACTTGTCTCTCTCCTCTATCCATACATGTCCTTCGATCTATAAGATGCGGAGCGAAAAGACATGGAATTTATCTTTGCACTTACTTCCTTTAAATTTCTACATTAGTAGGAAATTGAAAGTTCTCAGTTCAGAGATCCATCTTCTGTTCACCATTGTTGTATTCGGTGATATAAAAAGAGCAGAGCAGTGGAACAGCTCATCTGTATCTTCAAATCCCCTTGGGCCTGGTAAAGGACCTAGAGTTAGTATCCTTGCCTTTTTTTCATTGTAATCATCATTATTAGGTTAAACCTATCATCTCCCTTCATCATATCATTTTGTATCATTTTCATGACCTCTAAACCTCCATTTAAAACTCCATTGACCACCCCACCATTATCATGCTTACATAGATATTAATATCCGAACAGTATTACATATCTCTTTCCGCCTTCTTATATCATCATCATCATGTCACTCCATCTTTATTTTCCTTATTCCTCACTCTCTTTTTATATCACCATATCCTATATTCTACAAAAATTAAGAACTATTTGTATATATAATCAATGACATTATTATTTTCCATTTCTCTTACCCCAATATATCATATTTATTTATTATGTCTCCTTTATTTTCTCATCAGTTAAATCATACATAATTCATAATCATCATTCCTTGTAAAGATGATTCTTACTCATCATTGGCTAATATTTCAATTCAGTACGGTTTTAGATATTTTATTAATTAAAATCTAAAAACCAAAAATCAATAAAATTAAGAATCCTAGTAATTGATTTTATGATAAAGTGATTGTCATTAGCTCTAGATGGATTGGTGGTATCTCTTCCTTATCAAACATTGGTACTAATCATAGCGCTTCCAAACATTGGTATTTTGAGGGTTGTTGGCCCGTCACAGCCCGAAGGAATATCGCCCATTTTTCTATGTTCAGTTCATTAAGTCTCAGCCTTGGGGTAACCATTATTTGGCATCTTCTAGCCCATGACTCACAGCTCGGAAATGAGCTGAAGAAAGTGAAGCCTTTAGTCCCATATGGAAGAAATAAAAAAACACGATCTGTATATAGCCCTAATTTTTAATAGCATTATGCAATCCTGAATGGCTGCAGAATGAATCTTCATCTTTGCTATCCCCAAGTGCACAGTGCCATAGCCTGTCATAGGTGAAGATAGACCTACTCAGGATTGCTTCTAGGTAGCATGTCCGTGGGGCTCACCAACTGAACCTTTTAAGGATCAATCTCTGCAAATAAACCATTGACAGATATTCTTAAAGACAGCTCAGGTTTATTTGTCTCACTTTCTTATCTTGCATCTCATTGGGATGGAAATCATCCCCACGCAATATTTCATATCTTCTTTCTCTTAATTTTTCTTCAAGCCCCTTCATCATATTATTTTTCACCGCATAATATCTGATTCTCATTTTCTCATCAACTTGATACCTGAAAATCAAGAAGTCACTCATATAATTTTTGTGAGGAGAATTATTAGAATGGAAGGTGCTGATGATGAAACAAAGAAATTGTTGGAAAACATATGTATTTTATTAAAATAATTATGAATCGGTCATAGTTATTTTAATATGTCAATAGACCATGGGAGGAAAAAAGGTGCAAAGAGTGATAGTGTAGGAAAGGGAAATATTTCCAAGAGAGAATATGAGATGATGAATAACATAACTCAGATATAGAGAGATAATGATGGATGAAAGAAAAGTCAAGAGAATGAAAAAACAAATAGTAGAATAAAGGGAGTACATAGATAGTGGAGAACAAAAGTTAGTTAGAAACTCATGCAGAGAGAAATGATGTATGAGCAAGTGCAAAAGTCCCCGAAATTGGAAGAAAAATAAAAGACTGCGACTAGAAGATAATAGGGAGAACATAGAGATGTGGTAAACCTTAAATTGAGCCTAAATATATTTATAAGGGCACTAATTCATTCAACAATAGTAATAAGTTTCCCTAGGATCACATACGATTGGTCTAATACACAACCAAAATGTATTAGAAAAGTGAATTGTTGGTATTTATATACATTTTAGGATTTAACATTTTTTATAAATTAAATATACTTTAATGGCATAAAAATAGTAAAAAATAAAAATAATCTTAAGAGACTGAGAAAATATTTGTCCATCCTAACCTGGTTTATCAAAAATTTCTAGAACAAGTTTCACTATTTTTTGGAATTTTCAAGTGGGAAATACTTATTAATTATTATTTAAATATCTTAGTCTGTACTTTTGTATCGCCGGTGAAAGAATATAGCATGGGGAGTGACTATAGTAGACCAGACTCGGTAAAATACCGACCTTGACAGAAATAGGAGAGGATACATACCAAAAAGTGGTGGAGTGGAGTGACAGATATGGATAAGTCTTGCTGGTTATGGGAGAAGTGTATGTCATATTTGTGCGAGAGAGGGAAAGAGTCAGTATACAGTTGGTCCTTGTCTTGAATACTATTTAAGTAGCCATCAATACTAAGTGCAGTTGAGAAGACATTGTTAAGAAATATACTGTTATTGCTAGATCCTTATGATCACTCAGGCTACGGCTTTGGGGGCCATAAGAAGAAGGCTTTGGGAGCCAAGTTAAAGTAGATCTAGCAATGTCATTCCGTGGAAGTCTTTGAGGGTTGAGGATGACAAAGCTTCATCGACTTTTCTCTATTTGTTGGTATCCTTGTTCAGCCCTATTTCCAAGTCATTTGCTTGGGTGGCATTCACACAAACTTGGTAAGGGCACATCATCACCTCAAGATGGATACGGATTAGCCTAAGCTGTCTAAAAAATTAATTGTGTCTCCCATTCCCCCTACCTCATTTCTTAGGTCGAAAAATTCTAGGCTAATTAAAAAATAAAAATATAATATAAATAGAGAACTTAATTCACCCCCCCTTAGGTTATTCCCTGGCCACCTGAACTAACACCTGTCATGGATCACTAGCATGCCAGCATAATTCTTGGTTTGAGATGTGTTTTATTCTGTGGCTGACACATGTCCTAAAATCTTCAAGAAAGCAACAATCCTTGGTGTGAAAATTTGTGATTAATCCTATATTCAATAAGGACATAAAAAAGTAATGAAGAATTAATACTTTATTTTATTTACGTCTTTCATGAAATCAAATTTGTTTGCGTGTGTGGGAGCATTTAAAAATATTTTGGTGTGTTTTTTACAGATAGAATCAACATTTTACTATGGATGTAATGAACTAAATCTGCATTGTTTCATCAGATTACATCCATTCCAATCTGAATATATATATTTTTAATCTCTCTAATTTTTAAGTTAAAAGTTAGAATACATCAATGCTTTGAATGGGCAAATAATCATAACCTGTACCTACTGTTTGGTTTCAATGTGAATGAATCATATTTCAGCCAATGGCAGAAAGAATTTAAATTTAATAAAATTCATTTCTAATCATAAAATATTTAAATAAAGGTCCGAATTTGATTTTACAGAATTAAAAACAAAGATTATTAATCTAGAAATAAAAAAATATCTGAAGCTTTGAATATGTGAGATTACTATTATGAATAATAATTACATGAATAGTATCCATACAGGATCATTTTAATGATAATAATTATAAGAATATGTGATATTACTATTATGCTTATCATAATATTTGTGATTAGAAAGACGAAAAATAGAAAAGCAAGATTCGCAGTGGCGCTTCCGGAGTTGGACTCAGTGGAGCTTTGCCGGATACAGGCACGGCGTTGCTTGATAGGGGGCAGATTCGCAGCTCTAGAGGTATGACATTGGCGTGGAGAAGGCGTGGTCGAAGCACGGGGCGTGGCAGTCGCGGTGTGGCTCGTTGGCCTCAGCGATGAGGGTGGTGCAGGCGGCACTCGACGACAGCACATGCAGCGCGTGCGGCGAGGTGGCGGCACGGGTGGCCACACTGATAGCGCGGGCAGTGCAAATGGCGGCAACAACGGCACGAGCAATGATGCAGGCGGTGCGACTGGTGGCAAGGGTGGTGGAGCGGGCAGCGTGGGTGGTGCTACCCGTTGGCGTGGGAGGCGTGTGCAGCGATCGACGGTGGCGTGGGCGGCACGGGTGGCAGCGATGGCGGTGCGGGCGACATCGATGGCAACATAGACGGCGCTCAACGACGATGTGGGTAACATGGGCTGTGGGTGGTGGCGTGGTCGATAGCGACGGCGGCGTGAGCAATGATGCAGGCATCAAAGTTGACAGCGATGGCGGCGCAAGCGGTGGCGCAGGTGGCGACGGCGCAAGCGGCATGGGCGGTGCTGTGCGGCGGTGCATGCAACGTTGGCAGCGCTCGACGGTGGTGCAGGCGACGTGGGCGGCAGCAACGGTGGCGCTCACCGACGGCGTGGTAGTGCGAGCGACAGCGAAGGCATTGACGGTGGCGGCACAGGCAGTGGCATGGTCGGCGACGACGGCGTCACGGGCAGCAGCGTGGGCTGCGGGGTAGAGGCACAGTGCTGAACGGTAGGGCGGGCGCGTGCGGCAGCTCTGGCGGTGCTAGGTCGCAACGAGGGCTCGCAGCACGCGTGACAGCATCGGGTGGCGGTGCGGGCGACGGCATCGGGCGGCGAGGCGGGCGATGGTGTCGGGCAATGATGCAGGTGACAACATCAGGCGGCAAGGTGGGCGACGACGTCAGGCAGCAGTGCTACGTCGCAATGCGGGCTCACAGCACGCGTGACAGCATCGGGTGGTGGTGCGGGCGACGGCATCGGGCGGCAAGGCGGGCGATAGTGTCGGGCAATGATCCAGGCGACAGCATCAGGCGGCAAGGTGGGCGACGACGTCAGGCAGCAGTGCTTCTTCCCTCTCCTTCCCTTTCTCTTTCTTCTCCCTCTCTCTCTCACGAACGTGGAGTGGTGGGTCCCTTTTTTCCAAAATAAAACTTTGACTTGACCAAGGCATTTGAGCGCCCACTCCATCCCTTATATGGTGGATGGTAATGGGCCCCTTAAAACCCAAAAACAAAAGGAAAAAACACAAACAAAAATAGAAACAGGGGTCGAAAGGAAGTGTTGTGCGGGTGGATATGGCCCGAAACACATTAGACCTTACGAGCATGGGTGTGCCTACATCTTCACCTTGGTGTGCTGGTAAAACTGGGCTCAAATTGGCACCAGTCAGTGACAATGGTGTGGGCTTCGACGATGTCGTTGATGGAGTGTAGCTGCTCACTCCATCAGATGCTTTCTCAAGAAGAAAAAAGAGAAGCTATGGTGGATACAGTGGGTGAGAAAAGGGAAGAGAGAAATAGAAGGAGAAACATTAAGAGAATATCGAGATCCTGTATATCATAAAATAATGCAAGCAATCCCATCACTCTTTCTATAATATAATGAACACAAAGGATGCACCTCAGGAAGTAGAGATTCAAGTACTGAGTTTTAAATGGAGAGAGAAAGAATGGGACTAGGACGTAAACATAACGAGAGAAGAAAATTGATAATGCATGATATTGGAACTTCAAACTGTGTTGTACGGAATGAAATTAGGTACTGAAAGATCAAGTGGAAGGCTTTTGCATCTACTTTGTTATTAAAATTGGATAAGTGTGTTTTTGATGCTTCAATGAATCCTATATTTCAATAAAACTCTACGAGTTTATCTGATTTCATCCACTTGACATTTTAGAGACAACTGGGTTTAGCCTCAAAATTCAATAATAAATTTATAAAATTACTTCAGTTAGGAATTACTGAATATTTCAGTATTTAACTTATGTGTAAATAATTATTATTTTTTATTTTTTATGATTAATATAACTAAATAAATAAAACATATTAGTATACAAAGATCACACTTATTCCATGTTCTCACACATCAATAAAGATGATTTTATAAGACAGATCATATGAATCTCCCTTTTGTCAAAAGACCCAAGTGAATGGGGACTTGGTACTAAAGAAATATCCAAATAATTTTCCTCAGTGATGTAAATAAAGAAAACATTTTGCCGACATATCTACATATGGACAACTTAACTTGAACCCTAGTGACATAAACTAAGTTAATTTTTTTCTCCCCACATTTAAAAGGTAACTAGTGTAGATTAAGATAGGAAATAAAACCATCCAACCTAAACATAAAAGAATATCTATGTAGCTAGGCATGCGATCAATTAGCTTGTGTAATAGATAACTAGGTTTCTTATGGTTCAACGGTAGGTATTCATTTATATTTTATAAATATTAGGCATAAAGAGATATTCATAGACATAAAGAGATATTAATGAGTGCTATTTATGAAATGCAGTGAATCATTTAACTATTAAAAGGAAAAAGGATGAGGAGAAAACGGGAAATCTTAAGTTCGTGCTTAGCATTCCATTAGTCATGATCAGAGAGAGTGATTTGAGAAGTGGGTTTGAATGTCTAGTATACCAAAACCATAAGCATAGATATGATATACATCTAAAAATATATTTTCAGTTTCCAGTTACTTGAGTTCCACTCATAAACTAAAATGGTAACAGTACATGCCCCACCATAATCATTGAAGAAAATGCAGCCATAGTAACCAACGGTGCTCACACCAATAATGTTAGGTTGGTTATGTTAGATGAAGCCCCAAAGTAATTGGCATAATAATTCACTTGGATCAATATTTAATGTCCCATAGATTCAAGCCAAACATACCCTTTTCAGAAATAGCTGCCAATGTGACACCAATATCATGACGATCAATATCTAGTGTGCCAACCGCTAGCCAAACATACACTTTACTGATATATAATATTAAAAGATTCTTGCAGCAATTGCAACACCCAGCTATAGATGTTGTCACTAGAAGAAGCAGAAATTATAGTCATAACTATAGTTGGATCTGTAGCCTCATTATATGCACAAGGCATATGGGAAGTCACCAGTTGTGTTAACTACAGAAAGGCTAATATTAATAGAAAGGGTAATATTTCTTTATGACTGTAGCTTCGAGCCGTGGGAGCAGCTATTATGCAACCTCTAATGGTGACTCAATGTCAAAATAAAGAGAAGGCACATCTGTACCTAAAAGGAAAATTGGAGCCACTACCATTTAAGTAACAAAACTTTTAGATTCTAGGCCGCGATTGGGAGAAAACTTAAACAATTCACACAGCGGAAGTTTTAAAAGGGAACTTGAAAATGAAATAATATTTGTGAAGATAGGACCCATAATATTTGGTTCCTGAACAAAGATGTGTTGAGCATCAATGTGTCTGCCTCTAGATCTATCCAAGCAATCCCTAATATGTCGAATCTGCTACTTCATCTTAATAATCTATGTTATCGCTCCACCATCATCATTATCCCATTCTGATCATATCGTGAGTGAAGAGGAGCCAAGGCGAAAGGGAGAAGAAGGGTGGGCACCTGACCACTTCGTGAAATTTTCAAGGGCCTTCTCATCTTTATAGAAATAGAAATTGCTTATCAAAACCCCTCAACTATATGTTCTGACGTATAAAGTCCATTTTTGTATGACCCGCTATGCCCATGCACCAGTATAATTACCGACCCCAAAGTTCCAATAAGCTTTATTTACCTTCTAAATTAATTATATATATATATGAATGCTCATTAATTACATCAATTTACCCAACCAATAGGCTATGCTTGAAGCCTGTGGGGTGTTAACCAAGAACTTGTATCCTAGAATCTACAAAAGAGCGTATTAGATCACTCATGGAAACTTTTTATTGTCATTTACCATGTATGTAGAAAGACATGATATGGTCACTTGTCAAACCATCGTAGGTCATCCGAGTTAGAACTCTTGTATTTAGAAGTCAACTAGGCACTTTTATATGATATTCCACTACCTTGGCAAAGAATGTCATCCCATCATTTTCCTTAATATGTCTCGTCTTATATCGAGGGTGGACAATCTATCATGTCCACTCTGTCATCTTTGTGAACTTCTTATTGTACTTGAGCTAAAACTTTTCATAAATTCTATCATTAGAAACCCTGTAGCCAGAGTTAGAGTAAAATTGTCCATCCATAAGAGTTCAAGCCTAAGAACTATTTACACAACCATGATGTGAATCAACTTCATTTACAATCGGTATAATACCATTTAAGGATTCAAACAGATATATTCATTGAACTCTTCATGCTAAAGGACACTTAATATTTGTCTTTAGTGTGTCCACGCTAATGGCTATGGGGTCAGCCCTACTCATCAGAGTGGGACTACATAGGATACATTGATGTCCTCAGTTATCCTTCAAAATAAAAATATTTTGACCACACATTTTAAGATTAGTGATATCTATATTATGATCTCATAATAAGTCAGTATGTCAGATCATGTATTCATGGATTTTATTATAAGCATGACCCACAACCATATAAGTAGTTAATATATATAACTTGGTCATTCGTAGATACAAAAACCAAAAAGTTCAGTAGTAAATTGGTTAGCCTAATGTGAAGATGAAGCTGTTAGCTAAACCTGAAGCCCACGCATTCTTAGAAATCACCCTAGTAGTAGACACCAGATGGAACCATGGTAGTAAACCAAGCCACTCACTAATGTTACCACTAGTAAAATTGTGCTTGTCTCAAGTATATCATCAAGGGTCAGCTCTAGGCACATCTACTAGTCATGTTAACATAATTCTGAATACAGATTCTAGATACAACTTTAGTCCCATACCATTATCATCATCAGGACTCACAATTTTTGTCTCACATCACACCATTATTGTATTCTTTGGTCGTGATTGCAAAAATAATTTTGATTGTAGAGAGTATAAAAAATAATTAGAATGAAACAAAAAAACAATAGGTGATTATATGAGCTTGTGTGGAAATGATTCCACTCTCACTGTGTTCACTAGAAGAGTACCTTAAGCCATTGATGTCTTTGACCTCTAGAATTGTAGCATGATCAACGCATTGATAGATTTCTTCTTTTTTTTTTAATTGGCAAAATCATGATGCCGGGTACGTCCAACACTACGGTTGTGCTCGTATACCAATCCACTCGTGCCCTGGATGCCACCAAGGGGTATTTATTGATAAAACGTAGTATTTTTCATCATTTTTGGGCGTGAAGTGAGCATACATGTCCCAATTACACACCTACCCTACTCACCCACGCCCATGTTGCAGGAAGGGAAAGGTATATGGGTGTTACCCAGTAAAGGCCGAGAGATGGTCACTCGTGCCAGCAGGAGTTGGGGGAGCCCTCATCGCGATGCAAAAGTGAAGTGCGTAGTCTGCCCCGCCATTCATTGATGTCATCGTGGAGGTGCACAACTTGACAAAATATCAAGCGAGAGGGTGAGCTCTCCCGCCTCCAACACTCCATGCTATCCGCCACCCCCACAGGCCTTCCTTTGTTAGTGTGCCACGTGTACGCAGGGCCGACAATCCGAGGCGTTCAATGCGATACCATCCATGAGCAGTCGGAGGGAGTGCCTACCAAGAGAGGAAAAGGGAGGAAGCGGTTTGCGTGTGTACCACGTAGTTGGCAAGGACATCTGTTGTTTCATTTCCCTCGCGCAGATAGTGACGGACACTAGTTGTGCGAGGGCTGCACCACATGATGTCCTGCCATACGCATTGCAGTCGCCACTAGGAGCATTTGCCTGCACAAAGCATGTCAACTGATACATGTGAGTCCAATTCTACGACGATATGATGAAGGTTTCCTTCCTCGCATAGGAGTAAACCATCACATATCACCATAGCCTCGGCTACTGTATTAGTTTGTATGTTGTAAAAAGAGGAGAAAGCAAAGATAATACTCCCTATATGATCCCGTAGGATCCCACCTCCCCTTGTTGGCACTAGTTTCCCTTTGGCTGCACCATCCACATTTAGCTTGAGGATGTCGATTGGCGATGGGTGCCGATTAACAATCTGTAGCCGAATGCGGATGGGGGCGAGGGTCACAAGGATACTCCAAGATCGAAGGAGGTCGCAGGCTAGGGCTGAGATGTGGGCACGAGGTGGTAAAAGGTGACGTGTACATCGTATCCTTTGCTTGACTTTTCGCATGATATCCAAGTCGCGCATGTGAGTTCCTGCAAAACAAGAAGAATTTCACCCTTTCCAAATCTACCATAGTAAATAAGCTATGGTGATGTGTAGGAGGGGGCTTCACTTGGAGCGTGTTGCCGAGAGATACATCTTGCCAAAACACTCCAACAATGTCATAGTAGAGTAGGTACCAAGAAGTGGATGCCAATGGTGTGTGATTTGGCAGCAACAAGCTAGAGTTGTCTCAATATCAAAGAAAAGGTGCTCTATAGTCTAAGCTTGGGGAGATGTGGGGCAACAATGGCAACGCGAGCAGAGATATTGAGTGATACGCATCACTTGAACATCAGTCGAGATGCCACAATGCAAAAGTATCCAGAGGAAGAAGGAGAAACGAGTTATGATCGTCGGATGCCAGATTCGGCGACCCTAGTGTTGGGCGGATGATTTCTCACGTAAATACTCCCAAGAATGGCAAGAGAATGACCCATCAAGGGTGAGCATCCAAATAGGACGATGTTGAGTGGGCACGATGGGAGTACTCAAGGCCTGGGGATGGGAAGGCCATGTTGCTCCCAAAGGTGGCTTGTGTCGCCTAGGAGTAGTTGTGCCACGGTCAACCTAAGGCGATCAGGCTCAAAATGGAGGTGATGGGCTAGGGGTGCGGCAGTGAGCCATGTATCATACCAAGCATTAATCTCACCTCAACTAACATGCCAACGTGAGATCGTGGCTATCTCAATCCAACGTCGGTGCCAAGTCCGCCACCTGAGATGCCCCCAGATATCCATCTCATTACACGCCCACTCGCCATACTTCGATGAGATGAATCTCCCCAATGGGGAGTGCGTGGTATGCATACACCACATGAGCTCCTTTTGAAGCATGTCTTGAACTTCTAAAAGACGTCTAATCCCTAGACCCCCCATGCCCATCGGCCGACAAGCTTTCTCCCAAGAAACCCAATGATGGCGACTCTGTCCCTCGAGGCGACAAGACCATAAGAAACATGCACACAATCGCTCCACAGAGCGGAGGACTGTTAGAGATCATGAATGGACCACAAGGGTATGTAGTGGAATACTCATGAGGACGTGTCGAATAAGTTTGATGCGTCCTCCGGGGAATATAAAATGAAGTTTCCATCCCTCTAGTTTCTTTCTCAATTTGGCTAGTAGGGCATCAAAATAATGATGCATCGCACGTCCGGGAAAGATAGGACATCCAAGATAGTCGAAAGGGAAGCATTCTTATTGGTACCAAGTGTAGTGTTGGATAATCTGAGAGCGCTTTACAGTGGTGGACGGACCGACCATAAAATTTCTCTTCGAGGCATTGATGTGCTGGCTAGAAGCCCGCTCGTACGTAGTGAGAACACTCATAAGTTCCTTAATGGATTTTTTAGATCCAATGAGGAAAAGAATGGCATCATTTTCAAATAGAGAGTGCGAGAGGATGGGGTATTCCATTTTCATAAAATATGGTTGGATGAGGCCGCGGGAGATCGCTCTTGTGAGCGATCGGCTAAAGACCTCCTCCATCAATATAAAAAGGGTGGGTGAGATGGGATCACCTTGCCGTAGACCTCTCGTGGCCATTGAAAAACCTGCGGATTTTCCATTCACCAAAAGAGAGAAATGATTCTCTCTAATGCAAGCTTCCACAAGAGCGATGAATGCATCGGTGAACCCAAAGTGACATAGCACTTTGGTAAGGAAAGTCTACTCCATTCGATCAAAAGCCTTCTCCATATCTAGTTTGATGATGACCTCGAATATGAGTGTCTAGTGATTGGGCTAACTTGGGAACGAGCATGACACTGCCTTGGATTTGTCGACCCTTGACAAAACTTCACTATTCAGGTGAGATGAGTCTATCAAGGAAGGTATCGATTTGATTTGTAATGAGCATGGATGCAACTTTATAGCATACATTACAAAGATTAATATGGCGAAAGTCTCTAAATGAAGTTGGGTTGCCCACTTTTGGTATTAGCGCCAAGAAAGTAAATTTCCAACTTCGAGGTAGGACTTTGCATGTAAAGATCTCCTTGATGGCAAGCACCAAGTCCGTGCCTACGATATCCCAACATGAGATATAGAATTCTGCTAGAAATCCATCCGGTCCCAAAGCCTTGTTCTGACCCAAGGAAAAGACCACCTCCCTGATCTCTATTCCCATAGGAAGGGCTGTGAGTAATGTGTTTTCCTGGTTGGTCACCAAGTGAGGGATGGTGGTGAGTAGGTCCTCACTTACGTCAGTCGACTGTGAGGCAAGGAGCGAGCTATAATATTCAACGCCAGTAGTCGCTAGCTGGGCAGGGTGTTGACTATACATCCCTAACAAAGTCGTATAATTAGGATAGGCTCTATGGCGAATCGAAGAGTGAAAGAAATGTGTGTTTCTATCACCTTCTCACATCCATTGGATATGCAATTTTCGGAGGTATAAAATCTCTTGTCGTCGCATCACATCCTCAAGTTTCTCATGTAGCCTAAGTTGTCTCTCCCCCACTTCGTCTGTCCAGCCATCATGTAGATGTCTCTCAATAGCAGCTAGCTCCATTTTGAGTGCTTCAACTAGTATGTGCACATCTCCGAATACATGTTAATTCCACCATTTTAGGTGGAACTTAAGGTTCCGCAGTCTATAACTGTAATTCTCCATAGGCGATACGGAGATCATTCCATGTTAGTGGCTCTACACAAAATTATGAAAATCTTTATGCTCAAACCACATAGCTTGGAATCAGAATGGGGGACGACAGACTCGAGTGGTCTAAGAAATGTCTCGGTAAGAGCTCAATCATGATAGTGTAGTGCATTAGTGGAGTACCATTAGTAAATCAACGATCGAGTCGCTTGTACATACACGTGTCCGCTTGATGCTCATTGCACTATGTCGATCTCTCGCCTATGGTGGGGGGTTCCACTAGTGAAGCCTGATGAAGAAAGTCATTGAACACTTGTGTGGATCTCAACTTAGGCGATCGTTCTCCTTGGCGTTCACTAACTGCTCGCACGCAGTTGAAATCCCCCGCAATAAATCATGGGAGATCAACAAGACACGGATGGGTGTGTATATGCTAGACAAGTTCCTCCCATAAGGCCTCTCTCTCGAGGTATCGATGCAAGGCATAAACTACCATGAGTGTATAAGGCATCGAGGAGGATTGACCGTCAAAGGTGACATACTAGGTCCCTACGCCAAGGAGCTCCAAAGAATAGTCTCGTGCGCAAAATAACCAGACCTCATTCAAGGAGTGGCAATAGAGGTGATCTTTTCTGAGTTTCCTCATAATGGAGTGAGTGATATCTAGTGTAGTCATCGGTTCAATAAGCCCAGTTGTTCATAGTTTGTGCTTACTGATGAGGGACAGGAGGTGAGACTGGGTAAGAGGGTTGTCAATCCCTCGATAATTCAAGATGAGAGTAAGAATCATAATACTATCGGCTTTCTTTACACACCCTCGAATGGGTGTTATATATGCGACGGTTGTGAGGTGTATTGGAGTGATGTCCAAGAGGTGGCGGAGGAGGAGGGATGGCAAGGGATGGGCTGGCTAGGAGGCGTAGGCTTACTAGGAGATGGGCAATGAGGGGTACGTGTGGTGGAGGGTATCAGGACTTGTCAGGAAGAAAGTAGAGGAATGTAGTGGCTAACAATAACAGGATATGCGGTTAAGGGACGGGGGGGACGATTGCCGAGTAGGGGTGGTATGGAGGACTAGAAAGATATAGGCCAAGAGGGACTAGGGAAAGGGGAATTCAGGGTAACATGTGGGGCACTAACACGACTCACATCTACCTCAGGTCAGCCATGAATATCAAATCCATCCGCTACCTCTAAAAGAGCAAAGGTATTCGACGTCAGTGTAGGGGACCAAACCTCTTTCCTTTTTCTCGATAAGCGGATAGTAGATGGGGGCATCTTGGGCCCTAGGTTTGGGTCACTTATCAGCACCTTTCTTTACCCACTGTGACGTTGTAGGAGTAGGTCAAACCAAAATAGGTTTGACCAGCACGGGGCCATAGGCTAGCGAGGGTGACCCACTTAATACGCCCTACGATGAGGGGTTCGGCCATGCAAAAGGTAATGGTCTCTGGTTAGGGCGGTGCCCTTGGGTAATGGCTTTCGCCTCTACTATATAATCATCATAGGGCAATGGGGGGAGGTAGTCCTTTTAGGGGGCTGGAGTGGCCTGTGTCACCTTTTGGCGACACATGTGAATGGTGTGTCCCAAAAGTGTGTAGTGTGTACTGTACTATAGGAGGTTCTCATAAACTATGGTTTGGTGAATCATCTCATCCCCGCTCCTAATAAGAATCATGCGATGGATAGGGGCTAATAGGTCTATCTCCACGCAAACATGTGCATATCCCGGGCGATTGAACATATGTACGTCTTTGTCAAGACGTATAAATAGTCATATAGCACCGGCTAATGACTCCAACGCAGTGGGCGTGAAGAGATGAGGTCGTAGGCCCAAGAAGCCTATCCACACTGGGACAGAATGGGGGAATGAACAGTGAAGTGATCGACTGCTCTGCAGTCCATTGATACGTATGTATGATGGAGTTGTTAATATTCTAGGTGATACGGCTCCAAGCTTTTCTAAAATCAGCTTCTAGTTGGAAGTGGATATAGATAATCTGATGGTTCGAGTGCTAGATATATTCGAGTGATATTGTCTATAAGGGGACGCTTGGTAGCGAATCTCCATATCAGGGTGTAGGCAAATGGAGCGGACATTCTCATAACCTCCTCTTTGGTGAATGTAACAAGGCACACTCCCTCAGATTTGGTATAACCTCGCATCAAGGTCATGTCATCATAATGAGGGGGAAGTATAGATTTTGGGAGTGGTTGTACATGAGTCGTCTATGCAAGTCCAGCAACCCTCGCCGTCCATGTCATCGGTGGTGTCAATCTTTCTACATGTATGTCCCTCCCTAATCCAGCGCATGAGGGTGCAGGTTGCGTAGCCCGTTCGCTTGTAGTTTTACTTGGTCTACTCGTCTGTTTGACCAAATCAGCAGGGGGGACATCTAAACTGATCTCAAGAGCATCTCGTACAACCGCATCGTGTTGGACCGGGTCTTGTAGGGTGAATTGTTCAGGATAACCCAATTTGAGTTTGTCATCCTCAGCTTGTGCGGATGGGTTGACCCGGCTTGGGTTGGCCAGTTTGGTCACGTCGGGTCCGGCAATTTCAGCCAAGTCAGTCTGGTCGGGATCGGCCGATTCAACCAGTTCGGGGTCGCCCGATGCAAAGAGGGTTTCCTAGTCTGTGTCAATCAATTTGACCAAGTCAACACGATCGAGGTTGTTTGGGTCGATGAGGTCGGACCCAATCGATTCATTTGGGTTGGCTGGATCAGCATGATCTAAGTCAGTCAAGTCAACCAAGTGGACTCGACCAAACTCAGTCAGGTCGACTTGGGTTGACTTGGCGAAGTCGATCGAGTAATCCAAGTCTGGATCAGCCGAGATGACCAGGTCGACTAGGCCTAACTCTGCCAAGTCAGCTCAGCCTGACTCGGCCAGATTGATCGGGCCGACATGGCTAGAGTCGACCAGGTCGATCTGGCCTAATTCAACTAAATCAACCCAGCTTGACTCGGCCAGGTCGATTGGGTCGACCCGATCAGACTTAGTCGAGTCGATCGGGCTGGCCCTGGGCCGAGTCAACCCGGTCAACCTAATCACACTCGGCCGATTCGACCGGTTAAAAAACCCAATTTGATTAGGTCGACCCAGCCAGGATTGGCCCGGTCGACCTGATCGACTCGAGCCAAAGCATCTCGGCTCGGCCGAGTCGACTCAGCTCGGGTCGTTCGAGTCAAGGGGTGTGAGCGGCTTTGCTGTTGACGTGGCCCCTTGACAGTCATTCGTTTGGATGTGTTCCTTCACATCAGACGGTGGATTAAAAGGTGAAAAGTAAAAAATAATGGCCGGGGCAATAACTTGAACTCCCGACAGCGCGTTGGGGCAATGGTCCACAGGTCTATCATTCAATCCATCGCGACACGTGGGTGTCTAGACGGTCACGATGGGCTCGTTGACTGCTCTGCTCCAGATAGCATTTAATACTTCCATTGGTGTATCAAGTGTGGGTTTATGGTTTTTTTATTTTTCTGTTTTTTTTCAATTTTCTGTTAAACGAGAGCCATTTGATTTGTCGAGGCTATCGGATTCGACGGCCTGGATGAATCCTATGGCTAATGTGGCCCAGTAATGCTCTCCTGACGTGAGCACCACATGAGACGGGCATGGAACCAATTCAGCCACGTACAGAATGATGCTCTACTGGCCTGCTGATGTGTTTGATATGTCAGCCGACCAGTTGGGAGGTCGCTCAGCCTCTTTGACCCGCATCAGATTGTGGGCCGCAGAATTTTCACGATAAGAAGAATTTAAAACATAAAACTTTCTGAAATTTTAAAAGGAAATATCAAATTAACTAGTACGAGTAGACGCACATTGTTGAGACGAACAAGTGAAGCCCAATTTGGTATATTTTAATCTCTAAATTGAATCCATTGAAAGAAAAATCAGCTAGATCCGAGCTCTATAGCAATAATTATGGTGAAATCACTGAAATCAGAGCAAAGAGAAGCTCCTGGAACTTCAATCCCTTTGATTTGAAGCTATACTGCTCGGATTGAGATATTTTGTTGTTGATTCCAATGGATTAAGGCCGTCTAAATTCAATGAAAAAAAAAATCAAACTTGGTCTGAGCTCTGTAGCGAAAGTTATGGTAAAATTGCAACATTCGGAGGAGAAAGAATCTTGGAACTTCAATCCCTTCGATTTGAAACTATACTGCTCAGTTTGAGATGATTTTGTCGTTGATTCCAATGGAAAAAGGCCGTCGAAATCCAATGAAACAAAAATCAGCTATATCCAAGCTCTGTAGCAAAAGTTATGGCGAAATTGCCGAATTCAGAGGAGAGAGAAGCTCTTGGAACTTCAATCCCTTCGATTCGAAGCTATACTGCTCCGTTTGAGATGACTTTGTAGTCGATTCCAATGGATTAAGGCTGTCCGAGTCCAATGATTTCCTCTTTAACCAATTCAATTCTCTTTGAAAATCTAGTTTATATTCTCATGATCTAGTCATAATTCTCTTTGAACCAATTCTATAAGAGAATGAAAGAATATTGAGGGTATGTAGATTTGGCTAGCACGAGCACTTAAAACGTATGTCCCTCTATGTATTCATAATAACAAAATTTTCAGAGAAGACTATATACTTTAAGTATATCTACCAAAGTCCATTGATCATATGTGTGTAACTCTCTAGGCCTATGTATCAGTATAGTAATAACTTTAATAGCCCAATAATATTTATTAGCTAACCGTATTATTTAATTATATCATCACAGAGTTAATTAATCGTGGCTTGATTTAAACCAATTGATAGGCTTAGTTTCCAGCCCCTAGGGATCCTAGGGCCCCTTGGGTGAAGATACAAAGTAGAGTATTAAGTGTCTCATAGAACCTTTACCATATTTGGTAATCATATACCTATAATCATCATCTATACTAGGCTTTCACGTGACTTGGGTATGGATAACCATCAAACCATAATCTGACGTTCCAATTAGTACTGATGTCGAATAGACATCGTTAGAGAACGTCCTTTTTAATATATTCTCTAAGCCGGTTAATGGATTCAATGCAACTTCTTTCTTGAATGAATCACCTTCTATACAAAGGGACGATGATCCCATTTGGACCCTCGAATCATATTTGTGTAGTTCTTAACATACATAAGTTAAGACTAGTATGGATCCCATGATTTGGGACTCGTAAGTCTTCGAAAAAATATAGTCATCCGTCCACAAGATGTCTTTAGTATGTGTATTCTTAGGACCACTTACACGACCATTGTATTATGTATGGGATAAATAAATTGATATAATATCATTCAGTTATTCATGTATATCAATTTAGTGAACTTTTTTCTCTAAAGAGCACCAAAAAGCTATCATTAATGGCTTTACAATAATGGTCACAAGATCATCTGTACTTATCATATGAGTAAAATTAGATTGTGGAATTTTTTTTTGATATTTCATCGTTAGTCTCGGAGTATCTTTGAATAAGAATATTTAGAATATATATATATGAAGAATATTGATCATTGTCTTATGATCTCATCATAATTTATGTAGTCATTCAATACCTTCAAGGACTTTGTCATAAAGATCATAGGACAATAATAATAAATGAACATTTATTTCAAAGAACTCATACATGGCATATATGTGTGATTAGCTCAATCATAATTATTCAATAATCCCATTGTTTTAAAGGGACACTAAAAAATAGCAAGAGCTCCTCTAGTTGTGCTAGCCGCTAAACATGCCAGACACACCCACTTAAAGAAGCAATGTGAGTCACTGATGCCAATTGAGTTTGTCCTAAAGTGCCTAACATCTATCTTGACCTTTTGTGGCAAAAAACTTCAGATGGGATGGCCAAAGCCGTTGACAGCACAGCGTCGTCTTTGTTCTGGTGGGAAAGATGTAGCTACGAGAAATCACATCGCACCGCACCAAATTCATCACTGGGGATAAGAATTTTCTCTTCTCCTCCTCTTTACCATCTATAGAGAAGGAAGACGGAATCAATCCGCGGATGAGCAGAAGATCACTTTTTGAAAGGCCGTATGGCGTGTTCTATGCGTGGGGGAATCTCCATTATTTTCCGCCTCCGGGTATTTGATTTACATTTGAAGGGATGAAAAGGTTGCTGGGGACATTGTCGGCCCAAATGCGCCATTTCCAGTCGCAAGATTGGGAACGTCCAGGAGGCAGGCCAAACGCCACGGCAAAAGACAGAGTTGCCGCTGTCCTTTCCGGCGTGTTGCTGGCAAAAAACCAAGAGTTTGAAGTAGGTGGTAGGAAGATAGTACAGAGATTTTTAGATTTCGTGAAGCTCTCTGAGTGCTCCGGTGCATAAGATTCTCTTTTTTCCCCCCGTTCTCTCCGCCTTTCCCCCTCCTCGCGTCACATCCAACACTTTAAGACGTAAAGGCGAAGGAAAAAGAGAAACAGTCGATGGCTTCCCAACAGTGCTCACGAGCTCTATGCCCCCAGGAACGGCCCAGACCCAGACGCGTCCTTCGCCTTCAACAGTATGAAGGCGAGGACGCGATAACAGCCCCGCCTAACCCCGACCCCGACGCCGTCTCTATTCTCATCGTTCAGGCGGCGGTCACCTCATGCCGACGCCGGTCAGCACAGCGAGGCAGTACTTAACCGCGGAGGCCGCGGCGGCCCTCGACGAGGCCGCATGCGTCGCGCGGCGAAGATCCCACGTCCAGACGACGTCGCTGCACGTCGTCTCCGCCCTCCTCTCGCTGCCATCTTCATCGTCATTGCTTCTCCGCAGCGCGCTCTCCCGCACCCGTCGCGCGGCTCGCGAGCCGCGCTTCCAGTTCAAAACTCTTGAGCTTTGCTTCTCCCTTGCACTGGATCTCTTACCCTCCGCCGTTGCCGGCGCTAAGAACAGCGCACGACTCGCCGCGCACGAGCCCCCCGTCTCTAACTCTCTCATGGCCGCCATCAAGCGCTCCCACGCCACCCAGCGGCGCCACCCAGAGACGCTCCACCTCTACCAGCAGTACCAGCGGGACCCGGTCTCGTCGTCTTCATCTTCTTCTTCCTTGGTCATGGTGGAGCTGGAGCAGCTCGTTCTCTCTATTCTAGACGACCCTATAGTGAGTCGCGTGTTCGCCGACGCCGGCTTCCGCAGCTACGACATCAAATACGCCGTCCTGCACTCGTCGCTGACTCTCCCAAGGCTGCCCCGCGCAGGGTGGTGGACTCCCCTCTTCCTCTGCAACTTCTCCACAGCCGTCGCCGACGATATCTGCCGTATGATAGGGAATGTTATCGTGAAGGGGGAGCACCGTAGCCCGCTTCTTATCGGCCCCGGCGCGGGGGAAGCGGTGTTGGACTTCGAGAGTACTGTTAGAAGGGAAAATTGGATCGTCGTCCCCCAAGAAGCGCGAGGGGTGAAGTTCATCAATGCGGAGAAGTATTTGTTCGATTTCGCCCTGGGAAAGCGGGAAAGCGAGCGGCTGGATTCTGTGTTCAGAGAGCTGTCGCTTTGTGTGGCTGAGACGGCGCGTGGGTTGTCGCCAGGAACCGTGGTAAGCTTCGGGAGCGTGGAGCTTCTCGTCGATCTCGTTGAGGAAGACAATGGTCTGGAGAGGCTGGGCCGCGCGCAATCGTTGCTGACAAAGCTGAAAGAGGATTATCGGGAGAAGCTCTGGTTGATCGGGTCTGCGAGAACATACGAGACCTACTTGAAGTTTTTGTCGCTCTATCCATCTATCGACAAGGACTGGGATCTCCAGATCTTGCCCTTCTCGTCTACCAATCTGGGACTGGAAAATCTCGGCCGAAAAAAGAACAGGTCCGTCGTGAGCCCCTCACCCTACCTTCCACGAGTCCGATTGATCTCTGTTGCTATCGTAAGCTACGCTGTTTTATTTATCTCTGAAAACGTATCTCTATCATTTGCTCTCTCCCTCTGTCTCTCTCTTTATCTCAACCTATCTCTCACTTGCACTCTCTCTCACACAGTCGTTCTCTCTCTCCCTAGTTCTCTCTCTTCTCTCTCCTCTATTGCTCTCTCTCTTGTTATTTCTCTCTCCTCTCTCTTCCTCCACTCTCTCTCGATCTCTCGGTCCATTTCGCTCTCTTTCCTCTCACTTCTCTCCCTCCTTCCACTCTCTCTCTCACTCACTCACTCTCTTTGCGAATCCCATCTTTTCTCATTGTATCGTCCATTGCTCTTGCCTCTGCCCAGAGAAAAATTTTCTGGTGTTGTTTTCAAGGAATTTACCAAACAGTAGATTGTTTTCCAGGAATTTCAGAGACTCTCTCTCCCTTGTTCTCTTTCTCTATCTATACCTATCGTTCTATTTCTTGCTCTCTCTCTCTCTCTCTCTCTCACTCACACACACACACACACACACATTCTCTCCCTTTGTCTCGCTGTCTCTCTCACTCTCGCTCTCTATCTCTCTCTCACACACGTTTGCCCTATCCCTCGGCCCTTCCCTCTCTCACTTGCACTCTCGCTCTCTCTCTCTTTCTCACTCAGTTGCTCTTTCTTCTCCTCTTTCTCGCTTGCTCTCTCTCTCTCTTATTATTTCTCTCTCCTCTCTCTCTATGTCTTCAATATCGATCGATCTCTTGGTCCGCCTCGCAGTCTCTCCCTATCCGCTCCCTTTTTCCACTCTTTCTCCCTCATTCAGACTCTCTCTGCGCATCCCATATTTGCTCACTGTTTCGTCCTCTGCTCTTGCTTCTGCCCAGAGAAAGAATTTCTGTTGTTGTTTTCCAGCAATTTACCACACAGTATGTTGACGACTTGATTGGAATCTGCGGCCTAACCACGCGGCATTCCAATTAAGCCCTTGCTAAACGTTCCCCAGATTTTTTCGTAGCAGACTTATTTAATTTTTTTATTTTTACGGATATCATCATTAAGTTTCTAAACTCTACTTTGGTTTCTCGGTTATTGAGTCCTCTCACTATTCGGTGTCAACCTTCTGTGATTAGTTGCAGCCTGATAGAGTCTTTCGTTCCAGTTGGTGGTTTGGTTTCCGTTCCGCTCAGTTCTACCTCGGCTTCCCAAGGCCAAATCCATCCAGTTGCCTGCAACCTTCGCCTCGAGATGAATGAACGAGAGCTGACTGCAAGGACGGACGAGTTTTCAGCAAGCCCTATTCGAAGCGTATATTCAGCCAAGGTGTGTTTTGAGTTATTCTTTTAGGAAATCCTTTTCTCGCTTGTTTCTTTGACGGATGAGCACCCTCGCCTTCAGTGCAGGCCACGGATGATGGACCGAGATTAAACACTATAATACAGGACAAGAGGAAGAAACTCAAGCAAAACTATAGCGTTAATTACGCTCTCGGGAGGAGCGACAGAAGATCCAATACGCTGCAGGAGACGGATTGTTTTCTCCCTAACACCAACGCTGGCCTACGTGATGCGCTCACATTGCCCTTGTCTGCGAGCCCCGTGTCTACAGATCTAAGTCTGGGAAGCGCGCAGAACTTTGTTCCGAAAATAACGGAGGCCTTCGGATATGGTTCATCTTTGCAGATGATCAGGTATGGTGATTTCAAAAGTCTGTTCAACAGCGTGCTGGAAAAGGTTGGTCGGCAAGAAGAAGCAATATTGTCTATATGCGATACCATCTGTCGCTGCATGAACGGAAACGGGAGGCTACGCGGCTCTATCTGGTTAAGTTTCCTGGGTCCTGACAAGTTCGGAAAAAGAAAAGTTGCCGACGCTCTCGCCGAGGTTCTCTTCGGCGGCAGAGAGAGATTGGTTTGTATCGATCTAAGCTTGAAAAATGGCCAGCTTCTCCCCAACACAGGCATGGCTAACTTGACTCGCAGGGGCAAAACTATTAATGATCAGATAGCCGACGAAATAAGAACAAAGCCGGGGTCTGTGATCTTCCTGGAAAGCCTTGATAAGGCCGATATTATGTTACGGAATTCCTTGTCCAGAGCCATAAAATCGGGAAATTTTCAAGACTCCGGCGGAGGGCAAGTCGACACTACGAACGTCGTCTTCATTACGACGATGGCGGATCTTAAGGACCAAGGCTTGTTCTCGGAGGAGCGAATCCTCCGCACAGAGAGCAGGCAAATGAAGATTCTTATCGATACGTATAATGGCTCCCTTGGTTTTCAAGGAAATGCTTTAATGCGATCCGGCGTGTTTATCGGCGAACGAAAGATGAGCGGCATCGCGCTTGGGGTGCAGCCCAACGAGCCCTTGGCGTCTTTGAAACGGGCTAACATGGACTTGAATCTCCATGTGACGGAGATGGGTACCTGGAGGCAAGAGTTTCTAAACGCCGTCGACCAAACAGTAAACTTCAGAACGTTCGATTTTAATGTCTTGGCGGATGATATTATGAAAGAGATCGAGATGGGCATTCGCTCTGCGGCAGGATTCATGTTTGCGCTGGAGATTGAGCCAAGGGTTATGGATCAGATTCTTGCGGCAGCGTGGATGTGGGAGAGGGGACATCTAAAGAATTGGCTGCAGCAGGTCCTTGTGAGGAGCTTCATCGTAGCCCAGAGATCTTACCGCCTTTTGGCTTCGTCTGTCCTGAAGCTAGTTTCATTCGACGATGGTGGAAAAGATAACGAAGGTAGCAATGGACCGGTGACCCTACTTCCCTGGTCGATTCTTCCGTGTGAGCTTAGTTGCCTTAATTTCTTGTAATTATCATATAACTATATCCTTCCATGCATGCTTTTCATCGAATCTTAACCCATGAACTTTCTTTTTGCGTCGAATTTCTCCTGGTGCTACAGAGAAGTAGTTCGTTATATGCATCTCCTACAAAAATGCAAGAGATTGAGGAATTCGAGGACTTTGGGCCTGTCGTCCGTTCGCCATGCAGACATCTCGAGACAGCTCAAAGAGAGGAAGCAGCATTTAAAACACCATGGTTTTTGTAAAAAAAATACTGCATTACACGAATATGCCAGATTTAGTTGAAAGTACTATAAAATTAAAATATAATAATCTTATGCTGGATATCGCTCAATAATCATGAGCGTTCATTCATATTAATTATACCTCCCTTGTCGTCATAAATTCTAAATCTCCGATCAAAGGACAAATTAAAACTGAGGAACTAAGGCATTTCTCATAGATTCATTGTTTTCTATAGAAGAGATTAATGGCAGGAAGCACTGAAGCTTCGCAAAGAATAATAAGCTTCATTCAAGAGCCTCCAAGAAATCGGACTCACATTTACATCACATTTTAAAATGAAATAACAGGTCTTCATTCCTGAAAAAGGTAAGACTAGATTTAACAATTACGTATGGTTGTTCTCAATTCAACGTTGAGTTATTCCGATTAGAATTAAGAATTTTTAATGAATTCTTTGAGGTAAATTTGGTGATGCCGAAGTCTTTGAGGTAAATTCTTTGAAGTTGTGCATCCAGTTTTGGTGCAAAGTTATGGTCATATTTCCTCTCATCAATGTGACTTTCTTTTAGTTTTCAAAACATTGGAGGGAAATTGAACAGCTATAGATATACTTACTCTCCAAAATAATATTCTATATTACAAATAATTATACCAATTTATGATGTACGATCTTATAATATCGGATATATTAAATAAGGTATATGGATGATTAATTGATGTGCTAACTACATTAAAGAACTACGTTTTATCCTGAAAGTTGAAACAATGAATTCTATGTCACCGGCAGAAATAATATCAATCATAGTGCCATGCAAGATGAATGAAACTCCCACATTCTGCATTGATTGAAAGAAAAAAATGAGAAACTCATTACATCTAATACTTGAGGTAATGAAAACCAAGGCCTTCAACTTTTAACCTTTATTTTTAGAATATATTGATGATAAATATTATCAAGCCGTGGTATTAAGATAATACCGTTCATCGATCTCCTGCCATAACTTTTTATCCGATGATCTGTTTAAAAATAATGCTTGCCAAAAGTAATTGAGCATTTTGGCTATCAAGTCAAATAAAAATTTGCTAAAGATGTCTAATATTTGGACTATACAATCAAGCAGTTTGATAATTAGCATATTATATTTCTCTTTTTCTTGTTTTAGACACTCAAAAAAGTTTTTCATGTTTTTGTGGCCAATATGTTTACACGGCTTGACTTCTTTATTATAAAAATTTACGTCTCTGACTGCAATTATAATGTTTATTTTCTTGCAACCACTAGCTTATACAATCTAGAAATAAAACTGTGTATTCATATTGGCCACAATAGCATGACAAATCCGTTTTCAGATACTAAAACAAGCAAAGAAGAAATATAATATAATAATTATCAAATGGTTGTGGTATCTTCCCGATGGCTTGATTGTATAGTCCAAAAATTAGACATCTTTAGCAAATTCTTATTTGACTTGATAGCCAAAATGCTCTTCCTATTGGAATGCCTCTTAAGTTTCTTCAGCTCTCCTCAAAACTGTAGTAGGCCCCCCTCACTATCAACCCCCGATTAGCCAAAAATTATGGTTAGAAATACCATTTAACACTTCTGGGTCATGCAGAAAAATTTCTAATTTTCCTTGTGAGCATACAATACGGGTTGAATCCACAAAGAAAAAGTATTTAATAAGTCAATTTTAGCTTTAATTTGTATTTTTGGTTTTTAATGTTTACTTTAGCAATTTAACATAAATTAATAAAAGTAAAATAATAAAAATAAATTTAAAATAGTTCTAAGATGATTAGAAAATTAATTTCCTATTTTCATAATTTTTTCAATTTTAACAACTAAAAATAATCATTAACTCTGACTTATAGTAAAAATAATAACTTTGACAGTTGACCACAGTGGATGCAAGCAGAGTGGAATGGATGAAAGAGATATTGAGTTGGTTATGATGGAGATGAAGGTGGTTACGTGTCGACAAGTGGGATGGTGATGATTTTATCTGATGACAAGTAGATATCTGATAACAATCAGTGGATTTGGAGGTGGCGTGTGTGATGGGGAAAATCTAGGCTATATGTAATGATAACCTAGGAAAAAGGAAGAAGACATGAGTTGGAAAAATATGAAGATCATACTAGTCCCATCGCCACATGCCCAACAGACCAAGTGGTGCTTTTTCTTCATTTGTCTACATCTGAATGACACTCCTGGAGTACAATAATGGACCCAAAGAGATTTGGAATGACCAAATCACTCTTTTAATCGTAACTAGGAACAAAACCCAAGGGTATCTTTTACAATGATGGGTGGTTCTATTTATACATCAAAGATCACTCTTTCAATCGTAACTAGGAACAAAATCCAAGGGTATCTTTTACAATGATGGGTGGTTCTATTTATAGATCAAAGATGGTGGATGGATAATGGGAATGATGAAACTACCCTCAAAATTTCAGCTTGAAACTTGTGGATCGTTAGATATCATTTGAAACTCATTCTAAAAGGGAAATAAATCATTTTCACCATTAATAAAATGCATTTATAATCATTTCAATGAATCTAATCATATAAAGTGCATCAATATATTACTGAAAATACCATGTTATTTATGATTATCAAGCACGCTAGTGGAGGAATTAAATTGTGAAGAAGGAAAGAAAGGGGGTTGCCCAATTTTGACTAGCATTGGCACCTAAAATGGGTGGGTCCCCTCTATGTAAACCTATTTTAGGAATTTTTCCTTAAATTCCTTATAATTTAAGTATATCCACCAACTTTCATTGATCTTGTGGGTGTAACCCTCTAGGTTCATTTTCTAGTCTAGTTAATAATCTTAATGCCCCAATTAGCGATTATCCATCAATAAGCCCATCACTATGTTCAATATGGTTGGGGTATGAGGATAGAAAACATATAAGGCTTGGGACGTGCAGAAATCAATTCAAGTAATTTTTTTAAATACAATTGAATATAAATAAAACTAGGTGCCATAAATATGGTCAGGGTTTCTGGATAGGTTACATATAAAGAATATGGGCGTACGCAATAGGACTGAATGGAAATAAGTTGAAGTCATTTTTTGGAAAATGAATAAATGGAAGTGGAAATGGTTCAATAAAGATGGTTCGGGTTTATGGATAGATTACATATTAGGGCTTAGGCAATGCAGAATGAGGACTGAAGTGAAATCAGTTCAAGTAAAAATTTTAAATACAGTGGAATATAAATAAAACAAGGTGTCATAAATATGGTCAGGTTTTGCGGAGAGATTACATAGAAAGTATTGGGACGTATGCAATAAAACTGAATGGAAATATATTCAAGCCATTTTTATGATTAAATGGAAATAGGAATAGGTAATAGATGTGTGTTTAGTTTTTGTGGATATATCATGTATAAAGGCTTCATCTGTATGAAATTAGGACTAAATGGAAATCAATTCAAGTCATTTTCTTATTATAAGATCGAATGGTCATAGAAAAAGGTGCCAAAAATATGGTTAGGGTTTGTGGATAGATCACATATGAAGTCATGGGAAGTACGCAGTAGGACTGAATGTAAATCACGTCAAGTCATTTATTTGAAACATGACTGCATGGAAATAGAAATAGCTTCCAGAAAAAATGAAATATGACTGAATTACATGAAGTCATTTATTTCCCCTCCATCCACCTTCACTAGTACAAGCTTGTGCATTGTAAACTACTGGTTTCATTGCCCTTATTTCCCAGTTTGTTCATCTATATCTTCTTCTTTGTAAATTCCTGGCCTTATCCTAAAGTTGACTGTTTCATTCCTACTCCAGTTTCACAGAATGTGTATCAAAAACTTATGATGAAACCCTTTGATGTCATTTCTAAGGTACTATAGATCACATTACTCGCCTTGTGACACTAAGGTCTGTAATCAGCCTGATTTCTGCCTTTATTAGTGGGATTCTCTCGTTTCACTCTCTCTCACTGTATGTCCTCTCTATCCCTCTAAGTAAACTATGTCTATGTTTCTTGAAATATCTGTCTAGAAATGATTTATGCCAAGATCTCTCCCTATATATTTTCTCTGTATCCTTCTAATTTTCATTTATCATCTATCCTGCTCAATCTAAAGCTCAGTCTTGCTCTCATCATCTATTTCTCCTCTCATTTTTCTCTCTCCTCCCTCTGCTGCCCCTCTTCTCCACACTGATGAAGAAGAAGAGTGAGGAAAGGAAAAGGGGAGGGGAAGGAGGATTAGTAAGCCACTGGGAGATAAATATTTATGCCTTTGGAGTTTTAAAATAAATTTTTACGATATTATAATATTATGTTATTTTCTACAAATGTTTTTATGAGACTAAATCCACTTGATTCTTGCGAGTCAACCGGGTTATCCTTTCTATTTTATTGAATCTTAATTCAAATCTGGGATTTAAGTAAATGAAATATGAAATTTTGGATGCAAATGGAAGGTAAATAGAAGGAGAGAAGACCCAATTTAACCCTCAGTAGAGACTATAACAAAAGTAAGAATTATTTGTGTAACTAACTCCATAATTAAAATTTGATAGTTATTTTGCCATATAAAAGATAGATGAGAATATTCACCAAGGATGGATTTTGAAGACACATCATTCCCCTATTCATGTAATTATTGAAATTAAGGCTTATTGCATCGTATTTAAGTGCCCAAGTATGTGTCTTGACCAATGTTCCAAATGGATTATTCCAAGTAAACCCTAAGTCAATGGGTTTATTAGTTAATTTTTTTATATCAGTAATAATAAACTATGCAAGTCACACATGCCTTGGATCGTACCTTCACGTACACAAAGACACATGATGTTTGACCATCTGGTCAACACAAAAGTCATTTAGCTAATCTATGTTGATAGCCAAGCCCCATGTTACTGGTCAAAGATATATGTTCGTCAGACACTATTTTTCAAGTCGAACAATCGGTCAATGTATAATTATCGACTTAGCATAGATATAACTATGTGAGTTAATGGATTATTTTATAAAAAGAGCTTAAGTATACATGAACAAACTTAAACATATGTGACATTTTGAACAAGAGGATTTCAGGTATCAATAACTAAATACAGATGAGTTATTTTATTTAAATTCATGGAGGAAATATGATTATTGGTTTTACTTTTATGGCTTATAAAATGAATGGCATTTTAATCAGGCCAATTCCAAATTGAAGCAATTATTGTGCCTTACTTTTCTCTCTCATATTAAATACATTTTATTGTGAGGTTTGTGAAAATTACAGACTTTATGCTTTCACTTTCAAAGCTCATGTAGGCCAATCTCATTCTAATTTCAAGTTACATGTTCTCACTTCTCATGGACAAAAATCATATCCAAAGATCAAGCATAAGATTTGTAGAAATATTCATCGTCATCAAGAATTTTTTCAATAGTACGTTTCTTGCAAACTTCATCCTGTGTCCATAGTATTTGGAATTGTGTTTTTGGTGCAGTTTTGGAGATCTTACAAGGAAAACAATGATGTACCCTATTATTATACTATCAGTGACCTTGGTCTAAATATCATCATTTAGATATTTTTAGAAATCTTTTTTTCATTTTATTTAAGTCTAAGGTTATTGCTAACGTTTATAAAAATCCAGAGGCTATAGGATTGTAACATTTAATGTAGGATAGGAAAAAAAAATAAGGGGGACAATAATGTGGCTCAAGATTAGCATTGTTAGTGACCTTGGCTTGAAGATCCTCATTTCGGTATTTCTGAAAATCTTTTAAAACTTATATTAAGAAAATCCAATTAGGAGGCATTTTATGGGAGATTCAGTCAAAGAGTTACTACAAACAAAATTATTATTGTTATTCAGGTTCTCCCAATTGTAACTTACATTAAGATGCAATTAGGTATAGAGAGAACAATTAGGAAACAAGGTAATCATTAGATAGGTAAAATCAAGGTATGTTGAACCATATGTTATATTTGATTGAATATTGAAAGTATTTTGAGAAAGTATCTAAGTTGATACATTTTAAGAAGCTGAAATGATAGCACGAATAAAATGATACATTTTAAGAAAGGTAAGAAAAAGTTAATTTTGAATTCATAATTTTAATTGATATGTATGACGTGAGAAATCTATTTCTTCAATGAATACTTCATTATGAGATAAGGCACATCTATCAAAAAATAAATAAATATTTTTGAAGACACCTATGGTGCTTTTGTCTCCCTCCCTCTCTATGTCTCCCTCTCTTTTTTCCTCTCCCTCTCTATCTTTCTCTCTCTTTTTCCTTCTCCCTCTCTTATTCTCTCTCCTTCTCTGTTTCCCTCTCTCTGTCTCTCTCTCTCCTCTCCTTCTTTCTCTATATCTCTCTCCTCTCCCTCTTTCTCTATCTATCTCTCCTCTCCCTCTCTCTCTCTCCCTCCCTCTGCCTCTCTCTCCCCCTCTATATCTCTTTCTCTCTCTCTTTCTCTCTCTCTCCTCCTCAATATCTTACTCTCCCTCTCCCTCTCTCTCCCTCTTCATTGCTGTCTGTCTCTCCCTTTCCCTCTCTCCCTGTCTCCTTCTCTCTGTCTGTGTGTGTCTCTCTCTGCCTCCCTCCCTCTCTCTCTCTCTCTCCCCTCTCTCTCTCCCTTGCCCTCTCTCTCTCTCTCTGTGTCTCTCTCTCCCGCTCTCCATCTCTCTCTCTCTCCCTCTTCCTTTCTCTCTCCCTCGTCTGTGTCTCTGTCTCTGTCTGTCTATCTGTCTCTCTCTCTCTCAATATATATATATATCAACAGTTTGACATTATTTCTTGCTTCTTGATCTTGCTCCAATGATCTAGCTCTTTTTAAACTTTGACAAGCTTTGTGAACGTGAACTGATTTATCCTGACATTGTTCCTAAACAACCAAGCTAATATTTTGTGGTGCTCTGACGTCCAAGCCGATCTCTTTTCTAATCTCTCTATGGATTTTCTTTCCTGAATGACAAAACTAATCTCTCCTGTTGCTCTTCCATCCAAGTTGATCTCTCTAGGGATTTTTTTCAGAATGACCTAGCTTTTTTCAATCTTGCATTCTGACTCTCTCCTCCACTTACAATTTACCTCCCTCTCTAACTCCTAATTTAAATATATGATGATTTCTCTCTCTTTCAAGAAGTTTTAGATATTTGCTTTAAAGGTGATTCAATATTACTTCACCTGTGCGTAATTGAATGAGATATGCTCTTTCCAAAACCATCACATTCAAGTTCTGAAATCAGTTTGAAATATTTCTTCATTATCGGTTGGATCGTGATATATTCTGTGCATTTTTATTTTTTACAAATTTTCATCAGTGTTACAGTAACTCTCATTTTTGTTTGAAATTGTTGTTGAGATTATTCGAACATTTTCATTTCATAATTCAATGTGTATATTAAACTATATAGTCTGAAATTATTGATTCATGTCAGTCATCTTTCAATCTTGAGGACTTAATATCTTTGTATTTCTTACTGAAAAAAAACTGGTATCTTTGCAACTTATCTTTCCAAATTGGTATCATAGTTTAGCTAGACTTACAACCATAGCTAATGTCCTTCAGATGGATGGAGCATGAAGGTGAGAAAATTTGAAGAATCAAAGGACTTGGATGAAATGGCCGTTGACAAGCTAGTTGGTTCACTCATCACCCATGATATGGAAAAATAGAGAAGAAGGAATTAAAGGCACATGACCAAGCTAGTCGAAGCAAGACAAATGACATAACTTCGAAGAGCAATGAGTTCTCCGTCAATGAAGAGAAGCAAATTGACATGCACTCTCACAAGCTAGGACATCTCTTCAAGAACAGAGGTAAGCTATTAGCCTTTGAAAAAGTAAAAACTTGTTTTAACTGAAGGAAAAAGGGGAACTTCATATCTGAACCCCATGAAATGGATAAGGAATAAGAAAGGAAAGGTTAGACAAAGGATAGAGGCGACCAACGAAGACTATTTGAAGATAAGAAAAAGAGAGCCTTTCAAGCAACAATGAAGAAGATGAAGATCATGCATTAAGTGGAAAGGATCTTGGATTTGAGAGCAAAGATGCTGATGACTGTCACATGGCAAAATCAGGCTCAGGTAAGATTCATTATGAATCATCCTCTAAAGTTTATTTGATGGATGATGAAAAATTAAAGATATATATAGATGATGTTTTAAGAAAACATGTGGACAATAAAATAAGTTAGAGTAGATAAAATTTAAAAAATAAAAATTATTGCATCATTTATAAATGAAATAGCTAGTTTACAAAAATAAAAAGCTAGATTTAGAGAACTTGAAACATGTGTGTCCCCTAAAGTAATTGATAGTAAAATTAATGTCAATGTCAAAATTGATGAAGTAGAGTTGGATAAAAGTAGGCTATTGAAGCAGAATGGTACATTAAGAAAAGAAATAAGTTCTCTCAATGAAGAAGTTGCTAAGTTGAGTAAACAAAGAACTAGAAGAACTTAGGGTTTCCCATAGAATGGACAGAACTGATACTGATGACCTAGGTAAGGAATTAGAAAAATACGCAGATATGTCAAATATCCTCAACATGATGTTGGGATCTCAAAGGCCATCATTCAACAAGGAAGGACTACGATATGACCCTTCCTTCAAGGGTAAGATGACTAAGAAAATCACACCCATGAAGAATGCGAAGGAGGAAATAGCAGTAATCCTTATTTCAAAGAAGAAGATGACATCAGAACCAACATCAATGGACGAGAAGAAGAAGAAGTCAATAAGACAAATGAAGAAGATGGATCTATTCTTGAGATGACTCAAGAGAGAATACCTAGGAGGTCATATCCTATTCATGAAAGTGAATGTACATGGAGAAAATGGATAGGTATGATTCTTATCTATGTGAGCCCATGCATCCATACTGGCTCACAGATATTGCTACGAATGTGAGGCCATATGTATATGAATATGGTCAAACATCAAGACAACATTATGCACATGACCATTCTTGTAGATTTGCTTCTCCTAGGATTATCCTTGCACATATCGTCATATTTCTAACATCCTAGAAATTGGGATAGGCCACTACACCTAGCCCAATTGCAAGGATGACATTGGTTAGGAAATTCACCCCAAGTAATTTCACGTCAGTCACGGTCAAAGAGCCAGTACTTAGTGACTACTCCTGACACATGACTGGTCACTCATCATAGCTGACATGCATGAGAAACACAAAAGGAGGCAAAGTCACTTTCGTGGACAACAAATATGGGAAGATCGTACGTATGGGAGGCATGAGTTTGAATCACAAGGTTTTGATCCAAAACTTCCTATATGTGGAAAGCTTCATCATTATTTAATCATCATTCACCAGTTATGTGATAGCAATTGGCGAGTTGAACTCAAAAGGGCACATGTAGTGTTCTTAATTCTACTACTAGAGAACTATATTTTAGTGGATACCAAATAATTTTTAAGACATGGATAAAGTGTGCTCAACATGTCTTAGGAGCAAACATGTGAAGGAAATTTTCCCTAAAGTTTTGTGTCTATACTGAGACACAAAAGATATGCTGCCTATTTGGGCTGAACAAGACTCCAAACCTGAGTGAAAAGATATGCTGCCTAGTCATAATAAATGACTGTTGAAGATAAACATGGCTGTATTTTCTAGTGAATAAGAACAAAGCCATTGAAACATTCAAAAAAATTATAAAAGAGTCCAAAATGAATTTGAGTTGAAGAGTAAGATGATTTGAAGTGACCATGGTTGAGACTTTGATCATAGGTTATCAACTGATTTTTGTGATGAGAATGGGGTCACACATCAGTTCTCAGTACTAAGCTCTCCCAAGCAGAATGGGGTGATTGAGATGTTGAGGACTATGTCACAAGAATATGAGCTTAAGAAGTTTCTATGGGTAGAGGTAATTTCCACAGCCTATTACATTGAAAACAGGGTGCTCATCAAACCTCATATGGAGAAGACTCCATATGAATTTCTTAAAGGGAATGAATGTATACTTGGATAAATGTATTCGGATGTAAATGCTACATCTTGAATATTGATAGAAAAGACATACCAAATTTTCTATATCTAGTCATGAAGGAATTTTAGTTATATATTCAGAGACATCAAGAATCTGTCAAATGTATAACTAGGCTTCAAGAAAGTGCCTATTCAAGTGAAATTTGTGAAATTTAAAGAGGATGAAGCCATTGATGGTAAAGAAGATGATGAGAAGAATGAGGAGAGGAATATGAATGAAAGACTAATGAGAGAGAAAGAATTGTAGATTATATAGAACCTGATGAGGAGGAGGAACCAGTAGACTGAAAGATGAATGAACTTAGAGAGAAACTTTAAAAAATGAAACTACCTAAGGGCCAAGCACATGAGAACATTCTCGGAATTCCTATTGATATTAGAACTCAATCAACCTATAGATACAATCTAGATGTAATCTTTACACCTCAAATGGAGCCAAAGAAAGTGGATGAGGCCCTAAAAAATAAGGATTGGATAAATGATATTCATGAGGAGTTAGCTCAAATTTGAAAACAATAATTTGTGAGAGCTAGAAACAAGACCTAAGGTTAAGAATGTCATAGACCCTAAGTGGGTGTTTAAGAACAAGTTAAATGAAAAAGGATAAATCATTATAACTAAGATGAGGATTGTTGCTCAAGGGTATTTCCAAATTGAAGGAGTCAATTATGAGCACACATAATATCCAATGGCAAGACTTGATGCTATTAAGATATTATTGGCTTTTTTAGGTGCCGATAATTTTAAAATATTCCAAATGGATGTAATGTAAATCTTTCAAAATGGAGAGATTAATGAATAAGTATACGTCATGCAACTACCATGTTTTGAAGATCAAGAGAAACCTGAATGGATCCTAAAGATGCATAAAGTCATTTATGGTTTGAAGTAAGCACCTAGAGCCTGTTATGAGAAGAACATACATAACTTTCCATGGCTAGGAGAGATTAGCATAGATACTACTCTCTTAATTAAGAAAGATGGAAAGGACTTGATATTATTCCAAATGTATGTTGGTGATACTATCTTTGGATCTAAAAATCCAAAGTTATGTGAAGAATTCTCTCAGCACATGCAGAATGAATTTGAAATGAGGCTAATGGGGGAACTGAGTTGTTTCCTTGGACTTCAAATTATATAGAATAAAAATGGCATGTCTATCTGCCAAGTAGACTAAGGAACTTTAAAAAAATCAAATTACAGGACTTTCAAGCAAAAGAAACTACCATGAGTCCAAGCACTAACCTGGACCTAAACATCATGTATCAAAGTATTGACCAGCACAAGTATAGAAGAATGGTTGGATCCCTACTATACTTGACAACTAGCTGATCGAACATACTTGTTTTTGTGCTATTATATCTTTATATGGTATATATATTATATCTTTATATAGCTGATCGTATGAGAGTTGGTTTGACTGCTCTAACTATGGTGGAATATTTTTGAGATGTTAATGAACAAGACGTACTGCTATTCATTGACAATATTTTTAGATTCGTCCAAGCCGGATCTGAAGTATCGGCTTTATTAGGTAGAATGCCGTCTGCGGTGGGTTATCAACCTACCCTTAGTACAGAAATGGGTTCTTTGCAAGAAAGAATTACATCTAGAAAAGAGGGATCTATAACTTTTATGTACCTGCAAACGATTTGACTAACCCTGCGCCTGCAATGACATCTGCCCATTTAGATGCGGCTACTGTACTATCAAGAGGATTAGCTGCTAAAGGTATTTATCCAGTAGTGGATCCTTTAGATTCAACGTCAACCATGCTACAAACTGCAATCGTTGGTGAGGAACATTATGAAACTGCGCAAAGAGTCAAGGAAACTTTACAACGTTACAAAGAACTGCAGGACATTATCGCTATCCTTGGATTAGATGAATTATCCGAAGAGGATCGTTTAACCGTAGCACGAGCACGAAAAAATTGAGCGTTTCTTATCACAACCCTTCTTTGTAGCGGAAGTATTTACTGGTTCTCCAGGGAAATATGTTGGCCTTTAAGAAACCATTAGGGGCTTTAAACTTATTCTCTCAGGCAAATTAGACATTCCTGAACAAGCCTTTTATTTGGTGGGTAACATCGATGAAGCTACTGCGAAAGCTATAAACTTAGAAGTGGAGAGCAATTTGAAGAAATGACCTTAAATCTTAGTGTATTGATGAAAACTCAAATTTTTTGGGATTCAGAAGTTAAAGAAATCATTCGATCGACTAATAGTGGCCAAATTGGTGTATTACCAAACCACATTCTTATTGCCATAGCTGTAGATATAGGTTTGTTGAGAATATGCCTAACTAACCAATGGGTAACAGTGGCTTTAATTGACAGATTTGCTAGAGTAGGTTATAATGAGATCACCATTCTTGGAAATGATGCAGAGATAAGTACTGATATTGATCCACAAGAAGCTCAAGAAGTTCTTGAAAAAACGGAAGAAAATTTGCGTAAAGCAGAAGGTAAAAGACAAGCAATTGAGGCTAATCTAGATCTAAGACGAGCTAAGACACGAGTAGAGGATATCAATGTTATTTCCGCTAGTTCATCAAATACCCATCTTGACAAGAAATTATCTATATGTTAAGATGTTTATCACAAGGGCTATAGCTCAGTTGGAAACAATGAGATTTTGAGCCCAAAAATGGAAAACAATGAGATTAAGTCTAATCTTAGAAACACAACAAAAAAATGAACTGAGTATAAAAACTAATTAGATACTGGAATAAATGGTATCTAATAAGTTGTACCTACTATTGTATTCGAACCAATGATTCCCGTCGTATGAAAGCAATACTCTAACCACTGAGTAAAGTAGGCCTTTTATCACTACAAAGAAAAATTCAACTTATCACTTTTGGGATTATATGTAGAATAGGATTTCTAAGCAATACCAATCCTTAAATTAATTAAAAATCAATGGGCAAAGAATTATTATGGAAATCATCAAATACCCATCTTGACAAGAAATTATCTATATGTTAAGATGTTTATCACAAGGGCTATAGCTCAGTTGGTAGAGCAACTCGTTTACTCGTGCGTCAATGTTTTTTCAAAGGAGTCAATCAAGTAATCAAATAATTGATCTTATTGATAAATTAATATCTTACTCCATGGATTCAAGAGAACAAGAGAACAATAGCTTGACATAAAAACTATTAGGTTAGTCCAATTCGAGTGTGAATTCTGATGCCAAATAAAGCCCATCATTGATTTGAGAATTGATAAGGTGAATACCCAGTCTATTCAATGTTAGGCATAACGAGTATAAGTGCCTTAAAAACCTCTTTTTGTCCTATGAACTTTAAGGTGTAAGAATTCTCATATTTGACTCTTAGAGCGGAACGATAGAGACTCCATTAAACTTTCACTTAGTTCGATCTAGGCCATAACTATAAATAGACCTACGTCAAAGTAATCCTTCTTTGAAACACTTTGGTATTGCTCTTAGATCATGGTCGACTAATGATAATTAATCAGAGCAAGTGGAACCATCTGATTATCTTCCTGTTTTTGTTAAAGAAAAAACATGGTGGACTAACTGATCTTTTTATCAGTTAATGAAAGATCCCAATGCAATAAAAAATGCATGTTGCATCTTTGAAACAGTTTGAATCATTTTGATAATAAAAAGTTTGAGCTGTTTTACCGAGAAGGTCTACAGTTCAAGTCAGTATAGCCGTATACCTTATATTGAATATTTACATATTCTTTTTTCCTAATCTTATTACTACTAGTTTTTTACTAGTTAGTTGTTGAGTCCCCCTAGACCTAGAAGTATTACCGTCTCATAACATCAAGTCATATGTACAAGAAAATGCAAACCCAAATTTTATTTATTTGACTTCAATTGATACAATTAATAGTTATATTTATTTTATAAAATCTCTGATCTGCTAAAAAATTCATTCTTTTTTTTTGTTAATCGTCTAATGAAATGAGATAAAACCCTTGGATATTATAGTACCTTCATCAAAGAGTTTGGTTTGTGATACTCTTTTTTTGACTTTGGTATGTATCCCTAATCCCTTTGTTTTTAAGTTAACTCAAAATCGTCACATGATCTCGGTTAAAAACGAGAAACCTACACAAACAAATCTAAGCCTCTTCGATTTCTATGAATTCAGTTGGTTTCGATATTTCATTTCTCAAATCTTTCGATTTTGCTAATATGGTATTATTTTCTATTACTATTAGAAAGTATCTTATGTCAAATTTCTGAGTCCACTTATTATTCCACTCTACTAGACTTATATGGGTTTGCCTCAAAACAAACTTACTATATTTATCTTGTAGTAAAAATTAAGATTCGCCTTACTAATTTGAATAGGGGTTAATCTGACTAAGTGATATTCCTGTAAAAAAAAAAGAGTTCAGTTCATCACAAATGACCCTTTTTTTTACTTTAGTTTTACTATTCAAAATATTTTTGCATTATCACTCTACAAAACACCTTTTTTATTTTTTATTATAAAGTCGGTGGGAACAGTCGAGATCCAACTAATGTTTTTTATATGGAAAAAGATTCTAGTTTGGTTCCTAGCCCTTAAAGAGATTTAATTAACAAATTTAAGAATTATCTCCATTTTACAAAAATTATCTCCATTTTACAGATAAGAATTCTAGTATTTTATAAAAGAATAAAAATTTAGGAGAGGTCACCAAGAGATGATATAATTATTGCATGTGATCTTTTTTGTATATAGTTGTATTGACTCAATAGCCACATTCTATACCTGACTTTTTTATTCAAAAAAAGAATTGAATAGAGTAGAAATTCCTCTTTTGTTAATGCCTATATGATATATCACTAAGGCTAAGAATAATAGAATCCTTAGTTGACTTAAGTTAAACTGTTCTGGAGTGCATCGACTAATTCAGTATATTCTAATTCGAATTGACAATTAATTCTAATTCGAATCGACTAATTCAGTATATTCCACATTAATTAATAGGAGTGCATCTATGTTTCTGCTTTACGAATATGATATTTTCTGGGCATTTCTGATAATATCAAGTGTTATTCATATCTTGGCATTTCTTGTTTCTGGAGTTTTAGCTCCCCTTAGTGAAGGACCGGAGAAGCTATCTAGTTATGAATCGGGTATAGAACCTATAGGGGATGCTTGGGTACAATTCCAAATTCAATATTATATGTTTGCTTTAGTTTTTGTTGTTTTTGATGTTGAAACCATCTTCCTTTATCCGTGGGCAATGAGTTTTGATGTATTAGGTGTATCCGTATTTATGGAAGCTTTAATTTTTGTGCTTATCCTAATTGTTGGGTTAGTTTATGCATGGCGAAAAGGAGCATTGGAATGGTCTTAGCTCATGAATATTCAAATAATAAAAAAGAGTCTATTGAGACAGTTATGAATTTGATTGTGTTGTCGTCACCTGACCAAACAATACCCAATTCAGTTATTTCAACTACCTTGAATGATCTTTCAAATTGGTCAAGACTCTTGAGTTTATGGCCACTTTTATATGGTACTAGTTGTTGTTTTATTGAATTTGATGCATTAATAGGCTCACGATTTGACTTTGATCGTTATGGATTAGTACCAAGATCAAGTCCTAGGCAAGCGGACCTAATTTTAACAGCCGGCACAGTAACAATGAAAAGGGCTCCTTCTTGAGTCAGATTATATGAACAAATACCCGAACCTAAATATGTAATTGCCATGGGGGCCTGTACTATTACGGGAGGGATGTTTAGTACCGATTCTTGTAGTACCGTTTGGGGAATTGATAAGTTAATTCCAGTTGATGTCTATTTGCCGGGTTGCCTCCCCAAACCAGAGGCAGTTATAGATGCAATAACGAAACTTTGTAAGAAGATATCTTGAGAAATCTATGAAGATAGAATTTGTTATCTACAAGAAAATTGATTTTTAACTTCCAATCGTAAATTTAATGTTCAACGCAGTATTCATACTGGAAATTACAATCAAGAATTTCTTTATCAATCATCATCTACTTCAGAAATAACTTCTGAAGGATTATTTAGATCCAAAAGTTGAATATCTTCACAAAATAGTCAATTGAGCAGGTTATTTTTGTTAAGGAGAATCATAAAAAGCTTCAATCTTTATAAATTTCATTGCCAATATGAAAGACTTCTATAAATCCAAATGTGGGAGAGATCAACAAGATACAGAGTCATTTATCTGCTTGGCTAGTCGAGTATGAGCTTGTTCATAGATCCTTGGGCTTTGATTATTAAGGAATAGAGACTTTACAAATAAAACCCGAAGATTGGGATTCCATTGCTGTCATTTTATATGTGTATGGTTACAATTACTTACGCTCTCAGTGTGCTTATGATGTCGCACCAGGTGGATTTTTAGCTAGTGTATATCATCTTACGAGCATACAGTATGGGGTTGATCAACCGGAGGAAGTATGTATAAAAGTTTTTGTCTCAAGGGAAAATCCTATTGTCCCATCTTGAAGGAGTGCATATTTTCAAGAACGTGAATCCTATGATATGTTGGGAATTTCTTACGATAATCATCCACACCTTAAACGTATTTTGATGCCTGAAAGTTGGATAGGTTGGCCTTTACGTAAGGACTATATTACTCCCAATTTCTATGAAATACAGGATGCTCATTAAATGATAAGAAACTTATGTCACTTAGATGATACAACTTCATATTTCAAGTTAAAGAATACTTTTACTCTAAGGTCTGTTCCCTATAAAACAGAGTTACTTGATTCTAATTCGTATTCTGCATCAGTTAAAAAGGATTAATTTATATTATTCCTAACTCCATTTAAAAGGCTCTTCATTTTTTGATAAGGAGAGACAATAGAATGAATGAAAAGGGTTTTGTACTATGAACTTTGTACCGCGCATATCACATAGATAAATCCCATGAAATAAAGTAAAGTAAAACAAGTAAGAATAAATTAAAAATACATCGAAAAAGAAGAAATTCAATAATCAAAAAAGAATAAGATTTAATTTCTAGTGTATATAAAAAGCATAATTAATTTGATCTCTTTTTATCTTTCAACCCCTATAAGTTAGGGGTTCTATTTTGACTTTTTTGATTTATATATTAATTAAAATATAGATAAAGTTAGTGAAATTTTTTCTTGGAATTATTATGCATTTTTATTATTTTTATTCACTGATAAATTTCTTTTATTAGTAATATAATTAGATCTAATAATATTAATCTAAGTACATAGTAGTAATAGAATTATAAAATATAAGAAATATAATGGTAAAAAATGAAAAATGAAACTTTTTGAATCAATGAGATCAGTCATAATTTAAAGACAACAAAGTGAGTATAATGGAATTTTTAACCCCACACCCACAGCACTTATCTTAAAGTCATAAAATCCTCCTATTTATCTAACTATAAGCTATAAGGATGAATAAGTATGTGCTAAGTTCTATTAATGTACTCAGACCTTTCTTTATTGCTGAATTTGTATTCTATTCTTCTGAGAATTAATTATTTGTCAGGAACCAGGTTTGAACTGGTGACACGAGGATTTTCAGTCCTCTGCTCTACCAACTGAGCTATCCTGACTATACTATTTGACATGCATCACCTTATCTTACTCCATCTAGTACTTCTGTTTGTGCTCATTAATATAACAGGACAAAAAAATAATAGGCGTTTAAAAATTTTATGACTTTTTTGGTCTTAACGTAAACATGAATTTCAAGATTGATATTATAAGTGAAAGGATAACCTAACACTAGAAACTGTTACTAGTGAATAAATCACTTCAATATTCTCGACTATTTGTCCATATATCTTCATTTGTACGTATACAAAAACCCTTGGTCTAAACATAAAGTGCTCGGAACTTTTAGTGGAGTAGAGTAAATGTAAAATACAGTGAATTTTGAGTCACCGATGAAAAAGAGGAAAAAAACTTGGGAAGTCAAATCATTTTTTGGGAATAGAGGGACTTGAACCCTCACGATTTCTAAAGTAGACGGATTTTCCTCTTACTATAAATTTCAATGTTGTCAGTAGTGACATGTAGAATGGGACTCTCTCTTTATTCTATTCCAATTTATTTTATTGTTAAAATAAGAATAAATCAGACTCTGGAGTGAATGATTTGATTACTGAATATTTCACTATTACTTTAAATTGGAATGAATTCAGAATAACTTTTAAATCTAAAATTAGAACTTTTTTGGTTTTAATTTATCTATTTTGTAGATATATTAAATATTTAAATTAATATTCTGGATTTGCGTCCTGATTAATCAGTTGAAATATCAGTATATATACGTGTGTGTTTGGTATAGAGGGTTAGCCTTTCTTAGATAGAAAGAATAATTCCAGATACCAACGTAATGCAATCAACTCCATTTGTTAGAACATCTTCCATTGAGTCTCTGCACTTATCCTTTTTTCCCAAAACAAGGATTTGGCTCAGGATTGCCCATTTTTAATTCCAGGGTTTCTCTAAGTTTGGAAGTTACCACTTAGTAGGTTTCCATACCAAGGCTCAATGCAATTAAGTCCGTAGCGTCCACATATTTCGCCATATCCCCTTTCTTTTTATTTCAGACCGGAATTCCATTGTCATCCCTTCCACTTCTTTTATTTCTATTTTAGAAATCTAAATGTGGAGTTAATTAAGTTAGCTACAGATTTCTATAGTCTAGCGAAAAAGTATTTTCTACTGTTTTTTTATCTATTCTCTTGTTTTAACCTTATCAAATGATCCATATCTCAATCGAAATTGATTCTATCATTGATATATCTGCAATTCAATAGTGACAAGATATATCCCTAGATCTATGTCTCTACCCACTTTATTTTTACATCGGTACATGGAATACTGGAACAGCCGATATTTAATCTTCTCTGTTTTGTCCTATTTACTTACTTTACAAATGAAACCAGAAGACTATGATCTGGATTGTATCTTTATCCTTATCTTAGCTAGATCTGCTATACGCCGAATAAAAGAGATGGGACTAATACCAAGAAAAGACTATATATAATAAGACCCTAGTATAACTATAATTGTTCTAATTTAATTTCATTTTTTCTTAGAATTAGATTTTTAAAAGTGTTTATTAGATTCATCAATTCATATTGAATACATTTTTATAATTTTTTATAGCTCTATTTAATTATCAATTTAAGTATCTCATTCTTATGAATTTTGATTATATATTAGTTCCTTCTATTACTAATTTAACTAATTTATTCAAAAAATTTATTAGTACTTTTTAATATAGTAAAATTGGATTTTAGTTAGTTTTGGTATTGTTATTAAAAACTTATATTCTTATAATATATAAGGTCTAATAGAGTTCTTATTGAACTAAGTAGATTAGCAAATAAATAGTATAGTTATAATAGTTAAGTTAACTACTCTAGTTATTTGTTTTTATAGTAATTAACTATAATATAGTTAAGTAATATATTTTTTATGCTAATCAATGTTTGAGATAAGAATAAATACACAACTATATACTATTACATTAGACAAAAAGGACTCTGATACTAGACTAGAGAGATATAATATAGGCTATATATAAGATAATAATATACACAAAATATAACATACAAAGAAAAGACTATACGATAATTTTGAAATGAAGTGAAGATAAGAAGAAAATAAACTGAATTGTAAATAGTCAAGATACTCATAATTTGCGTCCTATAAGTTAGTTTGGTTATGTGAGCCCACTTAGCTCAGAGGTTAGAGCTTCGCATTTGTAATGAGATGGTCATCGGTTCCACTCCGATGGCTGGCTTTTTCCCTATTATCTGATTTTTTTATGATTGATGATACCCTCTTGAAATCAAAAAAAGTCAAAAGACTGCTCTTTTTTTCCTTTTGTGAAATGTTGAGTTGCTCATTTATTATATTATGCGGCATGAACTTCCACCTATGAATCAAAAATTGGAGTAATTAGATTTCTGTCCAACAACTCTAGAAAGAACACCCATCATAAAACGTAGTCTTAATCTTGTATCTATATCTATATACATGTATCTCAACATATATGGATATCTATCTATAACTATCAAATCTAAATAAAGTATAACAGAAAACATCTAATTCTAGTAAAACATGTAAAAAAATGCATATATATAGATACAATTCCATTTTGTTCTTGTTTCTAATACTTACGTAGATTTTTCCTTGCTTTGTTTATGCTTTAGTTCAGCCTTAATTTAGATTTTTTTCTATGAAATTTCAATAAAATAATAACATAAAGGAGTTTTATGTCTTGTTACCGAGGACCTCATTTCAAAAAAATACGCCGTCTGGGGGCTTTACCAGGAACTAGTAAAAGGCCTAAATCCGGAAGTGATCTTAAAAACCAATTGCGTTCCGGTAAAAGATCACAATACCGTATTCGTTTAGAAGAAAAACAAAAATTGCGCTTTCATTATGGTTTGACAGAGCGCCAATTACTTAGATATGTGCATATCGCTGCAAAAGCCAAAGGATCAGCAGGACAGGTTTTACTACTACTACTTGAGAGGCGTTTGCATAACATCCTTTTTCGATTGGGCATGGTTTCGACTATTCTTGCAGCCAGACAGTTAGTTAATCATAGACATGTTTTAATTAATGGTCGTATAGTAGATATACCAAGTTATCATTGCAAACCCCAGGATATTATTTCAACAAAGGATAATCAAAGATCAAAAGCTCCGATTCAAAATAATATTTCTTCATCTCCCTATGAGGGAGTACCAAAACATTTGACTCTTCACTCAATCGAGAATAAAGGATTGGTAAACCAAATTAGATAGTAAGTGGATCAGTTTGAAAATAAATGAGCTCTTAGTTGTAGAATATTATTCTCGTCAGACTTAAACAAAAAAAAAATCACAACGAAAGGCTTGGATAATTTTGTCCCTTTTTTGCAGAGAGAAAAATAGCTAAGGGAAATTGAAATTTAAGCTAAGGTCTTTTTGATCTAGATTTTTCCTAATTCTGTATTACAAGAATCGGGAGAAAAATTTTCATTCCTTTTTCGCATTTTTGGTATTTTTATACTACAGTAATTAGGAATAGAAAATATCATCTTTCATCTCAAATAAAGGTAGAAATCTTATAGAGGAGAAATAAAGGTATAAATCGTTATTTAATAAATTGTGTTAAGTAGCCTTGGTGAATTAAGTGAAGGTAGAGAAAAGGATAGAGAGGGGTTTGAACCCTCGGTAAACAAAAGCTTACATAGCAGTTCCAATGCTACGCCTTCAACCACTTGGTCATCTCTCCTACATAACATGATCTTATTATTGAACACAAACCGAGTGAATAGTGAGTAATTCCTATTTTTGCAGTATAGGTATAGCCAATCCATTCTAATGATGGAAATAGAATAACTTTTCCACAAATAAAATACTAAAAAAAACAGTCAATAGATTTTTAGAATTAAGGAAAAGAGGATATACATTACAATTTGGTAAGACGAAAATATTTTCTTATTTTATATATATATTAGACTGAATAATACCAATGACTTAACCTCAACTAAATCAACTGACTGAAGTATCGGTATTTTAGACTATGGTTAGATTTAGACTATGGTTCTATTGTAAAAAATGATTTTCGAGTCAATCCCTGATGTCTCAATGTCAACTCCTCTAACTATCTACCCCATGGATCTATTACAAATGGATGAATTCTTCCGTGATGGAGGACCATCCAATCGATCACTCCCAGATCCGTCGACAGCCACGTCGTGAAGCCCGAGCGGGCATGAAGAATCTACAATTCCACTACCAAGCTTGAGAAGCGACATCATCGTCCCGATACGTGTCAATTACGTCTGGATGTAATTTTCCTGTTTTCTGTTTTCATCATTGTTGGACTGGCGGGAGGCCCCTCCTGCGCAAGTACCAGCCTCCTCAATGTTTTCTTTATTTGAGTTTGATGTATTGTCCTCTTTAGGGGAAGAAAGCCTTGTTGGGTTTCTCTTCCCCTAAAGAGTCCTCTTAAGTGAAGCCCAATAGGCTCTCCCTTAAAGAGGAGGGGCCCAATAGGCCCACCCCCTCCACAACTGCCACTTCCCCAATATAAGAAGGGAAGAGTGGACGTGGAGAGGGCAGAAGTTATGGTTGAATTGTGAACATCCAGATCTCGTTTTCTCAATTTTAGTGGCAGTTATCTTTTTTTCTCGTGTTCTTGTTCATCGATATGGCCTCACCTTGATGTTGAAGAAGAAGAATTTGTCATAGAAGAAGAATGCTTGTTTGAAGAATACCAGACCGAACAAAAAAAAAGGGAGAAGAGGTTCTGATTGTGATCAAGACGACGAAGAATTTTCTCTTTGAAGGCCCCATCCACTTTCTCTCGATTGGGATTCCGACATTGATAATTCATCTCCTGAATCTCTCATTGTCCTCAGTCTCTTTGATGCATCTCTGAGGTCTGATTTGGAGTATGAAATCCCAAACGAAGACAGGCTATGACATTGGCTATTCTTCCAAAAATATCAAGTTAAAAAAAAAAACAATCACTGTGAATCTCCTACGGTGAACCTGGAACGACTCCCACTATCAGGTTCTTGTTGATCGATTGCCTCGCTCGTACTCGGCGACTCCCGCAGATATCTCTGATACCGTCATCAAAGTGATCAGGAGAGGCATCCCACCATTTCTCGTTCACAGTATTTCTTTCTGCGGTGATCTAATCCCACCGGTGACCGGGATCCAACCTCGCCTCTTCATCCCATGCTTCTAATCTGAGGGGCTGGCCCTTGAATCCTGTGAGGCGAATCTTCTTGGCGATTGCGTGAGCAACGTAAACTCTCTATCTACACCCGATACAATCTACTCTACGCGGGGAAACCTCTACGACCAGTATACATCAGTGCGTCACGAATTCATCGGCCGAAGCCCATCGTCTGATGAAGAAAATCTGCCATCTGATCTCCGTCCCCCGACGAACTACTGGCTGAACAAGGAATTTTAACTGCCAGGAACTACCGCTGCCCGTGTGGGCACACGAGAACCATCTTCATCTCGTTAGACTCCGATAGCTCTATTCCCCGATCGCTGATCGAGGACCGTCTTCTGCCGGGGTTCCCTGTTCAAGTGCCGAATCCCTATTGTTGAATTAGACAGTCCACGAAGAAGCTCGTTGGTTGTTTTTTTTGTGTTGAATTGAGGAGAATCTACACCTCCAACTGATCCAGTGAGTCTTGCCAGTGAGTCAATTCTTCATCGTCTAAAAGCCAAGTTGAATTAGCGTTGTTGACATTGTAAGATCAACATCGCCAAAAGACTCCTCCAACTCAAGTCACAGGTCATACGTTTTCCCTTTCTTTTCTTACAGTATTAATTACTTTTTTAGTGCCGATCTCTGAGCTGCTCAACGCCTCGAGTGGTCTTAATCAAAAATTTCGGAATAACCACCCTTTTGTGTTAGAAATATTTCTTGATGGTGTTAGAAACATTAATAGTGTGGACGCTCTAGGACGAGATCGTTCCCCACTCGTCGTCTTTCAAACCGTTTACATCGATCATTGGGAGCTTGATTAAGACAAAACCCATCTTGTGTCGTATAGTTGATCTGTGTCTCGGATCATTCGACGATCACGTACTTCTCGTTAATATTATTATTATTATTATTATTATTATTATTATTATTATTATTATTATTATTCTTGAATCACCTTAATATTCCACGTCATTAACATTACATTTTGTGTTTATCATCTTGACGTAACACGAGGCATCAATTCCAATCGTCTAGTTACATCATTTCGTAAGTTTTTCTATTTCGACTTTATAGTGTATTAGACTCATTATAAAAACAAACAGGTGAATTTTTTAGAGAATATTTATTTTTTTCTCTTTTCTTTGAATCATGATGAAATAAAACTTCTTAACTTAAGTTCTCAGAATCTGGAGTCGAGGAATATAAAGCTCTTGATTCTTTAAAAACTTAGTTAAATTAAACGGGTCATACATAGTTCTATTCATTGAGATACTGCCAAATTTAGATGAAATTAAAAGTATAGTAAATCATATCTTGCCCAACAAAGGGCACAATTTGAGTGTAAAGTTTAGTCTATCTTTTTAGAATTAGTTTGTTTTATGTTATTTTGTACTGTACAATTCACTTGTTTGTTAGATCATTTTCCTTAAGGTAAATGAGAAGAATTATAGAATGGGTTGCTAATTATGCCTAGATCTTGGATAAATGGAAATTTTATTGATAAGACCTTTTCAATTGTAGCCAATATCATATTATGAGTAATTCAGACAACTTCAGGAGAAAAAGAACCATTTACCTATTACAGAGATGGTGCGATTTGATTTTTTTTAGCTATCAGTCTTACTAGAAAGAGTCATTTCTGGGGTTCAAGATAGAAATAAAATATTTTATTTAAATAAAACTAACCTTCATGAAGGTGAAGTTAATCTTGGAGAGAATACAATGCCTTCTATCGTGTATCTTCGATTGATGCGGCCTCAGATGCTTGAATCGTTGATTTGAGTATTGAGCGAAAGGTTATACCTATAGATATTGCAATGGCAGGCAGGTCAATTCTAGTTTACGTTACATTAGTAGTATGAATGGCTGGCATAGGGGAAGAAGCACTACACTTAGAAGTCAATAATGCGAAAACTTTGTCATAAATGACCCCTTTTACTTACTTACCGGTATCGGGACTAATAAAAAAAAATGGTTGGGACAACAAACATCCATCTCATTTGTATTTTGGATACCCATATAACCATCGAAGATCGTTGAAGTGACTAAGTCCTGAAATGGGGCGTTAGGGACCAAGAAATTGTTGGAGTTACCTTTTCTATCTAACTAACACTTATATGATTGTTGTTAATAAAAAAACCTCTTGCAGGAAGGATGGCTAGAGATTTTTTGTAAAAATACCAGTCCCTATCAGTTCATAAAAAAAGATATTTTGATTTATAGATCCCACAGATTATTTTTTGTAAGCGTATGCACAGAAAGGAGGAGCCGTATGAGGTGAAAATCTCCCGTACGGTTCTGGAACGGGGATTCTTTGAATAGAATGATAACTATAATGGATGTTGGCTCAATCTGAAGGAAATTATGCGGAAGCTTTACAAAATTATTATGAAGCTATGCGACCAGAAATTGATCCTTATGATCAAAGTTATATGCTCTATAATATAGGCCTTATACACACAAGTAATGGGGAGCATACAAAAGCTTTGGAATATTATTTTCGGGCACTAGAACACAATCCATTCTTACCACAAGCCGTGATCTGTCATTACGTGCGACTATCTCCACTATAGAAAGAAATAAAAAAGGATCAAATTGGCTAGTAAATCAAAGAGAAATACTAGAAAAAGAAATAGGCTTTCTACATAGGCATCGTTGAAAACAATGATTTTTATAAGCTGTAGCAAAGAAAGAGATTTCAGGGGAACAAAATAAATACCAACATAATATGAAGCCTATATACTCATTCTATAGATAAAGGATCCAATTGATAAAAGAAGCACTGTAAAGATCCATTAGCAAGGTTCTCAGTTAATAAAATAAAAACTGCTTATTTATCTTACATGATGAGATAAAAAATTAGGAATCAACTTATGTAATAGAGTTGATCCACGAAGGTATTGAGCAGTGGTGTAGCATCAGATCCCAAAGATAGTAAGTCTTTTTTCTTATATATACTCTAGAAGAAATAGAAGAAAGTCTTTTTCCAAAATTCTATATGAATTTCATCTATGAAACTGAGATAGTTACCTTTCAGAAAAATATAACGATAGGGGAAATACCATACCTAACCTATATTTCATTCTTCTGAAGGTGGGAAAAAAGATAAAACTAATTTAATGATTTAAATTAGAGTTTGAAACTTATAGCAGTAATTTCTTCTGTTTACCCCCCCCCCCAAAAAAAGGGATAAATTTATCAGAAATTTCATTCAGTTAAGTTAGATAGGGTAGAGTAAGATGCAACGTCCGTATAAATAACTGATTGCTGAGCCGTATGAGGTAGGAAACTCTCAAGTACAGTTCTAAGGAAAGGAATTGATTTACCTATTCCAACCGTGGAGAACAGGCCATTCGATAGGGTGATTCTGAAATTACAGAGGCTTGGTCCGATCAAGCTGCTGAGTATTGGAAACAAGCTAAAGCGCTTACTCTAGGCAATTATATTGAAGCACAAAATTGGCTGAAGATAACGAGACGGTTCGAATAATACCACTCTCCCTTTTTAATTCATCACAATAGTTTTGTTGTGTCTAGTAAATGGAATTTATTAAATAAATAAAATCAAATAATTGTAGCCTCGCCTAGATTTGAACCAGAGACCTCGCCCGTGAAGTAAATAATTGCACCTACGATCCAAAAAATTGGGGGAGAATCAATAGATTCTTTTTCAGGAGCGATTCATCCTTCCCGAATGCAGCATACAGCTCTCTGCTGTACTGCGCTCTACAAGTGTGCTTTGCTTGTTCCACCCTTCCCCCTTACCATGGTCTTTGTGAAAAAACTCTGATGGGAAGAAAAAAGAAGACGTTAAGAAACCCTCCTGGCCCAACCCTAGACACTCTAA